>NC_069391.1:27867500-29067500 GCF_027475565.1 Acinonyx jubatus
CTTTGTTAAATTGTGATTCAAAATGAAGTAAAAGTTAGTAAAATAAATTGTAAATGAAGACATTTTCAGCATATAAACCAATGAGTCTTTAAAAATTTTTCATATGAGGACCTATTAACATTATTTTCCACATATGTAATTAATTATTAATGTAAAACAAAATGAATAGAGATGATAATATACTTTTCCATAATAAACAGGTTTAATATTTTTATGAATCCCATTTGGTATTACAAAATAAGTTTTACTGGACAAAAACTTTTAAAATCTCAGAAAAATAGACATGAAAAGGTTGATAATATATATAAATAACTTAAAAATATCATAGGCATGGAAATGTAACATAATCATTTCAATATAAGGAAATGCTATAAAAGTAGAGGCTGTAAACATAGAGAACAAGAGATATTCTGAAATAAATGAAAAATCAAGATCTTGAAGGAATGACAACTATTTTTAATATACGACAGATACTGAAATGCCAAACGGAAAATGAACAGAACTATTTCCTCAAGAGGTCATGACACTGGACAAAAGCAGCTTTTAAAAATGCAGAGGGCACAGCAAATTAACTTACCACCTCCTTGAAATAAAAATGAAAATCTCTTGGGAGAATTTAAGCACCATTAGCAGACACAACTTATAGCAGTTAATGCAATGCTTTGTATTTCAGAGGAAAATTATTTCAATGGGGAAAATGACGTAGGAATCAGAAGCATATTTTGCTGAGACTCAAGGAAGTTAACACTTTCCCGAACTGGAAAAAAAAACATTTTATAATGTTGGAAAGTTATAAAGTTAAAAAGTGAATCAAATTTGTTGTACAAATAATTCATGCCTAGTGAAATAGCTTACCAGCTGCCACAACTCTGGGATCCTCATGAGACTGATGTCTCCCAGCTGCACGACTATCTGCACTCTCATTCCACCAAAGAACATGAACTGCAGAAATAACCAAAAATAGATTCTAAAGACTATAGCATTACTACAATAAATACAGAAAAATTAATCAGAAACATTAAGTCTTATTCTTTAAATCAAAATAGTAAATATCAAAAAGGTAAAACTGAGTATGTTAGTGATAAGATTTCAGAGGGGTCAGTGATTTGGGAGGTAAATTTATAAATTACTTAATCAAACTTTTTATAGATGAAGAAACAGATGGTTGGAGAGAAAAAGTTAGTAAAACCACTAAAGACACAATTAAGTCTAGAACCAAGCCTGTGACTTCCTAATATATTTTAGTTTATTAAAAAAAGCAAGATTATATAAGAATTATATTTACTACTGGAAATTTGGATGATACAAAGAAGAAAATTAAAAGCATAATTTGAACCACCTAGAGAGAAACTCTATTGCTATTTAGTGCATTTCCTTTAAACAAATGAATAAAATAAAAAATGCATATTTTCCATGGCAGTAATCTTAATTTTTAATGGCTATGTGAATTCCTCCTTATAGATATAACAACTTTTTATCCAAACTTCTTATTATTGACCAATCAGATTAATTCCAATATTTAAATTTTTTGAATTATGGAATGTTTTTGTGCATAATGTTTTACAAGTTTTTAATAACTATAATATAGGACATGTTAGCTCTATAGGAAAATGCGGATAAAAAGAGAAAAGAGTAATCATTTCTATACCACCTAGGGAAAAAACCCACTTTTTTGCTGCATCTCTTTCCATATTTATGTATATATGTATCTATTTTTATGGATATATTTTATACACACATAAACATACAAATTTATGGTTATATAAATACATGATGAAATGTACTTTTTTCTGGATTATATGTGTTATTACATAAAAAATGTTTTTTTGTAAATAATACTGATACAAACATCATTAGAGTAGCATCTACATGTATATCTGTAATGATAATGCTGATGACAACTCATACCAATATTTATTCATTGTTTACTATGTGCTAGACCTGGTTTTAAGCATTTTGCATGTATTAACTCATTTAGTCTTCATAATAATTTTATATAGATTACTATTATCATCACTTTATGGGTGAGGAAACTAAGGCACAATGAGGTTAAGTAACTTACCTAGGGTCACAAAGTTATAAGTGGTGAAGCTGGGATTCAAACCCAGGCAGTCTGGATCTGATTATTTTCTTAATATAAACTCCTAAAATTTAAATTGAGAGAACCAAAGAGTATATCTTATACATACACACTCATAAATATACAGTGTATATATTATACACTGTCCTCCAGAAATGAAGTATTGATTTATACTCAGCATATTACTATTCTCCTAGTACACTAGGAATAAATTTAAGATTAAAAAGTGTGTGTGCACACATATTTTCATTATTTTTTTTCTTATAAAAGTGATACATGTCCATTATAGTAAATTAGAGACTTAAAAGACCTTTAATCTCATCATTTAAATATGACTATATATTTTATGTCCTTTCAAATTCCCTTCTTGTATAACTAAACACACCTACATATCCATGCATATTTCCTTAACATTGGCAAAAACAATTTAAAAAATTAAGGCTTTTTGCCCAAGGCAGCCCCAACTTGCCTCTTAACACCGGGACCAAACCCTGCCCACAATAGGCAAAGAGAGCCATTTCAGACAACTGGACTAAAGGCAGATGTGGCTCAGCCACAACAGTAAGGTGCATGCAACACATACAGAAGATACCCTTGAAGGGAAATTGCACTGCAGGGCACTACAGGACCTCTTCTTCATAAGGCCACTACTTGCAAAAGCAGGAGATGTAGCTTACTTTCCTAACACACATAAACAGACACAGAGAGTTAGACAAAATGAAGGCATAGAAGAATATATCTCAAATGAAAGAAGAGGACAAACTCACAGCAAGAGAGCTAAATGAAACAGATAAGCAATATGCCTGATAGAGAATTTAAAGTAATGATCATAAATATACTCACTGGACTTGAGAAAAGAGTAGAGGATCTCCGTGAAACCCTCAAAAAAGAGAGAGAAAATATAAAAAAGAACCAGTGAAAGATGAAGAACTCAATAAGTGAAATTAAAAATACACTAGAGGGAATAAATAGTAGATTAGAGGAAGCAGAAGAATGGATCAGTGATCTAAAAGACAGTAATGGAAAGCAATCAAGCTAAACAGGAGAAAGAAAAAAGATTAACAAAAATGCGAGAACAGGTTAAGGGAACTCAGCAATACCATCAAGTATAATAATATTAACATTATAGGGATCCCAGAAGAAGAGAGATAAAAGGGGTAACACATTTATTTGAAGAACTAATAGCTGAAAACTTCCTAAATCTGGAGAGGGAAACAAATCTAGAGTCCTAACACACAGAGAGCCACCAACAATATCAACCCAAGGAGGTCCACACCAAGACACAAGGTAATTAAAATGGCAAAAAAGTACTGATAAAGAGAAAAATGTAAAAGCATCAAAAGAAAAGAAAATAGTTACATATGAGAGAAACTCCATAAGGCTACCAGCTGATTTTTCAGCAGAAACTTTGCAGGCTAGAAAGGAATGGCATGATATATTCAAAGTGCTGAAAGGAAAAAAACTGAAACTGAGAATACTCTATGCAGCAAGGCCATCATTCAGAATAGGAGAGATAGTTTCTCAGGTAAACAAAAATTAAAGGAGTTCATCAACCACTAAACCGGGATTACAAGAAATATTAAAGGGGATTCTTTAAGTGGAAAAGAAAAACCAAAAGCAGGAGTAAGAAAATGAGGAAAGGAAAAAATTTCACAGGTGCATATAAACATAATAAAAGTAGATTAATCACTTATAAAACAGTACGGAGGTTAAAACACAAAGCAGTAAAATCAAGTATATCTATAAATATCAGTCAAGAGATTAATAAAGGGATGTAAAGTATGACATCATATACCTAAAACATAGAGGGAAGGGGAGTAAAAATTTAGTGTTTTTAGAATGGGTTCAAACTTAAGGGACCATCACCTTAATATAGACTGTTATATGCATAAATGTATATATAAACCTAATGGTGACCACAAATAAAAAAACTGGTAATAGATATGCAAAAAATATACAGAAAGGAATCCAGGTATATTACTAAAGAAAGCCATCAAACCACAAAAGAAGAGAGCAAGAGAAGAAAGGGACAGAGAATAACACCACAGAACAAGTAACAAAATGGCAATAAGTACAGACCTGTCAATAATTACTTTGAATGTAAATGAATGAAATGCTCCAATCAGGGTAACTGAATGGATAAAAGGGGAAGATATTTATATGCTGTTTACAGAGATTCATTTCAGACCAAAAGACACATGCAGATTGAAAGTGAAGAGATGGGAAAACATTTATCATGCAGATGAAAAGAAAACTGGGATAGCAATACTTGTATCAGGCAACACTGGAAGACATAAAGAAGAACATAATCATAAAGGGAACAATCCAACAAGAAGATATAAAACTTGTAAATACTTATGCAAATTACATGGGATTACCCAAATACATAAAGCAGCTATTAACAAACATAAAGGAAATAATCAGTAGTAATTCAATAATAGTAAAGGACTTTAACACCCCACTTACATCAATAGATAGATCACCCAAAGAGAAAATCAACATGTTAACAGTGGCTTTGAATGACACATTGGACCAGATTAACAGATACATTCAGAACCCCCCATCCTAAAAACAGTGGGATACACATTCTTTCAAGTGCACACGAAACATTCTCTGGAAGAGATCATACGTTAGGCCACAAAACAAGTCTCAACAAATTAAAAAAAAAATACTAAAGTCATACCACGCATCTTTCCCAACCACAACACTAAGAAACTAGAAATCACAAGAAAAAATATGTAAAGACCACAAACACATGGAGGTTAAATAACATGCTACCAAACAATGAATGGGTCAACCAAGAAATCAAAGTGGAAGTAAAAAAATACATGGAGGTAAATGAAGATGAAAACACAACAGTCCAAAATCTTTGGGATGTAGCAAAAGCTGTTCTAGGAGGGAAGTTTATAGTAATACAGGTCTACTCAAGAAGCAAGGAAAATTTCAAACTCCTGAACCTTACACCTAAAAGAGCTAGAAGAAAAAGAACAAACAAAACCCCCAAACAGTAGAAGTAAATACTAAAAATTAGAGCAGAAATAAATGAAATAGAACCACAAAAACAATAGAACTGATCAATGAAACCCAGAGCTAGTTCTTTGAAGAGAACAACAAATTTGATAAACTTTTACCCAGACTGTTCAAAAACAGAGAGAGAGAGAGAGAGAGAGGATCAAATAAACAAAATCAGAAATGAAAGGGGAGAAATAACCACCAAAAACACAGAAATAGAAAGGGTTAGTCAGAAAATATTATGAAAAATTATATGCTAACAAACTGGGCAACCTAGAAGAAATGGATAAAATCCTAGAAACATTAAGACTTCCCAAAAATGATTCAGGAAGAAACAAAATTTAAAGACTGTACAAGCAATGTAATTGAATCACTAATCAAAAAACTCCCAAGAAACAGAAGTCCAGGACCAGATGGCTACACAGGTGAATTCTACTAAACATTTAAAGAAGAGTTAATGCCTATTATTCTCAAACTATTCCAAAAAGTAGAAGAGGAAAGAAAGCTTCCAAATTCATTCTATGAAGCCAGCATTACCCTGACACCAAAACTAGATAGACACTACAAAAAAGAGAACTATAGGCCAATATCTCTGATGAACATAGATGCAAAGATCTGTAACAAAATATGAGCAAACTGAATCCAACAATATATAAAGAAATCATTTACATTCATCAAGTAGGATTTATTCCTGAGATGCAAGCGTAGTTCAATATTTGCAAAGCAATCAACATGATACATCACATCAATAATGGAAAGGATAAAAACCATATGATCATTTCAGCAGATCTAGAAAATGCATTTGACAAGGACAACATCCATTCATGATAAAAACCCTCCTTAAAAAGTAGGTGTAGAGAGAACATACCTCAACATAATAGAGGCCATATATGAAAAACCCACAGCTAACATCATACTCGATGAAAAACAGACCTTTTCCACTATGGTCAGGAACAAGACAAGAATGTCCACCAATTTTATTCAACATAGTAGTGGAAGTCCTAGCTACAGCAATCAGACAAGGAAAAGAAATAGAAAGCATCTAAATTGGTAAAGAAGAAGCAAAACTTTCACTATTTGCAGGTGACATGGTACTATATATAGAAAACCCTAAAGACTCCACCAAAAACTACTGGAACTGAAAAATGAATTAAGTAAAGTTGCAGGATACAAAATCAATATACAGAAATCCATTTCATTTCTACACATAAAAAAGTAGCAAAAAGAGAAATTAAGAAAAATATCCCATTTACAATTGCATCAAAAATAATAAAATACGTAGAATAAACTTAACCAAGGAGGTGAAAGACCTGTACTGTGAAAACTATAAAACACCAATGAAAGAAGTTGAAGATTATACAAACAAATGGAAGGATATTCCATGCTTATGGATTGGGAGAACCAATACTGTTAAAACATCCATACTACCCAAAGCAATCTGCAGATTTAATGCAATCCTATAAAAATACCAATAGCATTTTTCACAGAACTAGAACAAATAATCCTAAAGTTTGTATGGAACCACAAAAAATCCTGAATAGCAAAAGTAATCTTGAAAAAAAAGAACAAAACTGGAGGCATCATAATCCCAGATTTACTAGAAATCTGTAGTAATCAAAACAGTGTGGTACTGGCACAAAAACAGAAAATAGATCTATAGATCAGTGGAACAGAATACAGAGCCTCGAAATAAACCCACGATTATACTGTCAATTAATCTTTGACAAAAGAGGCAAAAAAAAAAAAAGACTTTTTAACAAATGGTATTGGGAAAACTGGATAGCTACATACAAAGAATGAAACTGGACGACTTTGTTTCACTATACACAAAAATAAACTCAAAATGGATTAAAGACCTAAATATGAGACCTGATACCATAAAAGTCCCAGGGGAAAACACAGGCAGTAGTTTCTTTGACATTAGCCATAGCAACATCTTTCTTGATATGTCTCCTAAAGCAAAAGAAACAGCAAAAATAAACTATTGGGACTACATCAAAATAAAAGCTTTTAAATAGCAAAGGAAACCATCATCAATACTAAATACAACCTACTGAATGGAAGAATATATTTGCAAATGAAAAATCTGATAAAAGGTTAATATCCAAAATCTATAAAGAAGCTATACAACTCAATACCCCAAAAACAAATAATCCAATTTAAAAATGGGTAGAAGATATGAATAGACATTTCTCCAAAGAAGACACCCAGATGGCCAATGGACACATGAAAAGATGCTCAACATCATTCATCATCAGGGAAAAGCAAATCAAAACTACAATGAGATATCACCTCACATCTGTTAGAATGGCTAAAATCAAAAACAAAAGAAACAACAAGTGTTGGCAAGGATATGGAGAAAAAGGAACCATCATGGACCATTTGTAGGAATGCATATTGGTGCAGCCACTGTGGAAAAAGTATGAAGGTTCCTCAAAAAATTAAAAATAGAATTACCATAGGATACAGTAATTCCACTACTGGGTATTTACCCAAAGAATATGAAAGCATGAATTTGTAAAGGTTTATGCACCCCATGTTTATTGCAGCATAAATTACATAGTCAAGATATGGAAGCAGCAGACCAAGTGTCCATTGATAGATGAATGGATAAAGAAGATGTGGTATGTATATACAATGGAATATTACTCAGCCATAAAAGGAATGAGATCTTGCCATTTGCAAACATATGGATGGATCTAGAGGGTATAATGCTATGTGAAATAAGTTAATCAGAGAAAAACAAATACCACATGATTTCACTCATAGTGGAATTTAAGAAAACAAATGAACAAAGAAAAAAAGTGATGAAAAACAAATTCTTAAATATAGAGAACAAACTGGTGGTTGCCAGAGAGAAGGTGGGTAGAGGGATGGGTGAAATAGGTGAAGTGGATTAAGAGTACACTTATCATGATGAGTTCTGAGTAATGCACAGGATTGTTGAATCACTATATTATACACCTGAAACTAATATAACACTGTATGTTACTTATACTGAAATAAAAAAAATAATGTCAAAGAACCAAGCCTTTTTATTTATGTTGCCAGGTTTTTTTGAGGGAAGATGAAGTAGTTACAAATCCTACAAGTAGAACTCATTTTTTTCTGACCTAGGTTATACTCTACCTGTATAATGTATCTTTATTAGGTAAAAACTGGCATCTTATGAGGTGCCTAGGTAGCTCAGTTGGTTAAGTATCCGACTTCTGCTCAGGTTATGGTCTCACAGTTCATGGGTTTGAGCCCCACATTGGGCTCTGTGCTGACAGCTCGGAGCCTGGAGTCTACTTCAGATTCTGTGTCTCCCTTTCTCTCTGCCCCTCCCCTGCTCATGCTCTGTCTCTCTCTCTCTCTCTCTCGCTCTCTCTCAAAAATAAACATTAAAAAAGAATTAAAGCATCTTATTTTGTTTTAATCTGCATCTTCTTTAACATATTTTTAGGAGTCATCTGTGTCTACCTTTGCAGAATATTTTTTGCTCTTGGATTTCATTTAAGGTGTTTTGGGAGGAACTAAGTTTGAGCTTTGTATAATAAAATCATCAATTTATTCTTTTTTTCCTTCATAGTTTCTTCATTTGCTTTTTGGCTTAGAAATACTGTTTCTATACATGTCATTAAATAAATTTATCTATATTTTGTTTTATTAGTTGTATGAATTCATCAGTTTGCCACAAGAAAACTCTCTGAAATTCTGACTGGAATATCTTTTGACTTTAAACATTAAATATCCCAAATAGACATTTTATTAAATAAATTAATAAATCATTTACTTATATCTTATATATACTATAAATATATCTAAGTAGTGGAAATGGGTAATTTTTTTCTTTGGGCTTGTCTATGTTTTTAATATTTATAATAACTACATAGTACTTTTTCACCCAGAAATAATCTCTACCCCAAGTAATGTTATTTAAAAAAAATCACAAAAAGCAGACTTCCAGTTATAAGATATTAAATAAGTTTTGGGGATGTAATACACAACATGATGACTATAGGTAACACTCCTGTATTGTATATTTGAAAGCTGATAATAGAGTATATCTTAAAAGTTGTCATCAGAAGGAAAAACAATTTGTAACTGAGGTGATGGATGTTAACTAAACATACTGTGGTGACCATTTCACAATATATACAGATAACAGATCATTAAACTTGTAACATGTTATATCAATTATATCTCAATAAAACTGGGAAAAAAGGAAAAATCATTAAAAGTACATTCAGAGGAAAATAACATAACAGAAATAGGTAACTTTTTCAGGTTCCTTTCAATTTTTAAAATTTTATCATTTTGATGTATCAGGGAAAAGAGCAGTTCTGTATTTGAAAAAAAAAACTTTATAAGGTGAATAACATTCCAAATAAATGTAAAACAGGTTTGCTCAACCCTTAAATTTACAAAAAGCTAAAAACTGGGCAATAAAAAATGAAATATAATCCACAATGAGAACAGAGACAAATTGACCAAACGAACTTAATGTGGATCACCAATATATTTTGCAATTTCATGGAAGAAATGGACAACTGTACCTCTGTTGAGTACTCCATATTCTGCATGGAACACTCCAACTAGTTTTGTGTAGCCTCGATTGACATGCGTATGAACTGCCCTTTTAAATGGGTCACCCCACAGAGCTGGCCCACCAGGTTTCATCTGAAATGTAGCTAGTTCATAGACTCCTAGAATAGGGAGAAAAATAATTATTTTATCGAACATATTCAAGAAATTTCTAATCATGTTTAGTTTGGTTCCAGTGCAAGGATAACTACACAAATAGATTTTGAGGATCATACCCATATACATGTTCATGTAGACATAATTTATTAATAATTTGCATTGTTTTTCTTTGCTTTTATGTTTAGTCAGTCTTGGTCCCACTTAAAGGGTCAGTCATTAAACTTAGTATACAGAACAAACCAAAATGGATGGACTCTATAGGTAAGGTATTATCTAAGCTATTTTTAATTTACAGAAATTGTCAATAAAAGTGAAAATTTATAATGGAATAGGATATTTCTAGTTGTCTAAGTCTGTACTTTATAAAGTAAATGAAAAAGGAAGTATTTCTAGTCTCTTATAGTTCCATTTTTCTTTCCAATTTTCAATACTTTTCTCTTTATATAAGTTCCCCTTATAGGATTCCTTTTCTAACAGGAGCAGCAAGCAAGTAATGAGCCTGAAGTGATTGTCTTAGAATTCTGAGGAAAAAAATAATTCTAAAGGAGATGGTTTTACTATTCCCAAATATCCAGGTAAATACTTGAAAAGCATTTTACCTTCTTGATTGAAATATGGACTGTGTGAAGGGAAGGAAACCAGGGGACAAGTAGATTTGAGAAGTAAAAGAAAAACATGCAAAAGTTCCTGAAGAATCATGAATAACATAGAGGAAAAGAACCAAACAAGATCTGATACTTTCTGAGAAGCCAACCAGTTCATTCAGTTAGTGCTGGGCTGAGGGGGAGCTAAAAGGCTAAGTTTCTAAATAAGATTTTTCAAATCTTTTGTAATCTAAAATGCATTGCAAAGTTAGGAATAATGGGGGAAATAAAATAACATTTAAATTAGTTTATGCTTTTGCTAATCTGACCTTTGTTTAAAACTGGATTGAGGTAATAATTTCTTTAAGTCAGCAAGAAGTGAAATCAGCAAGAAGACAAATCTTTAGGAATTATTTTCAAACTGAGAAATAAGAAAGAGGAAGACATAAAAGTTAGACTACAGTAATGCAGCTTGGCAATTTCAGTTAATTCATTCCCCTAGTCCATTTTATAAACAAACACGTATTTAGATTAGTTGTAATCTATGGAAAAATACTTTTATATTTAAAAAGTTACATTATTTTAAAATTATGACAAAGTATCACATACTATCCCTTACCTACCCACAGATGTGTTCCCTGCTCCCTAGGCCAAACTTCTCAACCTTTAGTGACCATGTCAACTTTTTCTATAATACAGCTAAGCTTTAAGAATCAATAAAATACCAATATGGAAAAATACTTCATTATTTTAATGCTTATTTTTAAAAGGATAAGCTAAGAGCACCAATTTATTTTTATCTGAACAATCACATATATTCCTATATTAAACAAAGTATTAACTTTATTTCTTTTCCAGTAGAACTCGAGTTTTTATAGTTTAAAATCTAATATTTTCTCCATCAGAATTCAAAGTGACAAAAAGGGGAGGACTTACCTTCTTTTGGAGGCTTTTCTAATTTGCACCATGGCACCAGATACGTAATCTCACTCTCTTGTTTATCAATAAGAGCCAAATTTGGAATGAGGTATTGTTCTTGCCATTCCTTATCTTTGGCCAATGCTTTCCGAACTTCAGTTCGATGAGCAAAATTATCTACGGGGAAAAAAAGGAGAAAGAAAAACAAAAATTACTGATTTAAATCACCTCTGCTGTTTCTGGGTTTCATTCAGTTCACCAAGTGTTCATTAAAGCTACATAAGGATACTGTATTATCACTTGAGATGCATATAGATGTGGCATTTGTCCCCAAGGTGCTTATGGTCTGGGAGTAGAAATGTAAACAACTAATGATAATATCATACATTGGGCTTAGCCTCTTACTGCTTAGTAGGTATTTGTGTGACTTAGGTTATTAAATCTTTCTGTGCCTGTGTTTTACTCTGTAAAATAGGGATAATGATTTGGATCTCCCTCTAGGGGTAAGATTAAATGAATTAGTACGTGAAAGGACCTTACAACAGCGTTTGGTACCGAGTCAGAACTCAATATACATTAACTGTTCTTATTAATTTAATGAGGCATTTAAATTATAGTGGTAGATTCGAAAAAGAGTATATTTCTGTGATGGTGGTGGTGGTGGTAATGGGTATTAGGTCAAGATACACCTTGAATTAAATTTAACATAAATGAAATTAAGATGTATTTTGATAGCTGCTGCTTTGAATCAACAGCTTCCAAAGAAATAGTGCTGATCTTCTGTCATCCATCCTTTTTACTCAGTGCCATTATATGGGCCTAGTACTATATTTACCTAACAAAGCCTCATAAGACTAATGGTAAAAGTAATTTTCTATGGTTTATGCTGTGGATAAGGAATAACATCTATCTTAGAGCTTAAGTAAGTATTATCAGGACTTTACTAGTTGTTGTTGCTTTTTTTTAATGGGACACAATTCAACTGGTGGTACATTAAAGCATAAATTTTTAATGGGGTTTGTTTTACAATTGGGAAAACCCCTAAACTATGGCCATATTTAGGAAGAACACTTTTCATATGAAAGTATTTTATGACCATTAACTTTGGACACTAATAACCAAAATACTAAATGAAATTACTAAAAGTTTTTGGATATCATGATGTACTAGTGGAGTTCAGAAAGATTAGGCAATGGAGTAACAAACATTCCGGGGTTTCCAGTAACCATACTCCTTCCTCTATTAGACCAGGGGTAGATCAGCTTCAGTATGGGAAGAACTCTCTCTAATTCCTTTTCCTTTACCTCCATAGAGGAGTATAAGGACAGTAAATTTCTTGAAACTCTGGGGTGCAGAAATAAAACAAAAGGGTCTGAAACATAGCGATTTATTATATCTTACAGATGAGTGAGGGCTTCAAAGTTTCCTATTAACTTCTATTTCCCTAAAGCCCCTAGACATTTGAATGATTTCTGTTAAAACACTATCCAGCTATAGCTTCAATAATAATAATAAAAGCAATCCTACTTTCCTTTTATGATCTCAACTGCTTGGGTTCTTGCAGTCATTGCTGTAAATTTTTCATAAACCATCTTTACAATAAGCTATTCTTAACTTTTCCTAAGAATTAAAGTGTGGTTCATAATTTAATGACTTGAAATCTGAGATGCCATTTTCTCAATATCACATTCCCATATGCTATTAAAAGGTTCTAGCAGTGGGCTATTGGAGGTATACCAGTGGGAGGTGAAATCACTGAATTTATTTTTTGGTACTGCTATTTATAAGTTTTACTTCACCTGTATGTATTTACGGTACTACAGATCCAAGAACTAAGTCTCATGTAACATCTAACAGAATGAAAATCTGTACTGAATACTTAAGCTGATGACTCATACCATACTTCCAAATATGAAACACTTTATTCATTGTTCCTCCAAATTCTACACTCCAGTATCCAACCAGTTCAGAGTGAGCTGTCCGAAGATGAATGTTTTTCTTAGTATTTTCCAGGAACTGATTCATCTTTGAGGGCTTAAGATAATAGGTACGAAATTCATAGAATGTTCCATCGTATTGTCTGGGGCCTGTAGCAAGAGATGAGCAAACCTGAAGAAAAATAAGGCAAACTTAAATAAATTGGGAAGGTAGGGTTTATAATATTGTATTACAACCAAACCTAAGTCTGGAAACAAGGGACACTCAGTAGACACAATCTACACTCCTGTTGTCCTCTCTCCATAGACTTGTTTAGAGAAGTTATCAGTAAAGAAAACAACTTTTAAGAAAAAATATAATTTATTGTCAAATTGGTTTCTATACAAGAAAACTACTATTAAGTATTCCAAATATATAGCTACTATTTCCTTTACCTCTAGGTACTTTTTCATGAGAATTTTCTCCTAAGAAGCCCCTGGGGCAATTTCTTTACCCCCAAACTACAACTAGGATCCTGGTAAGTTTTGCAAATAGTTTATTATCCCTTATTTAGCAAATACTCCATCTTTAGTCAATAGTATATGTATGTGTTAGAGTTACACATTTAAAACAATTTTATAAAATATACAGGTATTTTGACTGGCACAATGGGAATGTATTTACTAGCAGAAAATTCATTTTTTTTAGGTTCTTAAAACAATGGAAATTTCTGGTCAGGTCAAAGTATTTCCTAAATCCAATGAAGTAAACCACTGGTCCAAAAATAGGGCAGGAATTTAATTGTATTAGGAAACTATGAGCTATTCAATTACATTGTAATATAGTGATAGAATGTGTAAATGCTAGAAAAAGGAAAAAAAATTGATGAGTCACAATTATGTGAGTCCTTATGTTTTTAGTTTCAGATGCAATCTGAAGAAGGTTATTTAACCCACCCAGTTATACTATGTTGTTGGAAATACTTTTTAAGAGCCATTGATTCCTTTTGTAATATTCATATACTATGTAAATTTCTGATTTGGTTCTCTGAGTGAACCAAACTTTCAGTGGGAAATGCTTTGCCAGAAATTATCCCTGTGTATAGGTATGTGTGTATATGTATACATACACACACACACACACACACACACACACAAATTTATGCATATTAACACAGATATACAGAATTCCAGTTTACAAATCCATCTTACCTAAGTTTGGTTAGCATGTGCATATTTCCTGAAGCTGATTATACCAGAATAATCTATCACAACAGTTTTGATACGTACAAAGCTGTGGCTGAATTTTGGGCTTATGCTGACCAGCTGGTACAACAATCAAAAGC
This sequence comes from Acinonyx jubatus, assembly GCF_027475565.1. NCBI lineage: Eukaryota > Metazoa > Chordata > Mammalia > Carnivora > Felidae > Acinonyx > Acinonyx jubatus. The sequence continues at coordinate 27,882,043 of NC_069391.1, forward strand.
AGGAGGCTTCTTGCTCCGACATGTGTGTGTGTGTGTGTGTGTGTGTGTGTGTGTATATATATATATATATACACACACACACACATATATATATACACACACATATATATATACACACACACATATATATACAAACATATATATACACACACACACATATATGTAAATGTATATGTACACACATATATATATGTGTATATGTAAGTTTTACTTCACCTGTATTTATGGTAATACAGATATGTATATATGTATACATATTTGTATAATTGTATACAAATATATTTGTATACAAATATGGGTACAAAGCATATGTATATGTATACAAAGCACATATATGTATATATATTTACAAAACACAATAGTGTTATGTATTTTGCTGCTGTATTGTGTATAAGGCTGAATTGAGCTCATCCCATTCATGTCTATGATGAGTTATAATCTTATTGTCTGACTGGGATGCCATCAAAAACAATTGCAGTTGCCCCTATGTTTAGCTGACATTCTTTTTGTCCCATTTTACCACTCTAATAACAAAATACTATGCAAATGAAAACTGCCTAATATTTATCACTTAAAAATATAAATAAAATATAAATATATCAAAATGGGTCAATGGGGTACTTGTGACAATTGCTTTTAAGTTGTTTTTCAGGGAATTTGTATGCGTAGAACAAAATAAGTGATCACAGGCACATATTTTTATTGTCTTTTGCAAAAAAGTACAATAGGAAAGCTCAGGGAGAAGTTAACAGCAATGAAGCAATGAGAGGGGTGTGTATGGGAAGGGGTGAGGTGATTTTTGTTGAGGGACACTAGAACAGTATAACCAGAACACAAGGCCACTATGCTAAGGAAGGAAACATGAGTGCTCTAGGCTCCCTTGTGTCCAAATAAGGGCTCATTTTCAGCAGCACTGATTTCCAATTCACTTAGAACAATTGGTCGACATCTAAAAAAAAAAAATCACAGTCCAGAATAAAGTTGTAAGGAATAACTAACTGTTGGCCCTGCCCCAGAAGAGTGAGAATCAGGTTAAAGACTATTGCTAATCTTAGGTGGATGGGCCATTATTGGTTCCTCTTCAGCCTTCACCAGGAAGTCAGTCTCTAGAGTAGGTTAATCCCCATCCCATCCTACTCCTTTGAGAAAGGAGTACAAATTTAAATATCAAAAGGAAAAAAAAATCTGCAGATTGACAGAATAGGCCAGTTCCCGACAGTTAAGGCTGAATCACCAAAATCTATTGTGCATGTTTCTCATCCAATGTTACGACGTTTGTTCTGAGGTTCCTCGCCCTGCCTGCCTTGGACACCACCCACACGACACAGTGGGAGGCTGGGCTGGATGCTCCACCACCCGCACCCTGGGCCTCCTTTTCAAGTTCTCCTCAAAACGCTCGTTAAGTTGTGTACATTTCGAAGAGGCCAATTCTAACACCAGCCACAGGTTGACCTATTTCTCCTCTACCTTCTGTCTGGAGGGGGCGGTGGCTTGTCAAACAACAAATAAATAGGAAAGGCTCGATCAGCAAGCACCAGGCACGGGCCCCAACGTGGGGAACGCAGGGGGCTGGGCAGCAAAAATGCAGCAGCCAGAGCTTCAGGAGTGTCCTCAGCACTTAGGCCAGAAAAACCCTGTTCTTGGCTGCTCACGAGTTGGCCTGTAGACCACACTGGCCAGCGGACCTTCCCAGAGCCGCGCCCCCTTCCTCTCGCGCGTCCTGGGATACCCCGCCTCCGGGGTCTGGAACTGGCACCAGAACTTCCGCGGCAGCACCACGCTTTCAATCTGCATAGAGAACCAGCTGGGCGCATGCGCAGCACTCGCAAGTCTGGTCACGGGAGCGCTTGCGCGGGACCTCGAGCTCCTCGCTGACGTCCCTCCCCTCCCCCAAGGCACGGCTTGGGCACGTCTCCGCGGCCGGTACCTGAGGCGCGAGCGTCCGCGCAGCCAGAGCTCTAGTCAGGCCGCTTCGGAGGACGAGCATGGCGCGGCTGCGAGCGCTGGGAGGGCCAGCCAGCCAGTATTCTGTCTTCGGTTCCTCCTGGTAGGGCTAACCCGCCTGGAAAAGAGCAGCGACCGAGCTACTGGCGGACGCAGGCTGGGGCGGGACTCCGCGGCTGCAGCTCCGCCTCTGGTGCCGGGAGGCGCGGCGGCACCGCCCGGTTGGCTGGCGTCGTCCGTGGGCGTCACGTTCGGGCCCCTGCCCCCTCCGGCCCAACGTTTGTTTCCTCAGACGTTCTCACCCAAACGTCAGAGGGGCCTTAGGATTAGCTGGACGCGGAGAGCGTCCCTGTGCCGCCTTTCTGAGCCCATCAGCTAGTCTCCACGCGCGGTTGCGCACAGTTCTTAAAGTTCGTGCGCAGAATGTGAGTGTGTTTGTCCTTTGAGAAGGAAGTATGATGCGTGCATATTATAATGCTGTGCGTTGAAAATCGTGGAGGTTTTTGTCCTTGTTCATTTTTAGTCAGGGTGACTTAAACGTCAAGAGCAGGGAGGCTTCACTTCTCATTAAATGCATGGTGGTTCTCTAATTGCCACCGCAGCATGACCTTGTAAGGCTCTTAATGATTTGAAATTGCGTTTCCCAGGAGCTCAGAAGAATGAGGGCACCGAAGCAGACGTGAAAAAGTAAACTGTTCAAAACTAGATAATTCTGTAAGCCTTAAAACTAAAACAGCTGACCTCTGATCTAGTTTAGTCAGTAGACCCTTTCTCTGGTTTTGGTTACCAAAATAACACCAGCATTTCAAGTTGTTTTTTCTAATGCCCGTTTCTATATTTTTAAATAATAGGCATATTCTGCTGTTTCTTCAGTTTTTCAGTTACAGAGAGTATCTGTTGACTTACTTTTATGCAAGAAGAGGATTTAAGTCTCTTATGTACCACTCCGTCTAAATAATACTCTTCCCAGCATCTAATGCTTACATTAAAAACAGTTAATTGTTACATTAATTTACATTATGTTTAATGTTAAAATTCTTGTTAATTACATTATTGCAAACACTGTCATTGCTTGTTAGGTCTAGGGAATTAATGGTGCCTTGTGAAGTGACTTTTCAATGATCTATTCAGAGATAGAGGAAAGTAGACTTTTAAAAATTATAATTCCAGGGGGGATGAGTCTGTTTTTCTGGTTGATGGACATCCATTTCTAACTAATGTAGACCAAAAAACCCCATCATCTGTACCCAGACTAGATCTGTAATGTTTAAATTGATTTTCTTAGACTTAATGCCCCTGGAATTAACAGTTCATTCACTCATTCAACACATATTTATTACATGTCTTTTATGTTTAAGGAACATTTCCAGAAACTGGTGTCCAGAGTTCAACCTTTTAGAACTGAAAGGTTACGGGAAGCAAACAAATGAAGAGAAAATATATCAGAGGTTACTAAATACTGTGAGGAAGAACAATATAACATGGAGAACAGAAAGTGCTGGAGGGAGGTAGCAGAGACTGTTAGCCATTTATCATCCACCCTCTTTTTAAAAAATTAGCAGTGGAACCCACACAGCTTGGTGCAGTCATGTGACTAAGTCCTGGCTAGTGTGATGTGTTAGCAGATTTATGACCTGTTGTAAGAGATCTTAAAGCAGTGTAGGAAGGGTGGTTCCCAACTTTGTCTCATATTTCGGCATGCTGGAATGTGGATGTAGGGGGATAAGCTGTGAGGTAGAAGCCACTGCTGGAGAGGGAACAAGAGGGAAGAAGCCTAGGTTCTGACACCATGGAACACCACGCTAGGAGCCCTGGACCACCTGTCTCTGTTGGGACTTCCTTTACAAGATAAATCATCTTCTAGTTTAAGCTACTGTTATGTGGCTTAAACCTATAACTGTCATCAGTAGGAGGGTGACTATTTTATTTTTCTTTCTCTTTCGTTTGTCTTGTTTTCCTTATGCTTATCACCAATCACCAAATTCTTTGCCAAAAGTATACATTTTTTCTCAATGTGATGAAACCTCTTAATCAGCTTATCAGTTTCATCTAATAGAGTTTCTTTTGGGAGTTCTTTGTTCTCCTGCTCCAGTGTGGGCTAATTGTTTGCTAAAATGACCTGATTGTACTTCTGGGATCTCCTTTCAATGATAATCTGGGGAGTATCATTTGCCTTGTGTTGCACCTCCTGTTTCCAAGATCTTTTTTCTTTTTTTTTACTCCTAATTTTAGGAGAAGGTACATGGGAATTAAACTTTTGAGAACTTCACCTCTAAAAATGTCCTTATTTTATCAATCCTCTTAACTGATAGTTTGGATATAAAATTCTACATTGGAAATAATTTTTCCTCATATATTTTTTTAATGTATTTATTTTTGAGACAGAGAGAGACAGAGCATGAGCAGGGGAGGGGCAGAGAGAGAAGGAGACAGAATCTGAAGCAGGCTCCAGGCTCTGAGCTGTCAGCACAGAGCCCGATGTGGGGCTTGAACTCACAGAGTGTGAGATCATGACCTGAGCCCAAGTCGGACGCTTAACCGACTGAACCACCCAGGCGCCCCTGATTTTTCCTCATATTTTTAAAGGTAATCCTTCCTTGCATTATACTTTCTAGTAAGAAATTGTCACTCTGATTCCTGATTTTTTGGTATGTGGCTTGTTTCTCCATGGAAGGTTTTATATTTTTCTCATTTTCCCTGATATTCTGAAATTTCACCATAGGGTGCCTTGGAATAGGTTTTTTTCATCCATTATTTCAGTAGAGTCTCTCAATTGGAAAATGCTTAAATTACAAAAAATTCATTGCTTCACGACCCATGTCCATCAGCATATATTTGGATTGAGACAAAAATTTAGAGCTATATGACTATGGGTAGGTTTTGTCAAGTAATGGGCTTTACTGGGGGTACCTGGGTGGTGGCTCAGTCAATTAAGCAAGCAGTTCTTGGTTTTGGTTCAGGTCATTATCTCACTGGTCGTGGGTTCAAGCCCTGCATCGGGCTCTGTGCCAGCAGTGTGGACCCTGCTGGGGGTTCTGTTTCCCTCTCCCTCTCTTCCTCTCCCCCACTTGCTCTCTCTCAAAATAAATAAAAATAAACTTTAGAAACAATTTTTTTTTAAGTAATGGGTTTTACTGTAATGTGATCTGACTGGACCTTGAGTCGACCTCCCTCACCTCAACTGTTATTATCTGTAAGTTATTTCTCTTGTCTAGTGAGTTTCCCTTGCAAGGAAACTCAGTGTCTCATCTGTGAGGTATCATCCTTGTTGTCAGGTTCCTGAAGCTGAGGAGAGAAGGAGGCCAGAGATGCAATATTTGGTAGTATTTTTCAAGAGTATATTAAATAGTGTAGGCTAATTTGCTTTTACAAATCGACACCAAAAGTGTATTATGACTCAGACATTACAGGATTTTATTTTTTATAAGAATCTGAAGTGAGTTTTCCTAGTAGGCAGGCAGCTCTTCTATACATGATAAATTAAGGACACAGAGTTCTTCCACTTTTTGGCTTTGCCATCCCCTAGAGCCTTATTGTTAATTGCTCATAGCCAACAGAAAGATAGAACTTCCAGGTAGAATTTCTGAAAGGAAAATGCTTACAAGATGGGAGTAAAATTCACAGCTACAACTTAGAGATAGATAAATATTGTTAAATGATATTAGGCACCTAAAACAGTCTCCTATTCAGTTTCTCATAGGTTTTAATTATTCTCAAAGTGCTGTAAGTTAAGCTTTATCTCAGTTTATAAATGAGAAAGGTCAGACTCTGAGAGATTAAATAATTTCCCCAGGTTCGCTGCTGCTAAGTGGCCCAGCCAAGGTTTAAAGGCAGATTGTAAAACAAGTTCAGTCTACCATTTATTTATTTAAAAATTTTTAATGTTTGTTTATTTTTGAAAGAGAGAGAGAGAGAGAGAGAGAGGGAGCAGGGTGGGACAGAGAGAGAGGGAGACACAGAATCAGAAGCAGACTCCAGGCTCTGAGCTGTCAGCACAGAGCCCAACGTGGGGCTTGAACCCACAAACCATGACATCATGACCTGAGCTGAAGTCGGATGCTCAACCAACTGAGCCACCCAGGTGTCCTGATTTAGTTTTCTTTTTTCTTTTTTCTTTATATAGACGTGTGTGTGTGTGTGTGTGTGTGTGTATAAAATTTTATTTCATCATGCTAAGTGTACTATTTAATCTCCATCACCTGTTTTACCTATCTCCTTACCCACGTACCCTCTGGCCACCATCAGTTTGTTCTCTACAGTTAAGAGTCTGTTTCTTGGTTTCTCTCTCTCTTTTTGCTTTGCTCATTTGTTTCTTAAATTCCACAGTGAGATTATATGGTATTTGTCTTTGACTGACGGGAAGATTTCATTCTTTTTTATGGCTCAGTAATATTTCATTGTGTGTGTGTGTGTGTGTGTGTGTGTATGTGTGTGTACACACATACACATACACACAGGTATATATATACACATACATACATACATGTACACACACACACACACACACACACAGAGCAGACCACATGTTTATCGATTCATTTGTTGATGGACACTTGGGCTGCTTCCATAATTTGACTATTGTAAATAATGCTTCAGTAAATATAGGGTGCATGTATCCCTTTGAATTACAGTTTTTGTATATTTGGGGGTAAATACCCAGTAGTGTGATTGCTGGATTGTAGGGTAGTTCAATTTTTATCTTTCTGTGGAAACTCCATACTGTTTTGCACAGTGGCTGCGCCAGTTTCCATTCCCACCAATAGTGCACAATGGTTCCTTTTTCTCCATGTCCTTGCCAAAACTTATTTCTTTTGTTTTTGATTTTAGCCATTATGACTGGTGTGAGATGACACCTCATTGTGGTTTTGATTTGCATTTCCCTGATGATGAGTGATGTTAAGCATCTTTTCATGTGTCTGTTGGCCATCTGGTTGTCTTCTTTGGAGAATTGTCTGTTCGTGTCTTCTACCCCTTTTTTTAAAAATTGGATTATTTGTTTTGGGGTGCTGAGTTGTATAGGTTTTTTATATATTTTGGATACTAACCTTTTATTGGATATGTCATTTGCAGATATCTTCTCACATTCATTAGGTTGTCTTTTAGTTTTGTTGATTGTTTCTTTCACTGCGCAGAAGCTTTTTATTTTGATATAGTCCCAGTAGTTATTTTTGCTTTTGTTTCTCTTACCTTAGGGAATCTATCTAGAAAAATGTTGGTATGGCCAATGTCAGAGAAATTATTGCTTGTGCTCTCTTCAAGGTTTTTTATGGTTTCCTGTTTCACATTTAGGTCTTTAATGAGTTTATTTTTTTCTATGGTGAAAGAAAGTGGTGTAGTTTCATTCTTTTGCATGTAGCTGTCCAGTGTTCCCACCACCATTTGTTGAAGAGACTGTCTTTTTCCCATTGTATGTTTTTTCCTCCTTTGTGCAGGATTAATTGGCCATATACTTGTGGGTTTATTTCTGTGTTTATATTCTATTCCATTTATCTTTGTGTCTGTTTATATGCCAATACCATACCTTTTAAATTACTACTGCTTGAAATCTGGAATTGTGCTAACTTCAGTTTTGTTTTTGGTTTTCAAGATTGCTTTGGATATTCAGGTCTTTTGTGGTTCCATAGAAATCTTAGAATTATTTATTCTAGTTCTATAAAAATTTTTATTAGTATTTTGATGGGGATTGCATTAAATATGTAGATTGCTTTGGGTAGCATACACATTTTAACAATATTTCTTCAAGCATAAGAGACTCTTAAAAACTGAGAACAAACTGAGGGTTGATGGGGGTGGGAGGGGGGGAGGGTGGGTGATGGGTATTGAGGAGGGCACCTTTTGGGATGAGCGCTGGGTGTTGTTGAAACCAAATTGTTGAAACCAATTTGACAATAAATTTCATATACTGAAAAAAAATAATATTTGTTCTTCCAACCCATGAGCATGGAATGTCATTACATTTCCTTGTGTCATCCTGAATTTCTTTCATCTATGTTTTATAGTTTTCAGAGTACAAGTCTTTCACCTCATTGGTTATGTTTATTCCCAGATATTTTACTGTTTTTGGTGCAATTCTAAATGGGACTGTTTTCTTAATTTCACTTTCTGCTGCTTCATTTTTAGTGTATAGGGATGCAATAGATTTCTGTACATTGATTTTGTATCCTGTGACTTTACTGTATTAATTTATCAGTTCTAATGGTTTTTTATGGAGTTTTTAGGGTTTTCTATTTTTTATATCATGTTATCTGCAAAGAGTGAGAGTTTTACTTCTTCATTACTAATTTGGATAACTTTTATTTGTTTTAGTTGTCCAGTTGCTGTGTCTGGGATTTCCAATTCTGTGTTGAATAAAAGTGATGAGAGTGGACATCCTTGTCTTGTTCCTGATCTTAGAAAAGCTCTCTGCTGTTCCCTATTAAGGATTATGTCAGCTGTGAGTTTTTAATATATGGCCATTATTAGGTTGAGATTTGTTCCCTCTAAACCTACTTTGTTGAGGGTTTTTATCATGAATAGATGTTGTACTTTGTCAAATGTTTTTTATACATCTATTGAAATGATCATATGGTTTTTATCCTTTCTCTTATTTATGTGACATACTACTTTCATTGTTTTCCAAGTATTGAACCATCCACCCTTGCATCCTGGAATACATCTCACTTGATCATGGTGTATGATTATTTTAATGTAGTGTTGGATTCAGTTTGCTAATATTTTGTTGAGGATTTTTGCATCTATAGTCAGGATAATTTTTTTTAATGTTTATTTCTTTTTGAGAGAGAGACAGAGAACGAGCAGGGGAGGGGTAGAGAGAGAGAGAGAGAGAGACAGACAGACAGACAGAATCTAAGCAGTATCTGAAGCAGGATCCGAAGCAGGATCCAGGCTCTGAGCTGTCAGCACAGAACCCAATGCAGGGCTCAAACTCACAAATGGTGAGATCACGACCTGAGCTGAAGCTGGATGCTTAACCGACTGAGCCACCCAGGCGCCTCCATAGTCATGATAAATATTGACAGTAGTATTCTTTGTTTGGTGTCTTTATCCAGTTTTGGTACCAGGGTGATACTGGTCTCATAGAATGAATTCAGAGATTTTCCTTCCTCTTCTCTCCTCCCCCTTCTTTTTTTTTAAGTTTACTTATATATTTTGGGAGAGAGAGAGAATGAGCTGGGGAGGGACAGAGAGAGAGGGAGACAGAGTATCCGAAGCGGGCTCTGTGCTGACAGCAGAGAGCCTGTTGTGGGGTTCAAACTCATGAGCCGTGAGATCATGATGGACGCTCAACTGACTGAGCCACCCAGGTGCCCCTTTTTCCTCTTCTATTTTTTGGATTAGTTTGAGAAGAATCAGCATTAACTCCTTGAAATATTTGGTAGAATTTTCCTGTGAAGCAGTCTGGTCCTGGACTTTTGTTTTTTGGGAGTTTTTCTGGTTGCTGATTCAATTTCTTTGCTGGTAATTGGTCTGCTCACATTTTCTATTTCTTCTTTAGTTTTGTTAGGTTGTATGTTTCTAGGAATATCCATTTCTTCTAAGTTGTCCAATTTGTTACCATATAGATTTTCATAATATTCTCTTTCAATTGTATTTCTGTGGTGTTGGTTGTTATTTCTTTTCTTTCATTGGTGATTTTATTTATTTAGGTTTTCTCTCTCTCTTTTTCATGTGTGGCTAGAGGTTTATCAATTTTATTGGCCTTTTCAAGAACTAGCTCTTGATTTCATCAATCTGTTCTATTGTGTTTTTTTTGTTGTTGTTGTTTGTTGTTGTTTCTATATCATTTATTTCTACTCTAATCTTTATTATTTCCTTCCTTTTGCTGGGTTTGAGTTTTTTTTTTTTTTCTGCTCCTTTAGGTGTAAGGTTATGTTGTTCATTTGTGATTTTTCTTGCTTTTTGAGTTAAGCCTCTTTTGCTATAAACTTCCATTAGAAACACTTTTACTACATCCCAAAGATTTCGGATTGTTGTGTTTTCATTTTTATTTGTTTCCTTGTAATTTTGATTTCTTCTTTGATTTCTTGGTTGACCCATTCACTCATTGTTTAGTAGCATGTTATTTAACCTCCATGTATTTGTGCTCTTTCCAGATTTTTTTCTTGTGATTGATTTCTTGATTCATAGCATTGTTGTCAGATAAGATTCATGGTATGACTTTGATTTTTTTTTGAGTTTGTTGAGACTACCATTTATTTTTAAAAGATCTGTGATCTGTAAGGTACTTTTAGATTTGGATTGGAAAATAGCCTCTAAACAGCATTTAAAATATAATATTTTTCTGTGACTGTTTTTTTACATATCCCTAAAATGCCTGAAAAATATATAGGTTAAGCATTTTGAACATTATTAGATATCCTAAACTTCTGATAAAAAGTTCAAAGGACAGGTAGTTCAAAGATAGAGGAGTCCAACCAGAATAACTGGATTTTTAAAATAGGCTAATGTGATATAGGGCAACTACTTAGTTATTTAGATTGGATGGACAGACATGACATAAGGAGGTAACATGAAGCCTTTAACATAGGTACACAAGTATATTTCATGTATCTGTACACTTTAAAAAAATAATAAAATGAACATCTGTGCTCCTGCCACCAAGCTCAGGGGATAAAATATTTATAGTAACCTAGAAGCTCATTACATGTTCTTTCATGGTACCATTTTCCCTAGAACACCCTCCCTGATCTCCCTGAAGTAACTATGATCTTGAATTTTGTGTTAATCATTACACTGATTTTCTTTAAAGTTTACGTTTGTAAATAAGACTATACAATGTATTGTTTTGGTTGGTCTATTTTAGAAATTTCTTTAAATGGAATCAGATTATTTTTATTATTTTGTTACATAACTCTTAGATTTAACTTTAGGCTTTTGAAAATCACCCATGTTAATATAGTTGTAGTAATTTATTTCTCCTGTATACTATTCTATACCTTAATTTATTTGTCCATTTGACTATATGGGCAAAGCTGTTTGACTCTGTGGATGTCTCCTGGTTCCAATGAAAGTATTTCTTCAAGGCAGACATTCTAAGCCTTTTTTGTGTTTTAAAACCCTTTGGAAATCTTGTGAGTCTATGGTCTCCAGGTGTTTTTAAAGGTATAACAAATGAATAGGGTTACAAAGAAATTGCAAAGAAGCGTGCAAAGAAAACAAATTGAACTAGAGTCATTAAGATACACTTGAAAATTGTTGAGAGAGTAGATTTGAAAAGTTCTCAGGGCACCTGGGTGATTCAGTCAGTTGAGCATCTGACTCGTGATTTTGGCTCAGGTCATGATTTCATGGTTCTTGAGTTTGACTCCTGCATTGGGCTCCACACTGACAATGCAGCCTGCTTGGGATTCTGTCTCCCTCTTGTTCTGCCCTTTCCCTGATGACAATGTGTCTCTCTCCCAAAATAAATAAACTTTAAAAAAAAGTTCTCAACACACACATACCTACAAAGGTAATCATGTGAGGTGATGAATATGTTAACCTTACTGTGGTAATCATTTTGCAGTATATATGTATATTAAACCATCTCATTGTAACCTTAAACTTATACAATATTATATGTCATTATATGTCAAAAATCTGGAAAACATAAAAGCAAATCTTCAAAAAGAAATAGACATACTTGTTTATTAGGATACTAAATTGCAAGGTCTTTCAGTATATATGAGATATAACTTTGAATTAATGATAAGCATATAAGAAATTTTGATCTGTTAATGTAATTGGTAATATCTATGATTTTTATTGGTTACAAAGTCTCCAGTCTTGCTAATAATATTGTGATTTGTTGCCTGCATTTCATATTCAAAGGAAATGCTTATTTTCAGTTAGAAGTAGGTGGTATTAAATGTGTAATTTTTTTTCATTCAAGTTACCATACTCTGTGAATTCTATACCTAGAACCCTTGGGGATCTGTGTACTGGAAATTATGAACCACTGTTCTAGTTTATATACCTAGGAGTGGAATTGTCATAAGATATGAACATGTTTATTTTTACTAAACAGTACAAGACAAACTCTTTTACAAGTTTATACCATAATCGCAGCATATGAGTTTTTTCTGACCAATTTTTAAATTATTGCCCATTTGTTTTAATGAATGTAACCAATAGGAATCAGTTAAAGGGTGGAGGAAATTATATGAGGTGGGCAAAGGCAACAATCCACATGATGGTGTTCCTGCGTGATTTTGTCCAAAGGTCAGGTTCGTGCAGATCTGCAGTAGGAAGCAGAAATGGATCCAGTGCTGTCTCAACTGAGTAGGAGGGCAGTAGCTCTGCATGTAGACTCCATGCTTTTATTGTGGGGACGTTCCTGGGTAAGTACTTTTCTTAGTACCGTTATATTCTGAGGCCACTAGATGGTGGGATAGACTACTTTTTCTTCATTAAATTCTCAAATTGTGCTATTTTTCTTGTAATTTTTGAGTTTTGTAACTTAAACTATAGATATTTAGAGTGGAGTTAGTTTACAATTCTTTTTTTTAAAATACAGGATTATGTACTGGAGAGGAAAACTTTAGTAAAGATGAATTACTATCATAACTTTTATTAATTGCTTTATTATTAATATAAGTAAATGGTAATAAAATATTAACTCAGTTTTCAAAATGTTTCTTAACAAGTATCCTGCTCATATCAGTGAATATTATTAAACACCTCTTGTGTGTTGAACATTAGATTGGATGCTCTGGGGAAGGAAAAAGACTGGATGCCTCTTCTTCAGCTTGTTGACATGTCTTGATATTTCTGTATTAGCCTTGTTGCTGCTAGTCTTCTTAGTATAAGTTGCAGGAAAGATTTGTGAACAGCTTAATATTAAATATAGTATGAATTTATTTAATGTTTCTGTTGATAAATTATTTTTATTACTAAAACACATAAAATGAGTTAAGTATATATTCTATTATATCCTTTGTGGATATATTAATTGGCTTTCTTTATGTTTTGCATTTGAAAGTGAATTCTAGTACTGAAGACATTTTAAAACCTCTTATTAATAAATGCAATTATTTCCTAAAGTAGGCTTTGCAAGTCTATTGCTTTGAATAATCTTTGTGCCTCGCAACTGTAGTTGGGGAGAAATGTTATGAGGGAAGTATTTATGGACTTTTACTGAAGGTTTTTTATTTTTATTACTAAATATGGCTGGTTTATTTCCTCAGTATAACTTGAAGTACCTTTTAGCATTATGGAATCGGGGTAATTAGTTTATGGCAGATCTTTTTTCAAGAAGTTCCTCTTCCAAGTGAACACCCATTATCCAGTGCTCACCAATGTATTTATCTTCACCTCCACAAGTTGTCATAGATATTTACTAGCTGAGTAATTAATTTACTTTTTGATCTGTTTTGGCTTTACTTGAGTATCATTGATTGTTTTTGCAGAATCTTTACAATTTTTTGTTTGTTTATTGTCAATATTGTATTAAGGGCTGTAGGATTAATTGCAAGGGTCTTGTAGGCTGTGTCCAAACACTGGGGGCTTGTTTTCTCTTCTGTCACTTGTTAGGTCCTTCAGGATGTTGTTGAGGATTTTCCCAAACTCACTTTGTGATCTAACTTCAAATGTCCCTCTATCTCTTGTGAAGGTTGACAGACATATAGTTTATGGGAAATCAGGTCTATTCAGATTAAAATCCCCTGTACAAAATATCCCAAGTTGACTTCTCAAGATACCTTAATAGTGCACCCAGAAACAAGCTTACTGTTCAAGATGGTTTTCTTCTTGTATAAGGACACCGGGGCACTTGGGTGGTTCAGTCTATTGAGCGTCTGACTCTTGGTTTTGGCTCCAGGTCATGATCTCATGGTTTGGGCTTAGGTCATGATCTCGTGGTTTGTGAGTTTGAGCCCAGCAACGGTCTCTGTGCTGACAACCTGGAGCCTGCTTGGGATTCTCTCTCTCTTTCTCTCTCTCTCTCTCTGACCCTCCCCTGCTTGTGCTGTCTCTCTCTCTCTCAGAAGAAGTAAACTTAAAAAAAGGCGGTTTTTTTTTTAAAGACACTATTGAAAAATACGGTTCCCAATTTTCCTATTTGCTTGGAGTCATCTGGGAAGCCCCCACTCAGCACAAAATAAAAACTGAAAATAGTGAAAAGTCATAATAACTTTATAGGCTGCCTCAGTATAATTTCTGTCTCATTGTATTTTTCTAATTAACAATTGGTCCTGAGCATGTAAGTATTTTGGAATGAGATATGTTGGTAGATTCATGTTACTAGAGCCTCCTTTATGAGACTCTAATGGAAGCTAGGGCCTCATTTGATTATTTAATCCTCATTCCTATTTAGCTGATCTTTTCATTTTTAAAGAGGTTTTAGTAAATATTTACTTAAAAAATCAAGTCAAATACCCCATTCCTATCCCTCTTTCAGAGAATGTCAGTGATAACTTTTTCCCAAATAAGAGAGTATCAGATTCTAATGAGTCAGATGTCATATAGGAGCTGTCATGTGTGTTTTGTCTTCTATTGAACTCGTTATTACTCTCTTTCATTTCATTTTGTGACATTGGTATTTTCATTTTACAGATTAAGACAAAAGCAGCAAAAAGAAGCTTAAAGAAGCCGCTAAAGGCTAACAAAATGATCAGTTTAGAGGCGGTTCATTTTACTTGCTAGCCTGTAATCCTATGTTATAATATGCTATAACTTAGTTGTTCTTTCATACATTAATATTTAGATGTTTCAGTATGTCCATTTTTAAATTATGCTTCAGTGAGTAGCTCTGTAAATATCTCCTTGGGCATGTACCCATAAGTGGAATTAATGAATCAACTTCACACTTTTTGTAGTATCAATATATACTCCCAGTGGCAGTGAATGTGATTTCTTCTTTTTTCATATTCTTTTTTAAAAAATTAATAATTATTTTACTTTTTATCATTATTCTTTTTTATTTTTTATTTTGTTCATGTTTATTTTTGAGAGAGACAGAGACAGAATGTGAGTGGGTTAGGGGCAGAGAGAGAGGGAGACACAGAATTCGAAGTAGGCTGCAGACTCTGAGCTGTCAGCACAGAGCCCGATGTGGGGCTCGAACTCACGAGCTGTGAGATCATGACCTGAGCCGAAGTCGGACGCTCAACCGACTGAGCCACCCAGGCGCCCCTCGTTATTATTTTTTAGGTAGACTCCATGCCTAATGTGGGGCATGAACTCATGATCCTGAGATCAAGTCACATGCTCTACCAACCAAGCCAGCCAGGAGCCCCTTCTTTCTTCATGTTCTTAATTTTTATAGAAGTTTAATATTTGCTTATCTTTTGGCTGAGAAGTGTCTTATTGATTTAATTTATATTTCTCTGATTTCATGTGTGTTGAAGATTTTTTCATAACTTTATAGGTTGTTTTACTTACTTTTTCTTAGAGGTCGCTGTTTATACCCTTTGCCCAATTTTCTGTTTTTTTTTTTTTTTCTTATTAATGTGATAGCTTTTTAAAAAATATTCTGGTTACTAACCCTTTTTTGGTTGGATTTGTTACTGATACAGTCTTCCATTTGTGCTATTATTTAAAGCTTTTAATGATGCATTTTTGCCATATAGAATTCAAAATTCTAATTTTGAATTATTAATCCTTTGTTTTATGCCTTTGTTTATTTTTTTAAGTTTATTTATTTATTTTGAGAATGAGAGAGAGAGAGAGAGAGAGAGAGAGAGAGCGCATGAGCCTGAGTGGGGAGGGGCAGAGAGAGAGAGAGAGAGAGAGAGAATCCTAAGCAGGCTCCATGCTGTCAGCACAGATCCCCATGTGGGGCTTGAACTCATGAACTGTGAGATCATGACCTGAGCTGAAACTAAGAGTCGATGCTTACCCGACTGGGCCACCCAGGTGCCCCATCCTTTATTTATTTATTTATTTTGCTCATTTGAGTTACACTTTTCCTATCCCTGTATATAAAGACAATCTCCTATATTTTCCTCTAGGTGTTTTACAGTTTTGCTTTTGGTGTTCAATCTATCTAAAATTTATTTTGGTAACAGAATGAGGTGGAGGTTTAATTATTTTTTCAATATTAATAGTCCATTACCAAAGCATAATTTAAAATACTTCATCCATTCCTTACTTACTTGTAATACCAACTCATATCAAGTAACATTTATTGGATATAAATTTTTGTATATGCCCAGGCTATTTCTGAATTCTCTACTCTATTTCATTAATATATTTATCTTTGTCTGAACCACAATTATGTTATCTGAATTGCTCTAGCTTTATCATCCATCTTGACATTTGGTACAGTAAATATGAGATTTCTTATTTTAACATTGTCTTGGCTACTCTTGGTCTTTACTATTCAATTTGAATTTTGGGTTAACCTTCAGAAATTTTTAAACAATTCCAATTTCATTTTGATTGATATTTACAAATTAACATATTATTCTTGAATTTCCTAACATGAACAAAATATAGCTCCCCAATTTGTGGGAAATGTTCTATGTGCTTTAGTCAAGATTTATATTTTTCTTCAAAAATGACTTACCCAGCTTTTATAGATTTATCTGTGGGCACTTTATACTTTTGTTGGTGTTGTGAGATGCTTTTAAAGTGCATTTTAAAAGTACCTGTGT
The DNA here is from genome assembly GCF_027475565.1 of Acinonyx jubatus. Classification (NCBI taxonomy): domain Eukaryota; kingdom Metazoa; phylum Chordata; class Mammalia; order Carnivora; family Felidae; genus Acinonyx; species Acinonyx jubatus. Next base: position 27,898,560 of record NC_069391.1, read on the forward strand.
GGCTCAGTACAGTAAGCATCTGACTCTTGATTTCGTCTCAGGTCTTGATCTCACGGTTCATGAATTCAAGCCTTACATCTGACTCTGTGCTGGTAGTGTGGAGCCTGCTTGGGATTTTGTCTCCCTCTCTTTTTGCCCCTCCCCCGGTCTCTCTCTCTCTCTCTCTCTCTCTCTCCAAATATATAAAAATAAAAATTAAAAAAAATAAAGTGCGTTTTCTAAACAGCTGTAACTGCTATAAAAAACTTGAATTTTGTAAATTAATTGTGTGTTTAGTAGCCTTGTATAGCCTCAGTTTAAATTTAAGGCTTTTTTATAGTTTTTTCTCACTTCCTATGTAAACCTTATTTTCGGACAGTTTTGCATTAAAGCTAATCAAGACCCTGAGGACTCAGGAGAAACTTTTGTCCCTCTCTTAACTACCTAGAAGAATCTAAATTGGGAGTCTTTCTCAAAATAAGAATTATTACTGGAGATTAATTTTATATGAGTGACTCGTGTATCGTAGGGCAAACATCTAATTACCAAACATCTGCCCTTTTTTTTTTTTTTGTAAAAAGTAACTACTTTATTATCATTATTATGGAGAAACATTCAATGATGCATGGCTGTTATTATCACTATATTATTATTTTTTTATTTATTTTTTAAATTTAGTTTTTTAATTTACGTCCAAGTTAGCATATAGTGAAACAATGATTTCAGGAGTAGATTCCTTAATGCCCCTTTCCCATTTAGCCCATCCCCCCTCCCACAACCCCTTCAGTAACCCCTCTGTTTGTTCTCCATATTTAAGAGTCTCTTATGTTTTGTCCCACTCCCTGTTTTTATATTATTTTTGCTTCCCTTCCCTTATGTTCATCTGTTTTGCATCTTAAAGTCCTCATATAAGTGAAGTTATATGATATTTGTCTTTCTCTGACTAATTTTGCTTAGCATAGTACCTTCTAGTTCCATCCATGTAGTTACAAATGCCAAGATTTCATTTTTTTGATTGGTGAGTAATACTCCATTGTATATGTACATATACCACATCTTCTTTATCCATTCATCCATCGATGGACATTTGGGCTCTTTCCATACTTCGGAAAGTTGTTGATCGTGATGCTATAAACAATGGGGTGCATGGGCCCCTTCGAAACAGCATACTTGTATCCCTTGGATAAATAGTAGTGCAATTGCTGGGTCGTAGGGTAGTTCTATTTTTAATTTTTTGAGGAACATCCATATTTTCCAGAGTGGCTGCACCAACTTGTGATCCCACCAGCAGTGCAAAAGAGATCCTCTTTCTCCACATCCTCGCCAAGATCTGTTGTTGCCTGAGTTGTTAATGTTAGCCATTCTGACAGGTGTGAGGTGGTATCTCAGTGTGGTTTTGAATTGTGTTTCCCTGATGATGAGTGATGTTGAGCATTTTTTCATGTGTCGGTTGGCCATCTGGATGTCTTCTTTGGAGAAGTGGCTATTCATGTCTTTTGCCCATTTCTTCATTGGATTATTTGTTTTTTGGGTGTTGAGTTTGATAAGTTCTTCATAGATTTTGGATACTAACCTTTTATCTGATATGTTGTTTGCAAATATCTTCTCCCATTCCATTGGTTGCCTTTTAGTTTTGCTTATTGTTTCCTTCGCTGTGCAGAAGATTTTTATTTTGATGAGGTCCCAATAGTTCATTTTTGCTTTTGTTTCCCTTGCCTCCTGAGATGTGTTGAGTAAGAAATTGTTGTGGCCAAGGTTAAAGAGGTTTTTGCCTGCTTTCTCCTTGAGGATTTTGATTGATTCCTGTCTTACATTTAGGTCTTTCATCCATTTTGAGTTTATTTTTGTGTATGGTGTAAGAAAGTGGTCCAGGTTCATTCTTCTGCATGTTGCTGTCCAATTTTCCCAGCACCATTTGCTGAAGAGACTGTCTGTTCTATTGGATATTCTGTCCTGCTTTTTCAAAGGTTAGTTGGCCATACATTTGTGGGTCCATTTCTGGGTTCTCTATTCTGTTGCATTGATCTGAGTGTCTGTTTTTGTGCCAGTACCATACTGTCTTGATGATTACAGCTTTGTAGTATAGCTTGAAGTCCGAGATTGTGATGCCTCCTGCTTTGGTTTTCTTTTTCAAGATTGCTTTGGCTATTCAGGGTCTTTTCTGGTTCCGTACAAATTTTAGGATTGTTTGTTCTAGCTCTGTGAAGAATGCTGGTGTTTTTTTGATAGGGGTTGCATTGAATATGTCGATGGCTTTGGGTAGTATCGACATTTTAACAATATTTGTTCTTCCTGTCCAGGAGCATGGAATCTTTTTCCATTTTTTTGTGTCTTCTTCAATTTCTTTCATAAGCTTTCTACAGTTTTCAATGTATAGATTTTTCACCTCTTTGGTTAGATTTATTCCTAGGTATTTTATGGGTTTTGGCGCAATTGTAAATGGGATCGATTCCTTGATTTCTCTTTCTGTTGCTTCATCATTGGTGTATAGGAATGCAACTGATTTCTGTGCATGATTTTATATCATGCAACTTTGCTGAATTCATGGATCAGTTCTAGCAGTTTTTTGGTGGAATCTTTTAGGTTTTCCGTATAGAGTATCATGTCATCTGTGAAGAGTGAAAGTTTGACCTCCTCTGGGCCGATTTGGATGCCTTCTACTTCTTTGTGTTGTCTGATTGCTGAGGCTAAGACTTCCAATACTATGTTGAATAACAGTGGCGAGAGTGGGCATCCCTGTCTTGTTCCCGACCTTAGGGGGAAAACTCTCAGTTTTTTCCCATTGAGGATGATATTAGAGTTGGGTCTTTCATATATGGCTTTTATGATCTTGAGGTATGATCCTTCTATTCCTACTTTCTTGAGAGTTTTTATCAAGAAAGGACGCTGTATTTTGTCAAATGCTTTCTCTGCATCTATTGAGAGGATCCTGTGGTTCTTGTTCTTTCTTTTATTGATGTGATGAATCACATTGATTGTTTTGAGGATATTGAACCAGTCCTGCATCCCAGGTTTAAATCCCACTTGGTTGTGGTGAATAATTTTTTTAATGTATTGTTGGGTCTGGTTGGCTAATATCTTATTGAGGATTTTTGCATCCAAACATCTGCCCTTCTTACTGCTCTGTAAATTTCCCTCTTCCCTTTGAAGCTCCAGGCCCCTATCCCATTCCCTAGGATGATGTATATACCTAATTTTATTTTTTTGTCTTTGAACCTCTCATATGTGGAGCTCCTATGGGTATGAAATTAAATTTGATTTTCTTATGTTAATCTGTCTCATGTCAGTTTAATTCTCAGACGAGCTGGAAGAATATTAGGGTCGAGGAAAAATTTTCCTCCCACACTTCTCTCCTTTTCCCCCCTAATTTCCTCTCTTCCTATTTTCTCTTTCCTTTCTTCTTTTTATTTTTCTCTTTCCTTTCCTTCTTTCTTTTCTCTCTCTTCTCTTTTTCCTCTTTCTACTTCTCCCTACCCCCTTCTTCTCCCTTCTCTTCTTCCTCTTCTCTTTCTCTCTCTCTGTATTTGCTGTGTAGGATTTTTGTGCAGTGTCGAGTTTGTTTGGAACTTTAAAGGAAAAAGGGAACTGTTAGTTACAAGTCTTTGATAAATACTGTTTATCAAGTTAAAGAAGTTTTCTTCTGTTTCTAGTTTGATAAAGTTAAATATGAATGAGGGTGCCTGGGTGGCTTAGTTGGTTAAGCATCTGACTTCAACTCAGGTCATGATCTCACAGATTGTGGGTTTGAGCCCTGTATCAGACTCTGTTGACAGCTTAGAGCCTGGAGCCTGCTTCAGATTCTGTGTCTCCCTGTCTCTACTCCCCTACTCGCTCTCTGTCTCTCAAAAATGAATAAATGTTAAGAAAAATTATAAATGCCTGTTGAATTTGATCAAAAGCTTTTCTTGCATTTAATAAAATAATTATTTGTTTTTATCCTTTAATTGATATTGTGGTGAATTACATTAAAATATCTTTGAATGTTAAAACATCCTTGCATCTCTGAGATAATCCCTACCTGGGTGTTTAGTATTATTATTTTGTAGTTTATCATATTCTGTTTGCTAGTATTTTATTGATAATTTTTCTATTTACATGTATTAAGTGAGATTGGTTCATAATTTTTTTCTGTCTTATACTGTCCTTGTTCATCTTTGGTTTCAGTGTTTTATCAAGCTTATAAAAAGAACTGGAGGACCTTGCAACCCCTTTTTTATATTTTACAAAACAATTTGTGTATGGTAGGGGTTACCTGTTCTTAGAAAATGTATTAGAAGTATCCAGCAAAATTGGGCTTGGAAAAATCTGTTACTACTGATTCAGTCTTCACCTATATTTAGATTTTTCCATTTCCTCTTTTTATAACTCTTTGAATTGGATTCCTAGTGTATTAATTTTTCAATCTTTCTTATTTTCCAATTTATTTAAGACTGTAAATCCCTTCATCTCACCAATTTTGGTAATCATATTATCATAAAGTTATAAATATTTTGAAATTTTAATCATGACTTTTTTTGATCTATCAATTATTTAAAAGTATGTTTCAAATTTTCCACTTTTAAAAGACATTTTTGGGGTTTCTCTTTTTGATATTGATTTATTTAATTTTATTTATTTCATCTCATCTTTTCTCCTTTCATCTCATTTCCAGTTAGTTAACATACAGTGTTATATTACTTTCATGTGTACAATACAATGAGTCAACAATTCCATACAATACCATACATACATCACGACCAATGCAGTCCTTAATCCCCATCACCTATTTCATCCATCTCTCACCCACCTCCCCTCTGACAACCATCAGTTTGTCTTTATAGTTAAGAGTCTGTTTCTTGGTTTGTCTCTGTCTCTCACTTTTTTAAAATTTTGCTTATTTGTTTTGTTTCTTAAGTTCCACATATGAGTGAGATCATATGGTATGTGTATTTCTCTGACTGACTTATTTTGCTTAGCATTATACTGTCTAGCTTTATCCATGTCAATCATTGTAAATTGCAAGATTTCATTCTTTTTTATGGCTCAATAATATTCCATTATGTACGTGTATATATATGTAAGTATGTGTATATATATGTATGTAGTATGTGTATATATATCATATATGTATATAATATGTACCTATAATTCTATGATAAACACAGTGTATATGTATCCCTTTGAATTAGTGTTTTTGTATTTGGAGGGTTTATATACCCAGTAGTGTGATTACTGGATTATAGGGTAGTTCAATTTTTAATTCTTTGAGGAACCTCTGTACTGTTTTCCAGAGTGACTACACCAGTTTGCATTCCCACCAACAGTGCACAATGGTTCCTTTCTCTCTACATCCTTGCCAACACTTGTTGTTTCTTGTGTTTTTGATTTTAGCCATTCTGACCAGTGTGAGGTGATACCTCATTGTGATTTTTATTTGCATTTCCCTGATGATGAGTGATGTTGAGTGTCTTTTCATTTGTCTGTTGGCCATCTGGATGTCTTCTTTGGAGAAATATCTATTTATGTCTTCTACCCATTTTTAAATTGGATAACTTGTTTTTTGGATGTTGAGTTATATAGGTTCTTTATATATTTTGGATACTAACCCTTTATTGGATATGTCATTTGCAAGTATCTTCTCCCATTCAGTAGGTTGTCTTTTCATTTTGTTGATGGTTTTCTTCACTGTGCAGAAGCTTTTCATTTTGATGTATATTTGATCCCAATATTTATTGTTGCTTTTGTTTCCCTTATCTTAGGATATCTATCTAGAAAGATATTGTTACAGCCAGTGTCAGAGAAATTACTGCCTAAGCTCTCTTCTAGTATTTTTTTGGTTTCCCATCTCACATATAGATCTTTAATGTATTTTTAGTTTATTTTTGTGTATGGTGTAAAAAAAGTGGTCCAGTTTAATTCTTTTGCATGTAGCTGTCTAGTTTCCCAACGCCATTTTTTGAAGAAACTGTCTTTTTCCCACTGCACATTAATTGTCTGGTTTTTGTTGAGACTTGGATCTTTTTCATTCTTTTTTTTTTTTTTTTAATGTTTATTTATTTTTGAGACAGAGAGAGACAGAGCATGAACAGGGAGGGTCAGAGAGAGAGTGAGACACAGAATCGGAAATAGGCTCCAGGCTCTGAGCTGTCAGCACAGAGCCTGACGCAGGGCTCGAACTCATGGACCATGAGATCATGACCTGAGCCGAAGTCGGCGGCTTAACCGACTGAGCCACCCAGGCGCCCCGACTTGCATCTTTTTCTAATCATCAAGAGCTCTATAAGCATTTTATTATATTTTATTATATATTCTCTACTGTTTGAATGCAGAGTGATATACATACATGTTTGATTGCCATAATTTTTTAAAGTGTTTGTTTAACTTAACATAATCTCTACTTAGTAGCTTTACAATCCTCCTGAATAATACCAAGGACCTTAAACTATTGATCTCTTATTTCTTTTTTTTTTAATTTTAATGATTATTTTTGAGACACAGAGAGAGAGAGAGAGACAGAGCATGAGCAGGGGAGGGACAGGCAGAGAGAGAGGACACAGATTCCGCAGAAGGCTCCAGGCTCTGAGCAGTCAGCACAGAGCCCAATGCTGGGCCCAAACTCACAAACCGCGAGATCATGACCTGAGCTGAAGTCGGATGCTCAGCCGACGGAGCCACCCAGTTGCCCCTCTTATTTCTAATTCTTCTGTTATCTTCCATATTTTTTATGTCTAAGATTTCACTTTTGCCTTGTTTTTAAGATCCCCAGTTGCAAGTGCTGTCTCTTGCTCTCTTTCCTTCTCTCTTACTATCTTTTATAGTGACAGTTTATTCGCTCACATATTTATCAATGTATTTATTTGCTGTTTTTTCATTCCATTCTTTTCATCTAGGAAAAATTTCTTTCTTATCTGAAAGGGAAAGGGGAAAAAATCTCTTAGTTTTTTCTAAAACTGTATTTTTGCCTCTTGAAAGTTAGTTTAATTTAGTACACAATTCTATATTTTCAGTTACTTTGAACAATTTGAAGATTTATTTCATTGACTTTGGGCCTCTATTCTCACTGATGTCATTTTTAGTCTATTCTTAACTTTGAAGCATTTGAGAAAAGTAAATGTTTTGTGATGTTAAGATATAACAAGATCATTATTAAGAACAGACTGTTTCATTTTAGAATAACTTTAATACGTATTCTTTGTGGAAAGCATCATGACATTCTTAGACCAACTTTATAGTTCCTTTCAGGCACTCATTTTACCATTATATTATGCTTAATTGTAAACATGCTTATACCTTTATTATATACTAATTTTAAAAGTGATTTCCTTTCTAATAAATGTCACACATTTTTAAAATACTAAATTCAAAACCACTTTTTATAAGTATTAGATTTTGAATTTTAAGTGCACCTGCTGAATAATATTGTAAAAATCTAAACTATTACACAAAGGAACAAAAGAACAGAGAGGAAGATATCTTGTGCAGCATCTATACAGAGAACCTTATTCTGGGAATATAATTTTCCTTTTTATACTGGAAAAAGAAAGAAGCACATTTTGGTTTTCCTAATTTGACATCTTAGAAGAAACTTACGGCAAATGATAATGTCATACCTACTGAAACATAATGTGTTTTATACACTCTATACATCACAGTTATTCTTAGGACTTCTAATGATTTCACCATTATAGTAAGACATGTAGTTTTAAAATGTAAAATTTCCTAAGCTAGTTTAAACCTAAGAAATAAGTACTCCCTTAAAATCTGTTTTGCCTTGTGCCTTTATATAATTATTTTGGTATTTGTCTCTTTTTCACTGGACGTTTTCAATTTTTTTTGGCTTATGTCTCTGAATTTTAATCTGCTGTATGAAAACTTAAGGGCATTAAACCCAAAGATACCTAATTCACAAGCATTTGTTTCTTTATGAAGACATACTTTCATACTGAACCAAGATCAGTATGATACATAGTGCTTATAATTGTTCTGACTGATTTGCTTCAATAGTTTCTTTCATTTGTTTGGTCACTGACTTGTGCACTTACACTATCTCTCAAAATGCTATGAAATTTAAACATTTGTTGAGAATCATAACATTTATTTTCAGTAGTCCTTGTACCACTAATACCAGTAGCATTTATTACATTGAGTAATGTCTCATTTTCCATTATTAAATAATGTTATGCATTACAGCATACACATTAACATTTATATTCAGTAGTTACCAGAATCATTATTATAATACAACCACTATTAATGTATGTTATCTTTAACATATAGTGCCTCACATTTATAATCATTGTTTGTCTCACATGTGGTATGAATATGAACAGCATAGAAAAGAAATAGTCATTGTTTGAATGAACTTCAGCTTCTTAATTAAAAAAAAAATGCCCTGGGAAATGTGAGTGATTATGTAACTTGATCACTTTAAGAATAGCAATGTTATAAGATATGTAGGTGATTATCATGTGAATATATAGGAATGGCATTTAAAACTTTATGGTCTTAATCATATTGAAAAGGTGGAATTGCAGAATAAATGGTGTAGAAAGAACTAAATTTCTTTTGCTAAGGTCTATGTAATCTGACATTCCTGGGGAATTAGTAGTCTCCTAAGAAATAGCCAAAAACACATGAAGGAATATGGCAATACCACATCATGCCCAAAATGTTTGCTGTTTGCTTTTTCCTAATTACCTTAGAGGTTGATTCTGGTAAATCTTCTGGTATATATTTTTTCTTTCCTTTCTTTTTCTTTCTCCTTGCATCCATCCCCCAGGAATAGCAACTGAAATCCTGACAAGACTTCAGTATAGGAAATTAAATTTCACAGGGACCATTAAAATTTATTTTTAATTTCTCGCTTGGAATAGTTGTAAGTAACCTATTAAAAAGTTTTGCCTTTTTAAAGTAGTGGAAATTTTCCCTAAATTAATTTTGAGGGAATTTATAATGACAGTATTTTTTTTATCCAGTTTCTACCCTTCCCTCATTCATTGATACATTTACTCAACAGCTATATTCTGACAGACTTTGTATAATTTTTTCGAACATTGAATTATGAAAAATTTCATACAAAGCAAAACTGAAATAATTTTACTTTGAACATCATACATTCACTAACTAGATTTTACCACCAACATTTCATTAGATTTGCTTATATCTATGTGTCTATTTATCTGTCTCTTCCTCCATTAAATCCATTTCATTTTTGGGTGTATTTCAAGATAAACTGAAGACACCTACCCTTTTCTCTAAATACTTTAGCACGTGTATCATTAGCTAGAGTTTAAAACTATATTTGTTCACAGTTCTCTCTTAATTTAAAATTTACATACATTAAAATCACAAATCTTAACATAATATTCATAGTTTTAACAAATGCACGCCTATGTCACTCAAATTCCTATCAAGGCATAGAATATAAACGTAACCTTAGAAAAGTTCCCTCATGCCCTGACCCAGTAGATACTTGCTTTAATCCCCTGACCACACAGACGGCCACTGTTCTGATTTTAAAAATACCACTGATTAATTTTTATCTGTTTTAGAACTTCAGTATGTACTTTTCTAAAAATAACACTCAGGCTGCTGTGCAGAGAATAGATTGTAGGAGAACAAAAGTAGAACAGGGATGTGATTTGGAAAGCCATAGTATCTTAGGTGAGATGATGGTAGTTTGAACCAGAGTGCTAACAACAGATTTGGTCAGATTCAGAGTAAATTTTATAGAGTTGGTGGGATTTGGTGGTGAATTGTATGTGGGTGTATGGCATTGCTGGTGCCTGAGATGGAGAAGATGGAGAGAAATAGTTTGGGGATCGGGAAAGTCAAGGTTTCTGTTTTGGAAAGAAATTCCTATTGTATTAGATCTCAGGACATATATAGATAGGAGTCACTGTTCTATAAATCAGTATCTTTTAATTTTTGTCATTGTCAAGCTATAAGCTCAATAAACTAAGTAAGAGATTATATGTATGTATAACAGTTACATAGACTTTGCTTGATGTGTTACAGTCAAACTTCTGATGCCTAAAATGAACAAAACTATACATGACAGAGGGAATATTATTTTAACCAGGATTATTGCTAGCTGTATGTATCACATGTAACAATCATACTGCCCATATTGTATGAAATTGTTTTAAAAACTAATAGACTTTATGCAAAAAGCAAATTCCAAAGTACTTAATCTATTGATTAAAGACCACTCTGTTAATATTTGTAGGATTATTAAGACAAATAATTCACAGGTTCTGCTTTTAATGACCTGTCAATAAAACAACCAATATATTGTGTACATAATCAAAGGGAATACATCTCCGCATGATAAATACCCCAAAGTTTAAGTAGATTGCTATAGGAATTTAACTTGGTGGAAGAAGAAGTGGAGTCTTGTTAGCATGATAATAAAAGGCTTTCAGTCAGAGGAGACTTTTTTTGTCTTTGAATTTTTATAGATAGGTTAAAATGATGGCAATTTTAGATGGAGAGAATGGCATCAGCAAAGATGCAGAGGCAGCAGTCATGAGGATTAGCTAGGCAATGGCAAATCAGCTTGTTCACTTTCATCATAAGATGGTGATCACACATTCATTCGTTCATGAATCTATAAATGTCAAGTAAATGCCTCTTCCTCTAGTCACCAAGGCCCTAAAATAAATATTACTTGTATCTTGCCCTCAGGGAACCCAAAGTCTATTAGAAGAGACAGACATGTATGGGAAAGGCTAAGGGGAGTGTGTCTCTTATTCACTGCATGGTATTAGCCAAGCACAGAATAAGGCTTTTTTTTTTCTTATTCAATACTCATAAAACCTTCCACTGTTTAGGGACTGAAGTCTACATTTTATGTCAGGACAAGTGGAGACTGATACAATTTATAATCTTAGTAAATTGGAGAATTGGGAGTTTGTAATAGCCCTGGATTTGTTTTGTTTTGTTTTGTTTTATTTTTTAACTGTGTCACATCAAATAAATAAAATACACTGTAACAAGAAGTTTAATAGATGTGCATTTAAAAATGGAAGAGGAAGGGGAAGAAACAGTTTCTTCCTGGAGAAGCTGATGAAGTGGAGAAAAAGTGATGTTTGTGAAATGTGATGAAAATAAGAGGTGACATAAGTAGTACAAAAATTCTTGAGAATTTTAACAATGGTTTCCACAAAACTTAGACCCCGGTTTCTTCTTACAAAACCCATCATTTCTCCAAACCCCTTGCCCTTGGAAGAGAGACTCCATCTTACTTGAAAGAGGCTATTGTGATCAAGGAAGGGTGAGATGGGGGGAAAGACAGGGAAAACAGCAGGAAGACTGGATATTGGGAAATGAGAGAAGGAGATACTCCAGAGCAGTTGTGGCTGTAATGCAAATGGAGATTTTGCTGTGGTATTGCAGGTTTTTAAGAAACTCAAATGGGGGTGGGTGCATCTGGGTGGCTCAGTCAGTCAAGCATCAGACTTCAGCTCAGTTCATGATCTCACAGTCAGTGAGTTTGAGCCCAGTGTTGGGCTCTGTGCTGACAGCTCAGAGCCTGGATCCTGCTTCAAATTCTGTGTCTCCCTTTCTCTCTGTCCTTCCCCCACTCGCATTCTGTTTTTTTTTCTCTCTCTCTCAAAAATAAATGAGCATGTTAAAAAATTTAAAAAATCATAAAAAGAAACTCAAAGAGGGGATGTTAAGAGTACTTTTGATTGTTGGATTCTGTTTCTTTGTAAAGAATGTACTATATGGATTCCAGTTCCGTAAGGGCTATAATAAGCTTCTAATACTAATAATAAGGCAGGTAATGGGTTGAATTCTTTCCTTCTTTGGCTTTTTATTGAAAGTGTCTGGGGTGCCTGGGTGATATCCAACTTTGGCACAGGGCATGATCTCATGGTTCATGAGTTCAAGCCCCGTGTCAGGCTCTGTGCTGACAGCTCAGAGCCTGGAGCCTGCTTCAGATTCTGTGTCTTCCTCTCTCTGCCCCTCCCATACTCATACTCTGTCTCTCAAAAATAAATAAACATTAAAGAAAATAAAAAAAAGAGATAGTATATTGGTATATTTTCACAGACAGAACATATCACTCAAGGTGCTTGTTTATTGGACTTTAGTGTTTCTAAATTATTGCTGGTGAGGAAGCACTGGTTTTTAAAAACTTGCTGAAGTTCTTTACTATAGCTCTAAGAGTGGAAGCTGCAGTCTGCTTTTGGAAGCTCACACTCCGTTTTGAGCAAGACCATGCTGAGGAGTGCTTTGAGTTAGGTATCCATTCATTTTTATTGAGAGAGATGCTGATTCTTATGGAAGAAAGAAATGAATAGACACTGTCAATGTTGTGTCAGGACAGAAGCTAAAGAGGAAAATGGACATTAGAGGGCCCATGTAAAGGGGGATGGCTAGTAGATACCAAGAACAGTAGTATTTAATACTGATTTATTTTCCTTAGTGATATTAGTCCCTTTTTTGTTATATTCAAGCCTAAATTAAGGTGTTAAACATTGTGGTCTTTTGAATGTGGATATTTAGGAGACTTATGTTTATTCTTTGTGGGCAAAATATACTGTTGAGAGCTTGACACAGAGACATATAAGATTACCAGGGAAGAATAATAGAAAAATTTATTTTATTTATTTTTTTAATATTTATTTGTTTTTGAGAGAGTGCAAGTAGAGGAGGGGCAGAGAGAGAGAGAGGGGCACAGAGGATCAAAAGTGGGCTCTTTGTTGACAGCAGCAAGCCCGATACAGGGCTTGAAATCATGAACTGTGAGATCATGACTTGAGCCAAGGTTGGACACCCAACAAACTGAGCCACCCAGGTACCCCTAGAAAAGTTTAGAATAGTGTGGCATAAAATCAAAACCAGAAACTAAGAAAATGGAAATAGTCCTCAGAAATAATTGGGGAGGTGACTGGAATGTCTGTAGGCACACAAAATAGAAATTAGATTACTTAGTTGTTAAAGGAAGGAGAGCCCCTGAAGGCTGGAGAACTTGGGGCCACTTAGGTAATATATTCTCATGTATTTTACCTCAAAAATATAAGTGGAGAAGTGGGTACAAAGAAATATTTTAGTTGGGACTATATAATTGTTAAGTGATGGAAATCCAACTCATAAGTTTTTTATAAAAAGGTAATTTATTGATTCATGTAACTAAAAAGAATTTTGTGAACTGACTTTAGACACAGCTGGATCAAGGAGTTAAAATAGCAGGATCACACACACTCTTCCTCCTTCTGTCAACACCTCTTTGCCTCTCATATAGGCTCCCTGAACTTATTGATAAAGATTGGCTCCAGGCTTACACTTTATCAGTTTAAAAACCTTAGCAGTAAGAGTGCCTCTTTTCTTAGTCTGAGACAGCATTCTTTTTTTTTTTTTAATTTTTTTTAACATTTATTTATTTTTGAGACAGAGAGAGACAGAGCATGAACAGGGGAGGGGCAGAGACAGAGGGAGACACAGAATCTGAAGCAGGCTCCAGGCTCTGAGCTGTCAGCACAGAGCCTGACGCGGGGCTTGAACTCACGGACAGTGGGATCATGACCTGAGCCAAAGTTGGATGCTTAACCGACCAAGCCACCCAGGCGCCCCTGAGACAGCATTCTTGGGTTGAGTTTGATTAGCCTGGCAGAACTCATCTCCTATACTGAATGAATGAATCACTGTAACCAGAGGCATTTGCTTTAATTGCCTAGCCCTTTGTTTCCAATGGTGCCACTGTTTTCAGAGATCAGCCCCCTCCAGCACACATGGACTCAGAGGGAGGCACTGTTGAATGTCAAAAGAAAAGGTACATTCTTTTACCAGAAGAGGGGATACTAGACAACAAAACAATAGATGTTCAGTTTAAACTGAGAAAGGAGACCAGGAAAACAGAAGGAAAGTAGAGTAACAAAACAGATGGGGAAGGGGAAAGGAAAAGAAGAAGGAAATGGGGAAGAGAAGAGAGATAAAAACATGGAAGAGAGAGAAGAAAGCAGAGAAGAGGGAGATTTATCTTGAGGAAAAGCCATGTGCCCTGTATGGAACCAAATGGCAGAGCTACATACAACTAGAAACTGCAGACTAGACATTATTCAGAAGGCTTACATGAGACTTCTGTGTTGAAAAGAATATAAGTCCTTTATTTGGACTTACTAGGAGATAAGTTCTCTTAATACTGGGTTCTCTGACTTCCTCTGTGAACACAAAAGATCTGATCCGGTCTCAACATGGAGGGTATCACATGCCTCAAGACCTCTTATATTTTCCATAGATGCAGGTGTCTGCTCAAGACTTTCTTCACAGCCTCTTTCACCTCTTTATTCCTCATGTAGATGATGGGATTCAGCATCGGGGTTACCACTCCATAAGACAGTCCAATGATCTCATCAGATGCTTTTGTGTCCTTTGACTTGGGCTTCATGTACATAAAAAGGGCTGAACCATAGACCAGGATAACCACAGTCAGGTGGGCAGAACAGGTAGAAAAAGCTTTCTTTCTCCCTTCAGCAGAATTAATTCTCAGGATGGAAGAGAGGATAAAAACATAGGAAATGAAAATTAATAGCAGAGGAATCACCAGTAAAACAATATTTGCCACTGTCATGATAAGCACATTGATGGTGATATCTGAACATATGAGTTTAAGAAGAGCCAGGATCTCACAGGTAATATGATCAATGACATTATTCCCACAGAAAGGCAATACCATTGTCAGGACTGTTTGCACTAAGGAGTTTAGGCAGCCTATGATCCAGGACCAAGCAGCCATGTGCACATAAAGCACCCTGTTCATGATGATGGGGTACCTCAGTGGGTTGCAGATGGCCACACACCTATCATAGGCCATCACAGCCAGGAGGATACACTCAGTGGAGCCCAACCCAAGGGAGACAACCATCTGCAGAGCACAGCCAATGAAGGAGATAGATTTTCTCTCAGACTTAAATATGACAAGCATCGGGGGAATGGATGATGATGTGTAGCAGATGTCCAAGAATGAGAGGTTCCCAAGGAAGAAGTACATGGGGGTGTGGAGGCGAGAATCAAATGTGCTGATGACAATGAGGAGGCTATTTCCCGGCAGAATTATCACATGCATGATGAGGCAGAGCATGAACAGAAAAAGCTGGAGCTCTGGGTATTTGGAAAGTTCCACCATAAAGAATTTGGTCACGGTTGAATAATTCCCCATCCTCATGTGTCCATGTCACATTTAGAAAAGGACAAGACTCAGGGAGATTTAAATTTTTAATGTTGTACACCTTCACTTCCAGTATTGTATTTGTTTCTTGAAACACTCCTAGGAAACAAAAGGTGAGGGACATGGTATAAATTTTATTGATGGATTGTAGTAAGGCTTTGAGAAATCCAGAACATCTGAGGACTACACAGCAGCATTGTCAAGGCTATTAATATTCCAAGAGTTTTACTGGGAAGTGCCAAATAAAATTTATGACAAACTACTTTTAAATTTAGATATATAGGGATGTCTTTATTAATAGAAAATTTTAAATTAAAGCTGTTTTCTGATGAAGCAGGTCTCTATTTAAAAGATTATGTAGATCTAGCACCATATCATTTAACCTGAAATAAGTTCAGTAAACTATTCATTTTAGTAAACTATTCATTTTTACTATGAGATAGCTCATAGTAAACTGGAAAAAAAGCAATAATTATTTGTCAAGTTGTTCTTCAATTTGACTTGAATAAAATCTGTTAGGTACCTAGAACAGCGGGTAGTTCCAACATTGCATATATATGATATAATCATATTTATTCTATGTAATATAACAATATTAGATGTATATTTACATATATATACAAAGATGAAAGAAGCTTTCTCTCTGTTCAGAAATAGTCCCAGAATCCGGTGGGGGGAGCATTTCTTAGAATTTAGGTCAAAACAAGAGAGAACAGAAAAAATAACGTTACCAGGAACATCAAATCAACCCATCAGGTAGGCCTATCTGAACTTCTTCATTTACCTTTGCTTTCACTTTTTCCATTTCCTCTTCAAATATGGTATCAAGGGAGGGTTTGTTTCTTCATGATCTTCATCAGCAACCCCACAAAAAAACATTTTACTAGGAAAATATAATCTTTGTAAAACAATGTGTGTGCTATGCAACACAACTTTAAGAAAAGTCCTCCAGCTCTTCCTCCAATCATATTGTTACCCCTTGATTCTTCTAATATAGAAATTATGGAGGTACTACTGACACCCCACATGCTCTGCAATGGCCATGCTATTTCTTTCAGTCTCCCCATAATACTACACTCTTTCTTCCTTATGCATTTGTACATGTTTTCTTAAGCTAGAAGGGAACCTCCTAACTTAGACATAACCTTTTCTAGGAAAACAATCTCTTTTTGTGAGGAGGATACTCCTTTTATGTATTGTCACAGCATCCTGTACTTAACATCTGTCATAGAATGCTTCATTTATTTATCTATACAACTCAAACTCTGCCTTATGTACTGTGGTAGGTAATAGAGATCCCATTGTGAGAACTTGTTTTTCAAAATGGAAGCTGGGTGCAGAATGCTTATGACAGTTATTTTAAGCTTTTAAGAAACAATTTTTGTGCTATATGACATGTTTCAATATGAAAAAATATATGGAACATTTTACAAAAACATTTTATCAAACTAAAATAGCCTGTTCTATCAAGGATAGAACAAAACTCTGGATCAATATTACTTATGCATATATAATAATAATAGTAAATAAAGCACATCCAAACTGTATACTAAAGTGATATAATTTATTTCATGAATTAATGAAATTCCAAATTAATAATTGAAAATCTATCAATAAAACACACTAAAGAAGCAAGCAAAAAACCAAAACACACTGTCATCTAACAAGATGCCAAAAAAGCATTTGATAACATACAATACTCATTCTCAGTAAATCCCTTAGATATAGATATGAGAAGATACATAATTAAGATAATAAAGATAATCTCTATCAAATCATTGAGCCACATAATTCAAAATGGTAAAACTCTGGAGTATATTTGTAAAAGTAGTCAAAGAATTGTACTGGCACTATTATTATTATTTAACTTTTTTTTTTCTTCTGAATGATCCACCCAGTAGAATAGAGTAAGAGAAATAAATGACATTTCATGTCCTTTCGTGATTCCAGTTTGGTTAGAATTTGAACAGTTGCAGCAAGTTTTTCTTTTTCTTTTAGGTCGCTGGAAGTCTGGTTTTTGTTGATTGTGGATCATTCTGTATTCGTAAGATGACATACCTTCATGTGTTGTACAACCAACTCTTGGAGAACAGTAAAGGGAAAGAAAAATGCTCATGGTGTAATGTTACATCATAATAGGAAATTTCATAACAATATAAGTGATCACATTTTGTATACGTGTGGCTGAAAAAGCAGCCACAACAAAATATTAGTTTTCTCTGAAATGCAGTATTTGGAAGCATTATTAATATTCTTAATTTTTCTAAGTTTTTCCTCATTCTCCAAATTTTCAAAACATGAAGAGTATATATTTTATGACTAAAAATCAGAAGTATTTAAAAATCCTCAACAATATACTAGCAAAAGAAATCCAGCAATACATTAAAAAAATCATTCACCGCCATCAAGTGGAATTTATTCCCAGGATGCAAGGGTGTTTCAATATTCACAAAATAATCAATGCTTTATATCCCATAAATATTAGGAAGGATAAAAACCATATGATAATTTCAATAGACACAGAAAAAGCATTTGACACAGTACCGCCATTCATGATAAATACCCTCAACAAAGTAGGTTTAGAGGGAAAATCCCTTAACTTAATAAAGGCCTTATATGAAAAACCTACAGCTAGCATCATTCTCAATGGGGAAAAGAGAGCTTTTCCCCTAAGGTCAGGAACAAGATGGTTGTCCACTCTCACCACATTTATTCGACATAGTACTGGAAGTCCTCACCACAGCAATTAGACAACCAAAAATAAAAGACATCCAAATTGGTAAAGAAGTAAAACTTTCACTCTTTGCAGATGACATAATACTATATACAGAAAACCCTAAAAGACTACATGAATAACTCCTAGAACTGATAAGTGAATTCAGTAAAGTCAGAGGATACAAAATCAATGTACAGAAATCTGTTGCATTAAAAAAAATTGTTTATTTTGATAGAGAGTGAGCATGAGCAGGGTAGGGGCAGAGAGAGAGGAGGAGGGAGAGAATCCCAAGAAGGCTCCATGCTGCCAGTGCAGATCCTGACACGAGGCTCAATCTCATGGACTCTGAGATCATAACCTAAGCCAAAATCAAGAGTTGGACACTTAACTGAGCCACCCAGTCTCCCCTGTTGCATTTCTATACACTAATAATGAATCACCAAAAAGAAATTAATAAAACAATCCCATTTACAATAGCACTGAAAATAATAAAGTACTTAGGAAGAACTTAATCAAAAGAGGTGAGAGACCTCTACTCTGAAAACTATAAAACACTGATGAAAGAAATTAAGGATGGCACAAAGAAATGGAAAGACATTCAATGCTCATGGGTTGGAAGAACAAATATTGTTAAAATGTGCATGCTTCCCAAAGCAATTGACAGATTTAAGGCAATCCCTATAAAAATACCGACAGCATTATTCACAGAACTGGAATAAACAACCTTAAAATTTGTATGGAATCACAGAAGACCCTGAATAATCAAAGCAATGTTGAAAAACAAAACTGGAAGCATCACAGTTCCAGACTTAAGGTTATACTACAAAGTTCTAGTCATCAAAAAAGTATGGTATTGGCACAAAAATAGATCAGTGGAACAGAATAGAAAACCCAGAAATCCGCATTTATATGGTGAATTGATCTTTGACAAAGCGGGAAAGAATATGCAGTGGGAAAAAGACAGTCTCTTCAACAAATGGTGTTGGGAAAACTGGTCGGCTACGTGCAGAAGAATGAAATTGGACCACTTTTTTACGCTATACGTGAAAATAACCTCAAAATTGATTAAAGATTTAAATGTGATACAGGAAACCATAAAAATTCTGGAAGAGAGCACAGGCAGTAATTTCTCTGTCATCGACTGTAATAACGTTTTTCTAGATATGTCTCTTGAGGCAAGGGAAATAAAAGCAAAAATAAACTACAGCAAAATAAGCTTCTGCCTAGCGAAGGAAACAATCAAGATTAAAGGCAGCCTACAGTGTGGGAGAAAATATTTGCCAATTGCATATCTGATGAAGGATTAGTATCCAAAATATATAAATAACTGATACAACTCAATACCCCAAAAAACAAATGATCCAATTAAAAAATGAGCAGAAGCCATGAACAGACATTTCTCCAAAGAAGACAGCTAGATGGCCAACAGACACATGAAAAGATTCTCAACATTACTCATCATGAGGGAAATGCAAATCAAAACTACAATGAGATACTACCTCACACTGCTCAGAATGGCTAAAGTCAAAAACACAAGAAATGATAAGTGACGGCAAGGATGTGGAGAAAAATGAACCCTCATGCACTGTAGGTGGGCAGTTCTAGCCACTCTGGAAAAACAGTATGAGGTTCCTCAAAAAATTAAAAATGGAACTACCCTACAATCCAGAAATCACATTACTGGGTATTTACCCTCCAAAATACAAAACACGAATTCAAAGGGATATATGCACTCCTATATTTATTGCAGCATGATTTACAATAGCTAAATTATGGAAGCAGCCCAAGTGTCCACTGATAGATGAATGTATAAAGAAGATGTATAGATACACAATGGAATATTACTCAGCTATAAAAAAGAATGAAATCTTGCCATTTGCAGTAGCAAGGATAGAGCTGGAGAGCATAATGCTAAGTGAAAAAGTCAGAGAAAGACAAACACTATATGGTCTCATATGTGGAATATAAGAAATAAATGAGCAAAGGAAAATAGAAAAACCAAGAAACAGACCTTAACTATAGAGGACAAACTGATGGTTATCAGAAGGGAGGTAGGTAGAGGATGCGTGAAATAGGTGATGTGGATTAAAGAGTACCTTTATCATGATGAACACTGAATAGTGTATAGACCTGTCGACTGACTATATTGTACACCTGAAGCTAATAGAACACTGTATGTTAACTACAGTGGAATTAAAAACGTAATAA
Source organism: Acinonyx jubatus (assembly GCF_027475565.1). NCBI lineage: Eukaryota > Metazoa > Chordata > Mammalia > Carnivora > Felidae > Acinonyx > Acinonyx jubatus. The sequence goes on from NC_069391.1 coordinate 27,918,617, forward strand.
AAAAATAAAAAGCATTTTTAACTTTTCCTTTTAAGGAAACAGTGGCAAGGGTTTACAGAATTCTGTCCTCAGTTTTCATTAAAACCCAAGAAAGGGTAGGAACAGTTAATGGATATTGGAGAGAGATTTTCTGTTGTTTGATTACACAGACTGACTTAAGCCATTTAATGTTTTATTTCAAGCAATCACTTCACAAATATATACACTCTGAGAAGACACACTGAACAGTTCCAATTTTTGGAATAGGATTCTAGACTTCACCAGTTAGAGTGGTCCAGGTGGGCAGTATGGATAGGATGTACCTTATGAAGCACCCAAGTATATCAGACAGTAAAAGGTAAGGCAGAAGATAGAGTCAGTGTGAGGAGTGTGGGGGATATTAGTGATTACTGTTACCTTGGCTTCTTTATTTCTACCAAAAAGAAGTGAAGTTTGTTTCTTGCCTGGCTGTTTCTGTCCGTCTTGCTCTAAAGGTCTGTCTTTAGATTGATGCTCATCTTTGGAGATCACCTATAGAAGGAAAGCAAACTCTGCTTGAGGACTTGGATCATGAAGCATTCACCTTTCAATCCAAGTTCACCAAGAGAAAAGAGTAGAAGTTTGTAAAGCACTTGTACTCACTGTAACTTCCTGATTTTAACCTAAGGAGCTTCTTGAAACAGGCTGTGCCTCCTTCCCCTCAGAAAGAAATCAAATGCACTATGTGTTGCATTCTATGGTCTGCTTCAGCTAATTTCCCTTCCTGTTTATGAAACAACATATTCTTCATGATACCAGACATCCCTGGTGCTAGATCTCTGGTGCATATCTGAATAAATAGCAACCCCACAGTTGCTAATAATGAGCAGTAGTGCTCTACTTACAGCAAAGCTTCTTTTCATTTTCTTATATGGTGTTGAGAATTATTCTGGGTTTTGTTTCACATATCTGTGTAGAAACAAAGAACACTTCTTTGTTGCTGGGATCTTCAGTGAACCAGGCTCACTGCTGGGATCATTGACCCAGCTCATCCTTTTCATGCTCTGACCATTTCTAGGGCCATATTACAGTGCATAGCTCTCTGTCTCTGGAAGCCTACCGTGTCCCAGTTCTTACTTCTTTGTTGCCTTAACCACTGGTAAAGAGATGTACTATGTCTATTGGAAAGCACGTGGATTGGAAGACCTAAACTTCAATCTTGGCTCTTTGGCATATTGGCTGTATAAACCTTGTGCAAAACATTATCTCATGGCATTATGTGTCATTTAAAATGGGGTTATGTAACCTATTCTTAGAGTTGTTTTGAGGATTAGTGTAACATACCTGAACATCACTGGCATAGATTGAATGCATAACACATGTTAATTTAATCGGGTAATTTTGGCTGGTATTCATTTTCCATGATAAGGGAAAGTGATTTATTTGCAATGATGTTCATGTATATCCATGGTATTTTCTTCACCCAATAATTCCTTAATCTTTGCATTGTCTTATTCAGCACTTTTAAAATAAAATAACTTCTTGATTGAGGGGATCCTGGGAAGATGGCGGCATAGGAGGACTCTGGGCTCACCGCGCATCCTGCTGATCACTTAGATTCCATCTACACCTGCCTAAATAACCCAGAAAACCACCAGAAGACTAGCAGAATGGAGTCTCTGGAGCCAAGCGCAGACGAGAGGCCCACGGAAGAGGGTAGGAAGGGCGGTGAGGCGGTGCGCGCTCCACGGACTGGCAGGCGGAGCCAGGACGGAGGGGCGGCCCACCGGCCAAGCAGAGCCGAGTTTGGCTTACAAAAGCGGAGGGGCCAGATGGAGTGTGTTCCGACTGCAAGTGGGATTTGACATCTGGAAGGTTATAAGCTAACAGCTCTGTTCGGAGAACGGGAGGGCTGGAGGACAACGGGAGCAAGAATTGTTGAGCCCCGGATGACAGAGCTCAGCTTGGCGGGGAACAAAGGCGCTTGCCAGCGCCATCTCCCTGGCCCATCCCCCAGCCAAAATCCCAAAGGGAACCAGTTCCTGCCAGGGAACTTGCTTGCACCACGCAAACACCCAACGCTGTGCTTCTGCAGATCCATCCCTCTGGTGGGTCTGACCCCCTCCTGGTGCCGCAGGGCCCCTCCCAAAGCGGATCACCGAAGGAAAAGCAAGCTGAGCCTGCCCCTCCCGCCCCTGTGCACCTTGCCGGTCCACCCCAGCTAATATGCCAGATCCCCAGCACCACAAGCCTGGCAGTGTGCAAGTAGCCCAGATGGGCCACGCCACCCCACAGTGAATCCCGCCCCTAGGAGAGGGGAAGAGAAGGCACACACCAGTCTGACTGTGGCCCCAGCGGTGGGCTGGGGGCAGACATCAGGTCTGACTGCAGCCCCGCCCACCAACCCAAGTTATTCAAGACAGCACAGGGGAAGTGCGGTGCAGGTCCGCCACACTCCAGGGACTATCTAAAATGATGAAATGGAAGAATTCCCCTCAAAAGAATCTTCAGGAAATAACAACAGCTAACGAACTGGTCAAAAAGGATTGAAACAATATAACAGAAAGTGAATTTAGAATAATAGTCATAAAATTAATCGCTGGGCTTGAAAACAATATAAAGGACAGCAGAGAATCTATTGCTACAGAGATCAAGGGACTAAGGAACAGCCAGGAGGAGCTAAAAAATGCTATCAACGAGCTGCAAAATAAAATGGAGACAACCACGGCTTGGATTGAAGAGGCAGAGGAGAGAATAGGTGAACTAGAAGATAAAATTATGGAAAAAGAAGAAGCTGAGAAAAAGAGAGATTAAAAAAATCCAGGAGTATGAGGGGAAAATTAGGGAACTAAGTGATGCACTAAAGAGAAATAATCTATGCATAATTGGTATTCCAGAGGAGGAAGAGAGAGGGAAAGGTGCTGAAGGTGTACTTGAAGAAATAATAGCTGAGAACTTCCCTGATCTGGGGAAGGAAAAAGGCATTGAAATCCAAGAGGCACAGAGAACTCCCTTCAGACGTCACTTGAATCGATCTTCTGCACGACATATCATAGTGAAACTGGCAAAATACAAGGATAAAGAGAAAATTCTGAAAGCAGCTAGAGATAAACGTGCTCTAACATATAAAGGGAGACCTATAAGGCTCATGACCGATCTCTCTACTGAAACTTGGCAGGCCAGAAAGGAATGGCAGGAGATCTTCAATGTGATGAACAGAAAAAATATGCAGCCGAGAATCCTTTATCCAGCAAGTCTGTCATTTAGAATAGAAGGAGAGATAAAGGTCTTCCCAAACAAACAAAAACTGAAGGAATTCGTCACCACTAAACCAGCCCTACAAGAGATCCTAAGGGGGATCCTGTGAGACAAAGTACCAGAGACATCGCTACAAGCATGAAACCTACGGACATCACAATGACTCTAAACCCATATCTTTCTATAATAACACTGAATGTAAATGGACTAAATGCGCCAACCAAAAGACATAGGGTATCAGAATGGATAAAATAAAATAACTTCTTAATTCCGAGTTCCCATTCACCTTTTCCTTTCTGGAAATACTTCTCTCCTCTCATTTTTGTCCTAATGTTCCCTATTAAATCTTCAATGTAGGATTCTCATCTTCTCTATCTACAGTAGATAGCATGGCTAATTGGAATTTCAGTTTTCAAAGCAAGGAAAACATTCTCCTTTGTTTTTTCATCAGTGTTTCATTAACTTCTTGTGACAGTTTGTTGCTTCTCCTCAGTGAATTGACTGCTTAGTTTTCTTTTTAGAGCTAAAGGTCAACTAAAACCTACAGTTGAGTATTCCACAATCACACACAACTATTAGTAGTGGTGAGGGAGAGGGAAGAACAAAGCTTTCTGCTCAACAGAACATGATATTATAAATTTTTATGCAATAGTAAAGTAATATGTCACATAAATACTTTTCTACCTCTGAGCCTTAAATGTTTATTTCCAGACCCTCACCAGTGGTTCTGGTAACCAATTTAAATCCTCCTTTGTTTTCTTCTAAGAGACTTTGTAATGCCAGAAGTGATTTAAAGTTGAATATTTAAATAGTATAGAAGGTAGTAACTTTTAATTACATTAGGGATGATGTTTCAAGAACTAATTATACTTAACTTTTTAAATAGTAATTTTTCTTCTCTGAATTATTACTTCCCTGACTATACAGATAATACATAGTATAGAAATTTGAGAGGTTCTGGAGTATCCAAAGGGAAGAATGAAAGTCAATCATAATTATAGAATAAATACTAAAATTTTGACATCTATTCATATACTGTATTTACATGCATAAGAACATACTACATTTCTTGACTTACTGGGTTTTTTTTTTATAATTATCAATATATAGTGTATGCATTTCCCCATATTAGGCAATTTTAATGAATTTCATTATATCTTTAACTGATAAATAGGAAAAACATACAAGAAGTGGAAATGAAACAGGTTTTTTTTTTTGTTGTTGGAATCTCAGCAACTTTTCACTTTTTTGGCTTTTTGAGGGAATGACAAAGCTGGAGGACTGGGATTTTATTTCTTTCATTTAATTCCCTATGAGGAAAAAGGATGCACAGCCTCAAGGAGTATCCAGCACACTCCTGCCTTTGCTTCCCAACTGTCACTTACACTCTAACAACTTTCTGGCCCTTGACCCCACTGTGTACTTCCAGGTTTTAGTGTTTTAATTCCATCTACACTTATCTTCTTCCAGCACTCCGGGATTGTGTACGTCTTAATTAGAAGAGCACAATTCTATTCATATTTTAAGATTCAAATATGTGCCAGGATCTTTGCTAAAGTTTGATGCCAAATATGTTCACTCAGTGTTGTGGGGATACATAAAAATGAAAAAGGCTCTACCTCTTTTTTTTTTTTTAATGTTTATTTATTTTTGAGAGAGAGAGCATGGGCAGGGCAGGGGCAGAGAGAAGGGCACAGAGGATCCAAAGCAGGCTCTGGGCTGATAGCATCTAGCCTGATGTGGGGGTTGAACTCAACAACCATGAGTTTATGACCTGAGTCAAAGTTGGATGCTCAACTGACTGAACCACCCAGGCACCCCAAGACTCTCCCTCTTGATGGGAAGACTAGAAAAGTTCCAGAAGAGCCTGTTGTAGTAAAACTATCTGTGCCTGTTCTTGGACATTGAATTTGCCACAAGAATTGGTGCTTTGTTTTAGCAGAAAGTATTTTGGCAGGACTCAAATTTCAAACTCATCTGAGGTGGATAGCCACTAAAATCTCTGCTCACGTATTTTAGGCTTAGATCTGCTTATGTGTAGTTAGGGATCATCCAGTATTTAGCCAGAGCTTATACAGAAACCTGGACTCCTATTCTCTAGCTGTCTCTTTTCTGTGTTGTTGTTGTTGTTGTTGTTTGTGGTGTTTTTTTTTTTTTAACATTTTTAACTGCTGTGGTCTTCCTGAAATCTGTCCTTTGTTTCTTCAAGTCAATGAGATTGAATTTTCTATCTGAATTTTAGTTAACCTCTAGTGATTATGACTTTGTCCTTCCCTTATCTTGAAATCACTAAAAGGGAAACTTACCTAGTGCTATTCTTTTTTACAAATGTTGACTACCCCTGTTCATTTTCTGAATGCTGTTGACTACTTCAAGAAGGCATTTTTTTGTTTGTTTTTATTCTTTTAATCTTTAACTTTTTTTTTTAAATTGAATTCCACTTAGTTAACATGCAGTGTAATATTAGTTTCAGGTTACAATTTGGTGATTCACTACTTACATACAACACCCAGTGCTCATCACAGCAAGTGATCCTCAATCCCCATCACCGGTTTAATCCATCCCCCACCACCTCACCTTTGGTAACCATCAGTCCTCTAGAGTTAAGAATCTATTTCTTGGTTTTCCTTTCTCTTTTCCCCCCTATGATCATTTGTTCTGTTTCTTAAATTCCACACATGAATGAAATCACATGGTATTTGTCTTTCTCTGACTGACTTATTTCACTTAGCATAATACTCTAGCTCCATCCATGTCATTGCAAATAGCAAGATTTCATTCTTTTTGATGGCTAATATTCCATTGCATATATAAACCACATCTTTCTTATTATAGAAAAGTCATTAAACATGAGATCTAACCCTTCTTAACAAATTTCTAAGTGTACAACACTATATTGTTAGGTATGGGAACAATGTTGTACCACAGATCTCTAGAACTTACTCATTTTGAATATCTGAAACTTCATACCTGTGGAATAACAAACCCTCCATTTACTCCTGTTCTCAACTTCCTGGCAACCACCATTCTACTCTCTGCTTCTGAGTTTGACTATTTTATTTAAAATTTTTTTTAACCTTTATGTATTATTGAGAGACAGAGAGAGACAGAGCATGAGCATGGGAGGGGCAGAGAGAGGGGAGGACACAGAATCTGAAGCAGGATCCAGGCTCCAAGCTGTCAACACAGAGCCCAACGTTGGGCTCAAACTCACAAACTGTGAGATCATGACCTAAGCCGAAGTCCAATGCTTAACCGACTGAGCTACCCAGGCACCCCTGAGTTTGACTATTTTAGATTCATCATGGAGTCTGGGAGTATTTGTCCTTTATGACTAGTTTATTTCACTTAATGTAAGGTCCTCAAAGTTTATCCATGTTGTCACATGTGGTAAGATTTCTTTCATTTTTAAGACTGATTAATATTCTATTATATCTATATACCACATTTTCTTTAGCCATTCATCTGTCCATAAACATTTAGGTTGTTCCCTCATCTTGGCTATTGTGAATAATGCTGCAATGAACATGGGAGTTCAAATATCTCTTTGAGATCCTAGTTTCAGGAAGTTGTAAAAGCCTTTTTTTTTGTCTCGAGTTTATGTTTGTTATTTACAGGAGAGTTGATTCAAGTGTTGTCATTATTAGAACATTTTATTTCATAGAATATGTACATATTATGAATATGTACATATTTTTTTTATTTCCCACATTTATGTTATAAGTAAAATAAAAGGTTATATTTTCTTGTACTATCTTTATCTGATTATGAGATAAAAATAAAAGGATGGGGCAGGTTTCACTCTGGTTTTTGCTAAATAACTTGAATAACGTGAAGACTATCTCTGACTTGAAAGTTTGATAAATTCATATGTAAAACTTTACCCAAGAACTACTAAATTTCAATTAGAAGTTGGTAAAAATAAAGATGAATTTTTATTCCATCTAAGTTACCAGTCACCATGTATTCATAGATGTCCTATGGAGTTAAGAACCATTGCTAGAGAATATATATAGGAGAGGAATTTTTGTGTCATAGTGTATATGCATATTCATCTTTTTTTGTAATGCTTATTTTTGTTTTAAGAGTTTTTAAAAGTTTAATGGTTTCTTTTATTTTGGGATATATATTAATCTTTGCTAATTTTCCAAATTTGTACCCAGGTAGAAGTGTTTAAGAGCTCCTTTTGCACGATATTCTTGTTGATACTTAATACTGGCTTATTTTTAAATTATTAATCGAGTCTGGTTAGTTCAGAGAAGCATTTTCTAAGCCTCTCATAACAGTAGGTATTATTTGAAAGGTGTTTGAAATTATATGGGGTATACATGTGACACACTCTTCCTGAAGATGTTTCTATTTGGTTTTGTCACAAGGTTAAGTTCATGCAAATCTGTAGAAGGAAGCAAGATAGATGCAGCCAAATGTTAACCCAGTAAAGTAGTGAGGGTAGTTACTGCATGTATAAAGTCTACATGTGTATAAGGTGTTGGTGCATCCCTGTGCAGGTTCTTTCAAGAGACCTTTGTAAACATTGCTGAAGGAATCATATTTTCTATTCTATTGTGAGACCACTAGATGATGGCACAGACTAGCTTTTTCTTCATTCTTTCTTTTTTAGTACAAACCTGTGAGTGGAATTATGGGATCAACTCCATTGGTATTGCTTATTTGCTCTTCAAAACGTTAATACTCCAGTTGCAATGAATTAGATTTTGTGTCTGTCCATATTATTGTCATAATTTAGTATTTAACTACTTTTTGGGTGGGCAGTATCACATTTAAAAATATTTAGGGGGCTCCTGGGTGACTCAGTGGGTTACAGGTTCAACTCTTGACTTTGGCTCAGGTCGTGATCTCATAGTTCATGAATTTGGGCCCTTCATGGGGCTGTCTGCTGTCAGCACAGAGCCTGCTTCAGATCCTCTGTCTCCCTCTTTTTCTCTCTGCCCTCTCCCACTTGTTCTGTCTCTCAAAAATAAACATTAGAAAAATACTTCATTTCTCTTATTACTTATGATTTGATTATCTTTTCATATTTTTGATATTGGTTTTAGGACTTTATGTTGTAGAACTTGCTATTTTTTATTGGATGTTTATATTTTTTATGTATTTAAAATTTTTTTAATGTTTATTTATTTTTGAGACAGAGAGAGACAGAGCATGAATGTAGGAGGGACAGAGAGAGAGAGAGGGAGACACAGAATCTGAAGGAGAGTCCAGGCTCTGAGCTGTTAGCACTGGGCCCGATGCAGGGCTTGAACTCATAAACCGTGAGATCATGACCTGAGCCAAAGTTGGATACTTAACCGCCTGAGCCACTCAGACGCTCTGTTTATGTTTTTTAGAAACATATTCTCGACTAATCCTTTTTTTGTTTCTGTGTACTACAGATACATTTTCCCATTTATGTCTAATGTTTACTTTCTCAATGGTGTCTTTTGTTATATAGAACACTTAATTTTAAGGAGGTTGAATTTCTTGTTCTTTTCCTTTTTTGCTTTTTAGCTTGTTTAACAAATACTTTTACTGCCTGTATGTCATAAAAATATTCTTCCATAATTTTCTATAGAAGTTCTAAAATTTTGCTTTTTATAATTTTGACTAATCAAATTTATATATAGCATAAGGTAGACATTTATTGTTATCTTTCTAGTCAGTATGAATAATCAATAACCAAGCATGATTTATCAAATAGTCCATTTGCTATGTACTGATTTATAATGCTTTAACATTTATCAAACCCTCTGATGTTATCTGTTATCAAACTCTATTTTTTGAATTGAAGATTAATTTTATTATATATACCTGTATAAGTAGGAAATAAAAAGAAAGATTATTTAAAAAATTTTTTAAATATGAAATTTATTGTCAAATTCGTTTCCATACAACACCCAGGGTTCATCCCAACGCCCAGTGTTCTCCATACAACACCCAGTGTTTTCCTCAATGCCCTTCACACACTTCCCCCTTCCTTCCACACCCCATCAACCCTCAGTATATTCTCAGTTTTTAAGAGTCTCTTATGCTTTGGCTCTCTTCCACTCTAACTTTTTTTTTCTTCCCCTCCCCCATGATCTTCTGTTAAGTTTCTCAGGATCCACCTAAGAGTGAAAACATTTGGTATCTTTCTCTGTGTGACTTATTTCACTTAGCATCACACTCTCCAGTTCCATCCACGTTGCTGCAAAAGGCCATATTTCATTCTTTCTCTTTGCCACGTAGTATTCCATTGTATATATAAACTACAATTCCTTTATCCATTCATCAGTTGATGGACATTTAGGCACTTTCTATAGTTTGGCTATTGTTGAAAGTGCTGCTATAAACATTGGGGTACAAGTGCCCCTATGCATCAGCACTCCTGTATCCCTTGGGTAAATTCCTAGCAGTGCTATTGCTGGGTCATAGGGTAGGTCTATTTTTAATTTTTTGAGGAAGGAACCTGCACACTGTTATCCAGAGTGGCTGCACCAATTTGCATTCCCATCAACAGTTCAGGAGGGTTCCCGTTTCTCCACATCCTCGCCAGCATCTGTAGTCTCCTGATTTGTTCATTTTAGCCACTCTGACTGGCGTGAGGTGATATCTGAGTGTGGTTTTGATTTGTATTTCCCTGATGAGGAGCAACGTTGAGCATCTTTTCATGTGCCCGCTGGCCATCTGGATGTCTTTAGAGAAGTGTCTATTCATGTTTTCTGCCCATTTCTTCACTGGATTATTTGTTTTTCGGATGTGGAGTTTGGTAAGTTCTTTAAGATTTTGGATACTAGCCCTTTGTCCGATATGTCATTTGCAAATATCTTTTCCCATTCCATCGGTTGCCTTTTCATTTTGTTGATTGTTTCCTTTTCAGAAGCTTTTTATCTTGATGAGGTCCCAATACTTCATTTTTGCTTTTAATTCCCTGGCCTTTGGAGATGTTTCAAGTAAGAAGTTGCTGCAGCTGAGGTCAGAGAGGTTTTTTCCTACTTTCTCCTCTAGGGTTTTGATGGTTTCCTGTCTCACATTCAGATTCTTTATCCATTTTGAGTTTATTTTTGTGAATGGTGTGAGAAAGTGGTCTAGTTTCAATCTTCTGCATGTTGCTGTCCAGTTCTCCCAGCACCATTTGTTAAAGAGACTGTCTTTGTTCCATTGGATGTTCTTTCCTGCTTTGTTAAAGATTAGTTAGCCATACTTTTGTGGGTCCAATTCTGTAGTCTCTATTCTATTCCAAGGTTGTATGTGTCTGTTTTTGTGCCAATACCATGCTGTTTGATGATTACAGCTTTGTAGTAGAGGCTGAAGTCTGGGATTGTGGTGCCTCCTGCTTTGGTCTTCTTCTTCAATATTACTTTGGCTCTTTGGGGTCTTTTGTGGTTTCATACAGATTTTAGGATTGCTTGTTCTAGTTTCGAGAAGAATGCTGGTGCAATTTTGATTGGGATTGCATTGAATGTGTAGATAGCTTTGGGTAGTATTGACATTGTAACAATATTTATTCTTCCAATCCATGAGCACGGAATGTTTTTCCATTTCTTTATATCTTCTTCAATTTCCTTCATAAGCTTTCTGTGGTTTTCAGGATACAGATTTTTTACATCTTTGGTTAGGTTTATTCCTAGGTATTTTATGCTTCTTGGTGCAATTGTGAATGGGATCAGTTTCTTTATTTGTCTTTCTGTTGCTTCATTATTAGTGTATAATAATGCAACTTATTTCTGTACATTAATTTTGTATCCTGTGACTTTGCTGAATTCATGTATCAGTTCTAGCAGACTTCTGGTGGAGTCTATCGGATTTTCCATGTATAATATCATGTCATCTGCAAAAAGTGAAAGCTTGACATCATCTTTGCCAATTTTGATGCCTTTGATTTCCTTTTGTTGTCTGATTGCGGATGCTAGCACTTCCAACACTGTGTTAAACAACAGCAAGTGAGAGTGGACATCCCTGTCGTGTTCCTGATCTCAGGGGGAAAGCTCTCAGTTTTTCCTCATTGAGGATGATGTTAGCTGTGGGCTTTTCATAAATGACTTTTATGATGTTTAATTATGTTCCTTCTATCCTGACTTTCTCGAGGGTTTTTATTAAGGAAGGATGCTGAATTCTGTCAAATGCTTTTTCTGCATCGATTGACAGGATAGTATGGATCTTTTCTTTTCTTAATGTGATGTATCAACATTGATTGATTTGTGAATGTTGAACCAGCCCTGCATCCCAGGAATGAATCCCACTTGATCATGGTGAATAATTCTTTTTATATGCTGTTGAATTTGATTTGCTAGTATCTTGTTGAGAATTTTTGCATCCATATTCATCACTGGTTTGTAGTTCTCTTTTTTTGCTGGGTCTCTGTCTGGTTTGGGAATCAGAGTAATGCTGGCTTCATAGAATGAGTCTGGAAGTTTTCCTTCCCTTTCTATTTTTTGGAACAACTTGGGAATGATAGGTATTAAATCTGCTTTAAATGTCTGGTAGAATTCCCCTGGGAAGCCATCTAGTCCTGGACTCTTATTTGTTGGGAGATTTTTGATAACTGATTCAATTTTTTCGCTGGTTATGGGTCTCTTCAAGTTTTCTATTTCTTCCTGTTTGAGTTTTGGAAGTGGGTGTGTGCTTAGGAATTTGTCCATTTCTTCCAGGTTGTCCAGTTTGTTGGCGTATAATTTTTCATAGTATTCCCTGATAATTGCTTGTATCTCTGAGGGATTGGTCATAATAATTCCATTTTCATTCATGATTTTATCTCTTTGGGTCATCTCCCTTTTGTTTTTGAGAAGCCTGGCTAGAGGTTTATCAATTTTGTTTATTTTTTCAAAAAACCCCCTCTTGGTTTCGTTGATCTACAGTTTTTTTTAGATTCTATATTGTTTATTTCTGCTCTGATCTTTATTATTTCTCTTCCTCTTCTGGGTTTGAGGTGTCTTTGCTGTTCTGCTTCTATTTCCTTTAGGTATGCTGTTAGATTTTGTATATGGGATTTTTCTTGTTTCTTGAGATAGGCAATATATTTTCCTCTCAGGACTGCCTTTGCTGCATCCCAAAGCGTTTGGACTGTTGTATTTTCATTTTAATTTGTTTCCATATATTTTTTAATTTCTTCTTTAATTGCCTCGTTGACCCATTCATTCCTTAGTAGGATGTTCTTTAACCTCCATGCTTTTGGAGGTTTCCCAGACTTTTTCCTGTGGTTGATTTCAAGCTTCATAGCATTGTGGTCTGAAAGTGTGCATGGTATGCTCTCATTTCTTTTATACTTATGATGGGCTGTTTTGTGACCCAGTATGTGATCTATCTTAGAAAATGTTCCATGTGCACTCGAGAAGAAAGTATATTCTGTTGCTTTGGGATGCAGAGTTCTAAATATATCTGTCAAGTCCATCTGATCCAATGTATCATTCAGGGCTCTTGTTTCTTTATTGATCCTGTGTCTAGATGATATATCCATTGTTGTAAGTAGGGTATTAAAGTCTCCTGCAATACCACATTCCTATCAATAAGGTGCTTATGTTTGTGATTAATTGTTTTATGTATTTGGGAACTTCCGTATTCGGCGCATAGACATTTATAATTGTTAGCTCTTCCTGATGGATAGACCCTGTAATTATTATATAATGCCCTTCTTCATCTCTTGTTACAGCCTTTAATTTAAAGTCTAGTTTGTCTGATATAAGTATCGCTACTCCAGCTTTCTTTTGACTTCCAGTAGCATGATAGATAGTTCTCCATCCCCTTACTTTCAATGTGAAGGTGTCCTCAGGTCTAAAATGAGTCTCCTGTAGACAGCAAATAGATGGGTCTTGTTTTTTTTATCCATTCTGACACCCCATTTCTTTTGGTTGGTGCATTTAGTCCATTTACGTTCAGTGTTATTATTGAAAGATATGGGTTTAGAGTCATTGTGATGTCTGTAGGTTTCTTGCATGTAGTGACGTCTCTGGTACTTTGTGGTCCTTGCAACATTTAATCACAGAATCCCCTGTAGGATGTCTTGTAGGGCTGGTTTAGTGGTGATGAATTCCTTCAGTTTTTGTTTGTTTGGGAATACCTTTATATCTCCCTCTATTCTAAATGACAGACTTGCTGGATAAAGGATTCTCGGCTGCATATCTTTTCTGTTCATCACAATGAAGATTTCCTGCCATTCCTTTCTGGCCTGCCAAGTTTCAGTACATAGGTCTGCTACTGTTCTTATGTGTCTACCTTTTAAGTTATAGCCTCTTTATCCCTAGCTGCTTTCAGAATTTTCTCTTTATACTTGTATTTTGCCAGTTTCAGTATGATATGTTGTGCAGAAGATCGATTCAAGTTATGTCTGAAGGGAGTTCTCTGTGCCTCTTGGATTTCAATGCCTTTTTCCTTCCCCAGATCAGGGAAGTTCTCAGCTATGATTTCTTCAAGTACACCTTCAGCCAGCCCCTTTCTCTCTCTCTTCTTCTTCCGGAATTTCTCTGATACGGTTATTGTTATGTTTGATTGCATCCCTTAGTTCTCTAATTCTCCCCTCATTTTTTTTTTTTATCTCTCCTGGATTTTTATCTCTCTTTTTCTCAGCTTCCTCTTTTTCCATAATTTAATCTTCTAATTCACCGATTCTCTCCTTTGCCTCTTCAATCCGTGCTATGGCCACCTGCATTTTATTTTGCACCTCATTTATAGCATTTTTTAGTTCCTCATGACTACTTTTTAGTCCCTTGATCTCTGTAGCAATAGATTCTCTGCTGTCCTCTATGCTTTTTTAAAACCCAGAAATTAATTTTATGACTATTATTCTGAATTTTTGTTCCATTATATTGCTTAGATTGTTTTTGATCAGTTCATTAGCTGTCGCTACTTCCTGGAGTTTCTTTTGAGGAGAATTCTTCCATTTAGTCATTTTGGGTAGTCCCTGCGGTGGCTCCAAACTGAAGGGCACTTCCCCTGTGCTGTCTGGAGTAACTTGTGTTGATGGGCCGGGCCGCATTCAGACCCTATGTCTGCCCCCAGCCCACCACTGGGGCCACAGTCAGACTGGTGTGTACCTTATCTTCCCCTCTCCAGGGGCAGGACTCACTGTGGAGTGGTGTGGCTCCTGTCTGGGCTACTTGCAGATTGCCAGGTGCTGCTTCAATGGGATCTAGCCAAGGATGTATTCACCGGGGTGGATCCACAAGGTGTACCGGGGCAGGAGGGGCAGGTTTAGCTCCCTTTGAGGTCAGTGGTCTCCTGTGGGAGGGGCCCTGAAGCACTGGGAGGGAGGCAGGCCTGTCAGAGGGATGGATCTACAGAAGAAGAGCGTTGGGCGTTTGTGCAGTGCAAGCAAGTTCAGTGATGGGAACTGGTTCCCTTTGAAATTTCGGCTGAGGGATGGGAGAGGGAAATGGCGCTTGCCAGCATCTTTGTTTTCCCCCCCCCACTGAGCTGAGCTCTGTCTTCTGGGGCTCAACAACCCTCCCTCCCGGCGTCCTCCCACCCTCCCAGCTCTCCGAGAGCAGAGCTGTTGACTTTTAACATTCCAGATATTAAGTTCCGCTGGCTGTCAGAACTCACGGAGTCTGGCTCCTCTGCTTTTCCAAGTCAGACTTTGGGGGCTCTGCCTTGCTGGGAGGGCTGCCCCTCCACTGCCCTGGCTCACTCCTGTCAGTCCATGTAGCATGCACCGCCGCTCTTCCCTTCCTACCTTCTTCCGTGGGCCTCTCATCTACACTTGGCTCTGGAGAGTCCATTCTGCTAGTCTTCTGGTGGTTTTCTGGGTTATTTAGACAGATGTGGGTGGAATCTACACGATCAGCAGGACGAGGTGAGCCCAGCGTCTTCCTATGCTGCCATCCTCCTAGGTCCTCCCAAACTCTTGTAGATCCTTCGGATGTTTCTGAATTTTCTTTTCTATTTTGTTGATTTTCTTGTCTTTTTATCTTCACCAATACTACATTATCAAAATATTGACAACTTTATAATCATTCTTGATATCTGATAAAGTGGTTACCATCTCCTTATTCCTATTCTGCAATATTTTCTTAGTGAATCTTGATCTTTAGTTCTTTTATGTAAATTTTAGGATCAACTTAATGAAGTCCAAAGAGGAGAAAGAAAACCTCACTCCATTAGACTTTTGATAGAATTACATTAGATTTAGAGTGAATGTTGGGGATAAATATTTTTGAACTTCTTAACTATATGTAAAATAAAGCTCCCTGATTATTTAGATTTCTTTTTTTTTTAATTTATTTTTGAGAGAAAGAGAGACACAGCATGAGCAGGGGAGGGGCAGAGAGAGAGACACACAGAATCCGAAGCAGGCTCCAGGCTCTGAGTTGTCAGCACAGAGTGTGATGTGGGACTTGAACCCATGAACTGCATGATCATGACCTGAATCAAAATCAGCTGCTTACCTGACTGAGCCACCCAGGTGCCCCTCCTATTCTGTTTTTTAATAAAGATTTAGAAGTTTCCTTATAAAGTATTTGATATTAAAAAATTGTTTTAATGTTTATTTATTTTTGAGAGAGAGACAGAGTATGAATGGGGGATGGGCAGAAAGAGATGGAGACACCGAATCTGAAGCAGGCTTCAGGCTCTGAGCTGTCAGCACAGAGCCTGATGAGGGGCTCGAACTCACAAAGTGTGAGAGCATGAGGTGAGCCAAAGTCCGACGCTTACCTGACTGAGCCACCCAGGCACCCCACGATCTTTTTATTAGATTTATTCATAGGTACTTGATATATATGTTGCTATAGGGAGATTCTTTTAAAAATATGTATATATTTAAACATTTAAAATTATAACTTAAAAGATTTAAATATAATTGACATACATTTTTTTCAGGTGTACACCATAGTGATTTAACTTTTTTCTATAAAATATGTATATTTTTAACCAGCGTGGTTGGTATAGAGACCACAATTAATTTTTTTTTAAATATTGATCTTTAGATTCAGCAAATATTATTAGTTCAAATAATTTGTTTATAACTTTTCTTCATTTCCAGGGCACCTGGGTGGCTCAGTCGGTTGAGCATCCTGACTTCCGCTCAGGTCATGATCTGACAGTTCATGAGTTCAAGCCCTGCATCGGGCTCTGTGCTGACAGCTCAGAGCTTGGAGTCTGCTTTGGATTCTGTGTCTCCTTCTCTCTCTGCCCCTCCCCTGCTCACACTCTGTCTCTCAAAAATAAATAAACATTAAAAAATTTTTAACTTTTCTTCATTTCCATTAGACAGTTATATTGTCTGGGAAAGTGATAATATTTTATTTTTAATGTTTATGTATTTTGAGAGAGCGTGTGCATGAGAGAGCAAGGAGAGGAGGGGCAGAGATAGAGGAAAAGAGAGAATCCTAAGGAAGTGCCACTCAGCCTGGAGCCCCACACAGGACTCGATCCCATCACCATAAGACCATGCCCTGAGCCGAAGTCAGGAGTCTGACGTTCAACCAACTGAGTCACCCAGGCGCCCCTCATTTCTTCCTTTGTATTCTTATTTATATATTATATTTCTTATTCTTTTCAAAATTCAACTCTAGTCCAATGTTGATAGAAGAGGCAAAAACAGGCATTTTTTTAAACTTTAGTTTTATTAAAAAATTTTTTTAAATGTTTATTTTTGAGACAGAGAGTAAAGGTAGGGCAGGAGCAGAGAGAGAGGGAAACAGAGGATCTGAAGAGGGCTCTGCACTGACAGTGGAGCCTGATGAGGGGCTTCGGCTCACTCTGAGATCATGCCCTGAACCTGAGTTGGATGCTTAACTGACTGAGCCACCCAGGAGCCCCTAAAACAGGCATTTTAAAGTCTTATTTTGAACATTAAAAGTAATATGTTTAATATTTCATCATTGCCTATGATATTTGCTGTGAAATTTTCATAGGTATCATTTATCAGGTTGAAGAACTTCCTTTCTGTTCTAATTTGTTAAGATTTTTAAAAAAATTAATAATGCTGTTGAATTTATCAAATGCCTTTCCTGCATTTACTAAAATGGGCATACTTTTTTCCTCCTTTAATTGTTATTGGAAATTACATTACCATGTTTTCTAATGTTAAAACTTCTTTGGATCCCTGGGGTGAATCTTACTTGGATATTAAGTACTACCATTTTATACATTGCTAGATTATATCATGAATATCTTACTCAGGATTTTTAGATCTATTTTTGTAGTAGTGACATATGTTTTCCTTTTTTAGTTCTTGTGCAGTTTTGTTTCACTTTATACTAGGTTCAAAATATTAGTTTGAGAAGCTCTTCTTTTTTTATTTTGCAAAACAAATGGATAGGATAGTTTCTCTGTTTTCAAAAATTTATTAGAGTTTTCTAGGGAAACTATTTTGTCCTGGCAACTTTTTAAGCAACTATTTCAGTACTTCCTTGTCTTTAGTATTTTTTTCTGTTCTTTTTCTTACTGTTTGAATTAAATGCTTAGTGCATTAATTTCCAATCTTTATTTTCACATTCATGTTGAAAATTGAAATATCTATTTATTTATGCCTATATATTTCCTTTTAGAGTTGAATTATAGTAACTGGTTTTGGTGGTAATCTTATTGTCAAGTTCTAAATTTTTGTAATTTCCATCATGATTTCTTTTCTAGCCAATGAATCATTTAGAAGCATGTTTCAAGATTTCCAAATCTAAAATATTTGTAGGGTTATATTTTTGTTACTTATAACTAATTCTATTGTATCATAACTAGAAATTGTGGCTGATTTTAATTTTTCATTATTCATTAAGACTTGCTTTGTATTAGAAATACATGTTCTCTAGTGTTTCAATATAAAATTGTACGTATCTTACATATTATCTGATTTCCATATTAGAATATATATCTTCTTATATAATTATTTGTTTTAACTAATCTTAATAACTATAGAATTCAAATCTTCTATTTTCACATTTCTATACTACCAGTTTGAGAGAGGTGTGTATTAAAATCACCTACTTTTATTTAGTGTCTTCACAAAATTTGTGTGTTATAATTATGGAGATTTTTGTCTTATTTTGAAGCTGTTTGTATGACTAGGTGGAAGATCATTTTTTCTTTCTGGCCTTTATGCTTATATGATTTTTACTTCAAGGCCAATTTTGTATACTCTCAGCAGTAACTTTCCTTTGGTTGGTGTTTGTCTGGCATGACTTTTTCTATTCCATTGCTTTAAACTTCCTTTTGTCAAGTTTTAAATGTTTTTCTTGTAAATAAAATACAGCTAGATTAATGAGAATCCAATCTGAGAATCTTTGTCTTCCACCTGGTTATGTTTAACATAATTATATGTATTGTGAAGAATACTAATGTGTTTGAATATATATCTTTAATCTTATTTTTCTTATTTGGTGTTTTCTTTCTACTATACTCATTTATTTACTGCTTTTTTTTCTCTCAACTTTCCTGACTTATATTAGATTGTGAAGTTTTATTTTCTTGAAAATTTGATATCTTATTTCTTTTGTTTTGGTATTAACACTTATTTTTAAGAGATGTTTGCTTAACATAGCAGAGTTTAAACCTAACTGACATACTTTAGTCTTCCTGAACAAATGCAAGGATCTTAGAATGTTTACTTCCAATTGCCAGCTTCTGTTATCATCTTCTATATTTTGGGTTCTAGAATTTTATTCCATGACCTTGTTTTTAAATTTGCAAAATGTTTTCCTTTTTAAAATAAGGCAATAATTTTATAGATTTATTGATATATTTATTCATTCTTTTTTGACTCATGCTTTTCTTCATTCCACTCTTTCCATCTAGATTGAATTTTATTCTTCTTCTGTAGGCACATTTTTTAATAGTTTATTCAGTGGGTTATTTAAGTGATAAATATCTCTTAGCCTTTGTCTGGAAAGTTATTTATCTTCAGTCCTGAAAGATAATTTATCTACTTTAGAGTTTACAGTCATTTCTCTTCAGAAATTTGAAAATATGATTCCATTATCATCTGAATTCTATTTTCTTGATGCCATTTATATTTTATTCTTTGATGCATATAACAAATTACTCTCAAAATGTAATAGGATTGCTGGGGCACCTGGATGGCTCAGTTGGTTAAGTGTCCCACTCTTGGTTTTGGCTCAAGTCATGATCTCACGGATTTGTGGGTTTGAGTCACACATTAGGCTCTGCACCAGCAGTCAGGAGCCCTCTTAAGATTCTCTCTCTCTGCGCCTCCCTTTCCCTTTCTCTCAAAATAAGTAAATAAACTTAAAAACGCATATAATAGGATTGCTTATTATTAAAAGCAGACTGTGTTTCCTTTTTTAGAAACCATATTAAATGCTTTTTGTATAAAACATTATGACTTCTTTTTAGACCCACTTCCATGTTTTATTACAGGCACTAGCTTTGCTAGCATATTTAATATTATTATAAATATTAGTGCTCATTTCTTTAATATTGATGAAAAACTCTCAATACATGTTTTGAAATGTGGAATCTTAGTGTTCCTGCCAAATCCTAAAATAAGGTATAGATATAATATGTATGTATGATATACACAAAAGATAAAGCAGGAAGAGGTCGTCTGTACCAACTATACAAAGAACCATAGTCTGGAGTTTGTCATTATGCTCTTTATCTTGTAAAAGGCAAGTCGAAGAAAATTCTGTATTTTATGTTTAGAAAACTAAGAAATGATATTAGGGAAGATACTAACAAGTTATAATATACTTATTGAAATATAATGTAACTTTGCATACACTATACTCTTGTATCATAATATTTGGAATTTATTATGATTTCATTATGATACTTAACATAGCTCTTTAGACAAGGTGGTCAAATTCCCTATCTTAACCTGATGCTAGTAAATACATAAGAACTTTCTTAAATTTTTGTCTTCTGTCATACATGATTATTTTGTCATTTGTCTCTCTTCTGTAATTTACTTTTGCTTTATGTTCCTGAATTTTAATCTCAACTGGTATGCTGGCCTTTGTTTTGATAACTATTTGCTGTGAAGACAGAATTTCATTTTTAACAAATATTAATATGGTGAATATTCTGTTTGTTATTTATAGTCTACTTCAATAATTTCTTTCATCACCGCCCCAACATTGAGCCATTGATTATATTGTACTCTTTAAAATCCTTTGAAAATTAAATCTTTTAGATTTGATGCATAAAATTTATGTTTAATAGCTCTTTCTCACTAATTGCAATAGTGTTAATTATATTGGCCAAAATCTTAATATTTTCTTTAAAAAATCAATAATATACATCTTGCATACGTATTAACACTGATATCCTGTAATCAACTCAGTCATTGTGACAATGTAATTACTGTTAATTTAGATAGTCTCTAATCAATAGTGTCTCATAAAATGTAATCATTTTAAAATCCCATATCTGTGTAAGAATATGAGTAACATAAGAAAGAGTTCTTGCCATTAAGGTTATAGTTCAGTTTCTTGAACTTCAAATACCTGGTTCTTATTAAGTTCCATATCATAATAGGTCCTGAGAAATGTTAGTGATTATATAATTTAGGTGTTTTAAGAACAACAATGTTACAAGGTATGTAGGTGATTATCATGTGAATGTAGAGGAATGGCTTTATCAAAAGTATCTTCATGGCCTTATGGGTATTGAAAATGAGACTGCAGAATAAATTGTAGGAACAATGGAGGTCCTTTTACTATGGTCTATACAATGTGGCATGTCACGGGAACCAGTAGTTCCTGTAAAAAACTAGAAACAGATGGAAGACTTTAGCAGAAACCATATTATGTGACAAAAGTTTACTTATGACTCTCTCCTCATTACTTAGAGTTTAAGTTTGTTTAATCTTCTGATACTTTGACTTTCTTCCCTCTCCCTTTCTTCTTGTCCCCCAGGAATGACAATGAAACACTGTTAACTGTTCAGTAGAGGAAACTATGTTTCAAAGGGACTATTAAAATTTATTTTTCATTACTCCCTTGTTGGAGTTGTAAACAATCTATTAAAAAGTTTTTCTTTTTAAATAGGATAACTTTTTTTTTTCTAAAGGAAGCTTAAGGGTATTTATAATGACACTTTAAAAAAATTCGTTTGCCACTCTTGCCTCCATTAGAGTCTGTCTTGCATCACACACTTAACTTGACAAGATTTCTGTGAATTTAAAAGATATGTATTTTTAATATTTGAAAAAAAAACCTCTCAGGAAATCTTGTTAAGACTAGTTTCATACAGAAAAATCTCTTGGTGATGTGAAAAAACCATCTATTTTATTTTGTGTGTTTTATACATTTAGATATTTGAACCTTCTAATTGGTCACATAAATTGTTTCCTCCAAAAAGGAAACATTAAACTAGCTTCTTCCTGAATGATACACTTAATAGTTTTCATTTAAATGTCTTGGAGAGTTGCCCAATTAGCTCATCATATTGATACAGTATTTCAAAACTTGAGTATTTACCACAATTTACTTATTTATTTTTATAATCATAGGACATTTTTTGGTTTCTTTAAATGGAATATAACCTTTAAAACATTTTTGTAAGAAATATTTGTAATCACAAGTCAAAAATTCCTGCCAGTATGTCACAGTTTAAATTTTTTGAATCCTCTGGGACTATCTTGCCACTGGACAGAATGGTAAAATGATTTTAACTTCAAGTTTTGCAAGCATAGTGTATTTTATATTTATCAGTTATTACATTAGTAAATAGATGTGATCCAAATTTTTTTGTTAGTGAGGGTGTCAAACAGGGTGACACAGAAAGTAATATATCAATATGAAATTGGAAACTGATTTCCAGCTTGGACTCCAATCAGGATGTGACTCTTCCCAGCAGTGGAATTATATTAATCATTATTTTCTTTATCAGCAAAAACAAAACAAACAAACAAACATGGATCATGACAGAGTACATTGACCAGAGTCCAAGCACTTAGATTTTGGGATAAAAAGTGATTCATCGGGGAGCCTGGGTGGCTCAGTTGGTTGGGCAGCCGACTTTGGCTCAGGTCATGATCTCGTGGTCCGTGAGTTCGAGCCCCACGTCAGGCTCTGTGCTGACAGCTCAGAGCCTGGAGCCTGTTTCGATTCTGTGTCTCCCTCTCTCTGACCCTCCCCCGTTCATGCTCTGTCTGTCTCTGTCTCAAAAATAAATAAATGTTAAAAAAAATTAAAAAAAAAGATTCATCAATAGAGGGGAAGAGAGAAAGAGAGAGGGAGAGAGGTGATAGGTCTGAGAATTAAAAGAAATTCAGCTGGGGATGCTCCTAGGTGGCTCAGTCAGTAAAGTGTCTGACTTTAGCTCAGGTCATGATCTCACGGTTCGTGATTTTGAGCCCCACATCCAGCTTGCTGCTGTCAGCACAGAGCCATCTTCAGCGCCTCTGCCCCCCTTTCTCTCTGCCCCTCCCTCACTCATGCTCTCTCTCTCTCTCAAAAATAAATATTAAAAAAAAAGTTCAGCTGGGGGGGCGCCTGGGTGGTTCAGTCGATTAAGTGTCCGACTTCAGCTCAGGTCATGATCTCATGGTTTGTGGGTTCATACCCCGTGTCAGGCTCTGTGCCGTGACGGCTCAGAGCCTGGACCCTGCTTTGGATTCTGTGTCTCCCTCTAGCTCTGCTCTTCCCCCACTCATGCTTTGTCTCTCTCTCTCTTTCAAAAATAAATAAACATTGAAAAAAAATTTTTAAAAAAGTTCATCTGGAACAAAGGGTGCAGAACTGTGGGAAGAGGTAAACATTGGTGAAAGGTGGGGCTAAAGAGTTATATAGGATCTAGATCTTAGAAAACTTTTCAGGTCATTTTAAGATTTTTTTTTTTACTGCTTTCATCGAAGTATGATTGATAAACCAAAAACTCTAGATATTTAATTTGCGCAACTTGGTATGTTTGGAGATAACTACATACCTGTAAAACCATCATCTCTATCAATACCCTAGACTTATCAGTCACCTCCAGAATTTTCTCCTTCCCTCTTTGGTTTTTCTTTTTTGGATGTATCATTTTTGTGAGTTTTTCCATTATTCTTGTAGCTTTGTATTGATGTCCTTGCATTTGAAAGTGCATTAACCTCTTCCAGTCTTCATAGACTGATTTTGGCAAGTAATGACTTTCTCCTGCTGGATCTTCAGACAGGACTACTTCCAGGATCTCTGTCAGATGGGGCCGGATCTGGGTCACAGGGCTGCTTCTATATCTGCAGTTGGGTTTTTGGTTGGTGGCCTTGTTACCAGGAGTTTGTACATGTGTGGCTCATGCTGGGTCCCTGGGCAGATGGGACTTGTGCTCAAACAAGGGGATGCTTCCAGGCCCTCAGTCAGAACTGTGGTTGGGATGGAGGCTATTAGTAGGAGCCATTTGGGTGTAGTTCCTGCCAGGTCTGCTTAAGAGCAGTTGCTGGACTAAGAACATGCAGTTGCTGGAGCTGAGTCTCCACATGGATAAGGCAGCTTCTGAGTCTGCCAGGTCCACAGTTGATGGTCTTTCTACCAGCGTGTTGGCCTGCTTTCTCAAACAACTTTTCTCAATCTTAGGCTCTACTGATATGTTTCATCTTTGTAACTGGATCCTGAAACTTGTACAAAGACACTTTGCTCTGTGGATGGTTACCAAATCAGTGTTTCTGTGTAGGGACTAGAACTGGAGACCTTCTATTTTGCCATCTTGCTGGTGTCATGCTTTTATTTTAAGAATTTTGGAAATTATCAAAAGAACAGGAGGGAACCTGTGAAGAAGAAACATTTTATACTGGGAAAATGGCAGGAAGACAATATGGTAGAAGATAACATGATGAGTGAAAGAAACATGTTTTACTTATTACATTTAGATGATAACACTGTAAAACAATTCAGAGAGAAATTTAGGATCCAGATCTTATAGATTTTGATTCATCATTTTATGGTGATTCATTGAAACAATGAGAATGGATGAGTTTGCTGTAAGAGATACTACTAGAATTTTAGGTAGTGAACATTCTGTGGAGGCACATTAGCATCATGTCACTGTGTTTGAGGCAAACTTCTGAAGCAATTTTTTTTCCACCATGAAATCCTTCATTTCATTAGATGGGTAAAGATGATTTAAGTATCTTTTTATTATTACATGTTTGCTATTCTTGAAGTGAATGACATACACTTGGCAAAGTGCTGGGCTCCAGTATTTCTAAATCATTGGTGTGATAGTGAGGACACATAATTTTTAAAATGGCCTGAACTTCTTTTATATAGTTCTAAGAGTAGAATTTGTCATCTATTTTAGGGATAGACACTCTTTTGAGAAGGACAACAATGAGGACTGCTTTTAGTTGTCTACTCATGTATTTTTATAGGGTTAAGCATAATGCTCGTAGAGGAAGGAAATAAATAGGATTCAGCAGAAGATGACTAGCTAGGAGCTAAACAGGGAAATGGCTTTAAGAGGCCTTGTGAGGAAGTATATTTAAGAGATATTAGGAGCAGTAATAATTCAAAATTAATATTCCCTGTGCCTCCCCCCCCCCCCCGCATCACTTTATCTTATTCTTAAGCTAAGCAGTCTGTTTAACATGACAACCTCTTAAATGTGTGTGTGTTTTGTATATACTCTTTGGGGTGTGAAATGGGCTGTGGAGAGCTTAAATACAATGAGAAATAATTATAAGATAATCAGAAAAGTGATAGAGAAGCACAATAGAGCAATCTAGAGAAAAAAATTACTAAGAACTAGGAAAATATAAGAAGTCCTTAGCAATATTTGCAAGGGGGATACATTGTGTGCATTCATGCAAAATAAAGGTTATATTATTGTGATTTGGCACTAAAGGAAGAGGTGAATCCTGAATGCTGGAGACTTTGGGACCATCAGTGATTCTTAAAAATGACAAGTTTTTGAGATGGAGGATGAAAGAGCAAGAGTGAGAAAGAGATGGAAATACAGAATCACAAAATGACAGGAGGAGGGAAAGATATAAACAGTATTAGAAAGAATTAGATAAAAGGGATATACAGAGGAAAAGTTAGAAGTAGGAGCTAGTGAGGGAGAGAGAGAAGATGAGGTACACAAGAGAATGCATTAATAAGGATTTATATGGTTATAAGCAGTGGAAATTAATTCAGTTTATTTTAAAGGAAGTTTATTGTCTCACATAACTGAAAAGCCCAAGCATGAATGTTTTTAGACCCACCTTGAACCAGGAGTTAATAATGACATCAAACCACCCTAATTCCTTCCCTCAGCTCTACTTTCCTCTTTGGTGATTTCATTTTCAGTCGGGCTCTCCCCATATATTGACAGAAATGGCCAGGAGAAGATCCAGATACATGTTCTACGTGTTAGAAATCCTTTGAAAAAAAGAGTGACTTTTCTCTGACACTCAGGCACCATTTTGGCAATTAAGTATGATTAGCATGGCTTAGGTCATATAGCTACTCTGAATGAATCACTGTGAGTAGGAGATGTTCATTTTTCATTGGCCCAATCTGTGTTTCATGCTTATCATTTGATTCAGAGAACGTGGCCAGCCTCAGCCAACTATGGACTGAGAGTGGGAGAGAGTGGATTTCTTAAAATAAAAAGATGTGTTCTTTTATTAGATGAAAGGATGCTGGATAGACCAAAATAATATATACATATGTACCTTTAGGAGACAAAGAAGATAAAGAAGAGAGCAAAGAAGAGAAAGATAAAAGAAGGAAGAAGGAGAAAAGAGGGGTGGAAAGGGAAGACGAGAGAGAGAGAGAGAGAGACACATAGAGACAGAGAGATATTCATCACGAACAGCATCCATCATGACCTCTGTGGGACCAAGAGGCATAGTTCCATATAACTAGAAGGACTGCTACAAAGATATTATATGAAAAGGTTTTCATGGACATTATCTATTGTATAAATGAGAGTTCCACATTTGGCTTTGCAAACACAATGCTCTCATCACACTGAGTTCTGCAACTTCATCTGTGACTACCAAAAATACATCTTTTCCCCAAATGTAGATACTACATGTCCTAAGCACTTTCATATTTTCCATGAGTGTAAGTGTCTACTCAAGACTTTCTTCATGGCCTCTTTCACCTTCTTATTCCTCAGGCTGTAGATGATGGAGTTCAACACCCAGTGATCTCATCAAACTTCATGTCCTTTGACTTGGGCTTCATGTACATAAAGAGGACTGAATCATAGAGTAAAACTACTACAGCAAGGTGGGCTGAACAGGTTGAAAAGGCTTTCTTTCTCCCTTCAGTAGAGTTAAGTCTCAGGATGAAAGAGAGTATAAAAACATAAGAAATAAAAATTAACATTAGGGAAGTCACTAAGAAAACAATACTTGCCACTGTTATGATAAGCACATTGATGGAGACATCTGAACATATGAGTTTAAGAAGGGCCAGTAACTCACAGGTAAGATGGTCGATGACATTATTCCCACAGAAAGGCAACACCATTGTCAGGACTGTTTGCATTGTGATCCAAGACCAAGCAGCCATGTGCACATAAAGCCCTCTATTCATGATGGTGGGGTACCTCAGTGGGTTGCCGATGGCCACATACCAATCATAGGCCATCACAGCCAGGAGGATACACTCAGTGCAGCCCAACCCAAGGAAGACAACCATCTGCACAGCACAGTCAATAAAGGAGATGGATTTTTCTCTCAGACCTTAATGTGAACATCAGAGGAATGGATGATGATGTACAACAAATGTCCAAGAATGAGAGGTTCCCAAGGAAGAAGTACATGGGGGTGTGGAGGCAAGAATCTAGGGTGTTGATGATAATCAGGAGACTGTTTTCCAGGGGGATTATCAGGTATCATGAGGCAGAACATGAACAAAGAAAGCTGGACCTCTTGGTATTGGGAAAGTCCCGCCAGAAAGAATTCAGTCACAGCTGAGTAATTTCCCATCTCTAAGTGTCCATGTCACTTGCAGAGTTCATGTAAGTATATGACTTCAGGAAATTTAAATTTATAATTTAGTTTAAACATCACTTTAACCTATAAAATTTTGATTTTTCATGTAGCTCTGGACATCAGGAAAAGTATGGATACAATTTTGCCTTTATTGATGCTGAAACTGAAGCACTGAGAGAGTCAGTACTTTGTAGGGCCATGCAGTAGCAGGGGCAAAGTTATCAATGACCCTAAGAATTGTGCTGTGAAGTGTCAGGTCTCTAATGAAATAATAGGGACAACATAATTCTAAATTAAATTTTTAATTTTTTATATTTATATTTTTAAATTTTTTAAATGTTTATTTTTTTATTTTTGAGAGAGAGAGAGAGCGAGCGAGCAAGTAGAGGTGGGGGGCAGAGAGAGAGGGAGACACAGAATCCGAAGAAGGCTCCAGGCTCTGAGCTGTCAGCACAGAGCCTGATGCAAGGCTTGAACCCATGAACTGCGAGATCATGACCTGAGCCAAAGTCGGATGCTTAACCGACTGAGCCACCCAGTAGCCCCCATAATTTTAAATTTAGATATAAATCTCATTATTAATGAATATTCTGAAATAAAATCATTTAAAAATGAAGCTGGTCTTATTTTAAAATAACGCACCATATACAGTCAGCACCATGCCATTTAGCTTTGCATGTGACTTTCAGAGCCAAGGTTGGTTCATGGTAAGATGTGGGAAAGAAATAACTCTGACAATTTGTTGTGAGTATTAAATTACATAAGATATCTGAGGTGCATATTATAATATACATGGTTAAAACTTTGTAATACTTTTATAATTATATTATTGATCATAACTATTAAGTCTCTTGACTAGCTCAGAAAGAAAGAATTATGTAGTGTGTTTAAGGTGATAGCACTGCCCCCGCAGTTCTGCACCACTCCAGGGATTATCCAAAATGACGAAACGGAAGAATTCCCCTCAAAAGAATCTCCAGGAAATAACAACAGCTAACGAACTGGGCAAAAAAGATTGAAACAATATAACAGAAAGTGAATTTAGAATAATAGTCATAAAATTAATCACTGGGCTTGAAAACAATATAAAGGACAGCAGAGAATCTATTGCTACAGAGATCAAGGGACTAAGGAACAGCCAGGAGGAGCTAAAAAATGCTATCAACGAGCTGCAAAATAAAATGGAGACAACCACGGCTTGGATTGAAGAGGCAGAGGAGAGAATAGGTGAACTAGAAGATAAAATTATGGAAAAAGAAGAAGCTGAGAAAAAGATAAAAAAATCCAGGAGTATGAGGGGAAAATTAGGGAACTAAGTGATGCACTAAAGAGAAATAATCTATGCATAATTGGTATTCCAATTATGAGGAGGAAGAGAGAGGGAAAGGTGCTGAAGGGGTACTTGAAGAAATAATAGCTGAGAACTTCCCTGATCTGGGGAAGGAAAAAGGCATTGAAATCCAAGAGGCACAGAGAACTCCCTTCAGACGTCACTTGAATCAATCTTCTGCACGACATATCATAGTGAAACTGGCAAAATACAAGGATAAAGAGAAAATTCTGAAAGCAGCTAGAGATAAACGTGCTCCAACATATAAAGGGAGACCTATAAGACTCATGGCTGATCTCTCTACTGAAACTTGGCAGGCCAGAAAGGAATGGCAGGAGATCTTCAATGTGATGAACAGAAAAAATATGCAGCCGAGAATCCTTTATCCAGCAAGTCTGTCATTTAGAATAGAAGGAGAGATAAAGGTCTTCCCAAACAAACAAAAACTGAAAGAATTCATCACCACTAAACCAGCCCTACAAGAGATCCTAAGGGGGATCCTGTGAGACAAAGTACCAGAGACATCGCTACAAGCATGAAACCTACGGACATCACAATGACTCTAAACCCATATCTTTCTATAATAACACTGAATGTAAATGGACTAAATGTGCCAACCAAAAGACATAGGGTATCAGAATGGATAAAAAAACAAGACCCATCTATTTGTTGTCTACAAGAGACTCATTTTAGAGCTGAGGACACCTTCAGATTGAGAGTGAGGGGATGGAGAACTATTGATCATGCCACTGGAAGTCAAAAGAAACCTAGAGTAGCCATACTTATATCAGACAAACTAGACTTTAAATTAAAGGCTTTAACAAGAGATGAAGAAGGGCATTATATAATAATCACAGGGTCTATCCATCAGGAAGAGCTAACAATTATAAATGTCCATGCGCCGAATACGGGAGCCCCCAAATATATAAAACAGTTACTCATAAACATAAGCAACCTTATTGATAAGAATGTGGTAATTGCAGGGGACTTTAACACCCCACTTACAGAAATGGGTAGATCATGTAGACACACGGTCAATAAAGACACAAGGGCCCTGAATGATACATTGGATCAGATGGACTTGACAGATATATTTAGAACTCTGCATCCCAAAGCAACAGAATATACTTTCTTCTCAAGTGCACATGGAACATTCTCTAAGATAGATCACATACTGGGTCAGAAAACAGCCCTTCATAAGTAAACAAGAATTAAAATCATACCATGCATACTTTCAGACCACAATGCTATGAAGCTTGAAATCAACCACAGGAAAAAGTCTGGAAAACCTCCAAAAGCATGGAGGTTAAAGAACACCCTACTAAAGAATGAGTGGGTCAACCAGGCAATTAGAGAAGAAATTAAAAAATATATGGAAACAAATGAAAATGAAAATACAATCCAAACGCTTTGGGATGCAGCAAAGGCAGTCCTGAGAAGAAAATACATTGCAATCCAAGCCTATCTCAAGAAACAAGAAAAATCCCAAATACAAAATCTAACAGCACACCTAAAGGAAATACAAGCAGAACAGCAAACACACCCGAAACCCAGCAGAAGAAGAGAAATACTAAAGATCAGAGCAGAAATAAATGATATAGAATCTAAAAAAACTGTAGAGCAGATCAACGAAACCAAGAGGTGGTTTTTTGAAAAAATAAACAAAATTGATAAACCTCTAGCCAGGCTTCTCAAAAAGAAAAGAGAGATGACCCAAATAGATAAAATCATGAATGAAAATGGAATTATTATGACCAATCCCTCAGAGATACAAGCAATTATCAGGGAATACTATGAAAAATTATATGCCAACAAACTGGACAACCTGGAAGAAATGGACAAATTCCTAAGCACCCACACGCTTCCAGAACTCAATTAGGAGGAAATAGAAAGCTTGAACAGACCCAAAACCAGTGAAGAAATTGAATCAGTCATCAAAAATCTCCCAACAAATAAGAGTCCAGGACCAGATGGCTTCCCAGGGGAGTTCTACCAGACGTTTAAAGCGGAGATAATACCTATCCTTCTCAAGCTATTCCAAAAAATAGAAAGGGAAGGAAAACTTCCAGACTCATTCTATGAAGCTAGTATTACTTTGATTCCTAAACCAGACAGAGACCCAGCAAAAAAAGAGAACTACAGGCCAATATCCCTGATGAATATGGATGCAAAAATTCTCAACAAGATACTAGCAAATCGAATTCAACAGCGTATAAAAAGAATTATTCACCATGATCAAGTGGGATTCATTCCTGGGATGCAGGGCTTGTTCAACATTCGCAAATCAATCAACGTGATACATCACATTAATACAAAAAAAGATAAGAACCATATGATCCTGTCAATCGATGCAGAAAAGGCTTTTGACAAAATTCAGCAACCTTTCTCAGTAAAAACCCTCGAGAAAGTCGGGATAGAAGGAACATACTTAAAGATCATCAAAGCCATTTATGAAAAGCCCACAGCTAACAGTATCCTCAATGGGGAAAAACTGAGAGCTTTTTCCCTGAGATCAGGAACACGACAGGGATGCCCACTCTCACCGCTGTTGTTTAACATGGTGTTGGAAGTTCTAGCATCAGCAATCAGACAACAAAAGGAAATCAAAGGCATCAAAATGGGCCAAGATGAAGTTAAGCTTTCACTTTTTGCAGATGACATCAGAGTATACATGGAAAATCCGATAGACTCCACCAGAAGTCTGCTAGAACTGATACATGAATTTAGCAAAGTTGCAGGATACAAAATCAATGTACAGAAATCAGTTGCATTCTTATACACTAATAATGAAGCAACAGAAAGACAAATAAAGAAACTGATCCCATTCACAATTGCACCAAGAAGCATAAAATACCTAGGAATAAACCTAACCAAAGATGTAAGAGATCTGTATGCTGAAAGTATAGAAAGCTTATGAAGGAAATTGAAGAAGATATAAAGAAATGGAAAAACATTCCATGGTCATGGATTGGAAGAATAAATATTGTTACAATGTCAATACTACCCAAAGCTATCTACACATTCAATGCAATCCCAATCAAACTTGCACCAGCATTCTTCTCGAAACTAGAACAAGCAATCCTAAAATTCATATGGAACCACAAAAGGCCCCGAATAGCCAAAGGAATTTTGAAGAAGACCAAAGCAGGAGGCATCACAATCCCAGACTTTAGCCTCTACTACAAAGCTGTGATCATCAAGACAGCATGGTATTGGCACAAAAACAGACACATAGACCAATGGAATAGAATAGAAACCCCAGAACTAAACCCACAAATGTATGGCCAACTAATATTTGACAAAGCAGGAAAGAACATCCAATGGAAAAAAGACAGTGTCTTTAACAAACGGTGCTGGGAGAACTGGACAGCAACATGCAGAGGATTGAAACTAGACCAGTTTCTTACATCATTCACAAAAATAAACTCCAAATGGGTAAAGGACCTGAATATGAGACAGGAAACCATTAAAACCCTAGTGGAGAAAGCAGGAAAAGACCTCTCTGACCTCAGCCGTAGCAATCTCTTACTTCACACATCCCCAAAGGCAAGGGAATTAAAAGCAAAAATTAACTACTGGGACCTTATGAAGATAAAAAGCCTCTGCACAGCAAAGGAAACAACCAACAAAACTAAAAGACAACCAACGGAATGGGAAAAGATATTTGCAAATGGCGTATTGGACAAAGGGATAGTATCCAAAATCTATAAAGAACTCACCAAACTCCATACCCAAAAAACAAATAACCCAGTGAGGAAATGGGCAGAAAACATGAATAGACACTTCTTTAAAGAAGACATCCGGATGGCCAGCAGGCACATGAAAAGATGCTCAACGTCGCTCCTCATCAAGGAGATACAAATCAAAACCACACTCAGATATCACCTCACGCCAGTCAGAGTGGCCAAAATGAGCAAATCAGGAGACTATAGATGCTGGAGAGGATGTGGAGAAACGGGAACCCTCTTGCACTGTTGATGGGAATGCAAATTGTTGCAGCCACTCTGGATAACAGTGTGCAGGTTCCTCAGAAAATTAAAAATAGACCTACCCTATGACCCAGCAATAGCACTGCTAGGAATTGACCCAAGGGATACAGGAGTACTGATGCATAGGGGCACTTGTACCCCAATGTTTATAGCAGCACTCTCAACAATAGACAAAGAAAGAACCTAAATGTCCATCAACTGATGAATAGATAAAGAGGTTGTGGTTTATATACACAATGGAGTACTATGTGGCAATTAGAAAGAATGAAATATGGCCCTTTGTAGCAACGTGGATGGAACTGGAGAGTGTGATGCTAAGTGAAATAAGCCATACAGAGAAAGACAGATACCATATGTTTTCACTCTTAGGTGGATCCTGCGAAACTTAACAGAAACCCATGGGGGAGGGGAAGGAAAAAAAAAAGGAGGTTAGAGTGGGAGAGAGCCAAAGCATAAGAGACTCTTAAAAACTGAGAACAAACTGAGGGTTGATGGGGGGTGGGAGGCAGGGGAGGGTGGGTGATGGGTATTGAGGAGGGCACCTTTTGGGATGAGCACTGGGTGTTGTATGGAAACCAATTTGACAATACTCTTCATATATTGAAAAAAAAGGTGATCGCACTAAAGTTTGAGCCTATAATGGGCATACCTTGAATATTTTCTCTTCTCACATGGGTAGTGTATCTATTCTTCTTTCAAAGACCAGTCTAGAGTTAACCTGGAAACATTTGAGATTGGTTGCAAGGAGCTTTCAGAGGTTAACCAGTCTGTGTCCACATTTAGTGCAATTTTTTCAGAGCCTGGAATTTCTCCTCTGACGGTACAGGTCACTTGTATTCCTAATACTTCCTAACACTTGTATTCCTCTCAATTCTGTAATTCTTTTCATTTTTTATCATCAAAAAACTGTATGCATTTTTAATATTTTTTTCAGGCAAGTAAATTTAGTATACTATAATACTCTATAATACTAGTATTTAATGATAAGTCATTTTTTCTCTTAATTTTCATATATGGTATGTTGGAATATATCTCTGTGTCTTCTATATTATTTTTATTTTATAGAAAGAAACCTTCTGATAATGAATATATAAAATGTGCTTATAACAGTGCCTTTCATAAAGATTTTATGTATGTTGGTTTGTATTAGTATGACTGAATCAATAGTAGCTAGCTAGTATTTATTGAGAAATAACTGTGCTAGGCAGTTATAAACACTTTACCCTATTGGCTCATTTAATATCCATTGCAGTCTGTGAGGTAAGTAATTTATATAATGGCAGTATAAGATGCTATTATTATCCTCATTTTACAGAGGAGCAAACAGATAAACGGAAGTTAAATAGCTTCCCCAAGGTCATATAGCTAGAACCAAGATTTAATACCTGGCAGTCTAGATCCAGAATCAGCCTTCTGATCACAACATTTTAGTACCTATCACAGATCCTCTTTTTTTTTTTTTTTTTAACCTCTGAAAATTACTATTCAGTCCTCAGGTGTGTTGA
Organism: Acinonyx jubatus; assembly: GCF_027475565.1. Taxonomy (NCBI): domain Eukaryota; kingdom Metazoa; phylum Chordata; class Mammalia; order Carnivora; family Felidae; genus Acinonyx; species Acinonyx jubatus. The sequence goes on from NC_069391.1 coordinate 27,952,433, forward strand.
AATTAACATTCTTGCCTTACTTGCTTTTTCTGGTTCACCTTGGTCTTTCCATTTTATAAGTTCCTATGATATATAGTGTTAATACCCTATGAAGTCTTAGCTGTGCTCTAATTGTTTTGTATTTGTCTGATATATTACTTTCAAGAAGACTCTCCTGAAACCAGATTGTCGTCTCTAAATGTCACTAATATAGAAGTTCTGGATCTGTTTCTGACCCTTCTTCTTCATGCTCCGCAATAGCCATACTGAACTTGTCACAGTTTACCCCAAACATCATTCTTGTTCTTCGTTATGTTTTCATACTTTCTTAAACTGGAAAGGCCCCTCCCTGTTATTATTATTTTTTTCTAGAAACCCTTCCTGAATTAGTTTGGGTAGGATGCCCATTTTGAGTGCTTTCACAGAACTGGGCTGACCTCTTTCATGGAAACTTCCATTTATTTATTCAACATTTAGCAGAGTAGATACTCCAGTATTATCAGAAGTTCAATTGGGATAAAGGTCCCAATTTGTGTCTAGTACCATTTTGATCCTCAAAATGATCATTGGACACAGATTACTTAGGAAAGAGGTTATACTTTCAAGAAAAAAAGTAATTTCTGTGCTACATAAAGACTTTAATGTCTGAAAAATAATGGAACAGTTTGCAAATCATTTTATCAAACTAAAATAACTTTAAAAAATGTTTGTTTATTTATATTGGGAGAGAGGGAGAGAGGGCAAGCATGAGTGGGGGATGGACCGGGGGTGGGCGGGGGGGCGGGGAGAGAGAGGGAGAGAGAGGGAGAGAGAGGGAGAGAGAGGGAGAGAGAGGGAGAGAGAGGGAGAGAGAGAGAGAGAGAGAGAATATGAATCCCAAGCAGGCTCCACACTCTCAGTGCGGAGCCCAATGTGGGACTTGATCTCATGAACCATGAGATGATGACCTAAGTTGAAATGAAGAGCTGAACACCCAACTGAGCCACCCAGATGCCTCAAACTAAAATAACTTTCATATCCCAGTTGTCAAAAATAGAATAAAACTATGGTTTGATCTCATTTCAATATATATGTAAAAATCATAAATAAATATATACCAAATCCAAGTGTATAATAATATAATAAATTCAAGGTTAATATCCAGAAATCTCTTAATAGAGGGGTGCCTGGGTGACTCAGCCATTTAAACATCTGATTCTTGGTTGGCTCAGGTCATGATCTCACAGTTCATAGGTTTGAGGCCTGCATCAGGCTCTGTGCTAACAGCATGGAGCATGCTTGGGATTCTTTCTCTCTCCCTCTCTCTCTGCCCCCCCCCCCCCCACACACTCTCAAAGTAAATAAATAAACTTGAAAAATCTATTAATATAGCAAATAAACAGGTAAATACAAAACCCTATTTGATCATCTAGATGGATATAAATGATTTGATGGAATTCAATTTTCTTTCTTAATAAAAACAGTATTTTAGACATGGGCCAACTTGATTTTAAATGAAACTCTACAAGTATTTCCAGAAAAGTCACCTGAAGATTACTTTTATCATCATCATCATCATCACTATTATTTAATAATTATTTTTCTGAAATATCCAACTAATAGTCATGATTTTTTAAGGATGCTGAAAATCTGGTGTGTGATGATGGGATGTGTCATTTGTTATTCCATTGAAAACTGCATCCTGGAGAACAGTTAAGGACAAGGAGAAATGCTAATGATATACTATCAGATAAAAGCAAATCTCACGGCAATATAAATGATCATATAAATGAATTTTGTATACGTGTAGCTGAAACCACATCAGAATGTTAACTGTAGTTTTCTTTGTCAGATTTGTTTTTGAAGTATTTAAAATTTTCTTAATCCTGTACATATTTTCTATATTTTCTTTAATAAAACTATATTTTTGATTATAGAAATAATTTGATTAAGAAATATAGAATAAATTCTTAACTGCCCTGGGGTGAAGGTTGATATTTTTGTATTCTTTCCAATGATTAGGAGACTACCAAAGAAGCTGAAAGGTCTAGGCATTTGTTGGTCCCAGCTTTCTCTAAAACCCAAGAAAGGTAAAGAACAGTCAATGGATTGGAAATTTGCTTGAGTTTTTATGTTGTTTTATTACATACACTAATTGATGTCATTTAACATTCTGATTTCAACCAGTCAATCCACAAATATATCCACTCTGAAAAGACATACTGACACAGCCCAGTTTTTGCAAAGGGATACTAGAGCCCACTATTTAGAATGTAACCAACGTTAGCAATACAGTCAGGCTGCAACAACAGTAGCACATAGTAAAAAGAAAGACATAGTGCTAGAATTGCAAGACCATGGGAAAAAGAGCAGGGATTTCTGTTACTTTTGCTTACTTCTCTATGTTCGCAAAAAGATAAAGTTTCAATTTCTTGGCTCCCTGAGTTTTTTTTTTTTTTTTTGTCTCCCCAAAGGACCTGTCCTTAGATTACTTTTCACCACTGGGCACCACTTATGTAAAGAAAGAGCATTCTGAGACTCATGGATCATGTGTATCTACCTGTCTTCCACTGTACTTGTCAACAGAAGTTTGTCTATAAATCATATAAATTCAGCCAGCACTTCATATTTTGCCCCATGAGCTTCTTATATCAGGCTACATGACATCTATCCTGGAAGGCATCCTCAGGAGAAAATTCGTAGCACTAGGTATTGAATTCTAGTTCCAGACTGACTGTCTCCTATTGTTTATAAAGCAACTTCATTCTTCACAATATGAAACATCCCTCACAGGAGATCCCCAGTGCTTGTATCAGCAAATAAGCCCTATGCGCCCCAAAAGGAAATAATAAATAGGATGGAATGAACAAAGGCAAAGGCCAAAAAAAAAAAGGCAAAGACCCTTTCTCGTTTTTCTACATGGTATTGAGAATTATCCTGTTGTTGTTGTTGCTGCTGCTGTTGTTGTTGTTGTTGTTTTTTCCACTGTGGAAAACAAGTGCAATTTTCTTTTTTTGTTCCTGGAAACATAGCAAAAGTATGTAGCTCTTATCTAGCGGGAACTTCTATCTGAGCATTAAGTTCAATCCTGGAATTGATTCACTTAGGTCATCCTGCATGCTCTGACCATCTCTAAGGCTGTGCTGTGGAAGCCTACTGTGCTCTAATCCTTTTATCCTTTTGTCTGGACTGCTGATAAGATTTATTTATGAAACAATACCACACCTTAATGGAAAGAACACTTGGCTTGGAGTCGGACAACTTAGAGTCCAGTTCAGTCTTGGCTATGTGGCTTCATAATTATACAGATCTCGGGCAAGACACTTAACTTGCCTGAGCATGATGTGTCATCTGTAATATTAGCATAATAACACCTATTTTATAGAACTGGTTTGAAAAACTCTATGTGATATGTGATAGTCATTGGCATACAACAAGTGGACAACACTGGTTAATTTAATCTAGTCTCTCAGGCTGACACTCCCCCCACCCCACTCGCCTTTTTCATCCTAAGGAGAAATGAATATTGTAAAATGATGTTCATAGATATTCAAGATACTTCTTTGATTTAATAATTCTTTTTGTCCATATTTATTTTTTTCTTGTTTTTTTAATTTAGAACTTTTCAAATAAAAGAAAAAGGATTGAGGAATAGTTATAGACTGGAATGGAAGAGACAAGGGATAAATAACATGTATATACAATGTGGGATCCTGAAGAGGACCCTGGAACAGAAAAAGACATTAGTAGAAAATTTGTGAAATTTGAATAAAGTCTATAGTTAATATAATATACCAATGTTAATTTCTTATACTTGATAATTATACTATGGTTCTGATGTTAACATTAGAGGTTAGGGAAGATACATAAGAGAACTCTTTGAAATAATTTTGTAACTTTTCTGAAAGTTTAAAATCAGTCCAAAGTGAAAAGTTTTAAAAATATAAAATTTATTATTTATCATTTCCATTTCTCCTTCTCTTTCTGAAACAAATCTTTACAAGTCTGCAATGCTTCCTATTCAGTTCTTTGTGTAGGATTCTTACCTTCTCCACACACAATAGGTAGTGTGGCCTGTTGAGACTTCAGTTTTTAAAAAGGATGTAGTTTAGACACAAGCACACTAATCACTATGTATCATTCCTTTTTCTAGTATTTTACCAACCTCTTTGTGTCTAGATAATAAATTCATTGTGGCTGCTGTTTCTCTAGCTAGTTGATATCTTTACTCTCTTCTTTTTGAACTATGGGATCCACTGTTAAGAACCCCACCATTTCGGATTACTCGGTGGGTAGTGTGAAGGGGAACAGACCAAAGGTAAGACTGTCATTCCTACTCAAATGTTCTGTCTTGAATTTGTATCAATAGCAAATAAATGTGTGTCCTCTAATTTCTGGGCCCTGAGAATGTCCAGAGGATCTACACATGGCTCTGATAGCCAATTTAAATCCTTCTTTGTTTCCTTCTAAGGGAATTTGTAATCCCAGAAATGATTTAAAGAGTATTTTTAAATTGTATGGAAGGTGGCAGTAGCTCTCAAGATTTAGAGATATTGTCTCAAAGACCTAATTATAGTTTAACATATTAAACAAGAATTTATTTTTAATAAATTAAAATTTTCCTTTACTTCTTTTTAACTTTTCTGGTTAAACCATTCATTTTTTAGTAAGATGTTCTTTGACCTCCATGTATTTGGGGGCTTTCCAAAATTTTTTTCTTGTGGTTGATTTCAAGTTTCATAGCATTGTGATCTGAAGATATGCATGGTATGATCTTGATCTTTTTGTACTTGTTGAGGGCTTATTTGTGTCCCAATGTGTGATCTATTCTGGAATATGTTCCATGTGCACTGGAGAAGAATGCATAATCTGCTGCTTTAGGATGAAATGTTCTGAATATATCTGTTAAGTCCATCTGGTCCAGTGTGTCATTCAAAGCCATTGTTTCCTTATTGATTTTCTGCTTAGATGATCAGTCCATGTTGTAAGTAAGGTATTAAAGTCTCCTACTATTATGGTATTATTATCAATGGGTTTCTTTATGTTTATGATTAATTGATTTATATATTTGGGGGCATAAATATTTACAATTGTTAGCTCTTCTTGATAGACTCCATAGTTATGATATAATGCCCTTCTTCATCTCTTGTTACAGTCTTTTAAACAAATTTTTATTTATTTGAGAGGGAGAGAGAGAGAGAGAGAGAACAAGCAGGGGAGGGGCAGAGAGAGAGGGAGATACAGAATCTGAAGCAGGCTCCAGGCTCTGAGCTGTCAGTATAGAGCTGGATGCAGGGCTTGACCCACAAACTGTGAGATCATGAAATGAACCGAAGTTGGACATTCAACCAAATGAGCCACCTAGGTACCCCATAGTCTTTGTTTTAAAATCTAGTTTGTCTGATATAAGTGTGGCTACTCTAGCTTTCTTTTGACATCCATTAGCATGACAGATGGTTCTCCATTCCCTCACCTTTAATCTGCAAGTGTCTTTAGGTCTAAAATGAGTCTCTTATAAATGCAGCATATAGATGGATTTTTTAAGTCCATTCTGATACCCTATGTCTTTTGATTAGAGGATTTAGTCCATTTATATTCAGAGTGGTTATTGAAAGATTGAATTTAGTGCTATTGTGTTACCTGTAGAGTTGGTATTTCTGGTGATATTCTCTGGTCCTTGGTAGTCTTTGTTGCTTTGGTCTTTTTTTTCTCCACTCAGAGAGTCCTTCTTAAAATTTCTTGTAGGACTGGTTTAATGGCCATGAACTCCTTTAGTTTTTGTTTGTCTGGGAAAGTTTTTATATCTCCTTCTATTCTGAATGACAGGCTTGCTGGATAAAGAGTTCTTGGCTGCATATTTTTCCCATTCAGGACATTGAATATAAGGGGGCTTGGGGGACAGGCTACATGGGTGATGGGAATTAAGGAGGGTACTCATTGTGATGAGCACTGGGTATTATATGTAAATGATGAACCACTGGGTTCTACTCCTGAAACCAATACTACACTGTATGTTAACTAACTTGAATTTAAATAATAAAGTAATAAAAAATAAATTAAAGATTTTCTGGTTAAATAAAACAAAACATACTTATTGCAGAAAAGTGGGAAACATGGAAAAACCCAAATGAAGAAATTAATCCATAATTTCAGTTGTAATTATTAATATTTTAATATATTCATATGTATGTACTACATATATTATAAACTTGAAAGCATAGTGCAGTTCTGACTTTCTAACCTACTTTCTAAAATAATTGTATATTTTGAATTATCCTGTGTCATTTTTTAAGGCAATTGTAACTGATGTCAAAATATTTGCAAATGGGAAATAGGAAACAAAAAGTAAATAGAGAGTTAAACAGTTATTCTCCACTTACCTTTGACTTTTGAGAGTAATGACAATGGAAAAAGACTGGGATCAGAGATTCTCTTCTTCACTCCCTCTTTTTAATGAGCAAAGTCTAATTCCCATAATAGACCTTCTTTACTTTTTTTTTTTTCAATGTGGGACTTGAACTCATGACCCTGAGATCAAGACCTGAACTGAGATCAAAAGTTGGATGCTTAACCAACTGAGCCACCCAGGCACCCCCTCATTATAGACCTTTTTAAGATGCCCTTTTTATAGAACAGAAGAGTCATTGCAGTGTAGTATATTTTTCCTTGGTGGGATGGGAAAACACAAGGATGCAATAACCAAAGCTATGGGTGCCCAGCCTTATCTGAGTGGCCAGTACACTACTTCCATTGCTCCCCAGCTGCCTCCTCTAACTCCATTTCTCCTCACAACTGGCTCTCTGGCCCTGCCCGAGATCTTATTATTTTTAACTTCATGCATATTTATATTTCCCTACACCTTTAGAGTGTATTTATTAGTAGGAAGGTTGTGATTTTAACAGACATGTTTTTTTTATTAAAAAAATTTTTAAGTCTGTATTTATTTTGGGGGGTGGGGGGTGGGGATGGACAAAATTGGTGAAGGGGAGTGGGAGATACAAGCTTCTAGTTATGAATGAATAAGTCACGGGGAGCAACGGTACAACATAGAAAATATAATCAGTGGTACTGTAATAATGTTATATGAGCTGCCATTTTTTTTTTTAATTTAAGATTTATTTATTTTTGAGAGAGAGAGAGAATCAGAGCGTGAGTTGGGGAGGGGCAGAGAGAGACACACACATGTTATCTGAAACAGGCTTCAGGCTCTGAGCTGCCAGCACAGGGCCTGATGTAATAGTGTTATATGGTGACTGATGGTAGCTACACTTGTGGTGAGCTAACACAACTTACAGACTTGTTGAATCATTATGTTGTACATCTGAAGTAACATTGTATATCAAAACCATACTTCAATAAAAAAAGTAGTAGCCAACAGTACTTTAATAACATTGTAGACATTTTTTCTGTTTCTTTAATTTTATTCCTATCTGAGATCCAATTATATGAAAGACCTTTTACATAATGTCAACATTGTATGAATATATAAAGATGAAAAAGGCAAGGGAGTGCTTTCAAGTAGTTAATTACATGAACAGGAGATATGGCAAAATGAAACTTGTTCCATAGGTTTAAAAACACAGAGCAATAATTTTACAGTAATTTTATGCCTCTATAAATGTTACTATGTGATATTTCTTTTTTTTTTAATTTTTTAACGTTTGTTTATGAGAGAGAGACAGAGACAGAGCGCAAGTGGGGGAGGGACAGACAGACAGAGGGAGACACAGAATCCGAAGCAGGCTCCAGGCTCTGAGCTGTTAGCACAGAGCCTGACGTGGGGCTCTAACTCACTAACTGCGAGATCATGACCTGAGCCGAAGCCGGAGGCTTGACCGACTGAGCCACCCACGTGCCCCTCTTTTTTTTTTTTTTTTTAAGTTTATTTATTTATTTTGAGAGAGACAGAGACAGTGCAAGTGCAAAAGGGGCAGAGAGAGAGGGAGACAGAGAATCCCAAGCAGGCTCTGAACTGTCAGTACAGAGCCCACCATGAGACTTGAACCCATGAAACCGTGAGATCATGACCTGAGCTGAAACCAAGAGTCAGATGCTTAATCGACTGAGCCACCCAGGTGCCCCTCTTTTTAATAATACCATTTTCTTATAAATGGGTTTTTGAATTTTAAACCACTTACATTTCTAGAATTAATGCCACTTAACTGTAATCTCTTGTTCTTTAAAATATAACACTATATTCAATGTTCTAATTTTTTTTTTTAGGATTTTTTCCAACTGTGTTCATAGGAGGTAGGTTCTTAACTTTTTTTTAATGTTCATTTATTTTGAGAGGCAGAGAGAGACAACTGTCTCTCTCTGTCTCTCTGAGAGACAGAGACAGCTCCACACTGTCAGCCCAGAGCCCAATGTGGGGCTCCATCTCACAAATTGTGAGATCATGACCTGAGCCAAAATCAAGAGTTGGTCTTAATTGACTGAGCCACCCACTTGTCCTTTAATTCTTTTGTTTTGAGTATTCTTTTTAAAAAATTTACTTATTTTTTAATTTACATCCAAGTTAGTTAGCATATAGTGCTATAATGATTTCAGGAGTAGATTCCAGTGATTCATCCCCTGTATACCGTACCCAGTGCTCATCCCAACAAGTGTCCTCTCTAATGCCCCTTACCCATTTAGCCTATCCCCCCACCCACAACCTCTCCAGAAACCCTCAGTTTGTTCTCCATATTTAAGAGTCTCTTATGTTTTGTCCCCCTCCTTGTTTTTATATTATTTTTGCTTCCCTTCCCTTATGTTAATCTGGTTTGTATCTTAAATTCCTATGAAATTCATTCCTATGAATGAAGTCATATGATATTTGTCTTTCTCTGACTGGCTAATTTCGCTTAGCATAATATCTTCTTTATTTATTCGTCCATTGATGACATTTGGGCTTTTTCCATACTTTGGCTATTGTCAATAGTGCTGCTATAAACATGGGGGTGCGTGTGCCCCTTCAAAACAACATACCTGTATCTCTTGTATAAATACCTAGTAGTGCAATTGCTGGGTTGTATGGTAATTCTATTTTTAATTTTTTGAGGAATTCTGTTTTCCAGAGTGACTGCACCAGTTTGCATTCCCACAAGCAGTGCAAAAGAGATCCTTTTTCTCCACATCCTCACCAATATCTGTTGTTGCCTGAGTTGTTTATTTTAGCCATTCTGACTGGTGTAAGGTGGTATCTCATTGTGGTTTTAATTTGTATTTTCCTGATGATGAGTGATGTTGAGCATTTTTTTCATGTGTCGGTTGGCTGTCTTCTTTGGAGAAGTGTCTATTCATGTCTTTTCCCCATTTCTTCACTGGATTATTTGCTTTTTGGGTGTTGAGTTTGATAAGTTCTTTATAGACCTTGGATACAAACCCTTTATCTGATATGTTGTTTGCAAATATCTTCTCCCATTCTGTTGGTTGCCTTTTAGTTTTGCTGATTGTTTCCTTTGCTGTGCAGAAGTTTTTTATTTTGATGAGGTCCCAATAGTTCATTTTTGTAATTTTTCTTTTTAAAGAAAAAGAAAAAAAACCCCATATGTTACATATTGGTATACAGTTTATACTGACCTCATAAAAATGAATTAAGGGAGTTTTCTGTTTTCTATCTGTGAATAGATTATGTAGAATTTAATTTATTTCTTCCTTATAAGAGTTTAAAAATTCATTGAGAAGTCATTCTGGCTGGAGTATTTTCTAGGGAAGATTATACTAATGAATTCACTTTTAAAATAGATATAGGGATTTCTGGTAGCAGACAAGATGGAATAGATACTTGTCTCTATTTTATTAAATACAGTGAAAACTCTGGACATTATGTGTAGAGAAAACATAAGAAGACTCTGAAAGGTGGAGAGAAAGAGACCAGCTAGGGACTTTGGGATCTAAGGAAACAAAAAGCAGTGAGTTTCCTGGGTTTTATTTTTGCTTTCTATATATCCCAGACTGAGTGCTAGATAAGCCTACAACTTGGAAACACCAATGGGAACAAACAGAAAAGCACAAGAAAATCTTACTCTAGTGGAACAGAAAGGGGTGGCTTAGCAAGACAAAAAACATAACAGCGATAATTGCCTATTCCAGCCAAACACGAGAGAAAAATACTACAGCCCTACTTCCCTACTTCAGCACATATCAAGTGGGGAGCCTAGATTTTAACCTTCTTCCATCTGCTCTTTCCCTCCACATAGACTTTCAGAGGAGGATTAGTGGAAAGTCAAGGCTTTTACCACAGCTCTGTAGTAACAAATCTTTCTATCCCCACTGTGTCATAAAGTCCGTGTGAGGAGACTAAACTTTTGCTGAATCTGGCAAGAACGAGGTGATGATTTCCTTCTGTAAAGGGCGTGGTTTTAGAGGAGTCCTGTTAAAACAGAAGGTCTGAATAAGATCCAGACTCTTATAGTACCTAAAATATCCAGGATACAAATGAATATCACTCCTCATACAAAGAATCAGGTATCTCAATTTGATATAGGACAATCTCCAGATACAACAAAAAATGAACAGACATTGAAATTATTTGACAAGGAATTTAAAGCAGCCATTATAAAATATCTCAGTGAGCAATTATACACATACACTAAGAACAAATGAAAATATAGAAGACCTAAGCAGAGAACCAAAGTCTCAGGAAAGATGTAGAAAACAACAACAACAACAAATGGAAATTTTAGAACTGAAAAAAAAAAGCATAATGGAAATAAAAAATTCAGTGAATGGTCTTCACAGCAAAATGGAGGGGGCAACATGTAGATTTGACTTTTGTAATGGGATGTAGAGAGAGGTAATCATCATTAGGGGAATTAACCCCAGATATTAAGACCGTAGGCATTGCTTGCTATTCTTGTAATGGGATGTAGTACCTGGCAGGGGACTAAAATAATTTATGGGATTTGAGGAAGAAGCAGACATAGTTCCTGGAATGAGGAGGCCTCAGTTATTAAACGCTGAATTAAATGAAATGAAAAAGTGGGAAGTTGAGATGATAGACTACATCTTGGAAATGTTGAAGAGCAGTACTAGATCATGAAACCCTATAAGTTCATGTTAGTTTCTTCTTACCATATTTGTCTTGGAAAGGGAAGAGGGTTGTAGCTGTAGGTGATATTTATGCAGTGGCTGGGTACATCTGAGACAACAGATATATAATCCTGTATTGACTAGAATGGTTTAGAGAAATACACTAAATATTCTCTTTTTGAGAATATTGAAAGTTTAAAAAATAGTACAGTCTTGGGGCATCTGGGTGGCTCATTTTGTTGTGTCCAACTCTTGATTTTGGCTCGGGTCATGGGCTCATGGATTGTGGGTTCAAGCCCCACGGTGGGCTCTGTGCTGACTGTGCAGAGCCTGCTTGGGATTCTCTTTCCTCTCTCTGCCACTACACCCCTGCCTGCAAGTGCTCTCTCTCTCAAAATAAGTAATAAAAAGTTAAAAAAAATAAAAATAGTACTGTCTCACAGTATTATTGTGAGTAGTACTGCCCAGGCACCTGGATTCTGTACTCCCTCCAATGCCTGGGAATGGTGCTAGGTGGTGCAACCTGGGCTTAGACTGGATTTCAAGCGAAACCTGGCACAAGAAGTTAGGGTTGCCAGGTTAGCATATGAAAATAGATAATCCCCAGTTAAATTTGAATTATTTCTGAATGCTTTTGCACATGTATACTGGGATAAAATAAAAATATTGCATAGGAAATACTTGTACTAAAAATTATTTGTTGTTTATCTGAAGTAAATTATAAGTATCTATTCTACGTACCTCTTTAATTGTAAGTATTTTTATTCATTTAACATTTCTTTGTTTTGTATCATTTCCTTATAAAACTCCTTGCATTTGCAGTCTATCTTGCATTTGTATTGTAACATAGCTTTTATCTTGCTCACATCAAAACTGTTTAATTCTTTTGTCCACTGAGCATTAATGAGAAAACATGCTCAACATTTGCATTCTGAGCCAGTATACTGAAAAAGTACTTGTATAAAGTTAAGAACTTTGGGAATTGCTCTTCAAATTTGTATTGTTGCAGTATATAATACCATCTTTCATGGTGTAAATTGTTTTCCCATTGCTCAGGATTATGTTGCATATTTCACTCAGTGACTTTTAAAAAATATTGTCCACTGACAAAAAAGAGTGTTGTCAAATTTTGTTCCCTTTATAAGACTTCTCACAATGGTTTCCTTATTTTCATGCTGGAAGAGTATTTCAGAGCATTCATATAAAATGACTGAATTCTTCAAATGTTGGTACTGATTTCAAAAGATAGGCATAGCAAATGTCATAATAATCTCAAGTTGGAATTTCTTTTCCTGTTCATAAGTAAAGTGTGGTTTGCTCACCTCATGGGAATTGTTGATCTGTTCTGCTGCATGTTGTCTCATATGTGTGCGCATGACTGAACAATAGATTGGTTAAGTTTGGTGTATTGTGTCTTGGCCATTTTACCTGGGTAGCAGTTCTAAATTTGCTCTTCCCAGAAGGTGTAAAGTCAGAAGAATTATTTGTTTTGTGAGTTACATTTAATTTTAATTGTATTAGGAACTTTGTTTTAATTGCTTCTAGGGGACTTCATCCCAAAAGAACTAGAAAGTTTCTAAATTCTAACCAATCTACATTGTGAACTTTAAATTACTTTTGGGACTAGAAAGATCCTCAAAGCAGCAAAGAACGTAAGCTGCTTTGGTGCTCCATTGGCTGTTCCTTTAAAGGCTCCTTTACTAGTTAACTGACTGTAAAGAGGTCCAACTTTCATTTTTACTGGAAGTCAGTTCTGTTTTTCCACTGGTTAATCATTTTGTTTGTTTGCTTTTGTTTTGTTTTTGTTTTTACTGTAGCAATGGCAACTACTTGGTATAAATGAAAACTGAGAAACAGATAGTTCTTTTAGTTATATTATTGAACTTATTGAGATGAAATTTATGAGACTAGCAATCTAACAAAAAAGTAGGGCTTCTGTTTCTGTCATTTTGATATAAAAATATTCTATATTCTAGTGAAGTGGGGATATAAGTAATTATAACATATTACCGTGCTTAAGAATATTTTGAATGACCTATCCTTCTTTATTATGGGCATTCTGAATATGCAGTGAGAGTAAGATTGGCAGAGAAGCTGTTAAAACAGAAGCTGATTTCTGTGCAGGGAAAAGATAATATGTATTTTCTCATGCCTGCAAGTAAAAGAGTAAATCCCTCATAACTTAAATTTCTTAGGTTATACCTTTATTATGGTTTGTAGATTGAGACATGTGCGCTAGAGTTTTTCTGAGATCAACCTGTAATTCATTATATGTATTAGGCAGGACAATAGAGTTACCTAGACATCCCAATTTGTGCTGAAAAAGATGAAAAAGAATAATTTAATCCAAAAGTTTGTTTTTTGACCATTAGTAATGCCTATAGTTAATATTCTTAGGGTATTTTACAGGTATACATTTCTCCCCAGATTAGAATTAACCAAAAGTTCTTTTTCTGAAGAATATATCTTTTTCATCTTGTTTTCTAGCCACAAAATTCTGAGGTTAAAGTACCATTGCAGCAGGACTTACATACAGTATTTTGTTTTAATAAGTGAAGAACAGTGATTTTTGTTGAGGGTAACATATTGTGTTCTGGATTGTTTGGTAAAAATGTTATGGTGACATTGCATTCAAATTTCAAATTTATAATGTAAGTTAGATACATATTTATAAACCAGTTGTATGTGTTCTGAATCTCTTTTCTAACAAGGTCTTTTTTTGTTGTTTTGAGCCAAAGTCTCCTTCATGATATCTAAAAGTCTATAACTGAGCTTAGAGGATCATAACATATTCTTATGCTATCTTTCTATCCAGTCATAAGTCTGTATTACCCATAAGGGAAGCCGCTTAAGGATGCAAACACCTCTTGCAAACACTGCTGTAACAGATCCACATGTATTCTGGCTGCTACAGAATTCATTTTGTTGAAAGAAAATATTAGCATGGGAAAGACAAATCAGTCTTCTGTGACAGAATTTGTCCTACTGGGGCTTTCTGGCTATCCAGAGCTTGAGGCCATTTACTTTGTGATGGTGCTGTGTATGTACCTGGTTATCCTGCTGGGAAATGGAATCATCATCATTGTAAGTGTCTGTGACTCCCACTTGCACACCCCCATGTACTTTTTCCTCAGTAACTTATCATTCTTGGACATTTGCTATACCAGTTCTTCTATTCCCCTATTTCTCAGCAGCTTCTTAACTTCACAGAAAACCATTTCCTTCTCTGGGTGTGGAGTGCAAATGTTTCTCTCCTTTGCTATGGGAGCCACAGAGTGTGTCCTTCTGAGCATGATGGCATTTGACCGCTATGCGGCCATCTGTAACCCTCTGAGATACTCCGTTATTATGAGCAAGACTTCATACATGTCCATGGCTGCTGGGTCCTGGATTGCAGGGGGTGTCAATTCTGTGTTGCAAACCTCTCTTGCAATGCGGCTTCCTTTCTGTGGGGATAATGTCATTAATCATTTTACTTGTGAAATCTTGGCTGTCTTAAAATTGGTTTGTGCTGATATCTCCATAAATGTTATTAGCATGGTTATTGCTAATGTTATTTTTCTTGTGGTCCCAGTACTTTTCATTTTTGTTTCCTATGTTTTTATTCTCTCCACTATCCTGAAGATTCCTTCTGCAGAGGGGAAGCGCAAAGCCTTCTCCACCTGCTCCGCCCACCTAACTGTGGTGATTATATTCTATGGAACCATCCTCTTCATGTATGCAAAACCCAAGGCTAAAGACTTCTCTGGTACAGACAAAGTACAAGTCACAGACAAAATCATCTCTCTCTTCTATGGAGTTGTGACACCTATGCTCAATCCCCTCATCTATAATTTGAGGAACAAAGATGTGAAGGAAGCTGTGAAGAATATGCTGTGTCAGAAATGCTCCTCAGAGGGAATGTCAATGCTTTAAACAAATTCCTTTACTCTGAATGCAGAACTGGATCTCACCTGTAGGTTCCAAACTAAATATAAGGATTGGTGGTACCATTAACTCCTGAAATTCTAATTTTTCTGTTCCTGATATTTAAATGTGAGAGAAATGTAGGGCCTACCTTTTCCCTTCATGACTAAAGAAGAAAGGGACAGCAATTTATGGGTAAAAGGATTCTCATCCAAACCATCCACCTTCTCATGGATAACATAATTTAGTTTAACTCTGGAATAATGGGTTCTGTAATCTTATGTGAAAGGAAATGCCATTTTGTTGTCTTAACCTCTTACCTTCTATGTGCATTGGTTTTCTAGTCTCCTATCTTTCTTAGGAAGATAAACTAGAACTCAATGTAAATAATTACTAATGGGGTGGCCTTCAATCATATAAAGGAAAAGAGTGAGCTTTTTAGGGTATTAGGTACCTAGCCTGTGTATATGCCATAGAGAGACAAGAGTAGAAAAATGAAGCTGTTTTTCCTAGGTCTGACTTCCTTTTGGCTGCAAACTGGCAGACACACTTCTGTGAAGAAGTGTCTGAGGGAATGTGTGTCACTATGCAGGCACCCCAGCTGATTGAGGGTTTATCATATGTTTCAATAGATGAGTAGTGGCATCTGAGTGAAAACCATTGTTACTGTTAATGACTCAAAAATTAGCTTCTAAAGAACTTGTTCATATAATTCTCTGAGAACATGGTAATAGTGGGTTTAAAGCATCATAAATTAGGTATCTTTTCAGTTAGATGAATTGCATGTAGAATAAGAGCTTTCTATTCATTCATTCAGTCAGCCATTTGTTCCTGCATTAAATTATTCAAGTAATCAGTATTTACTGAATATTTTATCTCAGACATTATGCTAACTATTGGTGATATCAAAAAAACAAACACATGGAGACAAAATCCCAAACATGATCAAGGAGTGCATAGTCCTGTGGTATACAGACAGACACTTAAATTAAGAACAAAAATATTAAAGACTATTCACAGCTTTCCCCTTCCCCTACCTTCTAAGCTGGATCCTTTGTTTGCATTCATAGTATGTTGGATTTTTAAGGGGCTGAACAGAGTGATGGTGAATTGGAATAGTTTAAATGGGATAAAGTCATCTTCATATAAAAGGGTTTGGACCATCTCTAGGAAAGACATAAAAGAGGACAGTGAGAAAGAGGGGATAATGCAATGAGGAAGAAAGAGGTGCATGTTAGATATTTGGAACATAGATATGGGAGATATTTAAATAGAAACCATAAAAATAGAATCAGAGAAAATAAAGAAAATGGCTAAATAGGAAGCTTTGGTGCTGGTGTTCTGTGATCCTTCCTCTGTGTCTCTGTCTTGAAAATCTTAGTAAAGATATGCAGTATCTTTTAAGACATTTAGTGATAGATTCCATTTATAGTCTCACCATGCTGAGACTGGCTGTTAAGATTGGTGACCTTAAGTGGTCACAGACTTAAGTGAGTCACAATTATAATTCAGTGTGTTAAGTGTTATTAAAGGGGGATAGGTAAAATTCCCCTAGAAGAGAGTCCTAGGAAGGGGTTTTCTGCTTGGCTGAGCTAGGAAAAACAATTCTCCTAGTAGTCTTATACAGAAGAATTTTTCAGACAGAGAAAACAGCATATGGCAAGATATGGACCACCATTAATAAGAGTTTCGATTAGTTGGAACTTGGGTTAGTGACAGAGGTTGGTTAGTGACAGAGAAGAAGATTGGAAAGGCAGCTTGGAGCCAAATTGTGGGGGCTTCAGATACTAAGATAGAAAGTCAATATTTCTGTACGTTTGTTCTGTAGGTTTGCATTTCTGTTCTCTGGAGCCCGGGAGAGTACATCATGGCTCCACACAGATGAGTACATTTCAAGAAGTCAGGTATTTTTCCATAGTGAAAAATCTTCCCAGCCCTTAAGTCTGAGAGAAAAATGCCTCTAATTATGTACCATTGTCTGTTTTGCTGTACGTTGTTTGAGGGTGGTATTGTTTAAACACTTCACGGGGTGCACAGAGCCAATTTTATTCCTCAATGCAAGTTTCTTCCTTTTTTCTTTACTTATGTTTCTGTTCCTTTCTTCTAAACTTGGGTTTAAAGTTCACCAGCTACTTACTGTGTGTTTTTATGTAATTGACTAATCCCTATGCTCTTCTCCTCTCAACTGTTTTGTACTCAGAACTGTATTGTTCTCTATATATTTATTTGTGCTTGCCAATATTTCATATATAACAATGTAAAGGACATTGCAAAGAGAAACGGAGTTAAATAGTGTATGGCCTTGGACAATCTCTGAATCCATTTATTCTCTGGAACCTTAGTTTCATAACTAGTAAAATCCAATTTGAATGGGTCACTTGGTCAGTATGAGGTAGCTATCCAATGAACTCCTTTGTGTGAAAATCCTTTATGTTGGAAATTTTAAAGTACTAGAAAATGAGAGATATCATTAAATTATGATTTTATCCATTGGTTTCTCAATAGCAGGGACTAGATCCTTTATTTCTTCTATATCTTACTATAGCCTAATAATATACCATGGTTTCTGTAAGTTCTTTTAGGTCTGTTACGGGATCCCAACAAATAGAATATTTATTGTTTAGCTGATTGATTTATTGAAAATTGGCTGATTGAACTTAATACAGAACATACCAGGGAAGGGATGCACTTGTCATGCTAACGTGAATGAAAAGATAAAATAATTGAAAATAAAATCACAGACACAGATGCTTCTGTTGAGAAAGTGAAAAATTTGCTCCTACTGAATAAAAGAAGTGAATCTGTACATTGTGTCAGATATAATTTGATTCTATTTGCTATTGGAACAGTTTATGATACTTTTCAGGAGAAAAACACTCAAAAGTGACGTTCAAGACATATTTTTTCATTCAAAGACCCAAATCCCTAGAGTGTGCAAAATCCATGCATTTTACTAAGGAATGGTAAGTAAAGACAAATAGGCTTTGCATCTTGCTTTTGAGTAGTGTTCCATTCAGTGGCAAAAATGGGGTAAAATGAAATAAAACAAGTATATATTGTGATAAAATTTATGATAATACTAAAAACAGTAAAGTCACAGCAAAACATCTTCCAGGAATAAATAATAAACATTTTACCTGGTTCTGAAGGATAAGTAATCTTTTTCCAAATGGAAAGTGGGGAATGGACATTCTAGGTGAAGCACACAACAGAACAACATTTTCAAAGGAAGACGTGGACTTACTCCACGAGTTTGTTGAAAGGAAAGAGTCAGAACAAGATTTAGGTGCTGTATTTAATAAGATGTCAGTAGGGATGTATTTTAACTATGATTAAATAACTAGAAGGACTAATAAGATGGACCCAATATAAAGATTACATAAATTCAGAATTGAGGCTTCTTTTTGTTTCCACATAGTTAAATCCCTTAAAGTCCTGCTAGGCTCCAAAACTTGTTCTTAGAAGAGGGCCACACTGCTGTGGCTTTCCTGTAATTTTCTTTGGAAAAATCTTCCCAGGAGGGTAAGTCCAATGGCTTCTGCCCAGTTCTACTCATAGCCATGCTCCTTCTGTTTTAACAGTGTTAAGCGGAGGCAATGGTTATGGACCAATAGAGCATAATTAGCCCCTTTGTCATACAAAAGGACATATCTAATATATTAATAAATGACATAAATTGTTTTAACATATCCACACAAATCACTGGCCTTATTAGAGAACAAAATGTAGTAGCTTCAAATGAAGACAAATTTCTGGATTGTCAATTTTCTTCTAATTAATCTGCAGTATCCTGCCTCACAAGATGCCATATGTATGGAATGAAAATGCATCATTTATCCACAAACTGGGATTTATAAAAAAAAAGCTAGATATCAGCTCTTGGGATTTGGACTTCTTAGTGGAACACATGGTAAAGAAAGCCTCCTTAGTCTTCTGTAACATAGGCCTCAGTGGTATCAAGGGTCAAGGGCCTAGAGCCAGAAGGAATAATTACGGGCCTTTCAGTGGTAAAATATACCAGTAACACCAAAGGAATGTGCTATTTTAAATTGTATTGATGACATAATCTATAGTGATCATATAATCTGATTTGCATTCAATAGTCCATGTCTGTTGTCCCAATATACTTGTTAATAGCACCCTGTTTCAGCTTCAAAAGTTTGCTGGTTTGTATGATAAGTGATATTGTGGCCCTTGTCACAGGGTAGAGTTGCTCAGAAAAACTGTTGCTTAATTTCTACCAGACTGGGAAATTGGTGGGTTCTAAGGATTTCTTTCTTAGTGAGGTACCAGTGCAATATTTGTACTTTCTTAGACATGCGTTGTTGTGGCTAAGACCTTTTCATTGCTCCATTCTCCGAAAGGTTACCCTTTCATCAAAACAAATGGAACATAAATATAATATAATAAAGAGGTTTGTGGGGAAGTTAAGCCCTTTCAGCCCAAAATTTATTATCATCTATCAATTTCTATAGAAAAATCTGCTGGGGTTATGCCTGGGATTGTGTTAATTCTAAAGATAAATTTAAGGAGAATTACCTTAACAATACTAAGTAGATTCATCAACATTGTGTATCTATTCATTTATTTTGGTCTTCTTTAATTTCTCCTAGAAAGTTTTGAACTTTTGGTGTGGAAGTCTTATTTCTAGATAAATTCAGGTTATTCTTTAATATTTTTGATGGTATTTTAAGTGGACTTAAAAAAAACAAACTTCCTTCCCAGTATTGCTCTATTTGTGGTTCCATATAAATTTTAGGTTTTTTTCCTATTTCAATGAACAATAACCTTTGGAATTTTGATAGGGATTGCATTGAATCTATAGATTTGGGTAGTATGGACATTTTAACATTATTACTTCTTCAAATCCATGAGCCCAGAATATTTTTCCATTTATTTGTGTCTTTAATTTTTTTTTATCAATGTCTTATAGTTTTCAGTGTACTAGTCTTTCACTTCCTTGGTCAAATTTATTCCTAGATATTTCATTCTTTTTGGTGCAACTGTAAATGGGATTGTTTTTTTAATTTCTCTTTCTGCTAGTTCACTACTACAGAAATACAGCTGGTTTTTGCATATGGATTTTGTGTCCTGCAAATGTTACTGAATCATTAATTAGTTCTAAGCTTTAGGGTTTTCTATATATGATATCATGTCATCTCTAAATAGAAACTGTTTATTTCTCCTTTTTAATTTAGAAACATTTTATTTCTTTTTCTTGCCTAATTATTCTGACTATGACTTCTAGTACTATGTTAAATAAAAGTGGGGTTATTGGGCATCCTTGTCTTGCTCCTGATCTTAGAGGAAAAGCTCAGCTTTTCATTGTTGTATGATATTGGCTGTGGTCTTGTCATATATGGACTTTATTATTTTGAAGTATGTTCCCTTTATACTCAGTTTGTTGAGAGTTTTTATCAGGAATGGATGTTAAATTCGTCAGTTTTTTAATGGATCTGTTGAAATGATCACGTGAATTTATCCTTCATTCTGTCAATGTGATGTATATATCGATTGATTTGCAGATGTTGAACCATGCTTGCATCACTGGAATAAATCCTACTTGATCATGGTATATTACTCTTTTAATGTATGGTTGAATTCAGTTTGCTAATATTTTGTAAAAGATGTTGCCTGTTTAATATTTCATTGATTTATTGTTTCCTTTCCTTCTTTCTTGTATACCAATCGCATGTGGGTTAGACTTTGATTTTGTCTGCAGGTACTCTATTCTTTATCACTTTTATTCTGTTGTTGAACCAATTCAGTGGATTTTAAAATTTCAGCTATTATACTTTTCAGTTCTAGAATTTCCATTTGGTTCTTTTTACAATTTTTATTTCTTCACTGAAATTTGGTATCTTTTCTTTGCTTGTGAGCATATTCTCTTTTATTTCATTTAAGTAGTTATAAGGAGTTGCTTTATCACCCTTTCTGCTAATTCCAACCTTTAGGCTATCTCAGGCTTGGTTTCCATTGACTGCCTTTTTATCTTGAGAGTAGGTCACATTTTCCTGATTCTTTGTATGTTAAGTAATTCTGGATTGTATCATGGACATTGTAAATGTGATATTTCGAGATTCTGAATTCCATTAAATTCCTCTGAACAGTTTTGATATTTTGGTTTTAAGATAAACCTGGTTTGACTCAAACTAACTCAATCTTTTTGTTGGTAGTTTACATCCTAGTTTAAGATTTTTGTTTTTTCATCTTTAGCTAGGTTGTACATACATGGCACATTGGTCAGAGAACTGACCAAGATTTTTACACAGAATTTGATGTCTTTTCTTCTGTATTTCCCCTTTCTGAAATCCGCCCCCCCCAACTTTACACTGGCTGTATTTCCCCTGAACTCTGAGGTTTGTCCAGAAGGACTGCCAGTTTATTATCAGTTTTTACTACTTCATGCAGTGCTTAGTTGAGCCTATAGGCATAAAAATGTGAAACCTACACCAAAACATTACTTTTCCAAAGTAATTTTAAAAACAATTTTCTACAAAATTTATCATCTCTAAGATGCTTGAGTCTGGTACATGCTTATTCAGCTGTAGTGGAAGTAGCAGAAATCAGAAGTTCCCTCTTCACATTTTATGACTAGAATGCTTGCACCTCTTGTTTTCTCTGTGATGGATCCCTTCTTCATTCATTAACTGATCATAATTATGTTGTTTCTTAATATACCTAAAAAACAAAGTAATGCTGACATTTGGAATGGAGGACATGCTACAATGAATAAGGAATTTGAAATCCTCCTGAGGCCAGAGTTGATCATACCATAGGGTTAAATAATATGGAATAACTCAGTCAGATTTACATGTATTATTATCCTATTAAGAACCCTTTAATAATGTTGCATTATGTGACGACACGTGGCTCATGGGAGGAACCCATTACATTTTTTTATCTTCTTCTTTTCTATTTGGCTCTTTAGTCTCTTCCTACCCTTAGTATACCCCTGGTGTACTCTTTCCTTGATCAGGTAAAATGAAGGCTGACCTCCAAAGTTCCCTTTCTTCAGCTACATCTTCTTTCATCACTTTTTGCTAATGCTCCCTCCTTTTTGTAACTTATTCATGGAATCTAGGAATCCATGATTAGCCACCTTATTTTCCAGAACTCAGAGAACAAATGAGTAAGGTAAGTGATGGGATGAGAAGTAATATTTAAATAATGCATATGTACATAAAATGTGCTAGCTAATTAGATAAGTTATATATGCTATTTTTAAGTTCCTTTTCATTAATTCATTCTGGTGGAAAATGCAATGTATGATTGTCCCTTGCTGTGTCATTCACATATAGACACTCAGGAATCCTTGCTTAATAGCTTATTTTCAAGAACCAGAGTTAGCAAATGTGAAAGACAATAGATGTATAAGGCAGTATTATTTAATAAATGCATAATATATACTATGTGGTGTACTAGGTGTCATAATACATAACGTTTTGAAATTGTTTTCATTAATTAATGAAAATAATGTTGCTTTCACTTTTGTGTTGATTACTTTTCTCATTTATTCAACACTATATGTGCCTGTTAGGGGCTGGGGACTCAGTGCTGGCTATTACATTGTCCCTACTTTCAAGGATTAGCTTCAGATGGCTTTGTAAGGTAGATAAGAAAATTTAGGCCCATATAAAGGTCATACAGTTCTTAAATAGCAGCCAAAAGTTAAGTCCATTTTCTGTCTATATTGCTTATGTTAATTTTGGAGTATGTTTGAGGAATAAGTTAAATACTAAGAGATATTTCAGGAGGAAACAAAGAACTGTGAGAAATTCTTTAAAAGTGAAGAGAGGTTGTCTGCTACTGATGTTGCCATTTCTCTGAAGAATTACCATTTTGATTCTGAATTTTCATTTTGAATCAGTCTTTTCATTTGTGCTATAAACTAAATGTGGTGTGTGTGTGGTGTGTGTGGTGTTTGTGTGCATGTGTGGCAAAAACAAAGCAAAACAAAAAATCTTTGTCTTCCAAAGTATTTTGACAATTTTCTTCAGCAATCTCACCACCATATGTGTGGAATTAATTTAAAATTTGTTCTTAAAAATAAAATCTGAGTTTATAGTGCAGAATTAGAGTAGAAATAAAATCAGAGAGGCGATTATATCTTAAGAAACACCACTGTATATTACAACTGAATAGTTATTCAAAGGAGACATTTTGGGAGGAACTTTTTCAGCATATTTTATTCAGTTGTAACTTTATCATCTTTTTCCCCTACATTTAAAGATTAGCTGCTATTTTACAAAAGTATTTGGAGTTGTAGTTGGGGCATGTAATAATATATAAAGCCCACTTCTCTTATTTCCCTGTGTGGCATTTCAGATAGCTGGACTTATAACGTTACTATTCTTTTTCCATTTCAACAGTTAATGACTACTCACTATTTTTAATTAACTTGACATTGGACTTCATACAGAGAACAGTGAACCATAGTTCTGCCATTGGAAACATTCCAGAAGCTAATACATGGTTATAACAAGGAAGAAAAATTGCTATAGTAGGTAAGGGTCAGGATAACACAGAAGAGGGAGGAACTAACTCAAGGGCGTTATTGGAAGGTTTACAGAGGATGTAACACTTGACCTATTTCTTCTGTCATTGCTAAGATTTCACTACAGAAGGAGAAATCTGACAATGGGGAGGAATAACATTTGCTATAGTCCTTAAATGAGAAAGAACATGAAATAATCAGGTAACTACACAGTGTGTGGAATACAATACATGTGTAGGGAATGGGGGCAACATGGGCAGGTAACAGGAACACATAATGTAGAGTTGGAAATGTAGGTTGGGGTCAAATGAGGTCTCTGGGTAAAATTAAAAAAAATAAAACAAGCATATGGGGCACCTGGGTGGCTCAGTCTGATAGGTGTCTGACTTCGGCTCAGGTCATCATCTAGTGGTTCATGAGTTTGAGCCCCACATCAGGCTCTGTGCTTACAGTTCAGAGCCTGGAGCCTGGTTTAGATTCTGTGTCTCCCTCTCTTTCTGCCCCTCCCTCACTCACGCTCTGTCTCTTTCTCTCTCTCTAAAAAATAAACATTAAAAAAAAACAAGTGTAAGCAAACAAATATTTCAAAAGTATTTCCAACAAAAGTTACTAAAAATAATTTTTTTTTGCTCAGTAGCTATATGTGTTGGATTTTCTTGGAAGGGCTTAATTTCAAATATTTTTGTCTTCACATAAGTTTACTTGCATTTCTCAGACTGCTTAGCCCCACCTTTTCATGAAACCATTGTCATTTTCAGAAAGTGTTATAATTAGACTATTGATCTTGAAATCTCTAACTCTGAAGTTCTGTGATTCAACATATGACCACCTGTTGTTCTCTTTATATTGAAAACCCTTGCCTCAACATATGTGAGCTTCTTTTGTGCATGAACTTAAGGATATTATTTTCTCGTATTTTTCTCTAGACCTAGTGTCTCTCATTAATTTTCTCATAGCCCCAGGTACTTCCTTATTCCTTAGGTTATAAATGGTAGGATTGAGCATGGGGTTGACTACCCCATAGAAAAGGATAATCAGTCTGTTTTAAGTCAGTGTCTTTGGAATTTATCTTCATATACACACAGGAAGAGGAGTGTCCCATAAGATACAGTCATCACTAATATGTAGAAAAGGCCTTTTTTCTTCCTTTAGCTGAATTAATTTTCAGTACAGCATAGATGATGAAAATATGGAAAAAAGACATTAGTAGGAATGGAGCAGATGAAAATATTACATTGCCCAACATTATTAAACTTTTATTCAAGAAAATACCTGTTCAGGCCAGCTTTATTAAATTCACACAAAATGATTAATGATATTTCTTGCAGTGTGAGTATATTTTGTGTCATTCCATTGAGAAAGCCTAATCCCAGGAGATAGTTGCCATCTAAACACAAAGTGCCTTGCTTATGATGATGGGCTATTTCAGAGATTTGCTGATGACCATGTAGAAGCCATATGTTATCACTGCTAGGAACACACAGTCTGTGACCCAATTACATAAAGAGACATTTATATAATACAACCTGTCAATGAGAGGGTATTTTTTTTTTTATAATAGGAAGTTTGTCAGCATAGAGGTGACAAAAGAGGATGCATACCAGATATCCAGGAAGAAGAGGCTACCAAAGAAGTACATGGGCATGTGGAGGCAGGATTCCAGGAGGGTTGATGACCAAGGTGCTGTTCTCCAGGAGGATTACTAGGTACACCACTAAGGACAGGACAAAAAGGAGTTTTTTTGCCAATTCCTTGGTACTCAGATCTCTCAGAATACACTGAATTTCAGTTGTCCAATTGGTCTTTTTCATTCCCCTTTTCATACCTGGAATAAGCCAGAAAAAGAAACAGCATATGAGTTAAGTGGATGGTCCTATATTATATAAAGTAAAAGGTGAGTAGGGTGGAGGTCCAACAATTATGTGAGCCCTAGCTGGAGTGGTGGTAACAGTAGTGTGTTTGCTTGTGGGATTCCTCTTCTAGTTCATAAAGCAACTGAGCCACATCAGTAACCTATTAAAAATTCAGGCTTCTGTGCTCTGTTTTCTGAAATTGTGATGCACAAGGTCTGAGGTATGGAAAAATTATTTGCATTTTAACAAACGTGTTATTTCTGATACAATCAGTCCACAAACTCCACTTTAAAAATCAATGTTTTAGAAACAGCATGCTTTATTCTTCTCAACAAATATTTATTTCTTTGATTTTACAGTATGATAGCCACTAACAACATCATTTATTTAGAGTTTTATAGTTTACACAAATGTGTTCACACACATTACTTATTTTTTTATCACTATATTCTCTGAGGAAAATTAAATCCAGAGAGAAGAAATTTATATAAAATCATTAAGTGAAGAAACTGCTATTCAAATCTGGTCTTCCCGATTTTAAATCTCATGTATTTTAAACTATATTGTCATCCAAAAATTCTATAAGTTGGCTAAAGGGTGGGAATCAGGCACCTTTAAAAAATAATGCTCTTCAGATGATTTTAATATGCAAATAAGGATTAAAGCCACTGATCTAGTGGTGTCTTGCAAACTTCAGTACATATGTGAACCACCTGGGGGAATCTTTGAAGACTGTCGATTCTGATTCAGTTGGGCTGAGGTGGCTTCTGAGACCTGCACTTATTAACATGTTACTGGGTGATGCTGATGCTGCTTTCTACAGAACACATAGGTCACAAGGCCTCTTAGATCAACTCTCTCCAATACCTTGGAGAGCAACTTTTGGCGCTTCAGTTGTGTGTAGAATAGTAATTGGATAGTAGACAATGTGAAACTGAACATTATGGTGAGACTTGGAAGTGAGACTTTTGTGTAGTTTATTGCAAACAGTTTCATGTTCCTTAGATTTTAGATATATAAGCAACCAAATTACATGTGGCCTGTCCATCTGAGTCATTCATCTTCCACTTGTTGAATTTGCAGTTAGGGCCAATATTTTTTTTTAAAGAAGGAGTTTGAGTAAGCTAAAGAACCTGAGTTGTGTGCTAAGTGCATGGAACAAATGTCTTCAATTTGAAAAAATATTAAAGAGTAAATGTTAGCAAATGAACTTCTTGTTTATAGTAAATGAATCACAGAATATCCTTTTAAAAACAGCTCTTCATATTTTTAACCACAGTTGAAAAATATTTCCCTGATAAATAAATTAATTGATCCCAAGGATGAGTTACTACTTAGTATTTTTAAGCAATGGCTGTGGAAATGTTAATATGATTTGCCTTGTGCTAGCCATTTGACAGTGAGTTATGCTATTCGCTGAGGAAACAATGGTCATACCACTTAGTCAATATAGAAGGAAGCTTATAATCCTATTGGCTATGGGAAAGAGGGCCCATATCGAGTTTAAGCTGCACAAAACTATGCAGGTTTACAAAGACAAAATAAGAGGGGGTGGATAGGCCAAGATATACTCCTGTTCAGTACTGTTTATGAATGAAACTTGAATTACTGCAGGAGCATAATCAACCTACTTTTAGTCTGCCAATAAAACTCTGATAGAGGCTTTGAACAAGCATCAGTAATCTGGAATCTATACTGAAGCTGTTTTAGGGAAGATATGGCTCAGGTCAAATGTCATTTCTTCCCTTTTAAGTTTTCCAAAATGTTAATTCCTATTTGGAAATTATTTTCAGAAAATGATCATTTATTACTGAGACTAAAGTGGTGTATTTTGTATACTAACAGCCCCCAAATGGTTATACTGTCAAAAGATTTTACTTACAGTCATTCCTATAGGAAACCACCCATCTCTTTTAATGCTTTAAAAAATAAAATTGAGTAGAGGTCATTATTTATATTTCTCTTGCAATGCTAGAATAGCTCCTTTAAGAGGCAGTTGATAGATTCCAAATATTTCATTCTTCAAAAGAGTACTGTGTTGAATACATTTGTGTTGAAATGCTTCCTGCATTTTTGTTTACTTCTTTATAACATGGAGATCCAGAGCCTGTTTGTGTAAAGGAAAGAAAATAATTGAGGTTACTGATAGTACTTAAAAATCTCTCTTTATTTCTCATAAGATTTGAAGTTATAGATAATTTTTCCATCATTGTATGCTACCTTTTTTAAAAGTTTTTACTTAAATTCTAGTTAGTTAACATACAGTGTCATATTAGTTTCAAGTGTATGATATACTGAATCAACACTTCCACAAAACACCCAGTGCTCATCACAATAAGTGCACTCCTTAATTCCCATCACAAATTTAACTCTACCCCCACCCCACCCCATTAACCATCAGTTTATTTTCTATAGTTAAGAGTCTGTTTTTGCTTTGCCTCTTTTTCTTTTTCACCCCTTTACTCATTTATTTCTTAAATTCCACATATGAGAAAAATCATATGGTATTTGTCTTTCTCCAACTTATTTCACTTAGCATAATACTTTCTAGCTCCATCTATATTGTTGCAAATGGCAAGATTTTGTTCTTTTTTATGATTGAGTAATATTCCATTGTGTGTGTGTGTGTGTGTGTGTGTGTGTGTGTGTGTGCACGTGCATACACACATACCTTCTTTATCCATTTATTCATGGATGCATACTGGGCTGTTTCCATAATTTGGCTATTGCAGATAATGCCGCTATAAACATTGAGATGCATGTGTCCCTTTGAATTAGTATTTTTGTATTCTTTGGGTAAATTCTTAGTAGTGTAATTGCTGGATCACAGGGTAGTTATATTTTTCACTTTTTGAAGAACTTCCGTACTTTGGCTGCAACAATTTGATTCCCACCAAAAGTGCAAGAGGGTTTCCATTTCTCCATATCCTCACCAACACTTGCTTCTTGTGTTGTTGATTTTAGCTATTCTAACAGGTGTGAGGTGGTATCTCATTGTAGTTTTGGTATGTATTTTCCTGATGATGAGTGATGTTGAGCATCTTTTCATGTGTTTGTTAGCCATCTTGGATGCCTTCTTTGGAAAAATGTCTGTTCATGTCTTCTGCCCACTTTTTAATAGGATTACTCATTTTTTGAGTATTGAGTTTTATAAGTTCTTTATATATTTTGGAAATTAATCCTTTAATTAGACATGTCATTTCAAAATATCTTCTCCATTCTGTAGGTTACCTTTTAGTTTTGTTGATTGTTTCCTTTCTGTGCAGAAGCTTTTTATTTTGATGAAGTCCCAATAGTTAACTTTTGCTTAACCTCAGGAGACATATCTAGAAGGAAGTTTCTATAGCTGATGTCAAAGAGGGTACTGCCTGTGTTCTCCTGTAGGATTTTTATGGCTTTAGGTCTCATATTTAGATCTTTAATCTATTTTGAATTTATTTGTGTGTACGATGTATGAAAGTGGTTCAGTTTCATCCTTCTGCATGTTGCTGTCCAGTGTTCCCAACATCATTTGTTGAAGAGACTATCTTTTTTCCATTGCATATTCTTTCTTGCTTTGTCAAAAATGATTGACCATATAGTTGGGGGTGCATTTCTGAGTTTTCTGTTCTGTTCTATTGATTCATGTGTTTGTTTTTGTGTCAGTACCATGCCATCTTGATGACTACAGCTTTGTAATATAACTTGAAATCTGGAATTGTGATGCCTTCAGCTTTTCTTTTCTTTTTCAAGATTGCTTTGTCCTTTTGGGGTCTTTTGTAGTTCCATATAAATTTTAGGATTGTTTTTTCTAGCTTTGTGAAAAATTCTGGTGTTATTTTGATAGGGATTGCATGGAATGTGTAGATTGCTTTGGGTAGTATAGACATTTTAACAATATTTGTTCGTTCAATCCATAAGCATGGAATCTTTTTCCATTTTTTTTGTATCTTCTTAAATTTCTTTCCTATGTATTCTATTTTAAGAGTACATATCTTTTACCTCTTTTATTAGGTTTATTCCTAGGTATTTTATGTTTTTTGATGCAATTGTAAATGGGATCAAAACTTTGATTTCTCTTTCTGCTGCTTCAGTTTTTATACATTGATTTTATATCCTGTGACTTTCCTGAAATCATGGATCAGTTCTAGTAATTTTTTTAGTAGAGTGTTTTGGGTTTTCCCTGTAAAGTATCATGTAATTTTCAGAGAGTGAAAGTTTGATTTCTTTCTTGCTGATTTGGATGACTTTTGTTTCTTTCTGTTGTTGATTGCTGAGGCTAAGACTTACACTACTGTGTTGAACAACACTGTGAGAATGGATATCCCTATCGTGTTCCTGATCTTTGGGGGAAAGCTCTCAGTTTTTCCCCACTGAGGATGATATTAGCTAAAGGTCTTTCTTATATGGCTTTTATGATGTTAAGGTATGTTCCTTCTATCCCTACTTTCTTGAGGGTTTTATCAAGAAAGGGTGCTGTATTTTGTCAATGTTTTTTTCTGAATCTATTGAAAGGATCATATGGTTCTTATCCTTTCTTTTATTAATGTGATACATCATGTTAATTGATTTGTGGATATTGAACCACCCATGCATCCCAGGAATAAATACCACTTGATCATGGTGAATACTTCTTTTAATGTACTGTTAGATTCTATTTGCTAATATCTTGTTGAGAATTTTTGCATCCATGTCATTAAGGATTTTGGTCTCTAATTCTCCTTTTTAGTGGGGTCTTTGTCTGGTTTTGGAATCAAGGTAATGCTGGCCTCATAGAATAGATATGGAAATTTTCCTTCCATTTCTATTTTTTGGAAGTTTCAAAAGAATAGATGTTGTTTTTCTTTCAAGATGGCAGAGCAGCATAGAAGTTCTCAGCTTGTCTCATTCCTGAAATGCAGCTAGATCAGCACCAAACCGTTTTGCATACCTAGGAAATTGGTCTGAGGATTAACACAACAATTTGCATAACTTGAGCCACAGAACTCTGCAGGTACGCGGTGCAGAGAGGTGAACTAGGGGAGAGAAAAGCCGCAGAAGGTAGGGAGCTGTTTTTGCAGAGAGAGGACAGAGAAAAGTGGAGAGAAGGTGGTGCGCAGAAGAGTGCAGGAAAAGCGCTCTCCCTGAAAGTAGCTGGAAAGAAAGAGAAAGAATGGAAACTCTCACAAGGGACTGAACAAGAAATCTGTACCTCAAAACCAATGATGGGGAGAAAGAAGAGGGTTTCAATGCCATTAGTATTCTATAAACTGTGGAGTGTAGAGTCAGAAATTCCAGAGCTTAATATCTGGCCATGCTCTGGTGAGGAAACAGGGTGATTCCCAACGAGTGGGCAGTGGGGTCCAAGGGGTCTGTGGGCCACACAGAGAGAAGCGGTTCCCCTGCTTGGAGGGCACTTGGTAGTGCCATACAGCTTCCCCACAGGTAAATGTCCTAGTGGACCCTGGAGAATAGCCACATTTGCTGGTATTGGGACAAGGACACCAGAATGCAGTGAAACCTGACTCTCGCTGTGTGTTGTGATTTGCCATAATCTCTGAACCTTTGCTGCTGTGTGATCGAGCAATTGTTATCTGGGGCAAGCCAGCACCTGGCCATAATCTTTGGACTTCTGCCACAGCACAGGCCCACAAATGTTTTCTAGGGCAAGCTGACATTCAGCCATTGCTCAGTGAGACCCTCCTCCAGAGTGTTAGAGCGATCCACACCACAGGGTTCTCTGAAGGGAGGGGCTTGGAAGCACAACCCCACCTGAGATAAAACTGTGGGGGAGGTACCATCTGGCAGGCTGATGGCTTGGACACAGACAAGGTAGAAGTGGGGGAATGGATAAAAGCCTGAGACAAAGGAGGGGTGCTTGATTGTGGGTCGGTGAGAGTGCAAATTTCCTGTATCAGAGCTGGGTGAAGCCATTTCCACCTCTCTGGCACAAGGGCATGCACGCCACAGATTCACCCCAATAAGCTAAGCAGCGCCACCTAGTGGAGAATGGAGCTGTTACACCAAGTCATGCCCAACTGCGCCTTCCAAGCACATCCCCTAGAAGAACACAAGTCTCTCCACCTGCTTGGTGTACAGACTATGGAGGACTTCATAGTTTGAGTTCTAGGGGAAACTGGATGTAACTTAATTCGGGTTTCATTATGTTTGCTGATTCATCTATTTTTCTTCTTCTTTGTTTAAATTGTTTTATTTTTTCTCCTTTCTTGTCTTTTTCTTGGCTACAGAAGGAAAATTTTATTTTTATTTTCTGTATGAAAACATTTTAAAAATTCTTTTTACTATGTTTTTTTTACTTTTTCGTAATTTTTAAATTCTATTTAACTTTCTTCATTTCATTTTATTATATTTAATTATATACATTTTTTTAATTTTTAAATTTTTTCTTACTTTTTTTTCTTTTCTAATCTTTCAATTTTTTTCTCTATTCTATAAAGCTTCTTTCAACAACCAGACCAAAACATACTTAGGATATAGCTTTCTTTATTTGAGTTTTTCTGTTGTTTTTAATTTTTTAAATTTAAATTTAAATTTTATTAATTCACTTTCTTCCTCCAAAATGACAAAATGAAGGAATTCACCCAAAAACAAAGAATAGGAATAAATGACAGCCAGGGGCTTAATCAACACAGATATAAGCAAGATATCTGAACTAGAATTTAGAGCCATGATAATAAGAATACTAGCTGGGGTTAAAACAAGCATAGAATCCCTTTCTGTGGAGATAAAAGAAGTAAAATCTAGTCAGGACGAAATTAAAATTGCTATAACCGAGATGCAATCTCAAATGGATGCCATGGCAGCAAGGATGGATGAAGCAGAGTAGCAACTCAGTGATATAGAAGACAAAATTGTGGAGAATAATGAAGCAGGAAAAAAAGGGAAACTAAGGGAAAAGAGCACGATACAAGAATTAGAGATATCAGTGACTTATTAAAAAGGAATAACATAAGAATCATAGGAGTCCCAGAAGATGAAGAGAGAGAAAAAATGGTAGAAGGTTTATGTGAGCAAATTATAGCAGAAAACTTTCCTAATCTGGGGAAAGACACAGATATCAAAATCCAGGAAGCATAGAGAATTCCCATTAGATTCAACAAAAACTTAACACCAAGGCATATCATAGTCAAATTCACAAAATACACAGACAAGGAAAGAATTATGAAAGCAGCAAGGGGAAAAAGTCCTTAACCTATAAGGGAAGACAGATCAGGTTCGCAGCAGACCTATTCATAGACACTTGGCAGGCCAGAAAAGAGTAGCAGGATATATTCAATGTGCTGAATCAGAAAAACTATGTGGTCAAGAATTCTTTATCCAGCAAGGTAGTCATTCAAAATAGGAGTGATAAAGAGTTTCCCAAACAAAAACTCAAGGATTTTGTGACCACTAAACAGCCCTGCAAGAAATTTTAAGGGGATTTCTCTGAGTGGAGAAAAGATGAAACAAAACAAAAAAGACCAAAAGCAACAAAGACTAGAAAGGACCTGAGAACATCACCAGAAACTCCAACTCTACAGGCAACACAATAGCACTAAATTCATATCTTTCAGTACTCACCTAACCTCAATGGATTAAACACTCCAATCAAATGACATAGGGTATCAGAATGGATAAGAAAATGAGACCCATCTATATGCTGCTTACAAGAGACCCATTTAAACCCTAAAGATACATTCAGATTGAAAATAAGGGTATGGAGAACCATCTGTCATGCTAATGCTCACCAAAAGAAAGCTGGAATAGCCATACTTGTATCAGACAAACTGGATTTTAAAATAAAGATGGTAACAAGAGATGAAGAAGGGTGTTATATCATAATTAATGCATCTATCCACCAAGAAGATCTAACAATTGTAAACATTTATACCCCTAACATGTGGGCACCTAAATTTATAAATCAGTTAATCACAAACAAACTCATTGATAATAATATGATAATGGTAGGGGACTTCAATGCCCCACTTACAACAATGGACAGATGATCTAAACAGAAAACCAACAAGGAAACAATGGCTTTTAATGACATACTGGACCTGATGGACTTAATAGATATATTCAGGACAATTCACTTAAAGCAGGAGAATACACATTCTTTTTGAGTGCACATGGAACATTCTCCAGAATAGATCACATACCAGGACACAAATCAGCTCTCAACAAGTACAAAATGATCAATATCATACCTTGCATATTTTCAGACCACAACACTATGAAACTCAAAGTCAACCACAAGAAAAAATTTGGAAAGACCACAAATACATGCTATAGTGATTGGATGCATGTTTATCTTCTATTTATATTCCTTAGTTTACAGATATCCGTCTGTTATATTACATAATTAGTAGTTATATGAAATGCAACTAAATCCTTTTGGGATTTAACTTTTATAAATTTTTTTTTCTTTTCCCAGCAAACCTCCTGTGGTCTTTAACTCGATTAAGACTAATGCATTTTTAAAAAAGGTTTATTTACTCATTTTGAGAGAGAGAGTGCAAGCAGATGAGGGGCAGAGAGGGAATGAGAGAGAATCCCAAGCAGTCTCCATGCTACCAGCATGGAACCGACACTGGGCTCAAACTGAACCCATGTGTGGGGCGCCTGGGTGGCACAGTTGGTTAAGCGTCCGACTTCAGCCAGGTCACGATCTCGCAGTCCGTGAGTTCGAACCCCGCGTCAGGCTCTGGGCTGATGGCTCAGAGCCTGGAGCCTGTTTCCGATTCTGTGTCTCCCTCTCTCTCTGCCCCTCCCCCGTTCATGCTCTGTCTCTCTCTGTCCCAAAAATAAATAAACGTTGAAAAAAAAAAACTGAACCCATGTGGGGCTTGAACTCATGAACCATGAGATCATGACCTGAGACAAAACCAAAATTCTGAAGCTCAACCAACTGAGCCACCCAGGTGCCCCAGGTCTAATGCCTTTTTTGATTAAACTAAGTCTCAAAATGTCTCAGTGAGCAGTGTCCCTTACATAGAGTTGGGATTCTTAATTTCTGTGTTCTCCTAGCACCCTAGGGTGCACTTATATCATGTTATTGTAATTATTTATTTACTTGATTATGTGATATTTTATCGTGAGTTGCCGGAGAACAGCTTTTTACATAATTCAAAGAGATCTTCAGTGACTTGCAGTAAATTCAATAAATGTTGAATGAATGAATGAATAATTAATATGGTATTTCCAGAATAATGATCCTTTTAATGTACCTCTAAGAAAAACCCCTTGAAAGATGGTAGAATTTAGTTTTTAAAATATATATAATGTATATTTTCATTCACTACTATAGATAATCACAGAGGCATAAAATGGCCAAGACAACTTGACAGTCATTTCCAATTTTATTTTCCTGGGGTTTACTCGTTACCCCAAAGTTGAGGTCATCATATTTGTGCTGTGCTTGCTGATGTACCTGATCACCCTGCTGGGTAATATCATTCTGATGTCCATCACCATCCTGGATTCCCACCTACACAAACCCGTGTACTTCTTCCTCAGCAACCTCTCCTTTTTAGACATCTGGTACACCTCTTCTGCTCTCACTCCAATGCTGACAAACTTTGTTTCAGGGAAAAACACCATCTCATTCTCAGGATGTGCCACTCAGATGTACTTTTCTCTTGCCATGGGCTCCACTGAGTGTGTGCTCCTGTCCACGATGGCGTATGACCGGTATGTGGCCATCTGCAACCCTCTGAGATACCCCATCATCATGAACAAGAGGGCTTGTGTGCAGATTGCCGCTGGCTCCTGGATGACAGGCTGCCTCACCGCCCTGGTGGAAACAGTATCTGTGCTGCAGCTGTCTGTCTGTGGAAGTAGCATCATCAATCACTTCACTTGTGAAATTCTGGCTGTCTTGAAACTAGTTTGTGTGGATACTTCCAGGGTGCAGTTGATCATGCTGGTGATCAGCGTACTTCTTCTTCCTATGCCGATGCTCCTCATTTGTGTCTCTTACGCATTCATTCTCTCCAACATCCTGAGAATCAGCTCAGTGGATGGTGGAAGCAAAGCCTTTTCAACATGCGCAGCCCACCTGACTGTGGTGGTTTTGTTCTATGGGACAGCTCTCTCCATGTACCTGAAGCCCTCTGCTGTAGATTCACAGGAAATAGACAAATTTATGGCTTTGGTATATGCTGGATTAAGCCCCATGTTGAATCCTATCATTTATAGTTTACGGAACAAAGAGGTAAAAGTAGCTATGAAAAAATTGCTGATTAGGAACCCTCTGTGTGCTTTTTCAATCCCCCAGAGCAAGTCATAACATTAGTCTAAGGGATGTATTGACGTGTTCAATACGCACCAGAACATTGGACTAAGAGGGGAAGACACTCATTTTAAATAAGATGTGTGATTTCCTAAGTTTCCTCCTTGACTGACTGCTGAAGCTCTAAGATAATATAGACATATGTTACATAAGCATATCTGAAATCTTACATAAATAGACTTATGATGACAAACTTCAATTTTATTTTGGGTTATAGACTGTAAGTATAGCTTTAAACATTAAGCTAGTGTATTGTTAGTATTCAAAATTATGTACATGTAATATACAAATGTAATAACTATAGTAGACTTTTTAGATAATTTATTATTAACCTTTGTTTTAGGCTGAATTGTGTCCCTGCAAAACTTATGTTGAAGCTCTAACCCACCAGTACTTCAGAATGTATTTACATTTGGAGATAAGGCCTTTAAAGTGTGATTAAGTTAAAATGAGGCTATCAGTGTGGGCCCTCATTACAATTGGACTTATGTCATTATAAGAAAAAATTTAAGAAATTTAGACACACATGGGTACTCCAGGGTTGCTCACACACAGGGGAAAAGACCTAGCAAGAAAGCGGCTATCTGAAAGCCAGGGAGAGGCTTCAGAAGAAATCAAATCTGCCAACACTTTAATCTTGGTCTATCCTCCAGAACTATGAGAAAGTCAATTTCTGTTGTTCAGGCAATCCAATCTGTTCTATTTTGTTATGGTAGTATTAGGAAACCACTACAACCTCTTTTAAGCATTGCTAAATTTAATGGGAGTAATTGCATATTCTACAAAGTATAACTGTGTTTTACATGTGTGGAAATATTTGTGGATGAAGATAGATGTGTGTGATGTGAATTTCTATGTACAAATGGAGAAGGTCTGCACAAATATATACTGAATAGAAATGGGGTAGAGGGATGCTAGTCTGCAAAAATATCAGAGAGTTTAGCAGTTTGTTGTTGGTCTTCGAGTGCTGACATTAATTTCGTAAATTCAAAGAAGCTGCAGGATGTTTCAGTGAAACTACAAGCACCCTTCCCTTTTTTATTGTGCTTTCCCCTGACACCTAGATGCTTAGATCCAAGGGTATAAATGAAGCTA
The DNA here is from genome assembly GCF_027475565.1 of Acinonyx jubatus. Taxonomy (NCBI): domain Eukaryota; kingdom Metazoa; phylum Chordata; class Mammalia; order Carnivora; family Felidae; genus Acinonyx; species Acinonyx jubatus. The sequence goes on from NC_069391.1 coordinate 27,989,007, forward strand.
TAAGCATTTAGAAACAAAATACATGATATATTTATATTATAAAATATACGGTATCCCAAACCCACTAAAATGGTGAGAAATGCTGAAATATATGACATATCTTATTGTATAAGCCATAATATACAAAGAACTTAAAAATGTACACTCATCAGTATTTGTAACATTTGTATGTCCTTTCTGGACCAGATGACTAAATGTGAGGTCAGTGTGCAAAACTTATTTGCTCTTTATCATGAAGTTGTCACAAGAGTCAATAAAATTGTGATGGCTTGGATCCAGAAAGCAATGGTATGAAGAACATAGGATGAATATGGGAATTACCGGGTTGTAGGGCTGGATTCGATTTCTCAGATATGAATAAACAGTCATCAAAGATGATTGGTCCATTGGTGTAAGTAAAGAACTCTGATGCAGTCGTTGATTGGATGACACGAGTAGCGTAAGGATGATGACTTCACAAAGATAGGGATGTAAGTCGGTTGACTGGTTGGCTGTGCATTGATGGTTAGACTTACAGGTGAAGACAGATTTGTGAAATCTGGGCAAGAAATTATGTCTGAAGCTATATATATGTTGGGAAATCTTTTGCAAAGAGATGTAAATTGAGTACTAGGTGTGGATGATGTTTTCTAGGGTAATTTAGGGCAATTATCTATAAAATTTTGGTTATGTTTTCCTGTTATTGGTCAGAACTGTGGTAAAGGTGAAAGAATAGTACACATGGGATCTAGAGTAAATTATCCAAAGTATACAGAAATGCTGATTCAAGGGGGCACATGCACCCCAGTGTTTATAGCAGCACTATCAACAATAGCTAAATTATTGAAAGAGCCCAAATATCCATTGACTGATGAATGGATAAAAAGAAAATGGTATATATATACAATGGACTATTACTTGGTGATCAGAAAGAATGATACCTTGACATTTGTAAAATGGATGCAACTGATGTGTATTATGCTAAGCAAAGTAAGTCAGGCAGAGAAATACAAATATCATATGATTTCACTCATACGTGTAATTTAAGAAACAAAACAGATAATGGGGCCCAGGGTGGCTCAGTCGGTTGGGTGTCTGACTTCTCCTTGGGTCATGATCTTGTGGTTTGTGAGTTCAAGCCCTGTGTCAGGCTCTGTGTTGACAGCTCAGAGCCTGGAGCCTGCTTCAGATTCTGTGTCTCCTCCTCTCTCTGCCCCTTCCATGCTCTTGCTCTGTCTCACTCTGTCTCTCAATGATGAATAAACGTTAAAAAAAAAAAAGAAAGAAAGAAACAAAAGAGATGAACATAAAGGAAGGGAAGCAAAAATAAGATAAAAACAGAGAGGTAGGCAAACCATGAGAGACTCTTAAATACAGAGAACAAACTGAGAGTTGCTGGGAGGGAGGTGGGAGGGGGGATGGGCTAAACGGGTGATGGACATTAAGGCAGACACTTCTTGGGATGAGTGTTACATATGACTGTTATGTGTAAATGATAAATCACTAAATTCTACCCCTGAAGCCAATACTACACTATATGTTAAATAACCTGAATTTAAATTAAATAAAAAGAATTACAATTTTTTGGGATGTCTATATAAGCTTAGTGATCTTAGGCGATTTCTTTTTTTTTAATGTTTATTTATTTATTTTGAGAGAGATAGTGTGTGAACACGCACGTAACCAGGGGGACGGTAGAGAGAGAGGGAGAAACAGAGAATCCCAAGCAGGCTTCATGCTGACTATCCCCTGCAATGCAATGCATGGCTCTATCCCATGAACCATGAGATCATGACCTGAGCTGAAATCAAGAGTAGGACTTTTAACCAACTGAGCCACCCAGGCACCCCAATCTTAAGCAATTTCTTAAACATCCTAATCCAATTTCTTTGTCTATAAAATGGGAAGTTTATTTAATCTATCAATATATTTATAATAATTATTTAAAATTATTTAAAAGTTAGCAAATATGCTAATTCCAAAAGACCACCTGTGAATTAGCTAGGATGATAGGTGTATCACTTTGACAGAGTCAGATTTTGATCTTTTTTTTTTTTTCTTGCTAGACTCTAGTTTCAGTTAGTTTGAATTTACCTGTGATTTCAGGGTACCTGGGTGGCTCAGTCAGTTAAGCATCCAACTTCGGCTTAGGTCATGATCTCTGGTTTGTGAGTTCGAGCCCGTGTTAGGTTCTATGCTGACAGCTCAGAGCCTGGAGCCTGCTTTAGATTCTGTGTCTCCCTTTCTCTCTGTCCCTCCCCTACTGACAGTCTCTCTCCCTCTCTCTTTTCCTCTCTCCCTCAGATAAATAGAAATTAAAAAATATTTGAATCTACCTATGATTTCAATGTATTGAGAAATATCTATGAGTGTGTTACAAGTCTAACCTATCACTCTGGTAGTGTTTAGGGATATAAGCATAAAATACCCCAAGTTATCTCTTTCTCTCTCTGTCTTTCCCTCTTTCTCTGACAGTCTGAGCTGAGTCATTCCATATATGGGTGTCCTTTTGATTCTACTGGGTTCTGACTACCTGAACTGGGCCTCCCTTTCATGTTGACCTTTTACTTATTCCATCAGGCCCCAAACATCCTGCTGGGCAGAACAAGCAGGGATTCCTTTCTGAACTCTGTTGGGTTGTTGAAACCTTTGCTGGGTGGCCCTTGAGCAGAGCCACTCTCCTCATCCAGCTCAGGCTGTGGGACTGTACCAGGCAACTCACCTGTATTACATACAAATAGATGTTAGGTAATCACATAAAAAATAAAAGTACAATTATTATTCGCTAGCAATTTCAAGGGGATTTCTTTGAAAGGAAATATTTAAAATAAGATTATTGCTTTTGATAGAGTGAAATTCTCAGTATTCCTTAAGAAGTGTTTATACAATTGATAGATATTTTTTTCAGCAGTTTCTCATTACAGAATAAGTATACACTGATATGATTTTTGCCTTACCCAGACCAAATGACCTCTTTTTTAATGTTTATTTATTTTTGAGACAGAGAGAGAGACAGAGTGTGAGCAGGGGAGGGGCAGAGAGAGAGGGAGACACAGAATCCAAAGCAGGCTCCAGGCTCTGAGCTGTCAGCATAGAGCCCAGCGCAGGGCTTGAACCCAGGAGCTGTGAGATCATGACCTGAGCCGAAGTTGGACACCCAACCAACTGAGCCACCCAGGCACCCCACAAATGACCTCTTGAGTATATTTATCTTTCTTTTATCTTCCCTTACATTTCTGTACATTTAATATTAGCTGATATTTTATCCATAACTTTTCGATGTGTTATTAGTCAATGAAATAATACATAAATTCAAGTTCTCTTATATCCCTGTATTAAATCAAGTACTTAGACTATATTTTACTATTATTTCAAAATGTTAAATAAGTAATTACTTACTGCCTACTGTTTAAATTTATTTGACATTAGACTTCATACAGAGAACAGTGAGTTCTGCCATTGGGTAGATTTCAGAAATGAACAAATGATTATAGTGTAAAAGGAAAATAGCCATAACAGATAAAGTTCAGGACAGCATAAAGGAGGGAATAAGTAATCGGGCAAACTTTGGAAGGATTTGTAGAAGATCTCACACTTGAATTGTGCTTAATAAGATTGCTAGGCTGTTACCATAGAAAGAGAAATGTGAGGATGGAGATGAAATGGCATATGCTGTTGTCTTTAGGTATAAAGAACATGATATAATTGGAGAAGTAATAGTGAATGTAAGACAGCATGTGCAAACATGGGAGAAACATGAGGAGGGAAAGAAGGGGAAATATGTACCTGAAAAATTAGGTTGGAGTCAGGTCAAGTCCTTGGGTAAAATAAAAAGCAGTAACAAACAAACAGACAAACAAACACAAACATTCAAGTAGTTCTCTCAAAAGGGAACTGAAAGATACATGTTTTACTTGTTCAGCAGACATACATACATATGGTCCATACATTAAAATGGTTTGAGATAGGATATTTCAACTTCATGATGATGTGAAAGTGATATGCATTCAGTAGAAACCACACTTTAAAATTTAAATTGTGGTCTTTTCCTGGGCTGGTAACATGTGGTGTGATATTCTTGTTGCGCTAGGCAGTGGCAGTGGCCCCAGCTTCCAGTTTGAGCCACATGATCACAAGAATAAACAACTGATACACTCACAACTGTTTCATACCCATACAACCATTCTGTTTTTCAATTTCAGTACAGTGCTCAATACGTTATATGAAATATTCAACACTCTATTGCAAATAGGCTTTGTATGAGATGGTTTTGACCAACTATAGGCTAATGTAAGCATTTGCACATTTTTAAGGTAAGCTATGATGTTCAGTAGATTAGGTGTATTAAAGACATTTTTGACTAATGATATTTTCAAATTTTGATGGGTTTATCAGGACATAACTCCATCAGTTGAAGAGAATCTGTACTGGATTTTCCTGGAAACATTTAATTACATCTTTTTTCTTATTCCTTAAATTTTACTCTTAGTACTTATACTAGTTGTGTCTACATTTTTGTAACAGTCATTTTCATAAAAAGGGAAAGCTAGATAATTATCTTGAAATTTCTTTCCAACTCCTAAATTCTGTGAGCCTACATACAATCTTTATTTCTTTTGCTCTGTTTTAAATAAAAGCCTTTTCCTCAAATATATGAGTTTATTTGGTGCATGAACTCGAAGATGTAAGTTTATCATCCTTTTCTCCAGAACCAGTGTCTACTCATCAATTTTCTCAAAGCTCCAAGCACCTCTGTGTTCCTCAGGCTATATATGATAGGATTGAGCATGGGAGTGACTACTCCATAGAACAGAGCAATCAATTTGTCAATAGCAGAGTCTTTGGACTTTGGCTTCATATATATGAAGAGGATTGTCCCATAAAACATGGTCACTACTGTTAAGTGGGCTGAACAGGTAGAAAAAGCTTTTTTTCTTCCTTCTGCTGAATTCATTTTTAGTACAGTAGATAGGATGAAAATGTAGGAGATGCAAATTAACAATAATGGAATATACAAAAATATTACATTGCCCAACATTATAGCAATCTCATTCAAGGAAATATCTGCACAAGCCAGCTTGACAAAAGCCATTATTTCACAAACAAAGTGGTTAATGACATTTTTTCCACAAAAGGGCAACCGTATTGCAAGAATAGTTTCTGTCAGTGAATTGAGAAAGCCCATTCCCCAGGAGAGGGCTGCCATCTGAATACAAAGTGCCTTGCTCATGATGATGGGGTATCTCAGAGGGTTACAGATAGCCACGTAACGGTCATATGCCATCACTGCTAAGAGCACACATTCTGTGCATGCCATAGTGTAGGAGACAGACATCTGAACAACACACCTAGTGAAGGAGATGGTTTTTTTCTTTGATAGGAAGTGAATCAACACTGAGGGGGTAAAGGAGGATGTGTAACAAATGTCCAGGAGGGAGAGATTACCAAGGAAGAAGTACATGGGGGTATGGAGGTGGGAATCCAGGAGAATTAGTATGATCAAGGTGCTGTTCCCCAGCAGGATCACTAGGTACATCATCAAGCACATGACGAAAAGGAGTTTTTCCACTTTGGGGTACTCAGAAAGTCCCTGCAGAATGAACTCAATCTCTGTCCAGTTCATCCTGTCCATTTTATTTTTCTATACCTGGAGTAATCCAGAAGAGAAAACTGCATGTGAGCATTATGCGTCAGTGCATATTACCATGTGCAGATATCACTGGAGGAGGGGCACCAAGTGTGTCCACACTAGCTGGAGTGTTGCTAAGAGCTCTGAGTTTAGCGTTTTGAATTTCTCTTCTGGTACATATAGGAAGGGATTGAAGACGAGTAATAATTACATTGATAGCCTATTAAAAATATAGGCTCTTGTATTCCATTTCCTGAGATAGTGATACACAGTTCTGAGGCAGGGAAGAACTATTTGCATCTGAACAAACATCTATTATTTCCTGTTCTTTGGAACCACAGACTCCACTTTGAATATCATCATTTTGGAGAGAGTATGCTTCATCTGTTATAAATAACTATGTATTTGATTTTATTTCATGGAAGTCATAAACAATATTATTAGTTCAGGGTTTTATAATTTAATATATTCACACATATTACTCATTTTATCATCACTATAATTCTCTGAGGAAAGCGAAATTCATAGAGGTACAATGTATATAAAAACAGAGTGTGATCCACTATTCCAATTTATTTTGTAACTTTATAGCACCTGCCAGTTTAAAAAAATATTTTTTAATGTTTATTTTTGAGAGAGAGAGGGAGAGCGCGCGCACATGAGTTGGGGAGGGTCAGAGAAAGAGAGGGAGACACAGAATGTGAATCAGGCTTCAGGCTCTGAGCTGTCAGTACAGAGCCCGACGTGGGGCTTAAACTCTCAAACCGTGAGATCATGACCTGAGCTGAAGTCAGACGCTTAACTGAGCCACCCAGGCACCCCAACACCTGCCAGTTTTACTTATTTTATTTTATCTATATATTAAAAAAAATTTTTAATGTTTATTTTTGAGAGAGAGAGAGAGAGAGAGATAGAGGGTGAATGGGGGAGGGGCAGAGAGGGAGGGAGTCACAGAATCTGAAACAGTCTTCAGGCTCTGAGCTGTCAGCACAGAACCCGACATGGGGCTGGATCCCATGAACTGCGAGATCATGACTGAGCTGAAGTCGGGTGCTTAACCAGCTGAACCACTCAGGCACCCTGTATTTTTATTTTTTTTAATGTTTATTTTTGAGAGAGAGCACTAGTGGAGGAGGGGCAGAAGGGGAAGGAAACAGGATCCAAAGTGGGCTCTGGGGTGACAGCAGAAAGCCAGATTTGGGGCTCAAACAAGTTGCCAAGATCCTTACCTGAGCCGAAGTCAAAAGTTTATCCAACTGAGCTACCCAGGTGCCCCTCACCTGCCTTTTTTATTTATTTATTTATTTTTTAACGTTTTATTTATTTTTGGGACAGAGAGAGACAGAGCATGAACGGGGCAGGGGCAGAGAGAGAGGGAGACACAGAATCAGAAGCAGGCTCCAGGCTCTGAGCCATCAGGCCAGAGCCCGACACGGGGCTGGAACTCACGGACCGCGAGATCATGACCTGAGCTGAAGTTGGACGCTTAACCGACTGAGCCACCCAGGCGCCCCTCACCTGCCTTTTTTAAACAACATGCTCTTGCCCTCTCAGAATTATGTGAATTATCTAAGGAGTGGGAATCAGACATCTTTCTAAATAATGTTCTCCAGATGATTCTAATGTGCCTTGTGGAAAAAAAAACACCTGTCTAGTCAAGTGCCTCCAAATTTTAGTACACACAAAATTCGGATAGGAGAATCTTTGTAAGGGATTCTGAATCAGTGGGTCTGAACTGGATTCTAAGATCTGAATTTATTAACATGTTTCCAGATGCTGTTTATGTCTGCGGAACTCACATGAGTAGCAAGGCCTTTTAGACCATTTCTCCCCAATGCTATTGCAGAATGCCACTACTGCTTCCCTTGTATCTAGCACTGTAATCGAATAGTAGACAATGCAAAACTGAACATTCTGTGACACTTGGAGTTGAGACATCTGTGTGAGTGTATTGCACTCAGTTTTGTGTTCTTTAGATTTTAGATATACAAGCAGTCAAACCACATACAGAAGAGCTTGTTTTTTGTTTCTGTCCATATTAAAGTCCTTTCTCTTCCATTTGTGGAATTTACGATTAGGGCCAATACTTTCCAAAAAAGGAATTTGAGATCAGCTCAAGCATCTGAGTGTGCGTCATAGAGCATGGGGCAAATAACTTTAATTTGAAAAAAATTAAAGAGTAGATATTAGTAGCTAACTTTTTTACAGTAAATAAAGAACATAATTTTGAAAACACTTTTCATTCTCAAGGTATTTTACCTAACTTAAAAAAATCCCTAGAGGAAAAAAAAATTGATCCAATCGATAATTTTCTTACTAGTGCTTTTTAAAAAATGTTTATTTATTTTGAGTGAGATGGAGAGGGGGTGTGAGTGAGGTAGGGGCAGAGAGAGAAAGAGAGAATCCGAAGCACCCTCTACACTATTAGCACAGAGCCTGAAGTGGGGCTCCATCTCATGAACCATGAGATAATGACCTGAGCCAAAATTAAGAGTCTGAGTCTCGACTGACTGAACCAACAGGTGCCCCTCTAGTTAGTATTTTTAAACAAGGCTATGTGGTACGTCTGAGTGTCCCAGTTAAGCATCCTTCTCTTGGTTTCAGCTCCAGTCATGATCTTACAGTTGGTGGCATCGAGCCCTGTGTCAGCCTTTGTGCTGACATAGAAGAGCCTGCTTGGGATCCTGTCTCTCCCTCTCTGCCCCTTCCCCCACACTCTCTCTCTCTGTCAAATAAACATTAAAAAAATTAAAGAAGGCCCTGTTTCTGATATAGGCTTTGCCATTTCTTTCTGTGATCACCTTTTGCCAACAGGTTATGCTCCTTTCTATGACAACTCCAGTTTACAATGGCAAATCATGTTAATCAGCATAATACAATATTTATACGCCTATTGGCTATGGAAAGAAGGGTTCTCATGCAATTCAAGCTGTACCAGGCTTTGCAGGCATACATTACAAAGAGGGTAGGAAGGGTTGGGTAGGGCAGGATATACTTCTATTTGGTATTAAGTTTGGAATTTTATATATATATATATCAACCTACTCTGAACCTGAAAATAAAATTTTGATAGAGTCTTTGAAGGAGCATCAGTTGTCTTGGATCTGTTGTTTCAGGGAAGATGTGAATCATGTCAGACGACCTCTCCCTTCTTTCCTAGGAACATCACCAAGAAGGTGATTCCTATTTGGAAATGACTTGTAGCAAATAATGATGGTGTACATCTGGTATACTGATAGTTCAGAGACAGTTGCTGCAAAAAAAAAAATCACTTGCAAACATTTATAAGAGAAACCAACAATGTGCTTTAGTGGTTTCAAATGGTGGTGGTGATGGGGGAGGAATAGTGGACAGTAAGAGGAAATTACTTTCATTGCTTGTGTAATATTAGTGCAACTTTTAAGAAGCAATGGACAAACACTCTTGTTTAATAGCATTGTGACAAATGATTTCCTCATTTTAGCTTACTTCACTAAAATATTTTCCTGGGGACAAGAGAATGGAAAATTTTAAGATTCTTGATAGTTTCTAATAAATCACTTTCCATGAAAAATGTATATTAGATAATTCTTTACTAAATCCTTGCCATTATTGGATATTATCTTTTGAAATAGTTTTTCATTTTTAACTCATGGCAGGGGAATTGTTAAATAATCACAGCACACTAATTTGATGAGCCATTATGCACTTCTTATATGACATTTGTGACAACTTTGTATTAAAACAAAGATTTTTAAATTATATTAGAATGATTAAGTTGGAAACAAACAAAAAAAACAGTCATTTTTTTTTCTTTTCTGCAAAACTGAAACCTAAACCAAGATAGCCTAGACAGTGTAGAAAGACTAGAAATACCTAAGACATTAATGGTTACCTAGAGACCTTTCTTCTACTTTTCTGAATTATCCAAAACTTAAAATTGATATTCATAAAGAAAGAATATTATTTAAAAGGAGGAAGCAGAACAAAGTATGTTAAAATAATTTAAGTTGTACAGTGATTATCTTAATTTTCTAGAAACTACATACACATTGAGGCTAAGCTGTACTGGTGTGTCCTATCCAGTTATTGGGAGGAACCCAGTATTTCCGATTTCCAAAGAGCATTTATAATCCCTACTTTCAAAAATCTTCCAATAAACAGTGTTTTTTGTTTTTTGGAGCTATGCCAAGATGAGGGACTTGAGTTCTTCACTTAATCATATTTTATCAAAAGAGATTGTGGTCTGTTGATGCCTAGCATGGAAATCATTTAGAAGATGACATTCCTATTTGTAAAGGATCTGAACACCTGGATCTTAGCCAACCTCTAATCCCCCTCTCCCAACCCCTGGTTTTTTATAAGAATTAACATCTCTGTGGTTCAATGTGCTGGGACTTTATTTGGGCACTGTTTTAGTGTTGTAACAGTCCTAAGGAAGTCTGTGACATTTTATTCAAGCCAGAAGTCAAGCTGTCTAACTTTTTAGAAGGAACTTTCTAACTTTCTATAAATTTTTATTTTGTTTTATTGGCTTAGCTACTTGAATATCTAATAGTTAAAGTACTAACATTTTTCACTGAAAAACACATGCTATCTGCACTCTAAATTCTCACTAAAGGAAATAATCCTATCATCCTCTCCAGCTCTTCTAAAGATATCAATTAAGACAATTGATACTGTACAAAAATAAATGGATATCCTGTCTCAATTTATAGATTTTATAGGCTCTACTCTTTAATTAATATACCACAAGGAAAGATGTATTTTAGCTTACAAAGAGAAGAAAAATTTTCATGTGATGTCCTAGTATGAGGTACTTTATATCATTTTTATCATGTAATCTTCCAAATAAGCCAAATATTATTATGAATTTTACCAATGAGGAAATTACTTTGAAATTTCAAAGGTTAAGTACAATGATCACTATCTTTTTAAAAAGTATTTATTTAAATTCTAGTTAATTAACTTACAGTGTAATATTAGTTTCAGGTGTACAGTTTAGTGATTCAGTACTTCCATACAACACCTGGTTTTTTACGTCTTATAGTTGGTAAATACCAGAAGTATGATTTAAAACCTTATATTGGGGTGCCTGGGTGGCTCAGTCAGTTAAGTGTCTGACTTCAGCTCAGGTCATGATCTCATGGTTCGTGAGTTCAAGCTCCGCATCAGGCTCTGTGCTGACAACTCAGAGCCTGGAGCCTGTTTTGGATTCTCTGTCTTCCTGTCTCTCTCTGCCCCTCCCCCACTCATGCTCTGTCTCTCTCTCTCTCTCAAAAAATAAATAAACGTTACAAATTAAAACCTTATGCTTCCAAAACCCGGTTTTAGCACTATACTTTATTTACTTATTGATAACATTTGTTCTTATAAAACCACTATTTAATATGATGCAGTTAACTTTCAAGCATCCAAATGATAAAAATGTACATAAAAATATATTGAAATCTCTGGAAAGCATTGAAGGCATTTATTGTCTTCCACTTATGAAGACACTATCCACAATAATGAAATAAATTGTGAAAAAGGCCAAAAATTCCTTTCAGGTCTAGTGTGGACAATTAAAGTATAGAGTGGTAGAATTGATTTGTTACATATGCAGGAGATTAAAAAAAATAGTATTTCTTCTTTTGCCTTGGACACCTACAGCTCAAATTAACACCTATAATTACTTCAGCACCCTGTTACATATATTTGGTTTCTAATCCTGTTTTTACAATAACCACCTTTAATTACAAGTTTCCTCAAACCCCTACTGAGCACAGTTTATGTGTGATTAATATATAAATTATTATGGACCCTTTCTCCAGATGATTTTTACATAAGATTTATTGAACTTTATACTTGAATACAGTAGCTTTTCACTTATTATTAAGGGTCTATTATTAGACCTGTTTGCATTACGGGCAAATTCCCTTCCTCAGTAGTCTCTTCCATGTAGTAGTTTGGGATCTTTAAAGAAATTTAAATAATATCCTGCTCTTGAAGTTGGTGCCTGGAATTTTGTATTTTTTTCCTTTACACATATATACATATTTTCAAAATCCCACCAGCTGTGATCACCTCAACAAAAACAAATCTTTATATTTATTGATAGGATGTTTTCCTTTGGAAATGATTTGAGTAAAACTTTTCTCTTTATCTTACCTTCTGTCTGTGTTTTAAAGTCATTCTCACCATTCCATTCTATTAAGTAATATAAAACATTTCCAGGAATTTGAATTCCATTTGCATTTTTCAGATGAGACCAGATTTTCAATTTGAAAGATGGTTGTTCTCCTTCCTAAAAAGAAATGTGAGGAAGAATTGCTACAACCAGGCAATTGGTTTGAATATGAATTTTCCTAAGAAGGTGTCAAGGAAAGAAAACATATTAAAAATAAGGATCCATGATGCAACTCTGGTTTCCCAGGACTTGTTCTAATGTTGATGCTTACTCGAGAGATTCAGCTTCTCTTGGAATTAATTTAGCGCCCATTTTTTTTTACAAACTTCTTCAATCCCTAAGGTTGTGAATCAGAAACTTAGGATTCTCTAGAGATCAAAATCCCTGACTTCTGCAGATTCTAAAGACCCAATTATCTTCACTTAAAGAGAATCTTCCCCAGCCATAAATTTCTTGGAGTATTAATTGAGTATGGCTGTCTTTGATGGCTTCTACAGAAGCTGGGATTGGAATCAGAATATGTCCAAAAGGTCGCAGAAGAGTTAAACTTTTCCCAAGAATTTGTTTTTCATTTTGTTACACAAATAATACTAGATCAATCCTAATAGAATCCTAAATAGTCATCCCATCTCTTTGAACTGTTTTTATTTTTATATTTTTATTCTAGACCACACACTATTTTTTCTTTATACCAGTATAATCATAGTATAAATTTGATTAGTATTTGCTACTTTATTGCAGTGTTTTTGTGATTTTTCATAGTCTTTGTAATATTCCTTTTTAACATGTGAGGAATATTAAGTGGAATTAGTATAATCTAGCCTACAATTTTAATATAATTGGATCTTTTAATTTGTCTCAGTATGAGATTTTGATATAATGACCATTGGTATCTATGTATTAGGATAACTAATCTGCTTTTCCTTCTTCTGAAAAGCAGGTATCACCATGAACACAGCCACTCAGGGACGCACTCCTAGAAGAGTGAATAATCTCACTATGTGTGCCAGATTTTGTTCAGATTGCTGTTTCCATGCCATCTGTCCCTGGATTGTTTTCTTGCCTTCTCTCCAGGAGCAGTGCAGTACTCTCTGTGCTCTATCCCAGCCAAGCCTGCTGACCTTTAAAACTCTAGGCTTTGAGCCACACTGGTTGCAAGAACTTATTAAATTCAGGCCCTCTGGTTTTCTCAGCCAATGGCTTGGGGAAACATTCTCCTTGTGTGTTTCCCTGTGTGTTCCTCTCTCTCTTGCATTCCTCCATGACCAAGGCTCCCTCCCCTCTGCAGCATCTCAGATCCTTTTCACCTCAAACCAGCTCTCTCTTCTTCTTACCTTCTTCTCTCCTTTTAGTTGTGGAATTTGTTCTGGCAGTCTTTAGGTTGATTCTGGGATATTTAGGATGATTTGATAGTTATCTAGCTGTGTTTGTGGGATGAGATAGGTCTCCTACTATACTGCCATCTTCCTGCCTGCTACCTTTTGTAGTTTTCTATACTTTTCTATTTTGATGAGGGGGAATTATGAAATCATCATAGTATATCATTTGATGGACTATTTTACAACTATTAAATAATATTTTTGAAGAACTTGCATTCATGCAAAAATATTTATGTTAACATGGTTATATGAAAGAAAAAAAAAACTAGTTTTCATCGTTTGCAAAGCCAAAACCTAACCCAGTGGTGTAAGGTGGTTAGGGTAGAGCCAAGGGCTCGCATCTGTTGCCTTAGGGTTAAATTGCCTATCTCATTTAGATCACTCTTATGCCTTTAATAATGGGGGGAGGGCACCCATAAAGGATTTCTTGAGGGCAGAACCCCATCTGCTTCTTCAGCCTCCCACTTGCATCTGTAGTCTGCCTCCCTGTAGGTTCCTTATCTCTCCCTGCCTAATGTTAACACTTTCCCTTTTCATTCATCCCCTGGAATAGGGCTCCTTAACAGCAGTTAGGACAGTGACAATGACCATTCTGGCTTCTTCAAGATGATAAGGGACAATGTGGGAGTACAGCAGTTAGAGTTGTTCAGCTGAGTGGCCCACGATGTGGTTCTACAGGAAGGCTGGCAGCCATGAGGCAGCACACACATTGGCAGACACAAAGAGAAAAGCACAATGTAAAGATTATAGTGACCAACAAGATGGCATCTTAAAGATAATGTCCCCAGTTCCCAAACCAGTCAAACAATCCAGGAGAGACCCTAACTTTGTCCAGTAATGCCCACAAGTCATCTATCAGTTATAAAACTCTGTGAGAATTATCAGTTATATTGAAATAACATGTCAGGGAATCTCACATAACCCAGGTGGTTGAGGAGCCATAAGTAATCAATAGTGCATCAGTGGTATTCTCTAAGAGTCTGGCCCTAACTTTATTTAAGCATCTAATGCTTGTGTGGTATTATTTAGGGTTTTGCTGTGTTTAAGCAGACAGTTCGCTTTATTTCGAGGTGTAAAACTTTTTCTTTTTTTTTAAGAGCTGGGAGTCCTACCAGAGAAAGAGTCAAGGCAGCTGTTTACCCTTATTAATTGGCAAATTTTTAGGTAAGCTGAACCTTTATTTTATAAAGCAGAACTTTTATTACTTCTTGTGCTTTTTCCATTTTTTTTAGGGGAAGGCCTCTACCCAATTAGTAAAAGTATCAACCCATACCAACAGATGTTGGAATTCCTTTGACCTTGGCATGTGAGTGAAACCTAATTATCAGTCTTCCCTGAATAGTCTCCATTTCCTTGATTGGCTGGGCAAGCAAGTTTGTGGTTGAAAGGATTATTTCTACACAGGAGGATACTACTTGATGAACTTTCCTTGACAAATTCTTCCCAGTAAACATCTTTTGGGGCATTTGATAAGTTTTATCCCTCCCTAAATTAAAGGCCTGATGCAGTGCTTTTAGCTCTGTGAGCTAGGTAATAGTAATTGCCCCTGTTCTGTTTGTAACCATTCCAAGGGCTGGAGATAGTGTCCATGAGTCAGACCCCAGTTCCTTTCCTTGGGAGAGTAGGTGGGATTGAGCCTCCTTTAATAATTGATATAGTGGGCAAGCTATTTTCCTGAATCCCAGTATCTACAGCCTACAATATCCAGTAATTCTCCAAAACTCACACAATTGTTTATTGTCCTGGAGTTAGTAGCACTATAGTCTCTAATTCAGTTATAATTGTCCCTTCATAGCAAGGCTCTCTGGTATTATCAAGAAAGAATGAGAAGAAATTAGTTTTCCCCATATTCAGTTCAGGGGCTGAGAGAAAAATTTAGTTATAAGTTTTCCAGAGATGCCTCTAATCGTCAGGCTGCATTTGGGTAGTTGACCTGGAGTGGAAAGGAGGACAGAAGGTGATTCCAGTATCAAGAAGGAGATGAACCGGGTTTTTAGTTACTGAGTTTTCCAGAGTTACCTGAGTTCCGGGCTTCCAATAGACAGTTGGAGCCACCCTGAAGTGCCCCAGGTCCCATCAGTCCATTCTAGGGACATTGGTTATCTGAGCCCTCACACATAGAGGTCACTGAGGGCATTCAGACTTCCAGTGATGGTCTCCACATAAGGGGCATGGCTTGCAGGGCTTTGACTTCTATTGTCCCTTCTGAGGGAAGTCTTGTTTCTGGTGCACTGCCTGACCACATAAGTGGCATTTGGTGCCAGGACCTCTGGAAGTCTGGTCTGACATAGTGTGCAAGGCCACAACTAAGGCCTTAGATTTTTCTTAAGCCTCCTTTCCTGTTTTTTGTTTTTTGTTCTTTGTTTTTTAATTTTGATCTCAGTTGTAATATACTCGACTGGCAGCTTGTAAGAGCTCCTCCAGGGTCCCTTCTAGGACAACAGCCAATTTTTACAGCTTTCTCTGAATATCTGGGGCCAACCGAGTGACAAATTTGTCCTTTAAAATTGTCTCAGCCTTAGGGGTGTCAGTCAAGATAGCCATATATTTAAGAGCCTCTCTCAACTTCTCCAGGAAGGCCATTGGGCTCTCATTCTATGTTTGTAAAATAGTGGCTAATTTAGCATAATTTAAGGACTTCAATTTAGATCTCCTTTATTTCTCTAAAGCACAAACTCGGAAGTGGTGACAATACCATTTCTTAATGGGATGGTCATAATGCCAGTTAGGATCTTGGGATGGAATTACCTGGGCCCCAGTAGAAAACTAGAAGTGCCCTAAAGAACCTCCGGCCCCATAATAATTAATGAGTTGCCTTTCTTTTTTCTTCAGAGTTTATGGGTCAAAAATCATCCCAATTATTCAGAATGCCTCCCAAAGTAGACATTGGCCTTGGTTAGGGAATTGTCCATCTATAGGAAAAAGGAAGAAGAGGCATCACTTAATTTTCCATACCTGGCCAGGAGAAGCCTCATCTCCTGGCCCTACATTTTGGCTGGCTATGAGACTGGCAGCCAAAAGCTTTGTCAGTTTTGTGAGATGCTGGAAGCAGTCACTATTATCCAGGCTTGACCCTGTCTCCGAGAGCTGACCTTGTCTTCCTTGATTTCTTCTATCCCTCAATTTTCTGCTTGTGGGACTTTGGGGGTATTGACTGTGACCAAGCAGGACTTCCCTGATTGTAGGAAGGTGCACTAATTTTATTTTGGCACAAAAGTAATCCTCTTTTACAAATATATGTTAAAAGGCTGGTGAAAACCAATTTTGTGTGTGTGTGTGTGAGGATAGAATTGGTCATCAAGCGGGCTAAAAGGGCCAAAGTCAAGGTCTATTCCCTAGCCTTTTTCAGCAGTGCCCACATAAATATGTTGCAGCCATGTGGATGCCCATTTTAGAGTATCTAGGTTGTTATGAATTGGTATACATTGGGCTAAGCTTAGCAAAATGGCTCCTATGTATTCCAGTAACAGCCCTTTATATATTATAGTCATATATCCCTTACATGGCACAGGCATCCATTCCTTTGCTAAATAGAAACAACACAAACGTGGAACATTTGGAGACTGGCATCAAGGACATTGTCACCATCTCCCCAGCCTTTGGATCAGAGGAGGAGCAATTTCAACCAAGGCTTGAGTAAAACAATTCAAAAGGGTATGCTGTCCTGCTGTCCTGCCCTTTTGGTTAAAATCATATTTTTTTTCCATCTTTTTGGGCAGACAAAAAGGGTAAAAACCTTTGTTTACCTCTTTTTTTTTTAAATCAAAAGCATACCAATAATCCAAGTAAATTTTGCCTTTTTAATAGAGAGTAAGGAAGAATTTTAATCTGATACCAGTGTACTTTTTTTTTAATATATGAAATTTATTGTCAAATTGGTTTCCATAGAACACCCAGTGCTCATCCCAAAAGGTGCCCTCCTCAGTACCCATCACCCACCCTCTCCTCCCTCCCACCCCCATCAACCCTCAGTTTGTTCTCAGTTTTTAAGAGTCTCTTATGCTTTGGCTCTCTCCCACTCTATATACCAGTGTACTTTTAAAATCCATTTATTTTAAACTTAGTCCATTCTGACCACATATAAAATTTCTTTCCAAAGATTTCCCTTCACAAACTTTCTACACCTTTTCTTTGCTTTCAGATTTTGAACCTAACCCCCTTTTTACTCCAAACAACTAGTCTCATTTAGGACAAAATTACTTTCTTTTTCTTTCAACAAAAATGTATTCCCATTCCTTGTATCTTTTTTACGTATCTCCTACTTTTCTACATATAGAGTTAATTTTTTTCTTTTTATCAGTCTAATTACATTTAGCAGAATTTTAACTCTTAGAAACCTTAGTCTCCAGTGAAAACTAAGTAGTAACCAATTGTGAACTTATCTGTTACATCAGAATTTTTTTTAGATCGCAAACTTATGAATCTATTATGCATAAATCATGTTTTTTTAAACAGATTTAAATATCCTTTTTTTTTTTCAGCAACCTGGGTTAGGTTTTGGAATACTTCTACATATTGATCAGGGTTTTCTGAAAATTTGCCCAGGTCCTTTCTATTTGCTTAGAATCTTGCAAGGAAAATGGAACCTTCTTGGGGCCAAACTCACCATGAGGCATTTTAGTCAATAGATACATTGAATGTGCCTTCCTTTTAGGGGGAAGATTTTTCATCCCTCACAGTCCTGGATAAGGAGGGCTTGAGGGTCTAACAGGTGGCTTTTCTTGAGAAGAGGCATCGGAGGGCAAGTCTGCAAGTTCTTGCCTTTCTCGGTCCCTTAAAGGGGCCAGGAGGTTGACACCTTACAACTCTTACATAAGGAGCTTTTCTTTTATAATATAGATCTAACTTTAAGACAGTACTGTACTGAACACCTCCTTCAGGAGGCCAAGACTCTCCATCTTCCAGGAGATACTTCAGGCACCTCTTAGCATTGGTAGGTTCAGTATTAAGCCCTGACCCAAATCAGACTCCTGAGGAAGTCTGATGCCACCTTAAGCCATATGAGGTCTCCACGGAACCACTGATCGGGACTCAGCACTGGCTTTGACCCCTTGGTCAGGTCGGAGCCTTTCTGCTGTCCATTTCATTCACACATGGTCACATAGTGACTCCAACCTGCCACCCAATGCCCAGCTCCTTAAGGTTTCGTTCCTTACTTCTTTTTTTTTTTTTAATTTTTTTTAACGTTTATTTATTTTTGAGACAGAGAGAGACAGAGCATAAACAGGGGAGGGTCAGAGAGAGGGAGACACAGAATCCGAAACAGGCTCCAGGCTCTGAGCTGTCAGCACAAAGCCGGACGTGGGGCTCGAACTCACAGACCGCGAAATCATGACCTGAGCCGAAGTCGGCCGCTTAACCGACTGAGCCACCCAGGTGCCCCTTTCGTTCCTTACTTCTTATAGAAATACTCAGGGCAACTCTGGGAAGTGATCAGGTTCCTCTTCTGCCTCTTAGGGGCAGGTCTACCAAAATGAACCTGGGTTCTTACCAGTTTGTGGGCGGTGCTCCCTAAGCTCTTCCTGGGCCTTACTAAGTTCCAGTGTGCTTCCAGACCCTTGCCCCATCGCACTGGGAGGGGCTAGTCTCCTATGGATCAAGCAGTGCACTGGTGCCAGGTGAGGTTGCTTCTCCCCTTGCTCGGAGGTTCGCACCCTGGTGACAAAGGAGGTGGGAACGCACCATCTCCAAAGCCCAGACGGGAACCCCCAAGAGATACAGCAGGATTCTCACATAGAGAGACGGGACACGGAGGCTTCCTTTGTCCAGGAAGCAACTTTATTCATTGTGCCAGCTTGGGCTCAGTGGGTTCGAAATGAAAAACTGAGCCCCAAGTGCAGTGGAGTATAGCTTTTTATGCAATTTCTACTTCTTTGTCTCCCATATATGGTGACACATATAGTCTGATCAGACACAGTCCAAGTTACAAACTCGTGACAGAGCTGTGCATACACAGTACAGGAGTTGATTGCATCATGCTACTTTCCCTTGTTCTGAGGATGCCTCCACCAAATTCCTTAGGGAGGGACGCTACCTCTGCCACAATTTCAGTGTAAGAAAGGAAAGACTGGGTAAAGAGCTCTGCTCTTGGGAAGGAAGCTTAGTCACGTGGTGGCAGACCAGTACCTAAGAAGGTATGTCCAGGAAGCAATTCCTTGTGGTCAGCCCAATGAACTTCAGAAACATTGATGTTGGGTACTCAGTTTTAACTTGTTTACTGTTCATTTCTGTTATTTTTCCCCTCTGTCATTATACTTGTAGTCAAAGTCTTTTTTACCTGGGATAGTGGTTTTGTGGTGAACAAATTGTATTCATTGTTTGGGTGAAGCATTTCAAGGAAAGGAGAGCACCCCCTTCAAAAGTAGAAGATGGCTGAGAGTACCTGGGATTTTATACATGTTTTCACCATTACCTCCTAATTGTTTAAATTAGATAGGTGGTGGGGCACCTGGGTGGCTCAGTCGGTTGGTGTCTGACTTCGGCTCAGGTCATGATCTCACAGTTTGTGAGTTCAAGCTCCATGTCGGGCTGTGTGCTGACAGCTCAGAGCCTGGAGCCTGCTTCAGATTCTGTGTCTCCCTCTCTCTCTCTGCCCCTAACCTACTCGCATTCTGTCTCTATCTCTCTCAAAAATAAATAAACATTAAAAAAATTAGATAGGTGGTGATTTTATGCCAATTAGTGTGGGGGATAGGTATATATCTATTTAGGCAAATTCTTTGGAGATGCTTACAGTATGGAGTGGGATTCAGTTACAAATTAGGTGGTAGACTTACAATAAGAAAACTGAATAGCTTGATGGCTTCTAGGTTTTCACTGTATGGTTGCAAATTTTCTGAATTTCTTGTGAATTTCAAAATGCCATGCATAAACACCAGTAAATTCTGATTTTCAACTTAATAATTTTTAGATTATTTTGTACAATGAAACATATTTTCTCTTCACTCATTAATTTAACAAATTAACGTAATATATATAAATTCTTATAACAGTGCCTAGAAATTTGTAAGTTTTTACTCTTGCTATTAATAACTAAGAGCTAATGTAGCTAAGTGAGGTCTTTCTACTATATTATCAATAAGACATGGTAGGATGAACAAAGGTATGGACCAGCAACTGGAATATATTTGGATTAAGGATTTCAACAGTATATGATTATAGAGAATGGTATAAGACACATCCTCAAGATTCCTGACTGGCTATTTGTAACACAATATGGATGTAATATAATTAAGTCGTTAAGGGATTATTCTTGAACTTTTCAAAAGTTTTGAAAGTCGTTCTCCTGAATCAATTTAAAGATATGGCTTATAAAAGTGCATAAATCCATAAGAGAAAGAAATATTTAAATTGCCTTCCTGAGCTTGGAGAAAATTCTTTTTCTTTTTTTTTCAGGCATAAGAACATTTTATTTTAAGAAATGTTAGCCTAAAAGAAATTAATTTATTTAAAATTTTAATTATAGTAGATTCCCAAAGTAAAATACCATCAATGATGTTTGTTAGGATGGTATTATTCTTAGTAGTACTATTAATATTAATACTATTTTTTTATTTTTAAAAATTTACATCCAAATTAGTTAGCATATAGTGAAACAATGATTTCAGGAGTAGATTCTTTAATGCCCCTTACCTATTTAGCCAATCCCCCCTCCCACAACTCCTCCAGAGTGTCTGCTTGAATGTCTGACTCTTGATTTCAGCTCAGGTCATGATCTCATGGTTCATGGATTCGAGACCCACACTTGGGCTTCTCTCTCTCTCTCTTTTTCTCTCTCTCAGTCTCTCTCTTTCTCCTTCTCTCTCTGGCCCTCCTCTGCTCTCTCTCTCTCAAAATAAATAAATAAACTTAAAAAAAAAGAAAGTGACAAGTCCAGTTGTCATTGGTATTTTAAGTTTATTAATTTTTTCTTTTTTTTAATTTTATTTTTTAGTTTTTAAAATTTACATCCAAATTAGTTAGCATATAGTGAAACAATGATTTCAGGAATAGATTCCTTAATGCCCCTTACCCATTTAGCCCATCCCCCCTTCCGCAATCCCTCCAGCAACCCTCAGTTTGTTCTCCATATTTATGAGTCTCTTCTGTTTTGTCCCCCTCCCTGTTTTTATATTATTTTTGGTTCCCTTCCCTTATGTTCATCTGTTTTGTTTCTTAAAGTCCTCATATGAGTGATATATGATTTTTGTCTTTCTCTGACTGTCTAATTTCACTTAGCAAAATACCCTCCATGTCCATCCACGTAGTTGCACATGGCAAGATTTCATTCTTTTTGATTGCTGAGTAATACTCCATTGTATATATATACCAATCTTCTTTATCCATTCATCCATTGATGGACATTTGGGCTCTTTCCATACTTTGGCTATTGTTGATAGTGCTGCTATAAACATGGGGGTGCATATGTCCCTTCGAAACAGCATACCTGTATCCCGTGGATAAATGCCTAGTAGTGCAATTGCTGGGTCTTAGGGTAATTCTATATTTAGTTTTTTGAGGAACCTCCATACTGTTTTCCAGAGTGGCTGCACCAGCTTGCATTCCCACCAGCAAAAGATGCAAAAGAGATCCTCTTTCTCTGCATCCCTGCCAGCATCTGTTGTTGCATGAGTTGTTAATGTTAGCCATTCTGACAGGTATGAGGTGGTATCTCATTGTGGTTTTGATTTGTATTTCCATGATGATGAGTGATGTTGAGCATTTTTTTCATGTGTCACTTGGCCATCTGGATGTCTTCCTTGGAGAAGTGTCTATTCATGTCTTTTGCCCGTTTCTTCACTGGATTATTTGTTTTTTTGGGTGTTGAGTTTGATAAGTTCTTTGTAGGTTTTGGATACTAACCCTTTATCTGATATGTCATTTGCAAATATCTTCCCCCATTCTGTCAGTTGCCTTTTAGTTTTGCTGATTGTTTCCTTTGCTGTGCAAAAGATTTTTATTTTGATAAGGTCCCATAGTTGATTTTTGCTTTTGTTTCCTTTGCCTCCAGAGACGTGTTGAGTAAGAAGTTGCTGTGGGAAAGATCCAAGAGGTTTTTGCCTCCTGTCTCCTTGAGGATTTTGATGGCTTCCTGTCTTACATTGAGGTCTTTCATCCATTTCGAGTTTATTTTTGTGTATGGTGTAAGAAAGTGGTCCAGGTTCATTCTTCTGCATGTTGCTGTCCCATTTTCCCAGCACCACTTGCTGAAGAGACTGTCTTTATTCCATTGGGTATTCTTCCCTGCTTTGTCAAAGATTAGTTGGCCATACGTTTGTGGGTCCATTTCTGGGTTCTCTATTCTGTTCCATTGATCTGAGTGTCTGTTCTTGTGCCAGTACCATACTGTCTTGATGATTACAGCTTTGTAGTATAGCTTGAAGTCCGAGATTGTGATGCCTCCTGCTTTGGTTTTCTTTTTCAAGATTGCTTTGGCTATTTGGGGTCTTTTCTGGTTCCATACAAATTTTAGGATTATTTGTTCTATCTCTATGAAGAATGCTGGTGTTATTTTGAAGGGATTGCACTGAATATGTAGACTGCTTTGGGTAGTATCGACATTTTAACAATATTTGTTCTTCCTATTCAGGAGCATGGAATCTTTTTCCATTTCTTTGTGTCTTCTTCAATTTCTTTCAGAAGCTCTCTATTGTTTTCAGTGTATAGATTTTTCACCACTTTGGTTAGATTTATTCCTAGGTATTTTATGGTTTTTGGCACAATTTTAAATGGGATTGATTCCTTGATTTCTCTTTCTGTTGCTTCATTGTTGGTATGTAGGAATGCAACTGATTCCTGTGCATTGATTTTATATCCTGAAACTTTGCTGAATTCATGGATCAGTTCTTTTGGGTTTTACATTAGAGTATCATGTCATCTGCGAAGAGTGAAAGTTTGACCTCCTCCTGGCCTGTTTGGATCCTTTTATTTCCATGTGTTGTCTGATTGCAGAGCCAATAGGGGAAGGCTCTCAGTTTTTCCCCACTGAGGATGATATTAGTGTTGGGTCATTCATATATGGCTTTTTTGATCTATCTCTACTTTTCTGAGGGTTTTTATCAAGAAAGAATGCTGTATTTTGTCAAATGCTTTTTGTGCATCTATTGAGAGGATCATATGGTTTTTGCCCTTTCTTTTATTGATGTGATGATTCACATTGATTGTTTTGTGGATATTGAACCAGCCCTGCATCCCAGGTATAAATCCCACTTGGTTGTGGTGAATATTTTTTTTAATTTTTTTTAATGTTTATTTATTTTTGAGACAGAGAGAGACAGAGCATGAATGGGGGAGGGTCAGAGAGAGAGGGAGACACAGAATCCGAAGCAGGCTCCAGGCTCTGAGCTGTCAACACAGAGCCCGACGCAGGCTCGAACTCACGGACTGTGAGATCATGACCTGAGCCGAAGTTGGACGCTTAACCGACTGAGCCACCCAGGTGCCCCGTGAATATTTTTTTTAATGTATTGTTGGATCTGGTTGGCTAGTATCTTCTTTAGGATTTTTGCATCCATGTTCTTCAGGGAAATTGGTCTATAGTTCTCCTTTTTAGTGGGGTCTCTGTCTGGTTTTGGAATCAAGGTAATGCTGGCTTCATAGAAAGAGTTTGGAAGTTTTCCTTCCATTTCTATTTTTCGGAACACCTTCAAGAAAGTAGGTGTTAACTCTTCCTTAAATGGTTGGTAGAATTCCCCTGGAAAGCCATCTGGCCCGGACTCTTGTTTTTTGGGAGATTTTTGATTACTAATTCGATTTCTTTACTGGTTATGGGTCTGCTCAAATTTTCTATTTCTTCCTGTTTCTGTTTTGATAGTGTATATGTTTCTAGGAATTTGTCCATTTCTTCCAGATTGCCCATTTTATTGGAGTATAATTGCTCATAATAGTCTATTATTATTGTTTTTATTTCTGCTGTGTTGGTTGTGATCTCTCTTCTTTCATTCTTGATTTTATTTATTTGGGTCCTTTTCTTTTTCTTTTTGATCAAACTGGCTAGTGGTTTGTCAATTTTATTAATTCTTTCAATGAACCAGCTTCTGGTTTCATTGATCTGTTCTGTTTTTTTGGTTTCGATAGTATCAATTTCTGCTCTAATCTTTATTTCCGGTCTTCTGCTGGTTTGGGGTTTTATTTGCTGTTCTTTTTCCAGCTCATTAAGGCATAAGGTTAGGTTGTGTATCTGAGATCTTTCTTCCTTCTTTAGGAAGGCCTGGATTGCTATATACTTTCCTCTTATGACTGCCTTTGCTGCATCCCAGAGGTTTTGGGTTGTGGTGCTATCATTTTCATTGACTTCCATATACTTTTTAAATTTCTTCTTTAACTTCTTGGTTAGCCCATTCATTCTTTACTAGGATGTTCTTCAGTCTCCAAGTATTTGTTACCTTTCCAAATTTTTTCTTGTGGTTGATTTCGAGTTTCATAGCATTGTGGTCTGAAAATATGCACGGTACAATCTCAATCTTTTTGTACTTACTTAGGGCTGATTTGTGTCCCAGGATATGGTCTATTCTGTAGAATGTTCCATGTGCACTGGAGAAGAATGTATATTCTGCTGCTTTAGGATGAAATGTTCTGAATATATCTATTAAGTCCATCTATTAAGTCCAGTGTGTCATTCAAAGCCATTGTTACCTTGTTAGTTTTTTTGATTAGATGATCAGTCCATTGCTGTGAGTGGGGTGTTGAAATACCCTACTATTATGTTATTACTAGCAATGAGTTTATGTTTGTGATTAATTGATTTATATAATTGGGGGTGCCACATTTGGTGCATAAATATTTTCAATTGTTAGGTCTTCTTGGTGGATAGACCCCTTGATTATGATATAATGCCCTTCTGCATCTCTTGATACAGTCTTTATTTTAAAGTCTAGATTGTCTGATATAAGTGTGGCTACTCTGGCTTTCTTTTGTTGACCATTAGCGTGATAGATGGTTCTCCATCCCCTTACTTTCAATCTGAAGGTGTCTTTAGGTCTAAAGTTGGTCTGTTGTAAACAGCATATAGATGGATCTTGTTTTCTTATTCATTCTGTTACCCTATGTGTTTATTTACTTATTAAAAATTTTTTTTCAAGGTTTATTTATTTTTGAGAGACAGAGTGTGAGCAGGGGAGGGGCAGGGAGAGGGGGAGACACAGAATCCAAAGCAGGCTCCAGGCTATGAGCTGTCAGCACAGAGCCTGATGTGGGACTTGAATGCACAGACTATGAGATCATGACCTGAGCCAAAGTTGGACGCCCAACCCACTGAGCCACCCAGACGCCTCTACCCTATGTCTTTTGATTGGAGCATTGAGTCCATTGACATTTAGAGTGAGTACTGAAAGATGAATTTATTGCCATTATGTTGTTTTAGAGTTGGGTTTCTGGTGGTGTTCTCTGGTTCTTTCTAGTTTTTGTTGCTTTGGGTATCTATCTATCTATCTATCTATCTATCTATCTTTTCATCTTTTCTCCCCTCTGAGAGTCCCCCTTAAAATTTCATGCAGGGCCAGTTTAGTGGTCACAAACTCCTTTAATTTTTGTTTGTCTGTGAAACGTTTTATCTCTCCTTCTATTTTGAATGAGAGCCTTGCTGGGTAAAGAATTCTTGGCTGCATTTTTTTCTGATTAAGCACATTGAATATATCCTGCCACTCCTTTCTGGCCTGCCAAGTTTCTGCGGATAGGTCTGCTGCAAACGTGATCTGTCTTCCCTTGTAGGTTAAGGAATTTTTTTTCCCTTGCTGCTTTCATGATTCTTTCCTTGCATGAGTATTTTGTGAATTTGACTGTGATATGCCTTGTTGATGGTCAGTTTTTGTTGAATCTAATGGGGGTCCTTTGTGCTTCCTGGATTTTGATGTCCGTATCTTTTCCCAGGTTAGGAAAGTTTTCCACTATGATTTGCTCACATAACCCTTCTACCCCTATTTCTCTCTCTTCCACTTCTGGGACCCCCTAGGATTCTGACGTTGTTCCTGTTTTTTTTGTTTTCTTTTGTTTTATTTATTTTTTTGCGTTTATTTATTTGAGAGAGACAGTGTGAGCAGGGGAGGGGCAGAGAGAGAGGGAGATACAGAATCAGAAGCAGGCTCCAGTCTCTAAGCTGTCAGCACAGAGCTGGATGAAGGGCTCGAACCCATGAACTGTGAGATCATGACCTGAGCTGAAGTTGGATGCTTAACTGACTGAGCCACCCAGGTGCCCCTGACGTTGTTCCTTTTTAATGAGTCATGGATTTCTCTAATTGTTAAATCGTCCTCTTTTGCCTTAATTTCCCTCTCTTTTCTTTTCTGCTTCATTATTCTCCATAAGTTTGTTCTCTATGTTGCTGATTCTCTGTTCTGCCTCATCTATCCTTGCCGCCACAGCATCCATCTGAGATTGCAGCTCAGTTATAGCATTTTTTATTTCATTCAGACTAGCTTTTACTTCTTTTATCTCTGCAGAAAGGGATTCTAATCTATTTTCAACTCCAGATAGTATTCTCATTATCACGATCTAAATTCTGATTCAGACATCTTAGTTGTATCTGTATTGGGTAAGTCCCTGGCTGTCGTTTCTTCCTGCTCTTCCTTTCGGGGTGAATACCTCATTTCGTAATTTTGAAGGGAGAAAAGGAATTAATGTGCAAAAAAATTAAAATTAAAAAAAATTATAATTTTAAAAATTAAAAAAAAACACACAAAATCGAATAAGTGATGTTAGATTCTAGGTGTGTTTTGGTCTGGGTGTTGAAAGGGGCTTGATAGATAAAAAAGGGGAAAGAAAAAAAAGAAAACCGTTTGAAAATTTGAAAAAATGAATACACTGAAGTAGACTCAAATGAAATGATGGAAGTAAAATAGAATTTGAAAAAATTTACACAAAAGTAAAAAATATACTAGAAAAGAATTTAAAATATTTTTAATAAAAATTGAAAATAAAAATGAATTTTTTGTCTTTCTGTATTCAAGAAAAAGAGAAAAAAAAGAAAAAAACAACAAAGAAAAAGAAAATTAAATAGATAGACTGGCGAATAGACTGAAATGTGACTGAAAGTACTTCATTTTCCCCTAGAAGTCAAACTATGAAGTGCTTTATAGTCCATAAACTAAGCAGGCGGAGATACTTGTATTCCTTACGAGCGAGGTTGGCCTAGTTAGGTGGGGCTTAATGTAACTGCTCCGTTCTCCACTAGATGGTGCTGCTTAGCTTACTAGGGTGGATTGTTGTGGTGCTTGTAGGTGTGTATGTGCATGCATGGGAGCGGTGAAAATGGCGTCACCCAGCTACCCAGTTTCTAGTATTGGAACTCTGTTCTCCCCCATCAGCAATAGTGCACCCATCCTTTGTCTTTGGCTTCCGTCCACTCCCCACTTTTATACAGTCTGTGACCAAGCCCCAAGCAGCACCGCTGTCCTGAGTTTTGTCTCAGATGTGGCTGTTTTTCCTGATTCCTTACTTCTGAGGGACTGTGGCTTTGATCTGTTCTGCCCCTCTGCAGGAGGGTCTCACTGAGCAACGGCCAGGTGCTGGCCTCACCCAGGAACATTTGTGAGACTGTGCTGCTGCCAATGCCCAGAGACTGTGCTGGGTGCCAGTGAGCCCCAGAAAAAGTTCACGAGATAGTGTAGCAGCAGCGTTTCAGGGATTATGGAAAAACACAACACGTGTCTGGCACTAGGCTTCACTTTTAACAAAACTGTTCCAGCACCAGCAAACATGGTTGTTCTCCCGGGTCCACTGGGGTCTTGCCTTTGGGGACCCACATAGCCTCTATCAGGTGTCCTCCCAGCAGGGGAACCACCTCTCCCTGTGTGGCCTGAAGAACCCCAGACTCCACTCTGCTCCTGCGGATTCGCCCTTCCCACCAGAGCACTGCCAGGTATGGAGCTGTGGAGTTTCAGACTCTGCACTCCCCCTGTTTTATAGAGTTTTAAAGGAGGGAATTTAAACCCTCCCCTTTCTCCTTTCTCCCTTTTTAGTTTAGTTTAGTGGAAAAAAAACTGTTTCCATTTTTCCACTTTCTCTCCAGCTGCTTTTGGGGAGAGTGCTTTGCCCATATGCTCCCTCCCACCATCTCTATCCTCTCTCCACATGTAAAAGAGACTCCCTGCCCTCTGCAGCTTCTCTCTCCCCCAGTTCACCTCTCTGAGTTTTGTACCTGCTGAATTGTGTGGTTCAGGTTGTTCATAGTGTTGTGTAATCCTCAGATTAGTTTTCTAGCTGTGTAGGATGATTTACTGTTGGTCTGGCTGTATTCATGCACACAAGACACACAAAAAACTTCCAAGTTGTTCTGCCATCTTGGCTCCTCTCTGACAAAAATGTATTTAAAATTTTTTTGTTTTTACATTTTATTTACTTTTGATAGACAGAGACAGAGCACAAGTGGGGGAGGGACAGAGAGAGAGGGAGACACAGAATCTGAAGCAGGCTCCAGGCTCCGAGCTGTCAGCACAGAACCTGATGCGGGGCTTGAACTCACAAACCAGGAGATCATGTCCTGAGCCAAAGTCAGATGTTTAACTGACTGAGCCACCCATGTGCCCCCAAAATGTATTTTTTAAAAAAGTTTACTTATTTATTTATTTTGAGAGAGACAGGAAGACTTCAAGCAGGGGAGAGGCAGAGAGAGAGGAAAAATCTCTAGCAGGCTCTGCACTGTCAATGCAGAGCCTGATGTGGGGCTCAAACTCCTGAAGCATGAGAAATGACCTGAGCCAAAATCAAGAGGTGGTTGCTTTACTGACTGTGCCACCCAGGTTCTCCTGATTGATAAAAATTTAAAGTGACTCTTGTAGGAGCATGAAATTTGGGATGGATATGTAAAAGAATTTGCAAAAATAAGTCAAGAAAGATGAAGGAAGCCAAAATAGTGCTTATTATATGCTGGGTGCCTTATATGCACCATTTTATTTATTCTCCCAAGAACACCACAATGAGACTGTTAATTATAGGTGAGCATTCTGAGACATAAAAGTTAATTGCCCAAGGTCAGATTGCTAGTAACTGGCCTTGTAAGCATAAGGGTCATAGATGTGGGATGCTAGCCCTGAGGTCATTGCTGGCCATAGACAGGCTTAATCCAGACAGAAAACATAAGAAATCTGTGTCTATGTGTTCTGCATAAAGAACCTCTTAATTATCCAGGGCACTGACAAGAGGGTTCCAGTGAGGACTGAGTGAAGTAATGTGGACTGAATCTACAGTTTTACCAAAGCAGGGTAGGGCTGGGAAGAGGAAAATCTGGGGAAACTATAGGTAGAGTCCCCATAGTTCTTTCTGCAGCACAGACTAGTATGTGGCTACCTGCAACCCTATAAGATATCCTCTCATTATGAGTAAGGATTCATATGTGCCCATGGCAGCTGGGTCCTGGTTTGCTGGGGTTATCAACTCTGCAGTACAAACTGCATTTGTGGTACAATTGACCTTCTGTAGGAATAATGTCATCAATCATTTCTCCTGTCAACTTCTTGCTATCATGAAACTGGCCTGTCATCTCAGGCAGTGAGTTCATCAGGCTCATGGTCACAACACTGTATATTGACTGTTAATAATCATTATCTTTTAAACATTAATCATTGTCAGCATCCTCATATTTGCTTTTCTAAGGGGAGACACAAATTATTCTACACCTGCTCAGCCCATCTGAGGTAATAATATTCTACAGAACCATTCTCTTCATGTACATGAAGCCCAAGTCTAAAGACATACTTAATTCAGATGATTTCAATGCTACTGACAAACTGATATCCATGTTCTATGGGGCGATGACTCCAATGATGAATCCTTTAATCTACAGTCTCAGAAACAAGGATGTGAAGGAGGCAGCTTCATAGCAGCTTCTTTAGCAAGTTAAAGGAAAAGGTGATTGGACTGTGAACACATTGGACTTCGTTGAAACTTTGGAATTATGTTGGAAGTTTGGTTACTTTTACTTTTTTTGCACTTTTATATTATTTAGCAATTTTTAATAATGACATACAGCATTTCAATATTATGGCATGCTCACTATAGAGAATTTGCAAGATACAGACAGGGTGAGGGAAATAAAGAGGTCACCTATTACTCTAACACTAGCAGATGGGTTTCAAGCGTTTTGAACAATATCTTTTGTGTTCTGTATATACTGCAATGTTGGAATTGGTTATTATATGTCTTTTTATGTTCACCTTCATACATAGTCCTATTTCATATGCATCACTTCATCAAATGCTTCAAAATAAATAAGTTCTCTGTTGTGAGAAAAGCAAAACAGAAAAATCCTCAAAACTGCACCCACATTCTCCAGTGGAAAGCCTTGTGTTGTAGTTTCACATTAATCTCAAAATCCTCCTAAGTCATTGGAGATACTATTTTCTTGGAGAATATCTTTCCTGTGGAACTAAGTGTGCAAGCATTTGGGACTATTGAGGGAAACGGGTAAATGCCTTAAGGATGGAGACTATGCAATCAATCAGAACGTCCTTATTTTATCTTCTTTCTTTGTTTCAGCTTACATGTTAGCTCTAGCATAAAGAAAATTTTGCAAAATTAAAACTGGGTTGAAAAAATCAGTCTATTGCTCTAGACAGTAATGTGGACAAGTGTTGGGTTAGATGGCGTCATATCCATGCCCATTTAGGAGAAGCCAGGCTTTTTGATATCCTGAGATCATTCCAATACTTTTCCAAAACTTAGAAGAGTATCTAAGTTCTTGATTTCTAGTGTGGACCTGCATTGATGTCTTGTCTCTCTTACTAATACCTTTGTCACCTTAGTGATCTAAGTAGATTTGGGGGGATGTCACACAGGATGTGATATTATCTTGATTTTGCTTGGCTTCCTCCTCAAATTTTTATTCTATCTGAAGAACATTTCTAATTTACAGGCCAACAGGAATGAGAAAGTGTGTTCAAGAGTAAGCCACATTCTAGGAAATCCATTAGGCTGGATAAATTATATATTGATGGAACAGTAAAGTTAGAAGATGTTAGAGATTAACATATTTTACATAGGCAAATAAGAGTTAAATGCTTGTGGTATTTGGGTATATTAATGTCACTTTTCCAAGTTCAGTTTTTAATTTTAATGGCAGGAATATCAAACAGTCATGAACTCTATATAAGTCCCTTTAACTTCCATCCTAGATATGCACAGATTAAATCTGATGGCAAAGGTTGAGACTATTGATGTATTAGAAGCACACCCTCGTGAAATAGGCTGTAAAAACCTATTAGTGGGGTGTTTGGGTGTGGCTCACTTGGTTAAGTGTCAGACTCTTGATTTCAGCTCAGGTCTGCTCTCCCACTTCCTGAGCTGGAGCCCTGCAATGGGCTGTGTGCTGACAGCACAGAGTGTGGTTGCAATTCTCTCTCTCCCTCTCTCTCTGCCCCTCCCCAGCTTGGGTGCTCTCTCTCTCTCAAAACAAACAAACAAACAAACAAACAAACAAACAAACATAAAAACCTATTAGTTTCCATAAACACACTCAACAGACTTTTATTTCCTGAAGAATTCCTGGTATGTAGAAAACCTCTAGAGTCAAGCATATTGTGTTTGACCCACAGGCCATTTTGGATACTCAGACTCTACTTTTTGTTTTTGTTTTTGTTTTTGTTTGTTTGTTTGTTTGTTTGTTTTAGCTTAAATCAAACTGCTTCCATAAGCTCTCTGGGATGACTGACCTAGGGCCTAGTCTTCTATCAGACTTTAAATTTTTGAATCTACTTAATTAAAGAAAGTAGAAATTATATTGTATCTTTTCTAATGTCTTATTTAATTTTGAGAGAGAGAGAGAGAAAATGAACAAGTGGGGGAGGGGCAGAGAGAGAGACAGGGACAGAAAATCCAAAACAGGCTCTGCACTGACAGCAGTCAACCTGGTGTGGGGCTTTAACTCACAAACGGTGAGATCATGACCTGAGCAAATCAGATGCTCAACCAAACTGAGCCACCCAGATGCCCTGAAAGTAGAAATTTTAATATGCATATTTCTCCTCAGAAGAGAAGATGAAGATAGTTTTTTCCCTGTCAGTGTTGCAGAATAAATTCTGAAGAAAAGAAAAACAAGTCATCTGTTTTGATGTATCCAGATGTTCAAATTGCTAGGCATACATGTTATCACTATAATACCGATGTGCTTTATTTAATACTTCAGCCTCTACAGGGTTTTTCCATTCAGGAAATTTATTTTAAAAGACTTTTCTATTTTTCCAATTCTCATTTAATTAGGATTTTGTGACTTGGAAAACTTAAATTTCCTGACAATTCTGGGAAGGAATTATTGCATAGAAACACTTCTATACTATTATTTAATAATAATAAATGAAATATTTTTTTTCCCATTCAGAGTGTATTCTATCATTTGTAACTAACCCCTGATTGATATGTATGGCATATGAGGTCATCTTTGCTTTGGTCTGTTTAGTTTCATCTTCCACCAGCCCCCATATGCCTCTCTGTTTATATTCTTGTGATGCTGCGTTATTTTTATTTCCCTGCCTTCATCATGCCATTTCTTGTCTTATACCATGGTGTTATTGTTTCTTCTTCCTGGATGTCCTTCCTCATATTATTTACCTCTCAAAATCCCACTCAAAAAGTTCAGGTATCACCTCTCCTGGCAAGTGTGTCTTGATTCTGAGTTACTTGTCACTTATACTTCCATAGCACATTAAACCATCATTTTATTTTCTATTTTTGAGAGAAAGAGAGTGGGGGAAAAGCAGAGGGAGAGGGAGATAGAGAATCTCAAGCAGGCTCTACTCCCAACACAGAGTCCTATGTGCAGCTCGATCTTAGGACTGTAGGATCATTCAGGACATGAGCTGAAATCAGTAGTCAGACACTTAACCACTGAGCCACTCAGGTGCCCATAAACCATCATTTTAATTGCAGCATTATGACCTTTTATTGAAATCATCTGATTACATGGATATTTTTATTACTACCTATAGGACAGGTAGAGACTGCATCTTGGACATTTTTATATTCATAGAAATTCTTACTATTGGCTTCATTGAGTAATTGAGTATGTATATAATAAATATCATATAAACAGTGATTTTAGAAAATATAAAACACTTAATAGAAATATGGGTAGAAGACATGAATATACAACACATATAAAAGACAATACAGCTATTTAAGTCACAACAAAAGTTAAATATTATAGTAGTTAAAAATTCCACTAAAAGGCATGATGAGATACTATTTTAAGCCCTTTAGATTACCAAAAAAAAATCCCAAACTATTGAAAGCATCATTGATGACAAGAGCAAGAGAAAAATCAGCAGTACTGTAATAGTGGTGGGAGCATAAACTAGTATTATCTTTTAGATTCATAAAAATCTTCACTGTTTTTGGCCACATCATTTCACTTCTAGAATTCGATTTTAACAAAGTGATTTGAACTAATTTTGTTAAAAATGATTTAAAAAGAAAAAGAAAAAAATATCATTCAAAAGTAAGCAGCCTTAAGGTTCGTCATTGGATCTTTAGAGGGGCAAATGATTTTAGCTTGATTTATTATGTTGTTTTATAATGAAGATCAGTCTCCTTTCTGAACTATGGTTGTTTTCAGCTTTGTTTCTTAAACCTTTATATATTATCTGAGGATATCTTTTCTTTCCTTGCCTTTCTTTTCCCTTCTCCTTTCTTCCTTCTAAAAAAACATTTTCCTTTCCTGTACAAAGACTGTGTATTACTTTTAGAATATTTACAATGTGAATGTGTTCATTCAAAAAGTCAACTTTTGTTATAAGATAATTTATAAAGTGAATATAAAATTGTACAGTAAATAATCTATACTTCCAAAAAGGTTGTGTGTGTGTGTGTGTGTGTGTGTGTGTGTGTGTTTGCATGTGTGTAAGACAGGGAGAAAAAGAGATTGAAAAATTGAGAGAGAATTCAGTTGGGGAAATTTTGATGACTGTACATGAGCCTCTTTATGATTTTTGTGTGAAACAGTGTAATGGGCCTCTTGTAATTAGGTCTTTAGGGCTTTATTTCTGAAGTCGCATGTTTTATACATATTTCATTTATGAAGCAATTTAAAGTTGCCCATAGAGGTTTAGAGAGGTCCTTAAGAACACTTAAATTGTGTCCTAAAGCATGGAGCAGACTCTTTAGATATTTGTGGATCTCCACAATGGGGCAGTGTTTTAGCCTGGGCTTTATGGGGAAATTGCCCCATTCCTAAAATGTATGGTTAAGTATCAATTTCCTTCCTATTTCGAACTAGAGGAATCTAATGGTGCTTTGTCTGAACTAGCAGAATTTATCTTTGTATTCACACCTGTAACAGTCATGTGTCTATAAATGTCAAACAATCAGTGAGTTTCTATGGCCAAATGATTACTCACTAGTAGCTGCCTCTTTGGAGGCTCAGCTACTAATGTGGAGTCATGAAGATTGGCTGCAAGTAGAAAAGCAGGACAAAATCATCTGTTGCTGCAACCTAGAGAGACAGGCAGTCTCTGGTTTGAAGGTAAGTTACTGCAAAGACAGGAAACAAACTTATCATCGATAAGTAGGAGTTGGGCTGATGGTTTAAAAGTGTCAATTTTGAACATGAGATGTTTTTCTCATTGAGAGATTGAGTGTTAGAGAGGGAATTTAAGGGTCTAGTGACTGCGATGTGGTGGGGGAAAAAGAGCTATGGGACCAAAAGAGCAGTTCTGTATGCAAAGACCACTGCACCAACTGGAACCAACTGGAAGGAATTTGCCCAGTAGGATGAGTTACTTTTTATTAATGTTCAGCTTTTTAGTGTGTTACATCGTATTTGGACACTGTTATTTTCTTGAGCGAATTGAGGCTTACTATAGGGTGTACAGTAGACTATGTGTTCTTTGGTAAACAAGTCATCGCTGGTCCTCTAGCAACAGCTCAGTTCCATTTGGTTCAGTCACTTAAGAACCAGGTGAACTGTGTTCCAGGTACTGTTCTAGGGCCTCTTTATACAGGGATAACATACGAGGAGGATCCCATGACCAATTTGGATTTTTTTAAAGAAACTGAACAGTATCATTTTGTGAACTGAAAAAGAAAATTTACCAAAGCAATGCATAGCCAGAAAGACACCTGCTTGGGCATTATTCTAATATGTTTGCATGCAGTATTGGGGACTATTTTGAATATTTGCTTTTCGATCATTAGGTTATAATTGTAAAAGTGAGTAACTTTTCCTTTTCCTTTTTATGTCAAGAGGCTTGCTAAAAATGTTAAAATAGTCTTAGTCAAAAAAGTTAGTCATGTGTTTTAAGACAAGGAACACACTGGTACCTTACTACAACCCTATCTTTTTATAGAGGGAATTGAATTTGATACAAGGCAGAACTTGAGATGAGTTTTGCCATTTTGGCACCTAATTTGCTGGTGTCCAGAAGATTGGGGTGACTGTGATAAAGTGTATTAGGATCTGTATGTAGGATGAAATAATACCATTTGTCACAACATTGTGTATGATCTGATTAAGCTTTTAAGCTACATGTACTTGATAAAGGAATGACTGTTTCAGAGATGTAAAAAAAAACAAAAAAAAAAAAACAAGGAAGAAATGAACAGAGAAGCATGAAGGAAACCACTGACAATGGGAACCATTGTTGTGCTATTTGGATTATATGCACCAGCTCCTTTAGTCATATAAACAAATATTATGATATAAGTGTTTTTATCTTCATTCTTTACCAAGGATGATGATAATCAGAAACGTGCCCAGGCCATCTAGTTAAGAGGCAGAGATGGTGTTTGACCTAAGTTTGCCTCCAAAGTCTGTGTGCCTGACAGTGGTATGGAATGTGCGTGTTGGAATATCATGTAGCATGGGGATAGCTAATGGAACCATGGCTTTGGCAGAGATGATTTTTCACAGGGGTGCATATAATCTTCACTATTCAAAGAACCCCTGGTGTACCTAATGCCTTTGGGGGTCTCAAGTGGTTTGAGACCTAACCCAGAAAAGTATGACAAATTCTATAAGATGGAAATCTTCTAAATAATTAAATAATTTTAAAAGCTAGGGCAAAGAGGATTTTAAAACCGGAAAATCAGATTTGGCTTTGGGTGATCCCAAGAAGACTAGTTATGGTCTGAAAATGAGAAGATGGATCCTTATTTCAGAGCAAAGTACCTAATAACATTAGGTAGACAAAGGAATTGAGAATGGAACAAGAATAATAGCTAGCATTTACTGAGCTATTATTTTGTTTGGGGAATTTTACTACCCGTAAAAGCAATAATGCATTTAATGGAAAGGAAATGACATAGGATATAAGGATAGACCCTTAACCCGGTCAAAGAATAGTTTACAGCTTGATGGTGGGACAGGAGATGGTTATGGGCCTGAAAATCCTAATGATACTATTTAAGTATCTTGAGTATTGAAAATTTGACTATATTTAGAGTACCTATTAGTCTCCAAGTCTCATGTAGTGTGTAATACTGAACAAGTTAGAACAATTTTCAAACATACAGCCTTGTGTCCTATGACAATGGATGGTTTGATGTAGTATATGTCATGTAGTGATGTACGTGAAAGGAGAGAGAGAGGCAGGCAGTGAATCTCAAGAGCTTTAATGTTGCTTTTTAAATAATAAGCAGTCTATTCATAAAGTGCCAAAATTTCAAAAAGTAGTAACAGATATACTGTAAATAGCCAACTTTCCATTCCTGTTAATCAGCTATCCATTTCATTTTCTGGCGATAACTATTCTTGTTTCTTTTTCTAGAGATATTCTATATATGAGCAAAAATGCGTGTATGTATGTGTATCATAATACATATATAATATTTTTTCACAAATGTTAGTGTGTCATATATACTATTCTGAGCATTAATTTTCCAGTTAATATTTCTTAAAGATATTTCCACATCAATACACAAAAAGGCCCATATTCTTTTTGGCAGCAGAATAGTATTCCATTATTTCTATGTCCCCTTTTCCTGGAAATGTAAACTGTTTCCACATCTGCTAATACAGACAATATGTTAATGAATCAATTTGTATGTAAATCACTTTACACATGTGCTAGCATAACTAGTGATAATTACTTACAAGTAAATCTTGGTCAATGATTATATGTATGCTTTTATGATTTTGACATATATTTCCAAATTGTCCTCCATAGAGGATGTACCAATTAGAGTGTACATTGAGAATATAGGAATTCCTGTCTCCTTGCCCTTAGGAGGCAAGCCATTAGAGGTGAAACCATGCCTTGTCCTTATGAGATCAGTGCATAGACATCTAAAGAATGAGTCATGGTGAGAGATGTAGAAAAATTCTCTGTAGCTCCCTGTGATGTTGGTCACTCAGTTTCTTGAAAACTTTTTTTAATATGTGTGTGTGTGTGTGTGTGTGTAGTGTTTGTATATTCATACTTATATGTATAATTATATATAAACTTTAATGTACCAAATAAAATAACGATGTCAATTAACAGCAGGCACAACTAATATATACATATGTATGTATATTACCAATATATATTTTAATATATACTTATATATTACATGTTATACATATATTTGTTGTATATGATATATAACTATATATTGTATATTATGCATAATTATGTATATTATATCCTTAGGGTATATTCTGAAATGTAGAATTTGGTAGAAAAGTCATGCATTTTTATCTGCGATTTTAAAAAAGAAAGATATTTGATAATTTATGGAAATTTAGATAATCTATTACATTATAATCTGAGGAAAATTCTGCAAATATACTCTAACCAAACCAAGATATAAATTAACATGTGGTCCTGAAGAGAATAGAAGAGAAACAGAAGAGAGAGGAACCAATAGTGAACAATGAGTAAATATAGAGTGGTAAATACATTGATGAAGAATATCCAATACGTATAGTGTAAGGGCTGAGAAAGAACTCTCAAAAAGGCTCATTGTAAGGAAATTATAAACACTTCTACATTATTTCACTGACTGAAATTTAGCAATTTGAGGATAGAAATGGGGGAATAAAAGTATTCTTGTAGTTCTGTCTTCATTTAATGTTTGAGGGATAGTTTAGGAGATCAGGCAGCACTCTAGTAGAAAAAAATAATCATTATGAGCAAATGGTTGGGTCCTGTAAGTCAAATTTTTAGAGTAGAGAAAGAGAAGATATCCACTTATGGAATGGTAAAATTGAGTAGAGTGTTCAAGTTAATGAAAACAAATAAGAATGACAACCAGCAAAAATAAGGAAGTGGGAAAAAAAGAGAATGCACTAATGTAAAGTAAATAAGTTATAAAAATAAAGTATATGGAAAGAAGAAAAATAGATTAATAACTATATTTTAAAGTGAATGGACTAAATACTTTTATATAAAACAGAGACTGTAAAAGGAGATTAAAAATTTAAACCAGATATATGTTACTTATAAGTAGTATACTTAAAGCGAGAAAGAGAAAGAAAAGTTGAAAATAATGGGATGCACTAAGAGTAGGCAAAAGCTCCCAAACTAAGAGGAAACAGGAGTGTAATAGAAATATCCTAAAAGTGGAAAATAAAGCACAAAACAGGAGAAAGGCCAATTAAGAACACTCATAGTTTATAAAGATTATCAGCCATTAACAACACAGAAGTAAGCATATAAAAAAAATCCTACTTATATAGGCAGAACATGCTTACCAATGTTTATATATAATTTGTTAATTATAGATGACAGAAGTTAATTATTTCAAAGGTTTGAATAATACATTAAATAAACTTGATTATATGTATACATGTATGCATGTATTGCGTATCTATATAAAATCATATGTCTCTCTCAAAGAGAATTCATATCTTTTGTTAACATTTACAACATGGATCAAGTAATTGGCTGCCAAAGTCTCCATAACTAGAGAATTATAGGTCATTTCTCATGTCATAAAATTGGAAATAACAAAAATCGAACACAAATATCTAATGACTAGAGTTCAAGAAACACACACTTGGGTAACTCCTGGTTTAAAGAGGAAAAGGAAAAATAATTATCTAGAAGTTAATGAAAAGAACATGTCATATCAAAATCTAAGTTTTTAGGAAACAACGTATTTTAAGAGCATGAATTACAGTTAGCAATAGGGAAAAAGGGAAATATTAAGGAATTTAGTTCTTATTTCATGAAATTAGAAAATCCAAATAAGCTTGAAAAAAATTTACAAACAAACTTCTTAAGTTCATAAGACGGGGAAAAAAAGATTGGAAAGGATAAATCTATCCAAAAGCCTCCTTTCCTTTTATGAGAAGATCTGTAATATAGGGAAGTGGCTTGTGAGACTAATACAGAAAAAATATAACTTAAGATAGTAAGGAAAAAGGAGATAGAACGTCTCACAAGGGAGAGCACAGATTATAAGGATTAAATGCAACCCTATGACAACACATTTGTAGCAAAATATAAAGTATTAAAATGAACTTCTCTCAAATCTCCATGTTGAAATCTTACTTCTTTCTGAACAATCATCTATTTTGGTTTGATATTTCTTTTGAAACGTTAGTATTAGAAAATATTAGTAAATTAGATTACAAGGTAATCTAGTCTATGAGCCAAATTCTCTGCAAATTGAATAATTAAGAATTTATACTCTGCAGCCATATGGCTTGGGGTTAATCTTAGTTATACCATTATTTAGCTATATGACCTTGACCTTAGGCAAATTACTTAACTTTTATGTGCTTTATTTTCTTCCTCTGTTAATAAAGATGATGATGCTAACAACAGTAATTGCCTAATAGGGATGCCATTCAGACTAAATGAGGTAATGCATAAAGTAAGCAATTAGTAGTGGATTGGCACAGAGTGACAAATAGTAGTCATTATTTTGTCTTTCATTTTATTCCTTTATTCAACATATATTTTTGAACATCTCTTTCTGTGTCCACTTCACTATAGGTACTGGACTGTGGAAGTAAACAACAAAAGTACCTACCTTTGTAAAGTTTACATGCTGCTGGTCAAGACAGATAGTAAACATAACATTATAATTTCAAGGAGTGACAAGATCAT
Organism: Acinonyx jubatus; assembly: GCF_027475565.1. NCBI lineage: Eukaryota > Metazoa > Chordata > Mammalia > Carnivora > Felidae > Acinonyx > Acinonyx jubatus. Next base: position 28,029,078 of record NC_069391.1, read on the forward strand.
TGATTTATTGTGTGGTGGTGTGTAGCCAGTAAAAATGGTTTATTGTTCAGTTACCCATAAAATACAATGCTAAGTTTTTATTATAACCTCTAGTTTACATATGTGATGATAAATATGATAAAAAGGCCAGGCTTCAGGAAGGAAGACTTAGGTTTGAATCTGACTTAGCTCTGATATATATTTACCTTTAGTCAAGTTTACTTAATATTTATCCTTTAGTTTATCTGTAAAATGTGGATTACAATACCTCTATTTTAGCACTATGATGAGATTAACTAAATTACATGACACATTGCATGTAGCATAAAACATGTTAGTTTCCTCTTCCTTGCTTTGGTTCATTTTTGTATACTTCTTTTTTTTCTTTAGTCTTCTCCTTTAGAAATATTTTTCCCTTCTGGAAGAATATGGTACTTGTAAACTAGTACACATTTGAAAGTAATCGTAAGATACACAATTTGTTTTAACAAATTTTAATGTTTTACAGGTAAAAGAGAAACAGTAGAATGGAATGGGAAAATCAAACCATTCTGGTGGAATTCTTTTTCAAGGGACTTTCTGGCTACCCAAGGCTTGAGCTACTCTTTTTTGCACTGATCTTAATAATGTATGTTGTCATCCTTCTGGGCAATGGCACCCTTATTTTAATCAGCATCTGGGACCCCCACCTTCACACCCCTATGTACTTCTTCCTGGGGAACCTCTCCTTCTTGGACATCTGCTACACCACCACCTCCATTCCCTCCACACTGGTGAGCTTCCTCTCAGAAAGAAAGACCATATCCTTCTCTGGCTGTGCAATACAGATGTTCCTCGGCTTGGCCATGGGGACAACAGAGTGTGTGCTCCTGGGCATGATGGCCTTTGACCGGTATGTGGCTATCTGCAACCCTCTAAGATATCCTGTCATCATGAGCAAGGATTCCTATGTGCCCATGGCAGCTGGGTCCTGGATCATAGGAGTCATCAACTCTGCAGTACAAACCGCATTTGTAGTACAGTTGCCTTTCTGTGGGAATAACGTCATCAATCATTTCTCCTGTGAAATTCTGGCTATCATGAAACTGGCCTGTGCTGACATCTCAGGCAATGAGTTCATCATGCTCGTGGCCACAACACTGTTTATATTGACACCACTGTTATTAATCATTATCTCTTACACATTAATCATTGTCAGCATCCTCAAAATTCGCTCTTCTGAGGGGAGAAGCAAAGTTTTCTCCACATGCTCAGCCCATCTGACTGTGGTGATAATATTCTATGGAACCATTCTCTTCATGTACATGAAGCCCAAGTCTAAAGACACACTTAATTCAGAGGACTTGGATGCTACTGACAAACTTATATCCTTGTTTTATGGGGTTATTACTCCTATGATTAATCCTTTAATCTACAGTCTTAGGAACAAGGATGTGAAGGAGGCAGTAAAACACCTATTGAGAAGAAATGTTTTTAATAAGTAAATGGGAAAGGGACAGGTTATTTTTATAATCACAATATGAAAATCAGGGAAACCAAAGAACCTAATAGATCGGTTCTTGTTGCTGTGTCAAATTCATCTCTCAAATCTCTCAAGCTTTAAAAATTTTTTTGGTGCAGTGTGTAATGAAAATAAGTGAATGCCTATGTTTTAGGAGTCAGCGATTATGGTTTTTTCTTATTGTTGAAGAGCTTGAACGTGAGGGCAAGTAGAGGGGTAATGTAATAGTGAGAGAGATTTCCAGACAGGACAATGTTACCCTTTAAATGCTTTTTGATAAGATTATTTTCAAAACCAATTTAATATTTTCTTACTTTATAAGACAGAATAAAAACCTGTTTCAGATTTTTAAAACTGTTAAAATCATGAACTTACAATATTGTATTTACTAAAAAATATAATTTACTTGGAGCCTGTTCATATATGTAATGTTGATTGTCCTCTGTCTAGGTAGCTGTACAATATTAAACTTTTTGGTTCTAGTATAATAATTTTTTATAACTTTTTGTTCATATCCACCTATGAGGTATTAAGTTATTATTCTTTTCTACTTTCAACATATCTACTTTGACAGTCTTTTTTTCTGAAGGACTTCTGATACATGGGATCTAACTGCTTTGGATGTGGAATTAAATGACTGATTTTTAAAGCCTTTTGAAAATTAAAAGAAAATAACTACTTAGTGAAATATCCATGGATAAAAGTAGAGCTATATCTTTTCCTTTGTATCACTGACTTTCTATCCATGAAGTATGTTGCTAATCCAGGAGGAATCTGTTATTATGGAATGGTGGATCTACCTTTAGATGGTTTTTACATTTGGTTTTTATCTGGGATTTCCATTTCTTTTCTATGTTATGGTAACGTTCAGCTTTAAAAACATTTACTTTTATCATTTTATTTCTTCATCTGAATTTCATACTTTAAATATTCATATTAGATTTGAATGATTAATATTATATATTTTTTCTTCCTCTATCATATTATTCTCAGAGTTTTTTATTTAAAAATTTAAGTAATTTAGGTTATGTTTCTTTTTTAAAACAGTATCCTATATTTTTAAAAAAATTAAATTGAAGTTAATTAACAAACAGTGTAGTCTTGGCTTCAGGAGTAGAACCCAGTGATGCATCACTTATATATGACACCCAGTGCTCATCCTGAAAAGTGCTCTCCTTAATGCCCATCACCCATTAATCCATCCCTCCACTCACACTCCAACAACCCTCACTTTATTTTCTGTCTTTAAGAGTCTCTTATGGCTTGCCTCCCGCTCTGTTCTTATCTTATTTTTCCTTCTGAGCCCCTATGTTCATTTGTTGAGTTTCTCAAATTCCACATGTGAGTGAAATCATATGATATCTTTCTCTGACTAATTTATAATACCCTGTAGTTCTATCCATGTTGTTGCAAATGGCAGGACTTCATTCTTTTTAATCGCCAAGTAGTATTCCATTGTACATGTATACCACATCTTCTTTATCAGTTTGTCTGTTGGGTGGACATTTGGGCTCTTTCCATAATTTGGCTATAGTTGATAGTGCTGCTATGAACATTGGGGTGCATATGCCCCTTCGAATCAGCATTTTTGTATCCTTTGGTTAAATGTGTAGTAGTGCGATCACTAGTTCTATTATTAATTTTTTGAGGAAACTCCATACTGTTTTCCAGAGTGGCTGTATCAGTTTGCATTCCCGCCAACAGTGCAAAAGGGCTTCCCTGTCTCCACATCCTTGCCATCATCTGTTGTTCCTATCTCGAGAAACAAGAAATGTCCCCAATACATAACCTAATCTTATAACTAGAAAGAAAGAAGCTAGAAAAAGAACAGGAAATAAAGCCCAAAGCCAGCATAAGGGAAATAATAAACATTAGAGGAACTAAATGGTATAGAATCCAAAGAAACCAAAACAGATAAATGAAACTAAGAGCTGTTTTTTTTGAAATAATAGCTTATGATTCTTTTAGAATTTTAGAAAACTTTAAGATATTAGGTTACTTGGTTTTGCTCTTGTTTGATTGCTTCAGCTTTTTAAACACTGCTTAAAATTCTACATTATTTAATTGCTAATTTTTATTTAGATTTTAAAATTTTATTGTTTTTTTAACCTTTTAATTTTTAAAAAATCTTGTGTTTACTTTTAATTGTAAAAGAGAGATTCATTTTCCCCTTATAGTTCAGAAAGAGGCAGCAGTGAGCATTTTATAGGATACTACATCACAAAAGAAAGGCCTCCTTTATTCCATTGTCATTCTACTTCTATCTCTGTCTCCTTGAATCTTTTATTTTTCTTAGTAGTAATAGTAGTAAATAATTATTTTCTGGGAATGTCCTTCAAGAAATTTGAGAGAACCACAAGTTCATGATCCTTCCAAGATCCTATATCTATCTAACTAACGAACGAATGAATGAACGAACAAACGACAGCAACAACAAAAAGACCTAAGACCTGAGTGACTTCTTGTAATGGTGTACTTTATGAAACTATAAGGGGGATAAAATGTTTTAAATTTCTCCAATATGCAAAGCTGTTAGGATATACTGAGTCAACATTTGTCTAAAACAACGAGCTGTCAGCATACTCAAGGAGGTAGTGAAAGATTTGACTGACAAACCACAATAGAGGTTTTGTATAACAGGTTCACAGCCTGATTTACATCAAACATATTTATTCCCGAGATGGAGTTCTTGGGAATTTCTTTCCAGAACGGTCATATATGTATATCATATTATACTGTGTGTGTATATATATATATATATATATATATATATATATATATATATATATACTGTCACTCCTTTGCATTACTTTCTTTCATCATCATGATCAGTGAGAAGCTGGCTAGAACCCAGTTTATACAAAGTAAGATTTTAAAACATGGCATCAGAGTCATTTCACTGATTCATGGTTTCCTGACTTTGTTGGATTTAGACTTGGTCATTGTGCAGCTGCCCAGAAAGTGGAATGACCATATTGCAGATTGGCCCTTTGGAAAATGCTTAGGGGGCAGATAGACTAGCAATTTGTAAACTTTAGTTGGCTTTCTTAGGAGAGAATGATGTGCTATTCAGAGGGGGACAGAATAACTGAAGGGTGACTAAATGAAAGTGTTTAGAGACTACTGGTTGTGGCTGATCTCTTGTTTCATACCACTATTTAGGCTTCAGGACCAGTCATTTCTGCCTGTTCTTCAGTGTCATCAATGCTGATGTCATTTTGATCCAGTTTGTGTCATCCCATGCATGGATTTACATTCCCTTCATTCTCTGAACTATAGCTAGCTCTGGGCTTCTATTTACTAACTGAAGATTTGAGGAAGATACAAAGGAATGACAATGCAGAAAAGGAAAAAAGAATAACCCTAATTAGACTTCAGATCTCACTCTATTTAACCTCCACCATGAGCTTTCATAAAGATTCCTTATCATCCGTCTCTCCCCTAGGCTCTGGTCACCTGTTATGTTAATAGCGTTCACTGTTTCTCATTTAAGAATTATATCTTACATTTGTTATCATCCTTAGTCCCAGAGAAGCATGACTCCATGTACTTGCTTCTGGACCTTGGAAGACATCAGGTTCAGACCAAAACTTAAGTAGTTGCTGTCAGCTAGGGCACAAACAAAGCGTAATGCCAGTTTTTGTTTGTTTGTTTTGTTTGTTTTGTTTTGGTTTTGGTTTTGGTTTTTCTAGTCAAACATCTTGTGTCTTTGGAACATGATGGCCCTAATAGAATCAACCTTGGAATGGTGACCATATGTCTTATTTGCTCAGAATGAATCTACTTAGCAGAGTTTCCCTGGTGTAATTAGTAATAGTTCACTTTCATTGTCAAGTGTCCTAGCTTGGATGAGAAGAAAAATTATGTAATGCCTTATAAGTGGAGATGAACAAAAGTTATAAAAATAATACTATACTAGAATGAAAAAGTTTAATATTATATAGCTACATAGAACAAGGGTAATCAGCATTTCATATTTGAATAGACTCCAAATAAATCAGATTCTTTTAGTAATTACAATATTATAAATTCATGATTTTAACTGACTTTTAAAAATCTGAAACCAGTTTTCATTCTGTCTTGTAAAGAAAGTAACAAAATATCCTGGTAGTCCAAGCCTCCTTACCTTACTTTCTAGAAACTTTATATTTTTACCTTTCATACTGAGATACACAACCCATCTGGAATTGATTAAATAACAATCTCTGGGCAGATCATGCCATGCTGTTTAGGGTGTCCTAAATTGTTTTCCACAATTTACTTGGAAATTTGTTAATTTGCTTTACATTTATTAGACATCAGAGTAACATATTTTTACTTATTTTTATTCTCTTCTGTTTTGTCTCACTAAAATCATTAGAAATACATTTTATAGGATTTCTGGGAGCTCATTTACACCCAGTACTAACAAAATGGACTTTATATTTGTAATTGTATTTTGGAACTAGAAATATTTTGTGTCGTCTACAATCTGCTTGTTTGTATTATAAGAGGAATCTTAATTTTTAAGGAACCTAAAACCTAGTTTTAAATAGTCCTTAGCCATTTTCAGGCACCAATACATTTTTCAAATAAAATTCTCTCATTTTACCTTATATGTCTCAACTCCTGAATATGTTACTCTAAGTACCAGAATTCGTAACCAGTACTAAAAGTAATGATAAATGATATAAATAATGAAAAGAAATCTGTCACTATTTATGAATAATGCTCTATGATGTGGGATCCTCAAATGATCTATAGTATTGGACTTAAAAAGTGAATTAATGTCAACTATGCTTCAATTAAAAATTTTAAAAAATTGCAAAAAAGTGAATTTACCAAGATTGCTAAATATCAGTTTAGCATAGAAAAATCATTACATACCAATAACAAGAAAGTAGAAAATAGCATTTAAAGCAAAATTTATAATAGCATCAAAAATATAAAAATATATGACAAGACATTTATATAAGAAAAATCAATAAAACGTTATTGAGAGAAATTTAAAAATACCTAAATTAATGGATTAGAAGATTCAATAGTATAAAGATGTCATTCTCTCTAAATTGAAATATAGGTTCAAGGGTATCTCAATCAAAATTCCAGCAGATTATTGTGAAAATTTATACACAGACACCAAAATATACAAATGCCAACACTAGCTAACCCACCCATAAAGAATAAATAATTTAGAGGGCCAAAATCAAATCTTATTATATAGAGCTATAGCTAAAAAGACAATGTAGTATTTGTGCAAGGATAAGAATAGACTAATGGAACAGTACAAGAGGCCAAAAAGAGATCCAAACATATATGGTCAATTAGTTTATATCAAAAGTGATACTGTAGTGCAGTGGGGAAGAGAGCTTTCAATAAAATCATATTGAGTCAAATAGTGTACACATAGTAAAAAATAAATCCTGACCTTGCCTGATACCGTACACAAAAATTAATTCCAGATGGATTGTATATCTCAGTATGAAAGGCAAAAATGTAAAAGTTCTAGAAAGTAAGGTAGGAAGCTTGGACTCATCAGGATATTTTCCCTATGGATAAAAATAGGAGAGACAAATGAATAAAATTATGACTCTTTTAAGAGGGATAAAGACCAGGTGAGTCAGTGTTGGATAGGCAATGAAACCATTTATTGCTACATCAGTGTTACATTGTTACAATGAAACAGCATAATAAACAATCATAAAATCTCAGTGGTACACCAAAATAAACATTTATTCAAGTCTATGAGACACCTGGATCCATGTGACCTCAACTAAATTATCTTTATATCTCAAATCAGCTGTGAGTTGGCTTGCTGATTGTGGACTCACTCATTTGTTGGGGATTGACTGACTCATGTAAAGTGGCCTTGGCTGGTGGCAACTGAGGCACCTCAGTTCTGCTTAATGTGCATTTTATCCTCCAGTTGGATAACTTGGACATATTTTCATGATAATAGCAGAGATGGAAAAGAGAGGACTAACCTGAGTGAAAGTGCTTTACTAGTCTCTTCTTGCATTATATTTCTTAATGCTCCAGTGATCAAATCAAGCCACATGTGTAGGACCAAATCAGAGTAGGCAAGCCTAGGAAAGAGTGAAGAATTGGGGTCATTAATATAATTAATATACCACAATTGTATAAGATCACTTAGCTCACCAATAGTCGAGCTGAGGTTTAATTCACAACTCTTTACGTCTGGTACTCATTCCAATGCACTATTCCTTCAAAGACTGTTATATAATCTTTATAAAATCACAATCATTGTGCTAAAAACTCAGGGTCTTCAAGGGGCATTTGATAGTAGTCAGTTATCTGATTGATCAATGTTCTCCCTTTACTCTGTGGCCATTTAAAAGCTCAGTAAGGATGTTTTGTCTTCTGTTTTTCATGTAACTGAAAGATGTGGAGAGATTTCTGAAAATAATTCAGTTACTTTACAAGCCCAGAGGCCCTGTAGGAAGGCATTTCTATAGTTTTTAATTGCAGTATTTGCTATGTAATTCGAGGGCAATCTGCAGAAGGAATGCAGGAGGCAAATAGTCTCCTACAATTCTACTTGCACAAAGGCTGCTCAGCAATCAAGTCTCTTATTGGCCCAGATAACTTGAATTAATTAAAATTTTTTTAACCTCATTTTTTGGTTCCCATTAGTACATGGAACTTGGAGAATCAAACCCTGGAGAACTAGAAAGTTTCTTATCTTCTTTATGTTCCAGAATCACAGCATTAAATTGTTAAGGGAGTTGGAAAGTCCCTGATAGCAACAGGAGACTTTAGTAGTCTTAGATCCAGGGATAACCCTTTGGAAGTTTTAGAGAGCAGAGCATAGGTGGTGATTTTGGCAGAAAAAAATCTTTGTCATTATTTTTCTTATGCAGTTATTTTTATATTTTTACCAAAAGCTCTGTATGTTGAGAATTTGTGAATGAGGAAAGATCTGGCTTGATTTTTTTGCAAACCAAGAGCATCCATATCCTTTTTCATTGCAATTTCTGAATAAAAATACCTCTGCATAACCCACTCTAATACAGTTTTCATGGAGAATTACCATAATTACAAAATTCAGATTCTTTTACTTTTCTGAGCACTGCACAAAGATTCACAAGCAAGACCATGCTGGAGATCAACTTTAAATAGTGAAGCATACATTAGTCAAAGAGGAAGATACTGATCACATGTGCTGAGGTAAATGAGAGCAGACCTTATCCATCTCTTTCTGTATCCTCTGATTTATAAAACTGATTCATGGGTCTCAGCTAGGCCAGGAGACCAGAATAGGAGACCAGATATTTACTTTTAAAAGAAGTACTTGTTGATAAGGAAAATATTGAGTTGAAATGAGCCCAAAATGTGGGACGGAAGTTTTCGATTTGCTTTTGATTTTCTCATTTATCTCAGACAAGTCATTAAACTCCTTCAAGCATCCGTCAACTTTAAAATTAGAATGTTGGGGTAGAACTCTGATTTGTTCTGGCTCTGACATTTGGGAAGGAAAAGGGAAGAGATTGTTGGAAAACATTTGGTTATCTTAGCCCTGGCATCTGAAGTCATTTTAGGGAAAGTATCTCAATAAAATGACTTAGGATAGGTGAGACTCTTACAAGCATTGTAAAGGAAGGATAAGGGAAAGAATAGGGACCCAATCTGCATGAGAAAAAGACATCATTATTTTATTTATAAGAAAAGACCAGACAGTGGTGAAGAAAGAAGAGAAAGCAAGAAGAGCAAGAGCTAGAATAGGAAAACTGGGTGCTGAGTGGGGAAAGACCACTAGAGAAGCCCTCAGTAGAAGCATGGTGTGTGCTGACCCAAATGAACGTTAAAAAGCAGAAATCTTTAACAATCACCTTTCTGAAAATAATCAGTCAGGTGTTTCCTATTCACTTATGGATTGGAGGTTGACATTTTAATAGATTATGAAGAAGTACTAAGTTTTTTATCTGAGCCAGTGTGAACCAGCACTGGGTTAGCATAGGCAGGTATAGCTCTGAAAGAAAAGCAGGGAGATGATGAAATCATAAACGTTTTGTGATGTTCTGAAATATTAGAGAGGCCATGGAATTGGGTGGTGGAAAAAGAATTTTAAATTAATCTAGGAATTGTCATCTTCCTGTATAGATTACAAAAAAAACCCCAAACAAACTGATTTCAAAGAGGCCAAGTGATTTGCCTGATTATGCACACCACTAAGTAGCATGGTTGGATTTAGAGTCCAATTCTTACACTCAGAGGACAGTGGTCTAAAACCCTACAGAAGATAATTGGGGAACACCTCAACCTCTCCTAAGAGTACAAATGGTCATTGCCTTCCCCACCTCACTCTATGTCAAATATTTAAAGCTAAGAGTTCATCGTCTTTGTTTCTTAAATGAACTGGTTTCTTTAATGTTACAGATAAGGGTGCATATCTAAATGAGCAGTTGAGAAATCTTAGGCTTTTAAGTTGGCACAGGGACCAATAGTGAAAATGTTCTTATTTGAATATGTACCAAACATTGTCCATGTTCAAGGGAGTGGTGTGTTATTAAAAATCTTGAATGTAAGTTATTCTTTGCTAGTATTATGGGGAACAAGATCTGGAGAAGCTCAGTTGTACCAGGGGTGGGAGCCAATGGGATGTGCACATATGGCTATTGTTCAGTGTAATATACTTGAGTAATGTAGGTATATATAAAGAACGAAGCTGTACTTGAGACAGTGGCATACAGTTTTGATGACTGGATAAATATTCATGAAAAACAAGACTGGAGTTGGTGAGAAAGGTAACAGCATGTAGATGAACTGTTGGTTATAGACGTAAAAATATAAAATGGCATGATAAGTATGAGAAATGACAAGCTGGTTGTTGTTTCAGACCAGAGTCTGGAGCTGGAGTGTTGGAAGATGAGGCTGGAAAAGTAGGCAGTGATGAGGATGTGAGGCTTGAGTGTGTGTGATTGATTGCATTTGAGCTCTACTTAGAGGACAGTGGTTTTTAAACATGTTCCCATATGTGACTAATTGTGAGATACATCACAAGTAATTAGAATTGCATTATAAAATCCTGAACTTTGAAAATCAGTTTGTTTCTAAGAAAGCGTGAGCTCAGGATGATTCCATATTCAAAAATGCCTTCTTGGAAATGGAAATCAGGTAGTACGATAGTGATTGGACACAGGTTTATCTTCTATTTATAGTGTACCGCATATCCATGTGTTACAACACATAATTAGCAGGTTTATGAGATGCAACTAAATCCTTTCTCCATGTAACGTTTTACAAAATTTCTTTTCTTTCCCCAGCAAGCCTCCTGTGGTCCTTAACTCAATTAGGTATAATGCATTTTTTTAAAAGTTTGTTTATTCATTTTGAGAGAGAATGTGAGCAGATGAGAGATGAGAGAGTGAGAGAATGAGAGAGAATCCCAAGCAGTCTCCGCACTGCCAGTGTGGAGCCTGACATGGGCCTTGAACTGAACCTGTGCGGGGCTTGACCATGGGATCATGACCTGAGCCAAATCCAGGTTTGATGCTCAACCACTGAGCCACCCATGCGCCCCAGGTCTAATGCCTTTTTTGATTAAACTAAGTGTCACAATGTCTCACTGACCAGTGTTCCTAACACAGAGCTAAGATTCTTACCCTCTGTGTTCTCATGGTACCCGAGGGTGTATGTATATGATGTTAATTGTATTTATTTCTTTACTTGACTGTGTGATATTTTATTCTGAGCTGCCCAAGAGTAGCTTTTTAGGTAATTCAAAGAGATCTTCAGTGACTTGTAGTATATTCAACAAATGAATGAATGAGTGAATAATTAGCATGGTATTGCCAGAATAATGATCCTTTTAAAGTACCCCTAACTAATCCCCTTGAAAGATGGTAGAATTTGATTTTCATATATATACAATGTATATTTTTATTCACTACTACAGATAAACAAAGAGGCATAAAATGGTCAAGGCAAACTTGACAGTCATTTCCAATTTTATTTTCCTGGGGTTTACTCGTTACCCCAAAGTTGAGGTCATCATATTTGTGCTGTGCTTGCTGATGTACCTGATCACCCTGCTGGGTAATATCATTCTGATGTCCATCACCATCCTGGATTCCCACCTACACAAACCCGTGTACTTCTTCCTCAGCAACCTCTCCTTTTTAGACATCTGGTACACCTCTTCTGCTCTCACTCCAATGCTGACAAACTTTGTTTCAGGGAAAAACACCATCTCATTCTCAGGATGTGCCACTCAGATGTACTTTTCTCTTGCCATGGGCTCCACTGAGTGTGTGCTCCTGTCCACGATGGCGTATGACCGGTATGTGGCCATCTGCAACCCTCTGAGATACCCCATCATCATGAACAAGAGGGCTTGTGTGCAGATTGCCGCTGGCTCCTGGATGACAGGCTGCCTCACCGCCCTGGTGGAAACAGTATCTGTGCTGCAGCTGTCTGTCTGTGGAAGTAGCATCATCAATCACTTCACTTGTGAAATTCTGGCTGTCTTGAAACTAGTTTGTGTGGATACTTCCAGGGTGCAGTTGATCATGCTGGTGATCAGCGTACTTCTTCTTCCTATGCCGATGCTCCTCATTTGTGTCTCTTACGCATTCATTCTCTCCAACATCCTGAGAATCAGCTCAGTGGATGGTGGAAGCAAAGCCTTTTCAACATGCGCAGCCCACCTGACTGTGGTGGTTTTGTTCTATGGGACAGCTCTCTCCATGTACCTGAAGCCCTCTGCTGTAGATTCACAGGAAATAGACAAATTTATGGCTTTGGTATATGCTGGATTAACCCCCATGTTGAATCCTATCATTTATAGTTTACGGAACAAAGAGGTAAAAGTAGCTGTGAAAAAATTGCTGATTAGGAACCCTCTGTGTGCTTTTTCAATCCCCCATAGCAAATCATAACATTAGTCTAAGGGATGTATTGACGTGTTCAATACGCACCAGAACATTGGACTAAGAGGGGAAGACACTCATTTTAAATAAGATGTGTGATTTCCTAAGTTTCCTCCTTGACTGACTGCTGAAGCTCTAAGATAATATAGACATATGTTACATAAGCATATCTGAAATCTTACATAAAAAGGGCTCATGGTGACAAATTTCAATATTTTGTTTTGGGTGATAGAATGTAAGTATAGCTTTAAACATTAAGTTAGTGTATTGTTAGTATTCAAAATTATGTGCATGTAATATACAAATGTAAAAACTATAGTAGACTTTTTAGATAGTTTATTATTAACCTCTGTTTTAGGCTGAGTTGTGTCCCTGCAAAACTTATGTTGAAGCTCTAATCCCCAGTACCTCAGAATGTATCTACTTTTGGAGATAAGGCCTTTAAAGTGGTGATTAAGTAAAGCGAGGCTATCAGTGTGGGCCCTCATACAATTTGAGTTGTGTCATTATGAGAAAATATTTAAGAAATTTAGACACACATGAGTACACGAGTGTTGCTCACACACAGAAGCAAGGACATAGCAAGAAAGCGGCTATCTGAAAGCCAGGGAGAGGCCTCAGAAGAAATCAAATCTGCCAACACTTTAATCTTGGTCTTCTATCCTCCAGAACTATGAGCAAGTCAATTTCTGTTGTTCAGCCAGTCAAGTCTCTGCTATTTTGTTGTGGTAGCTTTAGGAAACTAGTACAACCTCTTTTTCCGCATTGCTAAATTTAATGGGAGTAATTGCATATTCTATAAAGTGTGACTATGTTTTACATGTGTGGAAATATTTGTGCATGCAGATGGATGTGTGTGATGTGAATATATATGTACAAATGGAGAAGGTCTGCACAAATGTATACTGAATAGAAATGGGGTAGAGGAATGCTATTCTGGAAAAAATATGAGAGAGTTTAGCAATTTGTTGTTGGTCTTCGAGTGTTGATGTTATTTAGTAAATTCAAAGAAGCTGCAGGATGTTTCAGTGAAACTATGAAGGCCCTTCCCTTTTTTATTGTGATATCCGCTAAGACCTATATCCTTTAATTCAAGGGTGTAAATGAAGCCATAAGCATTTAGAAACAAAATACATAATATATTTGTATTATAAAATATACAGTACCCCAAACCCACTAAAATGGTGTGAAGTAGTGAAATACATGAATATATCTTATAATATAAACCACAATATACAAGGAATTAAAAAATGTACACTCATCCGTATTTGTAACATTTGTATGTCCTTTCTGGACCAGATGACTAAATGTGAGGTCAGTGTGCAAAACTGCTTTTTATCATGAAGCTGTCACCAGAGTCTATAAAATTGATATGATGCCCTGGATCCTGAAAGCAGTCGGATGAAGAAGATAGGATAAATATGGGATTACAGGGCTGTAGGGCTGGATTTGATTTCTCAGATATGAATGAACAGTCATCAAAGATGATTGGTCCATTGGTGTCAGTAAAGAACTCTGATGCAGGCATTGATTGGATGAGAGGAGATGCCTAAGGATGATGACTTCACAAAGTTAGGGATGTAAGTCGGTTGACTGGTTGGCTGTGCATTGATGGTTAGACTTACAGATGAAGACAGATTTGTGAAATCTGGGCAAGAAATCAGGTCTAAAGCTATACATATGTTGGGAAATCTTTTGCACAGAGATGGAAATTGAGCCCTTGGTGTGGATGATGTTGTCTAGTGAGAAATTTAGGACAATTGCCTATAAAATAGTTGGCTATATTTTCCTGTTATTGATCACAGCTGTGGTAAAAATGAAAGTATAGTACACTTGGGATCTAGAGTAAGTTTTCCAAAGGATACAAAATGCTGATTTGATGAACACATGCATCCCAATGTTTTTACCAACACTATCAACAATAGCCAAATTATGGATAATCCCAAATGTCCACTGACTGATGAATGGATAAAGAAGAGAATGGTGTACACACACACACACACACACACACACACACACACACACACACAATGGAATACTACTCGGTGATCAGAAAGTCTGAAATCTTGCCTTTTGCAACAATGTGTTTGGAACTAAAGTATGTTATGCTAAGCGAAATAAGTCAGACTGAGAAACACAAATATCATATGATTTCACCTATATGTGGAATTTAAGAAACAAAACAGATGAACATAGGGGAAGAGAAGAAAAAAAAATGAGATAAAACAGAGAGAGAGAGAAACCATAAGAGACTCTGAAATACATAGAAGAAACTGAGGGTTGCTGGAAGGGAGGTGGATGGGGGATGGACTCAATGGGTGATGGGTATTAAGGAGGGCTCTTGTTGGAATGAGCACTAGGTGTTATATATAATTAGTAGAATCACTAAATTCTACTCCTGAAACCAATACTATAGTATATGTTAGTTAACTAGAATTTAAATTTTAAAAATTTACATTTTTTTGTTTCTGTATAATCTTAGTGATTTTAGGAGATTTCTTTTTTTTTTAATGTTTATTCATTTATTTTGAGAGAGGGAGAATGTGTGCACATGCCCTCAAGCAGGGGAGGGCAGAGAGACAGGGAAAGAGAGAATCCCAAACAGGCTTTTCCCTGATCACCTCCCCCTCCCCCAGTACACACACACACACACACACACACACACACACAATGTGGGACTTGATCCCATAAACCGTGAGATCATGTCCTGAGCCAAAATTAAGAGCTGGACCTTTAAATCAATGAATTACCCAGGCTCCCTGATCTTAGGCAATTTCTTGAATATCCGAATCAAATTTCCTTGTTTATGAAATGGGAATAATTATTTAAAAAATTTTAATATTTATTTTTGAGAGAAAGAGAGAAACAGTGTGAGTGGGAGAAGGGCAGATAGAGAGGGAGACACGGAATCTGAAGCAGGCTCCAGACTCTGAGCTGTCAGCACAGAGCCTGACAGGGGACTGGTATCCATGAACCGTGAGATCATGACCTGAACTGAAGCCGGGTGCTCAAGCCACCCAGGTGCTCTGGGAATAATTTAATATATTTATAATAATTATTTAAAAATTCGTATTTGCTAATTCCCAAAGACCACCTGACAATTAGCTATGATGATAGCCTTATCACTTTGAGAGTCAATTTTTTGATATTTTTTTTGGACTAGACCCTAGCCCCAGTTAGTTTCAATTTACCTATTATTTCAAATGTATTGAGCAATATCTATGAATGTGTTATACACCTAGAACTGACATTCTGGTAGTTTTTAGGGATATAAGCATAAAATACCTCAAGCTATCTCTTTCTCTCTCTTTCACCCTTTCTCTGATTGTCTGAGCTGAATCATTCCCTGTGTGGTGTCCTCTCGATTCTACTGGGTTCTGACAACTTGCACTGGGCCTCCCTTTCATGTTTACATTTTACTTATTCCATCAGGTCCAAACATCCTGCTGAACAAAACAAGCAGGGATTCCCTCCTGAACTCTGTTGGGTTGTTGAAACCTTTGCTGGGTGGCTCTTGAGCAGAGCCGCTCTCCCCTATCCAGCTCAGCTTGTGGCACTGTACCAGGCAGCTCACCTGTATTACGTATAAATACATGTTATGATATCACATAAAAAATAAAACAATTACTACTTACTAGCAATTTCAAGGGGATTTTTTTGAAAGGAAATATTTAAAATGAGACTATTGCTTCTGAAAGAGTAAAATTGTCAGTATTCCTAAGGATTTATCCAATTGATATATTTTTCCCAGCAATTGCTTATTACAGAATAATTATACACTGATATGATTTTTGCCTTACCCAGCCCAAATGACCTCTTCAGTATATTTATCAATCAAATGTATCAGTCTGCATTTAAAATTAGCTGATGTTTTACCCAAAGCTTTTGGATATGTTCTTTAGTCAGTGAAATAATACATAAATTCAAGTTCTCATATTTCCCCATATTATATTGCACTTGGATTATATTTTACTATTCTTTAAAAATGTTTATTCAATAGTTAATTACTGCCTACTGCCTAAAATAAATTTATTTTACATTAGACTTCATACAGAGAACATTGAGTTCTGCCATTGGGTAGATTTCAGAAATGAACAAATGATTATAGTATAAAAGGAAAATAGCCATAACAGAGATAAAGTTCAGGGCAGCATAGAGGAGGGAATAACTAACCCAGTAGAGTTTCAAAGGATTTGTAGAAGATCTCACACTTGAATTGTGTTTAATGCGATTGCTAGGCTGTTACCATCGAAAGAGAAATGTGATGATGGGGATGAAGTGGCATATGCAATTGTCTTTAGGTGTAAAGAACATGATGTAATTGGAGAAGTCATAGTGAATGTAGCACAGCATATGCAAACATGGGAGAAACATGAGGAAGGGAAGAAGAAGGGGAAATATGTACCTGAAAAATTAGGTTGGAGTCAGGTCAGATCCTTGGGTAAAACAAAAACCAGTAATAAACAAACAGACAAACAAGCAGAAAAACTCAAGTAGTTCTCTCGAAAGGGAACTGAAAAATATGTGTTTTACTTGTTCAATAGACCTACATACAGATGGTCATATGTTAAAATGGTTTGACTTAGGATATTTTGTCTTCATGATGATATGAAAATGATATGCATTCAATAGAAACCATACTTTAAAATTTGAAATGTGGTCTTTTCCTGGGCTAGTAACATGTGGTATGATAATTTCTTGTTGCGCTAAGCAGTGGCAGTGGCCCCAACTTCCAGTCTGAGCCACATGATCATGAGAGTAAACAGCTGATTCACTCACAACCATCCCATACCCATACAACCATTCTGTTTTTAAGTTTCAGTACAGTACTCAAATAAGTTATATGAAATATTCAACACTTTATTGCAACATTCTTTGTATGAGATGGTTTTGACCAATTATAGGCTAATGTAAGTGTTCTGAGCATGTTCAATGTAGGCTAGGCTAAACTCTGATGTTCAGTGAATTAGGTGTATTGAAGACATTTTTGACTTAATGATATTTTCAACTTTCAATGGGTTTATCAGGATATAACCCTATCAGTTGAAGAAGATCTGTACTGGATTTTCTTGGAAAAGCTTAATTTCATTTTTTCTTATTTCTTAAGGTTTGCTCACTTCTTATACCAGTAGTGTCTACATTTTTATAACAGTCATTTTCATAAAAGGTGAAATTATTGTCTTCACATTTCTTCCAACTCCTAAATTCTGTAATTTGACATACAATCTTTATTGTTCTCTTTATATGAAAAGATTTTGTCTCAAATCTGTGAGCTTATTTTGTGCATGAACTCAAAGGTATAAGTTTTTCATCCTTTTCTCCAGAACCAGTGTCTCCTCATCAATTTTCTCATAGCTCCAAGCACCTCTGTATTCCTCAGGCTATAGATGATAGGATTGAGCATGGGAGTGACTACTCCATAGAATAGAGTAATCAGTTTGTCCAAAGCAGAGTCTTTGGACTTTGGGTTCATATATGTGAAGAGGATTGTCCCATAAAGCACAGTCACTACTGTTAAGTGGGCTGAACAGGTAGTAAAGGCCTTTTTTCTTCCTTCTGCTGAATTGATTCTTAGTACAGTAGAAAGGATGAAAATGTAGGAGATACAAATTAACAATAATGGAGAAAACAAAAATATTACATTGCCCAACATTATAGCAATCTCATTCAAGGAAATATCTGCACAAGCCAGCTTGACAAAGGCCAATATTTCACAAACAAATTGGTTAATGACATTTTTTCCACAAAAGGGCAACCGTATTGCAAGTATAGTTTCTGTCAGTGAATTGAGAAAGCCCAGTCCCCAGGAGAGGGCTGCCATCTGAATGCAAAGTGCCTTGCTCATGATGATGGGGTATCTCCGAGGGTTACAGATGGCCACATAACGGTCATATGCCATCACTGCTAGAAGCACGCACTCGGTGGACCCCATAGTGTAGGAGACAGACATCTGAACAACACATCTAAGGAAGGAGATGGTTTTCTTCTGTGATAGGAAGTGAATCAACACTGAGGGGGTAGAGGAGGATGTGTAACAAATGTCTAGGAGGGAAAGATTACCAAGGAAGAAGTACATGGGCGTATGGAGGCGGGAATCCAGGAGAATTAGTATGATCAAGGTGCTGTTCCCCAGCAGGATCACCAGGTACATCATCAAGCACATGACGAAAAGGAGTTTTTCCACTTTGGGGTACTCAGAAAGTCCCTGCAGAATGAACTCAATCTCTGTCCAGTTCGTCCTGTCCATTTTATTTTTCTATACCTGGAGTAATCCACAAGAGAAAACTGCATGTGAGCATAACGCGTCAGTGCATATTACCATGTGCAGATATCACTGGAGGAGGAGCACCAAGTGTGTCCACACTAGCTGGAGTGGTGCTAAGAGCTCTGAGTTTAGTGTTTCGAATTTCTCTTCTGGTACATATAGGAAGGGATTGAAGACGAGTAATAATTACATTGATAGCTTATTAAAAATATAGGCTCTTGTATTCCATTTCCTGAGATAGTGATACACAGTTCTGAGGCAGGGAAGAACTATTTGCATCTGAACAAACATCTATTATTTCCTGTTCTTTGGAACCACAGACTCCACTTTGAATATCATCATTTTGGAGAGTATGCTTCATCTGTTATAAATAACTATGTATTTGATTTTATTTCATGGAAGTCATAAACAATATTATTAGTTCAGGGTTTTATAATTTACTAATATATTCACACATATTACTCATTTTATCATCACTATAATTCTCTGAGAGTGAAATTCGCAGAGGTAAAATGTATATAAAAACACAGTGAGTGATCCACTATTCCAGTCTGCATTTTCTGACTTTATATCACCTGCCCTTTTATTTATTTTTAGTTTATTCAGTGTTTAGAGAGATTGCTAATGGGGGAATGGCAGAGAGAGGGAGTTGGAGGTTGCACAGCGAGCCCTATGCTGACAGCAGAGAACCAGATGCGGGGCTTGAACCCAGGAATGAGGAAATCATGACCTGAGCCAAAGTCGGATGCTTAAGAGCCTGAGCCACATAAGCACCTGCTCTTTTTGACCAACATGCTATTGCCCTCTCCAAATTATGTGAATTGTCTAAGGAGTGGGAATCAGACATCTTTTAAATAATGTTCTCCAGATGATCCTAAAGTTCAATGTGGAAAAAATCCACCTGTCTAGTGGAGTGCCTCCAAATTTTAGTATACGGACAAATCACATGGGGGAAATTTGTGAAGGGTTCTAAAATTTCTTTTAATGTTTATTTATTTTTGAGAGAGAGAGACAGAACACAAGCGGGGGAGGGGCATAGAGAGAGGGAGACACAGAATCTGAAGCAGGCTCCAGGCTGAGCTGTCAGCACAGAGCCGGACGCGGGGCTCAAACCCACAAGCCATGAGATCATGACCTGAGCTGAAGTTGGACACTTGACTGAGCCACCCAGGCAGCCCTCTAAAGGATTCTAAATTAGTAGGTCTGAATTGATTCTAATTGATTCTAACTGATTCAAATCTAATTGATTTGTTAACATGTTCTCAGATGCTGCTGCTGTTGCTGTCTGCAGAACTCACATGAATAGCAAGGCCTTTTAGACCATTTCTCCCCGATGCTATTGCAGAATGCCACTACTGCTTCCCTTGTATGTAGGACTGTAATCGAATAGTAGACAATGCAAAACTGAACATTCTGTGACAGTTGGAGTTGAGACATCTGTGTGAGTGTATTGCACTCAGTTTTGTATTCTTTAGATTTCGGATATACAAGCAGTCAAACTACATACTACTACATACAGAAGAGCTTGTTTTTTGTTTCTGTCCATATTAAAGTCCTTTCTCTTCCATTTGTTGAATTTGCGATTAGGGCCAATATTTTCTAAAAAAGGAATTTGAGATCAGCTCAAGCATCTGAGTTGTGCATCATAGAGCATGGAGCAAATAACTTTAATTTGAAAAAATTTGAAGAGTAGATGTTAGTAGCTGACAGTAAATAAATCAAATAACATAATTTTGAAAACACCTTTTCGTTCTCAAGGTTTTCTACCTAACTAAAAAACACCCTGAGGGGGAGAAAAAAGACTGATCCTATAGATGAGTTTCTAGTTAGTGCTTTTTTTTTTTTTTAATGTTTATTTATTTATTTTAAGTGAGAGAGAGGGAGAGACTGAGAATGAGAGAGGGAGATAGAGAATCCAAGGCACCATCTGTGCTGTTAGTGCAGAGCATGAGCTGGGGCTCCATCTCATGACCTGTGAGATGACCTGAGCCGAAATCAAGAGTCGGAGGCTCAACCAGCTGAGCCACCTAGATTCTCCCCTGCCCCCACCCAGTTAATGTTTTTAATCAAGGCTGTGTGAGGCACCTGAATGTCTCAGTTGGTTAAGCTTCCTACTCTTGGATTCCTCGCTGGTCATTATTTCACAGTTCATGGGATGGAGCCCTGTGTCAGGCTCTGTGCTGACAGCCAAGAGCCTGCTAGGGATTCTCTCTCTCCTTTCTCTCTCCCCTTCCCCACTCTCTCACTCTCTCAAAATAAATAAACATTAAAAAAAATTAAACAAGGCTGTGTTTATGGTTAAGGCTTTGGCATTTCTCTCTGTGATAGTCATTTGACGATAGGTTATGCTGCTTTCTATGATGACTGCAGTTTACAATGGTGAAAACATATTCATCAGCATAATATGATGTTTATACGTCTTTTGGCTATGGAAAGGAGGGTTCTATTCCAATCCAAGCTGACTAGGCTTTGCAGGCATACATTACAAAGAGAGTAGGAAGGGTTGGGTAAGACAGGATATATTTCTATTTGGTATTAGGATAGGAATGTGATTGACTGTAAATGCATATATCACCCTACTCTGAATCTGAAATAAAATTTTGATAGAGACTTTGAAGGAGCATCAGTTGTCCGGGATCTGTTGTTTCAGGGGTGTTGTGAATTCTGTCAAAAATACCTTTTATTTTCTAGGAACATCTCCTAAAAGTTGATTCCATTTGGAAATTACTTGTAGCAAATAATGATGGTATACATCTGGTATCCTGACAGTTCAGAGATAATTGCTGTAAAAAAATTTTCCCTTACAACATAAGAGAAACCACCAATGTGCTTTAACGCTTTCAAATGGTTAGGGTGGGGGGAAGGATAATGGACAGTATAGAGGAAATTACTTTCATTACTCTTGTAATGCTAGTGTGACTTTTAGAAAGCAATCGACAAACACTCTTGTTTAATAGCATTGTGACAAATCTTTTCTTCATTTTAGCTTACTTCACTAAAATAGTTTCCTGGGAACAAGGGAAAGAAAACTTTTAAGACTCTTGATAGTTTCTAAAAAATCACTTTCCATGCAAAATGTATATTAGATTATTCCATTTTTATTAATCTTTGCCATTACTGGATATTATCTTTTGAAACAGTTTTTCATTCTTAGCTCATGGCAGGGGAATTATTAAAGAATCATGGCACACTAATTTGATGGGGCATTATGCACTTAATATGACATTTGTGACAACTTTGTATTAAAACAAAAATGATATTTAAATTATGTGAAAATGATTAAGTTGGAAACAGAAACAAAACTACAGCATTTTTCTTCTTTTTTGCAAAACTAAAACTTAAACTAAGGTAGCCTAGACAGAATAGAAAGACTGGAAAGGAAAACCCAAAACATTAATGGTTACCTTAGAGACCTTTCTCATATTCTTCTGAATTACCCCAGTTTTTAAAATAGATAAAGATAAAGAAGGCATATTATTAAAAAAGAGAAAAACACTAAAGCAAGTGTCCAGTTATTTTAGGAAGACTAACTCAGAATAAAGAATGTTAAAATAATTTAAGTAGTACAATTATTGCCTCAAGTGCCTAGACACTACACATTGAGGCTGAGCTGTACTGGTGTGTCCTATCAGATTATTAGAAGGAACCCACTGGTACTGGTAGACAGAGAGCATTTATAATCTGTACTCTCAAAAGCTTCCAAAGAAGAGTGTTCTGTGTTTTTAGGAGCTACACCAAGATAGGGGACTTGAGTTCTTGACTTAATCATGTGTTATCAAAGGAGAATGCAGGCTGTTGATGCCTAGCACAGAATTATTGTTTAGAAGATGACATTCCTATTTGAAAAGGATCTGAACTGGCCTGGATCCTAGCCAACCTCTAATCATCTTCTCCCAACTCCTGGTGTTTTATGAGAATTAACCACTCTGTGGTTCAATGCCCTTGGACTTCATCTGGGCACTATTTTAGTGTTGTAAGAAACCTAAGGAAAGTCTGTGACTTTTTATCCAAGCCAGAAGTCAAGCCCTCTAACTTTCTAGAAGGAAACTTTTTAACTTTCTATAATTTTTTTCATTTTGTTTTATTGACTTAGCTACTTGAAGATCTAATAGTTAAAGTACTAAGATTTTTCAATGTAAAACACATACTATCTGTACTCTAAATTCTCATTAGAGGAAACAATCCCATCATCCTCTCCAGGTCTTCTAAAGATATCAATTAAGACAACTGATACTGTACAAAAATGAATGGACCTACTAACTCTCAATTTATAGATTTTATAAACTCTAATATTCAACTAATATGCCACATGAAAGATATATTATTTTAGCTTACAAAGAGAAGAGAAAGTTGCCTATGATGTCCTAGTATGAGGCGCTTCATATAATTTTTATCATTTAATCTTCAAAATAAGCCAAATGTTATTATGGATTTTACCAATGAGGAAATTAGTTTGAAATTTCAAAGGTTAAGTACCATGATCACTGTCTTCTTTTAAAGTTCTTATTTAAATTCTAGTGAGTTAACATATAGTGTAATACTAGTTTTGGCTGTGCAATTTAGGGATTCAATACTTCCATACAACACCCTGTTTTCAATATCTTATAGTTGTTAAATACCAGAAGTATGATTTAAATCCTTATCTTCATGATTCCCAAGCCCATTTTTAGCACTATAGTACATTTACTTACTGATAAAATTTCTTCTTATAAAACCACTGTTTAATATGACATACTTAACTTTCAAGCATCCAAATGATAAAAATACACATAAAATATATCGAAATCCTTGGAAAGCATTGAAGGCATTTATTGTCTTCCACTTATGAAGACACTATCCACAAAAATGAATTAAAATTTAAAAAAATAGCCAAAGATCCTTTCTAATGGTGTAGTGTGGACAGTTAAGATGTAGGGTGGTAGAATTGATTTGTTACATAAGTGGGAAGTAAAAGAATTAATATTTCTTCTTTTGCCTTGGACCCCTGTAGCTAAATTAACACCTATAATTACTTTAGCCCCCTGTTACACATGTTTTGTTTGTAATCCTGTTTTTGCCATAAACACTTTTAATTACAAGTTTCCTCAAACCCTTACTGAGCATATTTATGTGTGATTAATATATAAATTATTGTGGGCTCTTTCTCCATATAATTTTTACTTAAGATTTTAGTGAACTATATACTTGAATACAGTAGCTTTCCACCTATTATTTATAAGGGTCTGTTGTATTACAGGCAACTTTCTCTTCCTCACTACCCTCTTTGTGCTATTTGGGGATTTTTAAAGAAATTTAAATAATATCCTGCTCTTGATGTTGTCCCACCAGCAATGATCACCTCAACAAAATAAACTCATTATATTTATTGATAGGATGTTTTCCTTTGAAAATGATATTAGTAAAACTTTTCTCTTTATCTTACCTCCTGACTATGTTTTAAAGTCATTCTCACCATTCCATTCTATTAAGTAATAGAAAACATTTCCAGGGATTTGAATTCCTTTTGCATTTTTCAGATGAAACCAGAAGATTCTCACGTTGAAAGATGTTTGTTCTCCTTCCTAAAAAGAAATGTGAGAAAGAATTGCTACAACCAGGCAATTGGTCTTCACATGGATTTTCCCAAGAACGTGTCAAGGAAAGAAAACATTAAAAATAAGGACCCATGATGCAACTCTGGTTTCCCAGTATTTGTGCTAAAGTTGATGCTTACTCGAGAGATTCAGTTTCACTTGGAAGTTAATTTAGCACTTATTTTTACAAACTTCTTCAATCCCTAAGGTTGTGAATCAGAAACAGGATTCTCTAGAGATCAAAATCCCTGACTCCCGCACATTCTAAAGACCCAATTATCTTCACTTAAAGAGAATCTTCCCCAGCCATACATTTCTTGGAGTATTCATTGAATATGACTGTATTTGATGGCTTCTACAGAAGCTGGGGTTGGAATCAGAATATGTCCAAAAGGTCTCAGAAGCGTTAACCTTTTACCAAAAAAATTTTTTTTATTCCACAGATAATACCAGGTCAATCCTAAAATACTCCTAAATAGTCCTTCCACCTCTGTAAAGTCTTTTTATCTTTCATATTTTTGTTAGTTCTAGACCATGCACTACACATTTTTTCTTTATACCAGTATAATCATAGTATATAATTAGTATTTGCCACTTTATAGCAATGTTTTTGTGATTTTTTTAGTCTTTATAATATTCCTTTTTAACATTTGAAGAGTCTTTAATCAAGTGGAATTAGTGTAATCTAGCCTATAATTTTAATAGTATTGGATAGTTTAATTTGTCTCAAATTCATGAGATTTTGGTATAATGACCATTGGTATCTATGTATTAGGCTAACTAATCTGCTTTTCCTTCTTCTGAAAAGCAGGTATCATCATGAACACAGCCACTCAGGGACACACTCCTAGAAGAGTGAATAATCTCCTCACTGTGTGCGCCAGACTTTGTTCAGATTGCTGTTTCCGTGCCATCTGTTCCTGGATTGTTTTCCTGCCTTCTCTCCAGGAGCATTGCAGTACCCTCTGGGCTCTATCCTAGCCAAGGCTGCTGACCTTCAAAACTCTAGGCTTTAAGGCCCATTGGATGTAAGAACTCATGAAATTCGGCCCCTCTAGTTTTCCCAGCCAATGTCTTTGGGGAAACTTTCTCCTTATGTGTTTCCCTGTGTGCTTTTGTCTCTCTAGCCTTTCTCCAGGAGGATGGCTCCCTCCCCTCTGCAGCACCCTGGATCCTTTTCTCCCCAAACCAGGTCTGTCTACTTGCTACCTTCTTTGAGGTGGCCTCTTCTCTCCTTTTAGTTGTGGAGATTGTTGTGGCAGTGCTTAGGTTGATTCTGGGTTATTTAGGATGATTTGATAGTTATCTAGTTGTGTTTGTGGGATGAGATGGGTCTAGTGTCCTCCTACTATACTGCCATCTTCCTGCCTGCTGCCTTTTGTAGTAGTTTTCCATACTTTTCTATTTTGTTGAGGGGGAATTATGAAGTCATCATAGTACATCATTTGATGGACTATTGTACAACCATTAAATAATATCTTTGAAGAATTCGTATTAGTGCAAAAATAGTTATGTTAACATTGTTACATGAAGGAAAAACAAAAACTAGTTTTTTTCATTGTTTGCAAAGCCAAAACCCAACTAGGAAAGCTTATGTGTGATAGACGCTGGAAAGATCTATTTGAAAAATTAACCAGGGTACTTTTTCCTAATTGTTTTAGTTTCTCAAATAACTATGGATACATATGAAAAACAGAAAATGTAATTTTAAAAGAGAGGAAAAAATTGAGGTATGTGCCTTATTGTGTTAGAAAATTTAATTGACAGTAAAAAAGTAATATCTCTATTTAAATAATTAAAGCAATTTCTTTAGGTCTGGAGATTGCACATTGAGGCTGAGTTGCCCTGCATGCGCAATAGGACATTTTGTACCTTCTAGGTGATGACAGAAAAGCTAAGTATAGTTTTTTTAAACAATATTTTTGATGGGTGCCACTTTATTGAGCCATTAGGTTTTATAAAATTATGACCCATATCCTAGCTTTATTTATTTTTATTTATTGTTATTTTTTAATACAATTTATTGTCAAATTGGCTAACATACAGTGTGTAAAGTGTGCTCTTGGTTTTGGACTAGATTCCAATGGTTCATCATTACATACAACACCCAGCGCTCATCACAAGTGCTGTCCTCAGTACCCATCACCCATTTTCCCCTCCCCCCACCCCCCCATCAACCCTCAGTTTGTACTTTATATTTGATGGTCTCTTATGGTTTGCCTCCCTCCCTCTCTGTAATTATTTTTCCCCCTTCCTTCCCCCATGGTCTTCTGTTAAGTTTCTCAAGTTCCACATATGAGTGAAAACATATGATATCTGTCTTTCTCTGACTGACTTATTTCATTCAGCATAATACCTTCCAGTTCCATCTACATTGCTGCAAATGGCATGATTTCATTCTTTCTCATTGACAAGTAGTATTCCAGTGTATATATAAACCACATCTTCTTTATCCATTCATCAGTTGATGGACATTTAGGCTCATTCCATAATTTGGCTATTGTTAAAAGCACTGCTATAAACATTCTGGGGTACATGTGCCCCTATGAATCAGCACTTCTGTATCCTTTGCATAAATTCCTAGTAGGGCTATTGCCGGGTCATGGGGTAGTTCTATTTTTAATTTTTTGAGGAAACTCCACACTTTTCCAGAGCGGCTGCACCATTTTGCATTCCCACCAACAGTGCAAGAGGGTTCCTCTTTCTCCACATCCTCGCCAGCATCTACTGTTTCCTGAGTTGTTATTTTTAGCCACTCTGACCGGTGTGAGGTGGTATCTCAGTGTGGTTTTGATTTGTATTTCCCTGATGATGAGTGATGTCGATCATCTTTTCATTAGTATGTTGGCCATATGGATGTCTTCTTTGGAAAACTGTGTCTTTTCACATCTTATGCCTATTTATTTTCTGGAGTATTTGTTTTACGGGTGTTGAGTTTGGTAAGTACTTTATAGATTTTGGATACTAACCCTTTATCCAATATGTCATCTTTTCCCATTCTGTAGGTTTGCCTTTTAGTTTTGTTGATTATTTCCTTTGCAGTGCAGAAGCTTTTTATCTTGATGAGGTCCCAATAATTCATCTTTGCTTTTAGTTCCCTTGCCTTTGGAGATGTGTTGAGCAAGACGTTGCTGCAGGTGAGGTCACAGAGGTTGTTGCCTGTTTTCTCCTCTAGGGTTTTGATGGTTTCCTGCTCACTTTTAGGTCTTTCATCCATCTTGTGTTTATTTTTGTGTATGGTGTAAGAAAGTGGTCTGGTTTCATTCTTCTGCATGTTCCTGTCCAGTTTTCCTAGCACCATTTACTAAAGAGACTGTCTTTTTTCCATCGGATACTCTTTCCTGCTTTGTCAAAGAGTAGTTGGCCATACATTTGTGGGTCCAATTCTGGGTTCTCTATTTTAGTCCACTGGTCTATGTGTCTGTTTTTGTGCCAATACCATACTGTCTTGATGATTTTACAGCCTTGTAGTAGAGGCCAAAGTCTGGGATTTGTGATGCCTCCTGCTTTGGTTTTATTTTTCAATAATACTTTGGCTCTTTGGGGTCTTGTGATTCCATACGATTTTTAGGATTGATTGTTCTAGCTTTGAGAAGAATGCCAGTGCAATTTTGATTGGGATAGCATTGAATGTGTAGATAGCTTTGGGTAGTATTGACATTGTAACAATATTTATTCTTCCAATCCATGAGCATGGAATGTTTTTCATTTTTTTGTGTCTTCTTCAATTTCTTTCATAAGCTATCTATAGTTTTCAGTGTATAGATTTTTCACCTCCTTGGTTAGATTTATTCCTAGGTATTTTATGGTTCTTTGTGCAATTGTAAATGGGATCAGTTTCTTGATTTCTCTTTCTGTTGATTTCATTATTGGTGTATAGAAATGCAACTGATTTCTGTACATTGATTTTGTACCCTGTGACTTTGCTGAATTCATGTATTGGTTCTAGCAGCTTTTTGGTGGAGTCTTTCAGGTTTTCCGTGTAGAGTATCATCTTATCTGTGAAAAATTAAAGTTTAAATTCTTCTTTGCCAATTTTGATGCCTCTTATTTCATTTTGTTGTCTGATTGCTGATGCTAGGACTTCCAGCACTATGTTAAACAACAGTGGTGAGAGAGGACATCCCTGCCGTGTTCCTGATCTCAGAGGGAAAGCTCTCAGTTTTTCCCCATTGAGGATTATATTAGCTGTGGGCTTTTCATATATGGCTTTTATGATGTTTAGTTATGTTCCTTCTTTCCCAAATTTTGAGGGTTTTTGTTAAGAAAGAGTGCTGTATTTGTCAAATGCTTTTTCTGCATGTATTGACAGGATCATATGGTTCTTATCCTTTCTTTGTTGATGTTATGTATAACATTGATTTATTTGGGAATATTAAACCAGCCGCACAGGCCAGGAATGAATCCCACTTGATCATGGTGAATAATTCTTTTTATATGCTGTTTTGTTCGATTTGCTAGTATCTTATTGAGAATTTTTGCATCTATGTTCATTAGGGATATTGGCCTGTAATTCTCTTCTTTTGTGGGGGTCTCTGCCTGGTTTGGGAATCAAGGTAATGCTGGCTTCATAGAATGAGTCTGGAAGTTTTCCTTCCATTTATATTTTTTGGGACAGCTTGAGAAGGATAGGTATTAACTCTGCTTTAAAAGTCTGGTAGAATTCCCTCAGGAAGCCATCTGTTCCAGGACTCTTATTTGTTGGGAGATTTTTGATAACTGATTCAATTTCTTCACTAGTTATGGGTCTGTTCAAATTTTCTGTTTCTTCCCATTTGAGTTTTGGTAGTGTGTGTGTGTCTAGGAATTTGTCCATTTCTTGCCGGTTGTCCCATTTGTTGGCAAATAATTTTTCATAGTATTCTCTGGTAATTGCTTGTATTTCTGAGTGATTGGTTATGATAAATCCATTTTCATTTGTGATTTTATCTATTTGGGTCCTCTCTCTTTTTCTTTTTCTTTTTTTTTGAGAAGTCCAGCTAGGCGTTTACCAATTTTGTTTATTTTTTCAAAAAATAAGCTCTTAGTTTCGTTGATCTGTTTTAGTGTTTTGTTTTTTGTTTTTTTGGGGGGGGGATTCTGTATTGTTTATTTCTGCTCCGATCTGTATTATTTCTCCTCTCTCTTTTTCTTTTTCTTTTTTTTTTGAGAAGTCCAGCTAGGCGTTTACCAATTTTGTTTATTTTTTCAAAAAATAAGCTCTTAGTTTCGTTGATCTGTTTTAGTGTTTTGTTTTTTGGTTTTTTTGGGGGGGGATTCTGTATTGTTTATTTCTGCTCCAATCTGTATTATTTCTCTTCTTCTGCTGGCCTTGGGGTTTCTTTATTGTTCTGATTCTAGTTCCTTTAGGTATGCTCTTAGATTTTGTATTTGGGATTTTTCTTGTTGCTTGAGGTAGGCCTGGATTTCAATGTATTTTCCTCTTAGGACTGCCTTTGCTGCATCCCAAAGGGTTTAGACTCTTGTGTTTTCCTTTTCATTTGTTTCCATATATTTTTAAATTCCTTCTTTAATTGCCTGGTTGACCCATTCATTGTTTAGTAGGATGTTCTTTAACTTCCTTGCATTTGGAGGTTTTCCAAACTTTTTCCTGTGGTTGATTTCAAGTTTCATAGCATTGTGGTCTGAAAATGTGCATGGTATGATCTCAATTCTTTTGTATTTATTGAGGGCTGTTTTGTGACCCAGTATGTGGTCTGTCTTGGGGTATGTTCCATGTGCACTCGAGAAGAATGTGTATTCTGTTGCTTGAGGATAAAAAATTCCGAATATATCTGTCAGGTCTATCTGGTCCAGTGTATCATTCAGGGCCATTGTTTCTTTATTGGTTTTCTGTCTACATGATCTGTCTATTGTTGTAACTGGAGTATTAAAGTCCCCTGCAATATCACATTCTTACCAATAAAATTGCTTATGTTTGCAATTGTCTTATATATTTGAGTGCCCTCAAATCGGTGCATAGACATTTATTTATTTATTTATTTATTTATTTATTTATTATTTATTTGTTTTTTAATTTACATCCAAGTTAGTTAGCATATAGTTTAACAATGATTTACCCATTTAGCCCATGCCCCTCCCACAACCCCCCAGTAACCCTCTATTCTCTAAGAGTGTCTTATTTTTGTCCCCCTCCTGATTTTGTATTATTTTTGCTTCCTTTTCCTTGTGTTCATCTGTTCTGTGTCTTAAAGTCGTCATATGAGTGAAGTCATATGATATTTGCCTTTCTGTGACTAACACTGCTTAGCATAATACCCTCTAGTTCCATCCATGTAGTTGCAAATGGCAAGGTTTCATTCTTTTTGATTGCCAAGTAATAAGAAACCACATCTTCTTTTAACATTCATCCAACGATGGACACTTGGGCTCTTTCCATTCTTTGGCTTTGTTGATAGTGCTGCTATAAACATTGGGGCACATGTGCCCCTTTGAAACAGCGTACCTGTATCCTTTGGATAAATACCTAGTAGTGCAATTTCTGGGTCATAGGGTAGGTCTATTTTTAATTTTCTGAGGAACCTCCACACTGTTTTCCAGAGTGGCTGCACCAGTTTGCATTCCCACCATCAGTGCAAGAGGGTTCCCGTTTCTCCACATCCTCTCCAGCATTTGATCAATTCTTTAGCTTTCATTTCTTCCTGGAATTTCTTTTGAGGAGAATTCTTCCATTTCATCATTTTGGCTAGTTCCCATGTCCTAGCTTTAATGAGATAGGTTAAAAAAATAGTAACTAACACTTTTCTGTTACAAAATGTAAAAGAACAATTCTCTTTGCTTGAAACATTGTTCTGAGATGACTTACTTGGATTCTTCAATTAAGTAATGTTGGATATGGGATTTTGAGGATCCATTATGATTTGAGGAGAAGAAAGGAAAAATAATGGGTCAAGAGCTCTGCTCTTAGGAAAGAAGCTTACTCACATGGTGGTAGACCAGGACCTAAGAAGATAAGTCCAGGAAGCAATTTCGTGTAGTCAGCTCAGTGAACTTTGGAAGCAATGATGTTGGGTACTGTTTTAATTCATTTAATGTTCAGTTCTGTGATTCCCCCCCCGTCATTACACCTGTAGTCAAAGTCTGTTTTACCTGGGCTAGTGGTTTTGTGGTGAACAAACTGTATTCATTTTTTTGGTGAAGCCGTTCAAGGAAAGGAGAGCACTGTCCTCAGAAGTAGAAGATGGCTGAGAGTACCTGGGATTCTATACATATTTTCACCATTACCTCCTAATTGTTTAATTTAGATAGGTGGCGATTTTATGCCAATTAGCGTGGGGGACAGGTATATATATATTTAGGCGAATTCTTTGGAGATGCTTGCAGTACAGAGTGGGATTGAGTTACAAATTAGTTGGTAGACTTACAATAAGAAACCTGAATAGCTTGATAGCTTCCAGGTTTCATTGTATGCTTGCAGAATTTCTGAATTTCTTGTGAATTTCAAAATGCCATTCATATTCACATAAGTACCAGTAAATTCTGATTTTCAACTTCAATAAGTTTTAGATTATTTTGTACAATAAACACTTTTTCTCTTCTCTCCCTGATTTAATAAATGTGAATTAACTAAATATATATAAAATTCTTTTAACAGTGCCTAGAAATTTATAAGTTTTTACTCTTAATATTGATAACCAAGAGGTAATGTAGCTATACATTACCTAGTATAGCTATGTAACAGATCTTTCTACTATATTATCAATAAGACATGGTAGGTTGTACAGCGGTATGGATGAGAACCCTGGGGTATATTTGGATTAAGCATTTCAACAGTATATGATAAAAAGAATGGGATAAGACACATCCTCAAGACTCTGGATTGGCTATTTGTAATACAGTATAAATGTAATATAATCAAGCCTTTAGGGGATTATTCTTGAAGTTTTCAAAAGTTTTGAGTGTCTTTCCCCTGAAGCAATTTAAAGCTATGGCTTAGAAAAGGGTATAAGTCCCTTAGAGCAAGAAATATTTAAATTGCCTTCCTGAGCCTGGAGAAAATTCTTTAGATAATTTCCTGAGTCTTCATCTTAGGGCAGTGTTTTCACCTTGGCTTGAAGGGCAAATGAAATCTTCCATGGTCTCAAATATTTATTTTTATCTTACTTTTGAACTAGCACATCCAAAATACATTCCCTTTGTAATCAATCATATTTGGCTGTAATGTATAGAAGTTTTTGAAACCATTTGAAATAGTACCTTTGCCATCAATGTTTTCCAGACCACAAGGCCTGTGACATTATGGTTCCTCAGTGGTGATACCTTCAGATATTCATCAACCTCATGGAAAATTTTGTACAATTGGCTGCAAATAGAAGATCAAGCAAAACAATCTGCTGTGCATTGCAACCTAGGGGGTGAATCAATCTTCCATTTAGAGGTAATTGCTGAAAACATACTAATAACACAAACCTAAGGGGATGTCTGTCCAATGAACTGAGTTGAAATAAGCCATGTGTTTGGGGGACAGAATATTTCTTGCTATAAAGAGTCTTTACAGAATAGGAATGAAAAAGTTCCAAGAGGATTTTCTTTGATATAATGAAAAAATGGAGACAAAATTAAAACACATGTTCAAATAACAATTTGAATATCCAAGAAAAAGATGGATATTTAGATGTAGAATTTATCTTACTGGGAATAAAAATTCATTTAGCCAGAATATAGTTTCTGGGTTCATGGTTTTAGTAGTGCTTACCTGTCTAATGGTATCATTTCCCACTGGTCCAATGAGGTACTATACAATAGGAAGCAGATTTGCATTCTTGATATAGAATGTAGACTAAGCTTGTGTCACCGACATTCTGATTATGTAACAGTTTTCCATTTTTTCTCATAGCACCAATTTGGTTCTGTTTAGCAAATGTTTATCCGGTGCTAATCATGAAAAGACTGACAGTTCCTTTCCTGAAGTCTCTCACTGGAGGTGCTATTTGGAAAATCTTATATTCGTTCTAAATACATATTAAATTTGTGTAAAAAGTAAATGAAGAGGAGCAATGAGTCCTTAGCTAAGGGGAAAGCATTTTGAATTTCATTGTTATGTTTATATGAATATCTTGGGAATCGTTTTAAATAGTTGTAAGTTTTTGTTATTGTTGGTGGTATATTCCTATGGTAACTTTATACATGATACTTGTCACACACACACACACACACACACACACACACACATTTAACTTTCATATGAGTGAACTAAAATAGGCTTTCTTTAAAAATGTCAACCTGAGTGTCTGGTTCTAAATGGTGCTGGCCTTTGCTATAGTGGCATAACACTCTGTTACGAAGTGACTAGAGATTGGTATAACATGCATCCATGTCATGAAAATTTTCATGTATGTGATGAAAATTAGTATGTTGTTAGGTTGAGAGACCAGATACCTGAATAGGTCTCATTGATAAAAATTTGAAGTGACTCTTGTAGGAGCATGAAACTTGGGATTGGCATGTAAAAGAATTAGAAAAAAGAGTAAGTCAAGAAATACGAAGGAAACCAAAATAGTGTTTACTATATGCGAGGTGCCTTATATGCGCTATTTTATTTATTCTCCCAAGAACACCACAATGAGACTATTAATTAAAGGTGAGGATATCGAGACACAGAAGTTAATTGCCCAAGGTCAGATAGCTAGCAACTGGCCTTGTAAGCAGAAGGGACATAGATGTGGGATGCTAGCCCTGATGTCATTGCTGGCCATAGACAGGCTTAATCCATACAGAAAACATATAAAATCTCTGTCTATGTGTTCTGCACAAAGACTCAGGCCTCTTACTGATCCAGGGCACTGACAAGAACTTTTCAGTGAGGACTGAGTGGAGTAATGTGGACTGAATCTACAGCTTTTACCAAAGTAGGGTAGGGTTGGGAAGAGGCAAATCTGGGGAAGCTGTAGACGGATTCCCTGTAGGTATTTCTGCAGCACAGCCTTGTCCCTCACCCTCTTCTTAGGTGGTG
The DNA here is from genome assembly GCF_027475565.1 of Acinonyx jubatus. Taxonomy (NCBI): domain Eukaryota; kingdom Metazoa; phylum Chordata; class Mammalia; order Carnivora; family Felidae; genus Acinonyx; species Acinonyx jubatus. The sequence goes on from NC_069391.1 coordinate 28,063,216, forward strand.
TTTTGAGCCCCTTCCTGTCTATGGTGAATGCCATCTCAGAGCATGTTTCCCTTCAAACTTGGTAGCTGCTTACCCTGTTCTGTGGTTGGGGCTTCGAGGGTGTAGTTGTTTTTCTTGTGTTGTAATATTTTTAACATCCTGTGACTTCATATTGGGAGTTTTCTATTGTTCATGGAACTTTTTTGTAGAAACACTAACTCTAATGCACATCTGCATGTCAGTAAAAATCTCAGTTTCATTAAAAAAAGTCATGTTTACTTCAATAGACAAAGTGACCTTTCAGAGTGAAATTGCTTCTTAGTAATCATTTACCAAGGAATTGGGATTTTGCTGGCTAGCAATAAAAAGGTGAATCTGGGACTCAATAAAGGACGCATCCATCTTTCAGGTATAAAAGAATCCATAAAAGATGAAGTTGATTGAGGACAGGGCAAAAATAGGAAGAAAATCGTACCCCAATGATGACCAAAAGCAAATATATGTGATTAGATGCCAGTTGAAATAGATTCAGAGGATTCAGACCCAAAACTCATGCCAAGATTCCTGAATAAGGAGCAATGTTCTACATGTTAGGTACTTTTTGTTTGAGTGAATTAGAGCCTTTTCAATGGATTCTGTGTCCATGAAAAAGAAAATTTGTGTGTGTGTGTGTGTGGGGGTGCTATTTATGAAGAAAAATGAAAGGAAATTGCCTGAGACTTTATGACACCAGCTCTTTGGATACAAAGACTGTGTCTGATCCCTGGCTGAATGGCAGGGAATATTTCCCTGAGAAATCACCTGGTTAAGGTGGCAATGAAGAGTTTTTGCATTAATAAAATGAGAAGACAAGTCACAGACTTGTTGACAATATATGCAAGTCATCTATCCAATAAATTATTTGTAGCCAAAGTGAACAAAGAACTCTCAAAACTCAATAATGTGAAAATGAACAATCCAATTAAAAATGGGCAAAAGATGTGAATGACACTTTACTAAAGAGAATGTAAGGATGGCCAAAAAAACCCCAAATATTAGTCATTAGGGAATGCAAATTAAATGCATGATGAAATATCACTACATACCTATTAGAATGTGTAAAACAACACACACACACACACACACACACACACACACACACACTACTAAGTGTTGATGAGGATGAGAAGCAGCTATAACTCTCATACATTTCTGGTGGGAATGCAAAAATGATACAGCTACTCTGGAAAGCTGGCAGTTTCTTATAAACTTAAAAATTCATGATTCATTATCCACTATGCCAATCTGATATTTACCCTAGGAAAATGAAAACTTATGTTCACACAAAAATCTGGGTATAAATTTTTTAACAGCTCTATTCATAATTGTCAAGAACTGGAAACAACTCAAATGTCTTTCAGCATATAATTAAACAAACTCTAGTGTATCCATACCATGGAATACTCAGAAATAACAAGTTGGATGAAGCTTGAAGCTCAGAGGCTTTATGCTAAGAGAAAGAAGCCAGAGACCAATGGCTCTTATGATTCCTTTTTTGTATGACTTTCTGGAAGAGATAAAACTATAGGATGAAAAGCATATTAATCTTTGCAGGATATGAGTGGTAAAAGGGGTGACTAAAAAGGGACACAAGGGAATTTTTAGGGTGAAAGACAAGTTCTGTGTTCTTATTATAGGGATAGTTACATGAATCCATACATATTTTAAAATTCATAGAACTATACACTAAAAGAGAGAAAATCACTTTTACTATATATTTTACTATTGATAATTACTAAAATTTTGTTCTATCTCCCATAAAAAAAAGATATTTGCATTGGAACAAGAAGACTTCAGATAATTGGGTTTTTCATGAGTTGTACTTGTTTTTTGGGCAATCAGGCAGTCAAGAAACACTGATTGGGTTTATTGTTGACTTTTGTCCCATCACATTAGCACACTTCATTCAATGTTTTGGTATGAAGTGGGTTATTATTAAATATTCCTGACAAGGAGCTAGACTGCCTTTGCAAGTTAACTAATCAAATCTCTGATATAATGCATTCCATACTGCTTTTAGAGTTCATAAAATATTTCAGATAATTAGGGACCACAAGCAGAGTTGATTTTGGGCCTAGGATTTGCTACATATTAATTATATGACTTTAGGCTTAAACTCTGTTTGGTTAACTTAAATTTCTTATTTCTGAAATGGTCATATTGTGGAGTTTCAGTGAGGTAATGTGTGAATAAACCTCACAAATTCCTGGCCCAGAGTGGTCGATACAACAGATTCTCCTTCATACTTCTCTTCTGGTGTTGTTTATTTCACTTCTTTACCTTTTCTCCCTTCTTCCCCTTCTCTGTTTTCTTTCTTCCTTCTTCTCATTGGGTTCATGGCAAATTTTTATATATGTGCATTGGTGAACTTGGACTTACCATAATAAATAAATCATTATGTTAAAAAAATTATTTGAATTCTTACAGGTAAGAAAAAGTACAATGGAATGGGAAAATCAAACCATTCTGGTGGAATTCTTTCTAAAGGGGCTTTCTGATTACCCAAGGCTTGAGCTACTCTTTTTTGCACTAATCTTAATAATGTATGTTGTCATCCTTCTGGGCAATGGCACCCTTATTTTAATCAGCATCTGGGACTCCCACCTTCACACCCCTATGTACTTCTTCCTGGGGAACCTCTCCTTCTTGGACATCTGCTACACCACCACCTCCATTCCCTCCACTCTGGTAAACTTCCTCTCAGAAAGAAAGACCATATCCTTCTCTGGCTGTGCAATACAGATGTTCCTTGGCATGGCCATGGGGACAACAGAGTGTGTGCTCCTGGGCATGATGGCCTTTGACCGGTATGTGGCTATCTGCAACCCTCTAAAATATCCTGTCATCATGAGCAAGGATTCCTATGTGCCCATGGCAGCTGGGTCCTGGTTTGCTGGGATTATCAACTCTGCAGTGCAAACTGCATTTGTGATACAATTGAACTTCTGTAGGAATAACATCAATCATTTCTCTTGTGAAATTCTGGCTGTCATGAAACTGGCCTGTGCTGACATCTCAGGCAATGAATTCATCATGGTTGTGGCCACGACATTGTTCACACTGATGCCCCTGCTTTTGATTGTCATATCTTACTCATTAATCATCTCTAGCATCCTGAAGATCCGTACTTCTGAGGGGAGAAGCAAAGCTTTCTCCACCTGCTCAGCCCACCTGATTGTGGTGATGATATTCTATGGAACCATTCTCTTCATGTACATGAAGCCCAAGTCTAAAGAGACACTTATTTCAGAGGACTTGGATGCCACTGACAAATTGATATCCATGTTCTATGGAGTGATGACTCCCATGATGAATCCTTTAATCTACAGTCTCAGAAACAAGGATGTAAAGGAGACAGTGAAACATCTATTTAACAGAAGTTTCTTTAGCAAGTGAATGGAAAAGAGATTAAATTGTGAATACATTGGGCATTGTTAAAGCTTTAGAATTATGTTGGAATTTTGGTTACTTTTTCTTGTTTTGAACTTTCACATATTACTCAACAATTTTTATGATGACATACAGCGTTTCAATATTATGTCATGCTCACTATAGAGAATTTGCAAGATACAGGACATAGGATGAAGAAAATAAAGAGATCACTTATTACTCTAACTCTAGGAGATGGCTTTCAAGTATTTAACAATATATTTTGTGTTCTGTATATACCTCAATATTGGAATTGGGTATTATATGTCTTTTTATGTTCACCTTTATACATAGTCCTATTTCATACACATCATTTCATCAAATCTTTCAAAATAAGTAAGTTCTCTGTTGTGAGAAAAACAAAACAGAAAATCCCCCAAACTGCACCCACATTCTCCAGTGGAGAGCCTTGTGACATAGTTTCACATTAATCTCAAAATCCTCCGAAGACTTTTGGATACTATTTTCTTGTTCAGTATTTAGAATGTTTCCTGTGGAACTAAGCATGCGAGCATTTGGGACTATTGAGGGAAACGGGTAAATGCCTTAAGGATGGAGCCTATGCAATCAATCAGAAAGTCCTTATTTTATCTCCTTTTTTTGTTTCAGCTTACATGTTAGCTCTAGCATAAAGAAAATTTTGCAAAATTAAAACTGGGTTGGAAAATCAGTCCAGTGGTCTAGAAAGTAATGTGGACAAGTGTTGGGTTAGATGGCGTCATATCCATGCCCATTTAGAAGAAAGCAGATTTCTTTGATATCCTGAGATCATTCCAATGCTTTTCCAAAACTTAGAAGAATATCTAAGTTCTTGATTTTTAGTGTGGACCTGCATTGATGTCTTGTCTCTCTTACTAATAGCTTTGTCACCTTAGTGATCTAAGTAGATTTGGGGGGATGTCACACAGGATGTGATATTATTTTGATTTTGCTTGGCTTCCTCCTCAAATTTTTACTCTATCTGAAGAACATTTCTAATTTACAAGCCAACAGGAATGAGAAAGTATGTTCATGAGTAAGCCACATTCTAGGAAATCCATTAGGCTGGATAAATTTTATATTGATGGAACAGTAAAGTTAGAGGATGTTGGGGATTAACATATTTTACATAAGCAAATAAGAGTTAAATGATTGTGGTATTTTGGGGTGTATTAATGTCACTTTTCCAAGTTCAGTTTTTAATTTTAATGGCAGGAATATCAAACAGTCATGAACTCTATTTAAGTCCCTTTAGCTTCCATCATAGATACTCACAGATTAAATCTGATGGCAAAAGTTGAGACTATTGATGTATTAGAATCACACCCTAGTGAAATAGGCTGTAAAAACCTATTAGTGGGGTGTTTGGGTGGCTCACTTGGTTAAGTGTCAGACTCTTGATTTCAGCTCAGGTCTGCTCTCCCACTTCCTGAGCTGGAGCCCTGCAATGGGCTGTGTGCTGACAGCACAGAGTGTGCTTGCAATTCTCTCTCTCCCTCTCTCTCTGCCCCTCCCCAGCTTGGGTGCTCTCTCTCTCTCTCTCAAAATAAATAAACAAACAAACTTAAAAACTAATTAGTTTCCATACACAGACTCAAAGGACTTTTATTTCTTGAAGAATTCCAGGTAGGTGGAAAACCTTTAGAGTTAAAGATTTTGTGTTTGACTCACAGGCCGTGTTCGATATCCAACTCTACTTTCGTTTTTTTCTCAAAGCTTAAATCCAACTGTTTCCACAAGCTCTGGAGGATGACTAACCTAGGGCCTAGTCTTATATTAGACTTACAAATGTTTGATAGAAACTTAGTAGAAGAAGCAGACATTTTATTTTTTTCAAATATTTTATTAAATTTTGAGAGAGAGAAAGAATGAGCACAAGTGGGGGAGGAGCAGAGAGAGAGAAGGGGACAGAGGATTTGAAGTGGGCTCTGTGCTGACAGCAGTGTGCCCGGTGTAAGGCTCGAATTCATGAACTGTGGGATCATGACGTGAGTTGAATTGGATGCTTAACCAACTGAGCCACCCAGGTGCCCCGAAAGTAGAAACTTTTTTTAATTAAAAAAAATTTTTTTATGTTTTTATTTTATTTTTGAGAGAGAGAGAGAGAGAGTGCAAGCAGGGGAGGGGCAGAGAGAGGGAGACACAGAATCTGAAGCAGGCTCCAGGCTCTGAGCTGTCAGCACAGAACCCAATGTGGGACTCGAACTCATGGACCGTGAGCCAAAGTCAGAGGCTTAACTGACTGAGTCACCCAGGTGCCTGAAAGTAGAAATTTTAATACGCATTTTGTCCTCATACGAGAAGAGGAAGATGGTTTTTCCCTTCTTAGGGTTGTAGAATAAATTTGTGAAGAAAAGAAAGGTCAGTCACCTTTCTTGATGTACCCATATGCTCACATTTGCTGGTTACATACCTTATCACTATAATACTGATAATTCTTTTCTTTATACTTGAGCTTCTGCAGGGTTTTCCATTTAGGAAATTTATTTTGAAAGATATTCCCATTTTTCCAATTCTCAGTTAATCAGAATTTTGTGACTTGGAAAACATAAATTTCCTAACAATTCTGTGAAGAAATTACTGTATGGAAACACTTCCATACTATTATTTAATAATAGTAAATGAAATAATTTCTTTCCATCCAGTGTGTATTCTACCATTTGTAACTAAATCCCTGATTGCTACATATGGTATATGAGGTTCTCTTTGCTTTGGTCTGTTTGGTTTCATCTTCCACCAGCCCCCATATGCCTCTCTATTTATATTCTTATGATGCTGTGTTATTTTTATTTCCCTGCCTTCATCATGCATTTCTTGTCTTATACCATGGTGTTATTGTTTCTTCTTCCCGGATGTCCTTCCTCGTATTTTTTACCTCTCAAAATCTCACTCACAAATTAAGAATCAGTTCATGTATCACCTCTCCTGGCAAGTATGACTTGATCCTGAGTTACTTGTCACTTACACCTCCATAGCACACTAAACAATCATTTTAATTAATTAATTAATATTTATTTTGAGGGAAAGAGTAGGGAAGGAGTGAAGGGAGAGGGAGATAGAGACTCTCAAGCAGGCCCCGCTCCCAGTGCAAAGCCCTACCTGGGGCTCAACCTCATGACTGTGAGATCATGCATGACCTGAGTACAAATCAAGAGTTGGACACTTAACTGACTGAGCCACTGAGGCACCCCTAACTATCATTTTAATTGCAGCATTACCCCCTCTTATTGAAATCATCTGATTACATGGATATTTTCTCATTACCTGTAGGACAGGTAGAGACTGCACCTTGAACATTTTTATATTCACAGAGATTCTTACAGCCAACTTCACTGAGTAGGTATGCAACAAATGTCATGTAAACAGAGGTTATTAGAAAATATAAAACACCAATAGAAATAAGGGTAGAAGATATGAGTACTTAACACATATAAAAGAAAATGCACCTATTTAAGACACACACACACAAGTTAAATATTTCTAGTAGTTAAAAATTCTATTTAAAGCCATGATGAGATACTATTTTAAGCCATTTAGATGATTAAAAAAACCTCTAAACTATTGACAACATCCAGTGATGATAAGAATAAGAGAAAATCGCTGTATTAATAGTGGGAAGCATAAATTAATATTATCTTTTAGCTTCATAAAAATACTCATTGATTTTGACCCATCAGTTCACTTCTAGAATTCTACCTTAACATAGGAATTTGAACTTATTTTGTTAAAAATAAATTAAAAAATAAAAAGGAAAAAGATCATTCGAAAGTATCCAGCCTTAAGGTGCCTCATTGGCTCATCAGAGGAGGAAATGATTTTGTCTTGAGTTATTTTATAGTTTTATAATGAAGATCAGACTCCTTTCTGAACTATGTTTATCACTAGGTTGTTTAATTATAATTTATTTTCAGCTTTGTTTTTTAAGCCTTTATATATTACCTGAATATATCTTTTCTTTCCTTGTCTAACCTTCTTTTACCTTCTTCCTACTTCCAAAAAAAATTTCCTGTATACAAAACCTGTGTATTACTTTTTGAATATTTATAATGTAATATGTTCATTCAGAAAGTCAACTTTTATTATAAACTAAATCATAAAGTAAACATAAAATCGTATGGTTAATAATCTATACTTCCCAAATGGTTTCATGTGTGTGTGTTTGTGTGTGTGAGAGAGAGAGAAAAAGAGATTGAAAGATTGAGAGAGAATTCAGTTGGGGAAATTTTGATGACTATACATGAGCCTCTTTATGATTTTTGTGTGAAACAGAGTAATGGGCCTCTTGTAATTAGGTCTTTAGGGCTTTATTTCTGAAGTCTCATGTTTTATACATATTTCATTTATGAAGCAATTTAAAGTTGCCCATAGAGGTTTAGAGAGGTCCTTAAGAACACTTAAATTGTGTCCTAAAGCATGGAGCAGACTCTTTAGATATTTGTGGATCTCCACAATGGGGCAGTGTTTTAGCCTGGGCTTTATGGGGAAATTGCCCCATTCCTAAAATGTATGGTTAAGTATCAATTTCCTTCCTATTTCGAACTAGAGGAATCTAATGGTGCTTTGTCTGAACTAGCAGAATTTATCTTTGTATTCACACCTGTAACAGTCATGTGTCTATAAATGTCAAACAATCAGTGAGTTTCTATGGCCAAATGATTACTCACTAGTAGCTGCCTCTTTGGAGGCTCAGCTACTAATGTGGAGTCATGAAGATTGGCTGCAAGTAGAAAAGCAGGACAAAATCATCTGTTGCTGCAACCTAGAGAGACAGGCAGTCTCTGGTTTGAAGGTAAGTTACTGCAAAGACAGGAAACAAACTTATCATCGATAAGTAGGAGTTGGGCTGATGGTTTAAAAGTGTCAATTTTGAACATGAGATGTTTTTCTCATTGAGAGATTGAGTGTTAGAGAGGGAATTTAAGGGTCTAGTGACTGCGATGTGGTGGGGGAAAAAGAGCTATGGGACCAAAAGAGCAGTTCTGTATGCAAAGACCACTGCACCAACTGGAACCAACTGGAAGGAATTTGCCCAGTAGGATGAGTTACTTTTTATTAATGTTCAGCTTTTTAGTGTGTTACATCGTATTTGGACACTGTTATTTTCTTGAGCGAATTGAGGCTTACTATAGGGTGTACAGTAGACTATGTGTTCTTTGGTAAACAAGTCATCGCTGGTCCTCTAGCAACAGCTCAGTTCCATTTGGTTCAGTCACTTAAGAACCAGGTGAACTGTGTTCCAGGTACTGTTCTAGGGCCTCTTTATACAGGGATAACATACGAGGAGGATCCTATGACCAATTTGGATTTTTTAAAGAAACTGAACAGTATCATTTTGTGAACTGAAAAAGAAAATTTACCAAAGCAATGCATAGCCAGAAAGACACCTGCTTGGGCATTATTCTAGTATGTTTGCATGCAGTATTGGGGACTATTTTGAATATTTGCTTTTCGATCATTAGGTTATAATTGTAAAAGTGAGTAACTTTTCCTTTTCCTTTTTATGTCAAGAGGCTTGCTAAAAATGTTAACATAGTCTTAGTCAAAAAAGTCATGTGTTTTAAGACAAGGAACGCACTGGTACCTTACTACAACCCTATCTTTTTATAGAGGGAATTGAATTTGATATAAGGCAGAACTTGAGATGAGTTTTGCCATTTTGGCACCTAATTTGCTGGTGTCCAGAAGATTGGGGTGACTGTGATAAAGTGTATTAGGATCTGTATGTAGGATGAAATAATACCATTTGTCAGAACATTGTGTGTGATCTGATTAAGCTTTTAAGCTACATGTACTTGATAAAGGAATGACTGTTTCAGAGATGTAAAAAAAACAAAAAAAAAAAAAACAAGGAAGAAATGAACAGAGAAGGATGAAGGAAACCACTGACAATGGGAACCATTGTTGTGCTATTTGGATTATATGCACCAGCTCCTTTAGTCATATAAACAAATATTATGATATAAGTGTTTTTATCTTCATTATTTACCAAGGATGATGATAATCAGAAATGTGCCCAGGCCATCTAGTTAAGAGGCAGAGATGGTGTTTGACCTAAGTTTGCCTCCAAAGTCTGTGTGCCTGACAGTGGTATGGAATGTGCGTGTTGGAATATCACGTAGCATGGGGATAGCTAATGGAACCATGGCTTTGGCAGAGATGATTTTTCACAGGGGTGCATATAATCTTCACTATTCAAAGAACCCCTGGTGTACCTAATGCCTTTGGGGGTCTCAAGTGGTTTGAGACCTAACCCAGAAAAGTATGACAAATTCTATAAGATGGAAATCTTCTAAAAAATTAAATAATTTTAAAAGCTAGGGCAAAGAGGAGTTTAGAATAGGAAAATAAAATTGGGTTTTGGGTGATCCCAAGGAGACTAATTATGGCCTGAAAATGAGAAGATGGACCCTAGACTCAGAGCAAAGTAATTCATAACGTTAGATGGACAAAAGACTTGAGAACATATCCACTTATGGATTGGTAAAATTGAGTAGAGTGTTCAAGTTAATGAAAACAAATAGTGAATGACAACTAGCCAGCAAAATAAGGAAGTGGGAAAAAAAGAAAATGCAAAAATGAAAAATAAGTAAGTAACAAAAATAAAGTATATGGAAAGAAAAAAATAAAATACATTAATATTTATATTTTAAAGTGAATGGACTTGATACTCTCATAAAAGACACTATAAAAAGAGATTAAAAATTTAAACCCAGATATACGTTACTTATAAATAGTGTACTTAACAAAATGAAATGGAAGAATTGAAAATAAAGGAATGCACAAAGAGCAGGCAAAAGCAAACTAAAAGAAAGCAGGAGTGTAATAGCAATATGCTAAAAGTGGAACTTAAAGCACAAAACATGAGAAAGGTCAATTAATAACATTCACAATTTATAAAGATTATCGGCCATAACCAATACAGAAGCTAAACATATAAAAATCCTACATATATAGGATATATATACTTAAAATACATGTACTTAAAATTTTTGAATAGCATTTATTAAATATAGATGTCAGAAAATAATTATTTGAAATATTTGAATAATATATTAAATAAACTTGATTATATGTATAGATGTATGCATGTATTGTGTATCCATATAAAACCATATGTCTTTCTCCAAGAGAATTCATACATTTACAACATGGATCAAGTAATTGGTTGCCAAAGTCTCTATAGGTCATGTTCTCTTTTCATAATAAAATAAAGTTGGAAATAAATAACAAAGTCAAACACAAATATCTAATGACTAGTTGTGCAAGAAACACACATTTGGGTAACTCTTGGTTTAAAGAAGGAAAGGGAAAAATTACCTAGAAGCCAATGAAGAGAACATCAGGAAAATTTACCTTTTAAGGAAAACAAAGTATTTTAAGGACATTAATTAGAGGTAGCAATAGAGAAGAAAGAGGAAACTTCAATGAATTTAGTTCTTATTTCCTGGAAATAGAAAATTCCAAGTAAGTTTAAAATATTTACAAACAAAACTTAAGTTAATAAAACAGGGGGAAAAAAGTGAGAAGAATAAATCTATCCAAAAGCCCCCACCCCCCAGCTTTTTTGAGAATACCTGTATTATAGGAAAATGCCTTGTGAGATGAATAAGAAAAAATACTATGTAAGAATAGTAAGGAAAAAGGAGAAAGGAGAAAGAATTTCTCACAAGGGAAATCACAGATTGGAAGGGTTAAATGTTGTATGACAACACATTTGTAGTGAAATATAAAGTATCAAATGAACTCTCAAATCTCCATTTTGAAATATTGCTTCTTTCTGAATAATCCCTATTTTGGTCTGATAGTTCTCTTGAAACATTAGTATTGTCAATTAGTATTCTAGTCTATAAGCCAAGTTCTCTAGAAATTGAATAATTAAGAATTTATACTCTGCAACCATATGGCTTGGGATTAACTCTTCGTTCTACCATTTTTTTAGCTACATGACTTTGATCTTAAGCAAATTACTTAATTTTTCTGTGCTTTATTTTCCTCCTCTGTTTATAAATAAAGATGATGATGCTAGTAACAGTAACTGACTAATAGGGTTGTTATTCAGACTGAATTAGGTAATGCATAAAGCAAGCATTAGTAGAGGATTGGCACAGAGTGAGAAATATTTTGTCTTTCATTTTATTCCTTAACTAAACAAATATTTTTGAACATCTATCTCTGTGTCCACTTCACTATAGATACTGGACTGTGGAAGTAAATAAGAAAAGTATCTATCTTTATAAAGTTTACATGCTATGGTTAAAACAGATAGTAAACATAACATTATAATTTCAAGGAGTGACAAGATCATTGATTTATTGTGTGGTGGTGTGTAGCCAATAAAAATGGTTTATTGTTCAGTTACACATGAAATACAATGCTAAGTTTTTATTATAACCTCAAGTTTACATATGTGATGATAAATAAAACAAAAATCCTAGGCTTCAGGAAAGAAGACTTAGGTTTGAATCTTACTTAGCTCTGATATATATTTACCTTTGGTCAAGTTCACTTAATATTTACACTTTATCTAAATTGTGGATAATAATATCTCTGTCACTTAGCACTGTGATGAAATTAAGTAAATTACATGACATATTTCCTGTAACATAAAACATGTTAGTTTCCTCTTCCCTTCCCCCTCTTTCTTCATAACTTGCCATGCTTTGTTTCACATGGTTTACTTCTTTTTTTCTTTAGTTTTTTCCTTAAAAAAATTTTTTCCCCTCTGAGAAGAGGGGTACTTATAAACTGGTACACATTTGAAAGTAATCATAATAAGATACACATTTTGTTTTAACAAATTTTAATGTCTTACAGGTAAAAGAGAAACAGTAGAATGGAATGGGAAAATCAAACCATTCTGGTGGAATTCTTTCTAAAGGGGCTTTCTGATTACCCAAGGCTTGAGCTACTCTTTTTTGCGCTAATCTTAATAATGTATGTTGTCATCCTTCTGGGCAATGGCACCCTTATTTTAATCAGCATCTGGGACTCCCACCTTCACACCCCTATGTACTTCTTCCTGGGGAACCTCTCCTTCTTGGACATCTGCTACACCACTACCTCCATTCCCTCCATTCTGGTGAGCTTCCTCTCAGAAAGAAAGACCATATCCTTCTCTGGCTGTGCAATACAGATGTTCCTCGGCTTGGCCATGGGGACAACAGAGTGTGTGCTCCTGGGCATGATGGCCTTTGACCGGTATGTGGCTATCTGCAACCCTCTAAGATATCCTGTCATCATGAGCAAGGATTCCTATGTGCCCATGGCAGTTGGGTCCTGGATCATAGGAGTCATCAACTCTGCAGTACAAACCGCATTTGTAGTGCAGTTGCCTTTCTGTGGGAATAATGTCATCAATCATCTCTCCTGTGAAATTCTGGCTATCATGAAACTGGCCTGTGCTGACATCTCAGGCAATGAGTTCATCATGCTCGTGGCCACAACACTGTTTATATTGACACCACTGTTATTAATCATTATCTCTTACACATTAATCATTGTCAGCATCCTCAAAATTCGCTCTTCTGAGGGGAGAAGCAAAGTTTTCTCCACATGCTCAGCCCATCTGACTGTGGTGATAATATTCTATGGAACCATTCTCTTCATGTACATGAAGCCCAAGTCTAAAGACACACTTAATTCAGAGGACTTGGATGCTACTGACAAACTTATATCCTTGTTCTATGGGATTGTAACTCCTATGATGAATCCTTTAATATACAGTCTTAGGAACAAAGATGTTAAGGAGGCAGTAAAACACTTACTGAGAAGAAGTATGTTTAACAAGTAAATGGGAAAGGGACACATAATTTTTGTAATCACATTGTGGAAATCAATTAGACCAACTAAAGGGCCAAATAGATAGGTTCTTACTGCTGTGTCAAATTCATCTCTCAAATCTCTCAAGCTCTAATATTTTTTTGGTGCAGTGCATAATGAAAATAAGTAAATAAATGCCTATGTTTTAGGAGTCAGTGATTGTTTTTATTGTTGAAGAGCTTGATTAAGAGGGCAAGTAGAGGGGTAGTGTAATAGTGAGAGAGATTTCCAGACAAGAGAATGTTACACTTGTATTAAAACCTTTAAAATGTTTTTTGAAAACATGGTATCTATCTTTCTCTGTATGACTTATTTCACTTAGCGTAACACTCTCCAGTTCCATCCATGCCGCTACAAAAGGCCATATTTCATTCTTTCTCATTGCCACGTAGTATTCCATTGTGTATATAAACCACAATTTCTTTTTTTTTAAACATTTATTTATTTTTGAGACAGGGAGAGACAGAGCATGAACAGGGGAGGGTCAGAGGAAGAGGGAGACATAGAATCTGAAACAGGCTCCAGGCTCTGAGCTGTCAGCACAGAGCCCGATGTGGGGCTTGAACCCACAGACCGCGAGATCATGACCTGAGCCGAAGTCGGACGCTTAACCGACTGAGCCACCCAGGCGCCCCTAAACCACAATTTCTTTATCCATTCATCTGTTGGTGGACATTTAGGCTCTTTCCATAATTTAGCTATTGTTGAAAGTGCTGCTATAAACATTGGGGTACAAGTGCCCCTATGCATCAGTACTCCAACAATAAATTTCATATTAAAAAAATAAAATGTTTTTTGACAAGATTATTTTCAAAACCAATTTCATATTTTCTTACTTTCTTTACAAGGCAAAATATTTTATTTTATTTTATTTTATTTTATTTTATTTAATTTTTTTAATTTTTTTATGAAATTTATTGTCAAATTGGTTTCCATACAACACCCAGTGCTCATTCCAAAAGATGCCCTCTTCAATACCCATCACTTACCCTCCCCTCCCTCCCACCCCCCATCACCCTCAGTTTGTTCTCAGTTTTTAAGAGTCTCTTATGCTTTGGCTCTCTCCCACTCTAACCTCTTTTTTTTTTTCCTTCCCCTCCCCCATGGGTTTCTGTTAAGTTTCTCAGGATCCAAATAAGAGTGAAAATATATGGTATCTGTCTTTCTCTGTATGGCTTATTTCACTTAGCATCACACTCTCCAGTTCCATCCAGGTTGCTACAAGGGACCATATTTCATTCTTTCTCATTGTCACGTAGTACTCCATTGTGTATATAAACCACAATTTCTTTATCCATTCATCAGTTGATGGACATTTAGGCTCTTTCCATAATTTGGCTACTGTTGAGAGTGCTGCTATAAACATTGGGGTACAGGTGCCCCTATGCATCAGTACTCCTGTATCCCTACAAGGCACAATTAAAACTGGCATCAGATTTTTAAACTCAGCTAAAATTATGAATTTACAATACTGTAATTACTAAAAGAATCTGATTTACTTGGAATCTATTTAAATATGTAATGCTGATTATCTTCTGTCTGGGTAGCTGTATAATATTAAACCTTTTGGTTCTAGTATAATAATTGTTTTTTTAACTTTTTGTTCATCTCCACCTATGAGGCATTAAATTATTAATATTTTTAATTTCAACATATCTACTTTGACAGTCTTTTTTTCCAAACACCTTATGATATATGGGATCTAACTGCTTTAGACTTGGAGTTAAATAACTGACTTTTGAAGCTGTTTGAAATTAAAAGTAAATAACCATGGATAAAGGTAGAATTGTATCTTTTCCTTTGTATCACTGACTCTCTATCCATGATATGTTGCTGATCTAGGAGGAATCTGTTATTATGGAATGGTGGATATACCTTTAGATGGTTTTTACATTTGATCCTTATCTGGGATTTATATTTCATTCCTCTGTTATGGGAATGTTAAGCTTTAAAAACATTTAATTTTATCATTTTATTTCTTCTTATCTAAATTTCACACTTTAAATATTAATATTAGATTTTAATGTTTAATATTACATCTCTTTTTTTCTTACCTGATATATTATTCCCAGAATTTTTTATTTAAATTTAAGTAATTTAGCTTATGTTTTCTTTAGAATTAAAAATTTTAGAAAAATTCTTTAGAATTAAAAAAAATTTTAAGACATTAAGTTACTTGGTTTTATTCTTTTGTTTGATTGCTTTAGCTTTTTAAACACTGCTTAAAATCCTACATTACTTGTTACTTTTTATTTAGATTTTAAAATTTTATTGTTTTTGTATTTTAATCTTTTAATTTTTTTAATCTTGTGTTTACTTTTAATTGTAAAATAGAGATTCATTTTCCCCTTACAGTTCAGAAAGAGGCAGCAGTGAGCATTTTATAGCACACCACATCACAAAAAGAAATGGCTCCTTTATTTCATTGTCATTCTACTTCTCTCTGTCTCCTTGAATCTTTTAGCTTTCTTAGTAATAATAGTAGGAAGTAATTATTTTCTGTGAATATCCCTCAAGAAATTTGAGAGAACCACAAGTTCTAGATCCTTCCAAGATCCTATATCTAACTAACTAACTAAGTAACTAAGTAACTAATGACAACAACAACAAAAAGATCTAAGACCTAAGTGATTTCTTGGAATGGTGTATTTTCTGAAACTACATCGGGAATAAAATGTTTTAAATTTCTCCAATATGCAAAGCTGTTAGGAAATACTGATCCAACATTTGTCTAAGACCACAAGCTGTCAGCATACTCAAGGAGGTCATGAAAGATTTGATTGACAAACCGCAATAGAGGTTTTGTATAACAGGTTCACATCCTGATTTACATCAAATATATTTATTCCCAAGATGGAGTTCTTGGGAATTTCTTTCCAGAACAGTCATATATATATGTTATATATATATATATATATATATATATATATATATATATATATATATATATATATCCTGTGTGTCACTCCTTTGCATTACTTTCTTTCATCATGATGATCAGTGAGCAGCTGGCTAGAACCCAGTTTATACAAAGTAAGATTTTAAAACATGGGATCGGAGTCATTTCACTGATTCATGGTTTCCTGACTTTGTTGGATTTAGACTTGGTCATTGTGCAGCTGCCCAGAAAGTAGAACCACCATATTGCAGATTGGCCCTTTGGAAAATGCTTAGGGAGCAGATAGACTAGCAATTTTTAAACTTTAGTTGGCTTTCTTAGGAGAGAGTGATGTGCTATTCAGAGGGGGACAGAATAACTGAAGGGTGCCTAAATGAGAGTGTTTAGAGACTACTGGTTGTGGCTGATCTCTTGTTTCATACCACTATTTAGGCTTCAGGACCAGTCGTTTCTACCTGTTCTTCAATGTCATCAATGCTGATGTCGTTTTGATCCAGTTTGTTTCATCCCATGCATGGATTTACATTCCCTTCATTCCCTGAACTATAGCTAGCTCTGGGCTTCTATTTACTAACTGAAGATTTGAGGAAGATACAAAGGAATGACAATGCAGAAAAGGAAAAAAGAATAACCCTAATTAGACTTCAGATCTCACACTTCCTAACCTCCACCATGAGCTTTCATAAAGATTCCTTATCACCATCTCTCCCCTAGGCTCTGGTCACCTGTTTTGTTAATAGGGTTCACTGTTTCTTATTTAAGAATTATATTTTAAGGGGTGCCGCCTGTGTGGCTCAGTCGGTTGAGTGTCCAACTTCGGCTCAGGTCATTCGAGCCCAGTATGGGGCTCTGTGCTGATAGCTTGGAGCCTGAAGCCTGTTTTGGATTCTGTGTCTCCCTCTCTCTCTGCCCCTAACCCACTTGCATTCTGTCTCTGTCTCTCTCAAAAATAAATAAACATAAAAAAAAATTAAAAAAAGCATTATATCTTAAATTTGTTACCACCCTGAGTCCCAGAGTAGCATGGTATCTTCCCAGAGATTATTTCCCCAGCCTGACCCCATGAACTTATATCTGGACCTTGGGAGACTTCAGGTTCAGACCAAAGCTTAAGTACTTGCTGTCAGCCAGGGAACAAAGAAAACAATGCCTGTTTTGTTTGTTTGGTTGGTTGGTTGGTTGGGTTTTTTTTGGTGAAACATCTTATGTCTTTGGAACATGTTGGCCCTAATAGAACCAACCTTGGAGTGGTGACCATATGTGTCCTTTGCTCAGAACTAGTCTACTTAACATCAGTTTCCCTGGTGTAATTAGTAACAGTTTACTCTTTCAATGTCAAGTGTCGCTTGGATGACCTACTGTATAGGCACCTTAAATAGCAGCACCTATTAGAAGCAGGAAGAGCATCAGATTTCAGGGAAGTGATGGGAATAGCAGATCATAGCATTGTGATGGCAGTGTCCTGAGGTGGACAGCATGGACACATCCTATCAGTGCAAGTGAAATGCTTTCAAGTAGTCATCAAATTAAATGGGTGGTTCTTCCATCGAGTTTGGAGACACTCCATTAGATTTCAGTTGTCACTGAAAAAATGCTTAATATACACCCATAATGATAACTTTATATGGATCTGTGGACTTCCTATCAGGAAAAAATTCACTAGAGTTTTTCTTATTTCTGATAGTTCCTTGTTAGGATAATAAAACTGTATAATCTGTTTATAAAAATTGTCCTTTTCTTTTTTATTATGGAGGGACTAGCAAGCAATTTATGTAAAATGATATGTGATCATTGAATAACAAAGGAATGAGGGTCCAAAACAAAGCAACTCTGGTTTTCCCATTGGAATATAAGCTTTTTCATCAGAAGATCACTTTTATTGGCTTTGCCTCATATGAGGTGAGGAAGATGTAAAGGGAATTCTTCCAAACCTTGTAAACTTTAGTCTTGTACTTGCCTTTAACATTAAATATTAAAATATAATGAAGTAACATCTACAGGCAAATAGGAACAATTTCAAATTCTTTCCTATTCACTATCGTTGCTTACAGATTCAACAGTTCTCTTAAGATAAATTTGCACATATTTTTTCATTTGTTTTATTTGTACCTTTCATTGCTTAGAGACATTCTTTTATAAAACATCCTTGATATTCTCCTTGCTAATGACCTTTTAAGGCCATGATAGACTTTCCTATTATTTTAAAGGATAAATAATTAGAAATCTTCAAAAACGAGATATCATTTGTGATTCCATGAATTCTGAGGTAGCTTGAAAATGTCAGGATGTGTTTACCATGACTGAAAAGACTGACATTAAAGCCATACTTTCTACTCTCCACTAGATTGGGGAAATTTAATTTCTGGGATTTAATAAGCCAGGGAAAAATGTACTTATTTAATATAATCTTGTGTTATCACATCCATGAAATATCTTGACTTCAGAAGTTTCTAAAGGCCTATGAATGGGCTATTAACTGCCTTTTTTAGGTTACCTTGCGACTTTGGGGAAACTCTGTGGAAACTATGTCCTCCACATGAAATGAATCCTGAGGAAAGATCAGCTAAGGCTACAACTAAATAATTTTTTTTGGCCAAATTTCCCTATGTGTCAAAAAAAGGATTACTCTAGACAGATTTGTATCTATATCTTGCCTGATACTCATAGAAAATATTGGTCTGAAATATAAAATATGTCAAGCATTTAGCTGCTATTGCAGTTGCCAATTGCAATTGAAAATTGCCATTGAAATTTTGGTAGAATGTTTAATAAATTAATACCCATACTTATTGAGAAGTATAGGTATGCTTAGTTTTAAATGTTTAGATCTAGTTAGAAGGCATGCCATCCTATCATAAACAACACTGATTCAGTATAGTTCAGAGCAGTTCCTCATCTTTTCTGGAAATAGTTTTATCCTCAAGTGCCTTTTTTTCCACTTTTAAGTTTTTAAATAAGCAATATGACATGTGAAGGCCCATTAATTGGACCTCAGGCAGAAAGTAACTTGGGATATAAAATCATCAGGACAATTGACCTTGGTATGAGCTAAAATATGTGAAGCTTTCTACTGAGCTCTTGGGCCTCCATCACCTAGTCATAAGTAATTCTGTCTGAGAATTTGCCCATATTGCAGATCTAGTGGCCAGATAAGATCTATCCAGATACTCTATTATAATGATGTTTTCTACAATCTACTCTGAAGTTTCTTAATTTGATTTACATTTATTAGACATCAGAGAGTGACAGATGTTTTTTATTTTTATTAATTAATTAATTAATTAATTTATTTATTTTTAAATATTTTTTAACGTTTATTCACTTTTTGAGAGACAGAGACAAAGCATAAGCGAAGGAGGGGCAGAGAGAGGGACACACAGAAACCAAAGTAGGCTTCAAGCTCTGAGCTGTCAGCATAGAGCCTGACGCAGGGCTCAACTCATGAACCTGTGAGATCATGACCTGAGCTGAAGTTGGACACTTAACCAAGTGAGCCACCCAGGTGCCCCTTTTTAATTTATTTTTATTCTCTTCAGTTCTGTTTACTAAAATCATTAGAAATACATTTTACAAGATTCCTGCAAGCTCATTTGTACCTGTACTAAGAAAATGGACTTTATATTTGCTATAGTATTTTGGAAATAGAAATGTTTTTTCTTCTACAATCTGCTTGTTTGTGATACAAGAGGAATCTTAATTTTTAAGATATCTAAAATCTAGTTTTAAATAGTTCATAGCCATTTTAAAGCACCAGTACATTTTCAATCAGAATTGTTTCATTTTACCTTATTTGTTTCAGCTCCCGAATATACTACTATAATAGTACCAGAATTAATAATCAGTACTAAAAGTAATGATAAATGATATAAATAATGAACACAAATCTGTCACTATTTATGAATGGTACTATATGTATGTAGAACACTAAAATGGTTTAAAAATATTGGAATTAATAAGTGAATTTAATGTCAACTATATTTTTATTAAAAATTTAAGAAATTATTACAAAAAAAGTGAATTTACCAAGATTGCTAAATATAACTTTAGCATAGAAAAATCATTACATAACAATAACAAGGAAATAGAAAATAGAATTAAAGCACAATTTATAATAGCATCAAAAACAATAAATATATGAATAAATGTATAATATGTACAAGACATTTGTGCAAGAAAAATCAATAAAACATTGAGAGGAATTTAAAAAAATTTAATGTTTATTTACTTTTGACAGAGAGAGAGAGAGAGACAGACCATGAGCGGAGGAGGGGCAGAGATAAAGGGAGACACAGAATCCCAAGCAGGCTCCAGGCTCTGAGCTGTCAGCACAGAGCCGGACGCGGGGCTTGAACTCACAGACCGAGATAATGACCTAAGCCAAAGTTGGACGCTCAACTGACTGAGCCACCCAGGTGCCCCAAATTTGAGAGAAATTTAAAAAGTCCTAGTTAATGAATTAGAAGATACAATAGTATAAAGATGTCAGTTGTCTCTAAATTGAAATTTAGAAGGTTCAAGGCTATCTCAGTCAAAATTCCAGCAGGTATATTGTGAAAATTGATAAGCCAAATGTATATACAAATACCAACACCAACCAACCACCCATAAAGAAGAAATAATTTAGAGGACCCAGATCAAGATTTATAGAGCTATAGCTAAAAAGACAATGTAGTATTGGTTCAAGGATAAGAAGAATAGACTAGTGGAACAGAACAAGATTTCAATTAGTTTATGTCAAAAGTAACAATGCAATGCAGTAGGGAAGGGAGCTTTGCAGTAGTCATGTTAAGTCAAATAGTATGCACATAGTAAAAAATAAATCTTGACCTTGCCACATACTTGGATTTATCAGCATACTTTCCAATAGACAAATAGTCTCCTACAATTCTACGTGCACAAAGGCTGCTCAGCAATCAAGTCTCTTATTGGCCCAGATAACTTGAATTAATTAAAATTTTTTTAACCTCATTTTTTTGATTTCCCATTAGTACATGGAACTTGGAGAATCAAACCCTGGAGAACTAGAAAGTTTCTTATCTTCTTTATGTTCTAGAATCACAGCATTAAATTGTTAAGGGAGTTGGAAAGTCCCTGATAGCAACAGGAGACTTTAGTAGTCTTAGATCCAGGGATAACCCTTTGGAAGTTTTAGAGAGCAGAGCATAGGTGGTGATTTTGGCAGAAAAAAATCTTTGTCATTATTTTTCTTATGCAGTTATTTTTATATTTTTACCAAAAGCTCTGTATGTTGAGAATTTGTGAATGAGGAAAGATCTGGCTTGATTTTTTGCAAACCAAGAGCATCCATATCCTTTTTCATTGCAATTTCTGAATAAAAATACCTCTGCATAACCCACTCTAATACAGTTTTCATGGAGAATTACCATAATTACAAAATTCAGATTCTTTTACTTTTCTGAGCACTGCACAAAGATTCACAAGCAAGACCATGCTGGAGATCAACTTTAAATAGTGAAGCATACATTAGTCAAAGAGGAAGATACTGATCACATGTGCTGAGGTAAATGAGAGCAGACCTTATCCATCTCTTTCTGTATCCTCTGATTTATAAAACTGATTCATGGGTCTCAGCTAGGCCAGGAGACCAGAATAGGAGACCAGATAATTTACTTTTAAAAGAAGTACTTGTTGATAAGGAAAATATTGAGTTGAAATGAACCCAAAATGTGGGATGGAAGTTTTCGATTTGCTTTTGATTTTCTCATTTATCTCAGACAAGTCATTAAACTCCTTCAAGCATCCATCAACTTTAAAATTAGAATGTTGGGGTAGAACTCTGATTTGTTCTGGCTCTGACATTTGGGAAGGAAAAGGGAAGAGATTGTTGGAAAACATTTGGTTATCTTAGCCCTGGCATCTGAAGTCATTTTAGGGAAAGTATCTCAATAAAATGACTTAGGATAGGTGAGACTCTTACAAGCATTGTAAAGGAAGGATAAGGGAAAGAATAGGGACCCAATCTGCATGAGAAAAAGACATCATTATTTTATTTATAAGAAAAGACCAGACAGTAGTGAAGAAAGAAGAGAAAGCAAGAAGAGCAAGAGCTAGAATAGGAAAACTGGGTGCTGAGTGGGGAAAGACCACTAGAGAAGCCCTCAGTAGAAGCATGGTGTGTGCTGACCCAAATGAACTTTAAAAAGCAGAAACCTTTAACAATCACCTTTCTGAAAATAATCAGTCAGGTGTTTCCTATTCACCTATGGATTGGAGGTTGACATTTTAATAGATTATGAAGAAGTACTAAGTTTTTTTATCTGAGCCAGTGTGAACCAGCACTGGGTTAGCATAGGCAGGTATAGCTCTGAAAGAAAAGCAGGGAGATGATGAAATCATAAACGTTTTGTGATGTTCTGAAATATTAGAGAGGCCATGGAATTGGGTGGTGGAAAAAGAATTTTAGAATAAGTTAATCTAGGAATTGTCATCTTCCTGTATAGATTACAAAAAAAAAAAACCCAAACAAACTGATTTCAAAGAGGCCAAGTGATTTGCCTGATTATGCGCACCAGTAAGTAGCATGGTTGGATTTAGAGTCCAATTCTTACACTCAGAGGACAGTGGTCTAAAACCCTACAGAAGATAATTGGGGAACACCTCAACCTCTCCTAAGAGTACAAATGGTCATTGCCTTCCCCACCTCACTCTATGTCACATATTTAAAGCTAAGAGCTCATCGTCTTTGTTCCTTAAATGAACTGGTTTCTTTAATGTTACAGATAAGGGTGCAGATCTAAATGAGCAGTTGAGGAATCTTCGGCTTTTAAGTTGGCACAGGGACCAATAGTGAAAATGTTCTTATTTGAATATGTACCAAACATTGTCCATGTTCAAGGGAGTGGTGTGTTATTAAAAATCTTGAATGTAAGTTATTCTTTGCTAGTATTATGGGGAACAAGATCTGGAGAAGCTCAGTTGTACCAGGGGTGGGAGCCAATGGGATGTGCACATATGGCTATTGTTCAGTTTAATATACTTGAGTAATGTAGGTATATATAAAGAACGAAGCTGTACTTGAGACAGTGGCATACAGTTTTGATGACTGGATAAATATTCATGAAAAACAAGACTGGAGTTGGTGAGAAAGGTAACAGCATGTAGATGAACTGTTGGTTATAGACGTAAAAATATAAAATGGCATGATAAGTATGAGAAATGACAAGCTGGTTGTTGTTTCAGACCAGAGTCTGGAGCTGGAGTGTTGGAAGATGAGGTTGGAGAAGTAGGCAGTGATGAGGATGTGAGGCTTGAGTATGTGTGATTGATTGCATTTGAACTCTACTTAGAGGACAGTGGTTTTTAAACATGTTCCCATATGTGACTAATTGTGAGATACATCACAAGTAATTAGAATTGCATTATAAAATCCTGAACTTTGAAAATCAGTTTGTTTCTAAGAAAGCGTGGGCTCAGGATGATTCCATATTCAAAAATGCCTTCTTGGAAATGGAAATCAGGTAGTGCGATAGTGATTGGACACAGGTTTATCTTCTATTTATAGTGTACCGCATATCCATGTGTTACAACACATAATTAGCAGGTTTATGAAATGCAACTAAATCCTTTCTCCATGTAACATTTTACAAAATTTCTTTTCTTTCCCCAGCAAACCTCCTGTGGTACTTAACTCGATTAGGTATAATGCATTTTGTTAAAAGTTTGTTTATTCATTCTGAGAGAGAGAGAATGTGAGCAGATGAGAGATGAGAGAGTGAGAGAATGAGAGAATCCCAAGCAGTCTCCGCACTGCAAGTGTGGAGCCTGACATGGGGCTTGAACTGAACCTGTGCGGGGCTTGACCATGGGATCATGACCTGAACCAAATCCAGGTTTGATGCTCAACCACTGAGCCACCCATGCGCCCCAGGTCTAATGCCTTTTTTGATTAAACTAAGTGTCACAATGTCTCACTGACCAGTGTTCCTAACACAGAGCTAAGATTCTTACCCTCTGTGTTCTCATGGTACCCGAGGGTGTATGTATATGATGTTAATTGTATTTATTTCTTTACTTGACTGTGTGATATTTTATTCTGAGCTGCCCAAGAGTAGCTTTTTAGGTAATTCAAAGAGATCTTCAGTGACTTGTAGTATATTCAACAAATGAATGAATGAGTGAATAATTAGCATGGTATTGCCAGAATAATGATCCTTTTAAAGTACCCCTAACTAATCCCCTTGAAAGATGGTAGAATTTGATTTTCATATATATACAATGTATATTTTTATTCACTACTACAGATAAACAAAGAGGCATAAAATGGTCAAGGCAAACTTGACAGTCATTTCCAATTTTATTTTCCTGGGGTTTACTCGTTACCCCAAAGTTGAGGTCATCATATTTGTGCTGTGCTTGCTGATGTACCTGATCACCCTGCTGGGTAATATCATTCTGATGTCCATCACCATCCTGGATTCCCACCTACACAAACCCGTGTACTTCTTCCTCAGCAACCTCTCCTTTTTAGACATCTGGTACACCTCTTCTGCTCTCACTCCAATGCTGACAAACTTTGTTTCAGGGAAAAACACCATCTCATTCTCAGGATATGCCACTCAGATGTACTTTTCTCTTGCCATGGGCTCCACTGAGTGTGTGCTCCTGTCCACGATGGCGTATGACCGGTATGTGGCCATCTGCAACCCTCTGAGATACCCCATCATCATGAACAAGAGGGCTTGTGTGCAGATTGCCGCTGGCTCCTGGATGACAGGCTGCCTCACCGCCCTGGTGGAAACAGTATCTGTGCTGCAGCTGTCTGTCTGTGGAAGTAGCATCATCAATCACTTCACTTGTGAAATTCTGGCTGTCTTGAAACTAGTTTGTGTGGATACTTCCAGGGTGCAGTTGATCATGCTGGTGATCAGCGTACTTCTTCTTCCTATGCCGATGCTCCTCATTTGTGTCTCTTACGCATTCATTCTCTCCAACATCCTGAGAATCAGCTCAGTGGATGGTGGAAGCAAAGCCTTTTCAACATGCGCAGCCCACCTGACTGTGGTGGTTTTGTTCTATGGGACAGCTCTCTCCATGTACCTGAAGCCCTCTGCTGTAGATTCACAGGAAATAGACAAATTTATGGCTTTGGTATATGCTGGATTAACCCCCATGTTGAATCCTATCATTTATAGTTTACGGAACAAAGAGGTAAAAGTAGCTATGAAAAAATTGCTGATTAGGAACCCTCTGTGTGCTTTTTCAATCCCCCATAGCAAATCATAACATTAGTCTAAGGGATGTATTGACGTGTTCAATACGCACCAGAACATTGGACTAAGAGGGGAAGACACTCATTTTAAATAAGATGTGTGATTTCCTAAGTTTCCTCCTTGACTGACTGCTGAAGCTCTAAGATAATATAGACATATGTTACATAAGCATATCTGAAATCTTACATAAAAAGGGCTCATGGTGACAAATTTCAATATTTTGTTTTGGGTGATAGAATGTAAGTATAGCTTTAAACATTAAGTTAGTGTATTGTTAGTATTCAAAATTATGTGCATGTAATATACAAATGTAAAAACTATAGTAGACTTTTTAGATAGTTTATTATTAACCTCTGTTTTAGGCTGAGTTGTGTCCCTGCAAAACTTATGTTGAAGCTCTAATCCCCAGTACCTCAGAATGTATCTACTTTTGGAGATAAGGCCTTTAAAGTGGTGATTAAGTAAAGCGAGGCTATCAGTGTGGGCCCTCATACAATTTGAGTTGTGTCATTATGAGAAAATATTTAAGAAATGTAGACACACATGAGTACATGAGTGTTGCTCACACACAGAAGCAAGGACATAGCAAGAAAGCGGCTATCTGGAAGCCAGGGAGAGGCCTCAGAAGAAATGAAATCTGCCAACACTTTAATCTTGGTCTTCTATCCTCCAGAACTATGAGCAAGTCAATTTCTGTTGTTCAGCCAGTCAAGTCTCTGCTATTTTGTTATGGTAGCGTTAGGAAACTAGTACAACCTCTTTTTCAGCATTGCTAAATTAATGGGAGTAATTGCATATTCTACAAAGTGTGACTATGTTTTACATATGTGTGTGGAGATATTTGTGCATGCAGGTAGATGCGTGTGATTTGAATGTCTATATACAAATGGAGAAGGTCTGCACAAATACATACTGAATAGAAATGGGGTAGAGGAGTGCCAGTCTGGAAAAAATAACAGACAGTTTAGCAGTTTGTTGTTGGTCTTCGAGTGTTGACATTATTTTGTAAATTCAAAGAAGCTGCAGGATGTTTCAGTGAAACTACAAGGACCTTCCCTTTTTGATTGTGTTTCTGCTGACACCTTGATGCATAAATCCATGGGTATAAATGAAGCCATAAGCATTTAGAAACAAAATACATGATATAATTTATATTTATTTTATACATGATTATTTATATTATAAATATTTATATTATATTTATATTATAAATATTTATATTATATTTATATTATAAACATTTGTATTTATATTATAAATATTTATATTTATATTATAAAGTATATAGTACTCCAAACCCACTAAAATCATGTGCAATGTGGAAATACATGAATATATCTTATTATATAAACCACAATATATAAGGAATTAAAAAATGTACACTCTTCCGTATTTGTGACATTTGTATGTCCTTTCTGGACCAGATGACTAAATGTGAGGTCAGTGTGCAAAACTCATTTGGTCTTTACCATGAAGCTCTCACCAAAGTCAATGAAATTGTTGTGATGCCTTGAATCCAGAAAGCAATGGGATGAAGAAGATAGGATGAATATGGGAATTACAGGGTTGTAGGGCTGGATTAGATCTCAGATATGAATAAACAGTCATCAGGATAATTGGCCCATTGGTCTAAGTAAAGAACTCTGATGCAGCCATTGATTGGATGAGAGGAGAAGCCTAAGAATGATGACCTCACAAAGATAGGGACGTAAGTTGGTTGACTAATTGTGCACTGATGGTTGGACTCTCTAGGGAATAATTTAGGACAACTGTGTATAAAATGGTTGGTTATATTTTCCTGTTATTGGTCAGCGCTGTGGTAAAGGTTAAAGAATAGTACACTTGGGGTATAGAGTAAATTATCCAAAGTATACAGAAATGCTGATTCAAAGGGGCACATGCACCCCAATGTTCATAGCAGCACTATCAACAATAAATTATGAAAAGATCCCAAATGTCCACCAACTGATGAATTGAATGGATAAAGAAGATGTGGCATGTGTATACATATATATACACATACATACACAATACATATAGTGAAATATTACTCGATCAGAAAGAATGAAATCTTACCATTTGCAACAACATGGATGGAACTGGTGTGTGTTAAAAGCAAAATAAGTCAGGGGAAGAAAGGCAGATATATGATTTCACTCATGTGGAATTTAAGAAACAGAACAGATGAACAGAGGGGAAGGAAGGTAAAATAAGATAAAAACAGAGAGAGACACAAACCATAAAAGACTCTTAAACACAGAGAACAAACTGAGGGTTGCTAGCAGGGAGGTAGGTAAGGGGATGGGCTCAATGGGTGATGGGCATTAAGGAGGGCACTTCTTGGGATGAGCACAGGATGTTATATATAAGTGATGAATCACTAAATTCTACCCATGAAACCAATACTATACTATATGTTAACTTAATTTAAATTTAAAAAAATTACTTTTTTTTTGGTTTGTATATAAACTTAGTGATCTTAGCCAATTTCATTTTTGTTTAATGTTTATTTATTTTGAGAGTGTGTGTGAACACCGCGTGATCAGGTGAGGAGCAAAGAGCCAGGGAGAGAGAGAGAATCACAAGCAGGCTTTGTACTGACAGTCTCCAACCCCCCCCCCCCCCACCCCACCCAGGCCAGGATGTGTGGGGATTGACCCATGAACCTGAGCTGAAATGAAAAGTTGGACGTTTAGCCAATGGAGCCATCCAGGCATCCTGAATTTAGGCAATTTCTTAAACATCGAATCTAATTTCCTTGTCTCTGAAATGGGAATAGTTTATTTGATATATTTATAATAATTATTTAAAAGTTCATATTGGCTAATTCCAAAAACCACTTGTCAATCAGCTAGGATAATGGACTCTGTCCTTTGATAGAGTCAGTTTTTGATCCTTTTTTTTTTTTTTTCTGGATAGATTCTAGCTCCAGGTAGTTTGAATTTACTGTGATTTTGGTGTACCTGGGTGACTCAGACAGTGAAACACCCAACTTTGGCTCAGGTCATGATCTCTGGTTTGTGAGTTCGAGCCCTGTGTCAGGCTTTGTGCTGACAGCTCAGAGCCTGGAGCCTGCTTTGGATTCTGTGTCTCCCTCTTTCTCTCTGCCCCTCCTCTACTTGCTCCCTCTCTTCTCTTCCTTCCTTCGCTCTCTCTTTTATGAGATAAGTAAACATTAAATTTTTTTTTGAATTTTTCTGTGATTTCAGTGTTTGAGAAACATCTATGAGTTTTTACAAGTCTAGCCTATCACTTTGGTGGTATCTAGGGATATCTAGGGCTATAACCATATATATCATTATATCTAGGGATATAAGCATAAAATACCCCAAGTTATCTCTTTTTCTGTCTTTCACTTTTTCTCTGACAGTCTGAGCTGAATCATTCCCTGTGTGGGTGTCCTCTTGATTCTACTGGGTTCTGACTACCTGAACTGGGCCTCCCTTTCATGTTGACCTTTTACTTATTCCATCAGACCCCCAAACATCCTGCTGGGCAGAACATGAGGGATTCCTTTCTGAACTCTGTTGGGTTGTTGAAGCCTTTGCTGAGTGGCCCTTGAGCAGAGCCACTCTCCTCATCCATTTCAGGCTGTGGGACTGTACCAGGCAGCTCACCTGTATTACGTACAAATAGATGTTAGGTAATCACATAAAAAATAAAAGTACAATTATTTGCTAGCAATTTCAAGGGGATTTCTTTGAAAGGAAATATTTAAAATGACTGTTGCTTCTGAAAGAGTGAAATTGTCAGTATTCCTTAAGAAGGGTTTATCCAACTCATATATTTTTCCCAGCAATTGCTTATTACAGAATAATTATACACTGATATTATTTCTGCCTTACCCAGTCAAAATGACCTCTTCAGTATATTTATCATTCTTTTATCTGCCCTTGTATGTCCATACATTTAATATTAGCTGCTATTTTACCCAAAGCTTTTGGATATGTTGTTTAGTTCAATGAAATAATACATAAATTCAAGTTCTCTTATCTCCCTGTATTATATCAACTACTTGGACTACATTTTACTATTCTTTAAAAATGTTAATTCAGTAATTAATTACCGCCTACTATTAGAACTTATTTTACATTAGACTTCATACAGAGAACAGTGAGTTCTACCATTGGGTAAATTTCAGAAACGAACAAATGATTATAGTATAAAAGGAAAATAGCCGTAACAGAGATAAAATTCAGGACAGCATACAGGAGGGAATAACTAACCCAGTAAAGTTTCAAAGGATTTGTAGAAGATCTAACACTTGAATTGTGTTTAATGAGATTGCAAGCTGTTACCATAGAAAGAGAAATGTGATGCTGGAGATGAAGTGGCATATGCTGTTGTCTTTAGGTGTAAAGAACATGATATATAATTGAAGAAGTAACAGTGAATGTAGCACAGCTTGTTCAAACATGGGAGAAATATGAGGAGGGAAAGAAGAAGGGGAAATACGTAGGGGCCAGGTTAGGTTGGGGCCAGGTCAAGTCCTTGGGTAAAACAAAAATCAGGAATAAACAAACAGACAAACAGAAAACCTCAAGTAGTTCTCTTGAAAGGGAACTGAAAAATACGTGTTTTACTTGTTCAATAGACATACATACAGATGGTCATACATTAAAATGGTTTGACTTAGGATATGTTGACTTTGCAATGATGTTAAAATGATATGCATTAGTAGAAACCATACTTTAAAATTTGAATTGTGATCTTTTCCTGGGCTAGTAAGTTGTGGTATGATATTCTTTTGTGGTAAGCAGTGGCTCAGCTTCCAGTCTGAGCAACATGATCGTAAGAGTTCTGTTTCTCAGTTGCATACAGTACAGTACTCAATAAATTAAATGAAACATTCAACATTTTATTGTAAACAGGCTTTGTATGAGATAGTTTTGACCAATTATAGGGTAATGTAAGTGTTCTGAGCATGTTCAAGTTAAGCTAGGATAAGCTCTGAGGTCCAGTAGATTAGTAAATTAAATGCATTTTTTTCTAATTTTTTAAATGTTTTTGAGAGAGAGAGAGAAGGAAGAGGGGAGAAAGCCACAGAGAGAGAGAGAGAGAACATGAGTGGGGAAGGGGCAGAGAGAGAGGGAGACAAAGAATCTGAAGCAGGCTTCAGGGTCTGAGCTATCAGCATGGAACCCGATGCAAGGCTCAGACTCACGAGCCATGAGATCATGATCTGAGCCGTATCAGACGCTCAATTAACGGAAACACTCAGGCACCCCAACAGGCATTTTTGACTTATGATATTTTCAACTTTCAATGGGTTTATCTGGATATAACCCCATCAGTTGAAGAAGACATACTGGATTTTCTTGGAAAAGCTTAATTTCATTTTTTCTTATTTCTTAAAGTTTACTCACTTCTTATACCAGTAGTGTCTACATTTTTATAACAGTCATTTTCATAAAAGGTGAAGTTATTGTCTTCACATTTCTTCCAACTCCTAAATTCTGTAATTCGACATACAATCTTTATTGTTCTCTTTATATGAAGAGCTTTTGCCTCAAATCTGTGAGCTTATTTTGTGCATGAACTCAAAGGTATAAGTTTTTCATCCTTTTCTCCAGAACCAGTGTCTCCTCATCAATTTTCTCATAGCTCCAAGCACCTCTGTATTCCTCAGGCTATAGATGATAGGATTGAGCACGGGAGTGACTACTCCATAGAACAGAGCAATCAGTTTGTCAACAGCAGAGTCTTTGGACTTTGGCTTCATATACATGAAGAGGATTGTCCCATAAAACACAGTCACTACTGTTAAGTGGGCTGAACAGGTAGAAAAGGCCTTTTTTCTTCCTTCTGCTGAATTGATTCTTAGTACAGTAGAAAGGATGAAAATGTAGGAGATACAAATTAACAATAATGGAGAAAACAAAAATATTACATTGCCCAACATTATAGCAATCTCATTCAAGGAAATATCTGCGCAAGCCAGTTTGACAAAGGCCAATATTTCACAAACAAAGTGGTTAATGACATTTTTTCCACAGAAGGGCAACTGTATTGCAAGTATAGTTTCTGTCAGTGAATTGAGAAAGCCCAGTCCCCAGGAGAGGGCTGCCATCTGAATGCAAAGTGCCTTGCTCATGATGATGGGGTATCTCAGAGGGTTACAGATGGCCACGTAACGGTCATATGCCATCACTGCTAGAAGCACGCACTCAGTGGACCCCATAGTGTAGGAGACAGACATCTGAACAACACATCTAAGGAAGGAGATGGTTTTCTTCTGTGATAGGAAGTGAATCAACATTGAGGGGGTAAAGGAGGATGTGTAACAAATATCTAGGAAAGAAAGATTACCAAGGAAGAAGTACATGGGCGTATGGAGGTGGGAGTCCAGGAGAGTTAGTATGATCAAGGGGCTGTTCCCCAGCAGGATCACCAGGTACATCATCAAGCACATGACGAAAAGGAGTTTTTCCACTTTGGGGTACTCAGAAAGTCCCTGCAGAATGAACTCAATCTCTGTCCAGTTCGTCCTGTCCATTTTAT
Organism: Acinonyx jubatus; assembly: GCF_027475565.1. Classification (NCBI taxonomy): domain Eukaryota; kingdom Metazoa; phylum Chordata; class Mammalia; order Carnivora; family Felidae; genus Acinonyx; species Acinonyx jubatus. The sequence continues at coordinate 28,095,091 of NC_069391.1, forward strand.
TTTTCTATACCTGGAGTAATCCAGAAGAGAAAACTTCATGTGAGCATTACGTGTCAGTGCATATTACCATGTGCAGATATCACTGGAGGAGGGGCACCAAGTGTGTCCACACTAGCTGGAGTGGTGCGAAGAGCTCTGAGGTTAGCTGTTAGAATTTCTCTTCTGGCTTATAAGGGAAGGGATTGAAGATGTGTAATAATTACATTGACAGTTCTTTAAAAATATAAGCTTTTGTATTCCATTTCCTGAATTTGTGATACACAGTTCTGAGGCAGGGAAGAACTATTTGCATCTGAACAAACATCTATTATTTCCTGTTCTTTGGACCCACAGACTCCACTTTGCATATCATCATTTTGGAAAGCTTATGCTTAATCTGTTAAAAATAACTATCTATTTGATTTTATTTCATGGCAGTCATTAACAATCCCATTGGTTTATGGTTTTATAATTTACATATATTTACACATATTACTCATTTTATCATCACTATAATTCTCTGAGGAAAGTAAAATTCATAGAGGTAAAATGTATACAAAAACACAATGGTGAGCCACTATTCAGTCTGCATTTACTGACTGTATTTCACCTGCCCTTTTTGTTTATTTTTAATTTTTTTAAATTTTATTTCTTTTTGAGAGACAGCACTCATGGAGAGGGGCAGAGAGAGAGAGAGGGATTCGGAGGATCCAAAGCGGCTCTGTGCTGACAGCAGAGAGTCAGATGTGGGTCTTGAATCCAGGAACCAGAAGATGATGACCAGAGCCGAAGTCAGATGCTTAAAAGACTGAGTCACCATGGCACCACTCACCTGCCCTTTTTAAACAACATGCTCTTGCCCTCTCTGAATTATGTAAATTGTTTAAGGAGTGGTGATCAGACATCTTTTTAAATAATGTTCTCCAGATGATGCTAATGTTCAATGTGGAAGAAAACCACCTGTCTAGTGAAGTACCTCCAAATTTTAGTATACAGACAAATCACATGGGGGAAATTTGTAAAGGATTCTAACTCAGTGGGTCTGAATTGATTCTAAGATCTGAATTTATTAACTTGTTCTCAGATGCTGCTGCTGTTGCTGTCTGCAGAACTCACATGAATAGCAAGGCCTTTTAGACCATTTCTCCCCAATGCTATTGCAGAATGCCACTACTGCTTCCCTTGTATGTAGGACTGTAATCAAATAGTAGACAATGCAAAACTGAACATTCTGTGACACTTGGAGTTGAGACATCTGTGTGAGTGTATTGCACTCAGTTTTGTGTTCTTTAGATTTTAGATATACAAGCAGTCAAACCACATACAGAAGAGCTTGTTTTTTGTTTCTGTCCATATTAAAGTCCTTTCTCTTCCATTTGTGGAATTTACGATTAGGGCCAATACTTTCCAAAAAAGGAATTTGAGATCAGCTCAAGCATCTGAGTGTGCGTCATAGAGCATGGGGCAAATAACTTTAATTTGAAAAAATTTAAAGAGTAGATATTAGTAGCTGACCTTTTTATAGTTATTAAATCAAAGAACATAATTTTGAAAACACCTTTTCATTCTCAAGGGTTTTACCTAACTTAAAAACACCCTGAGGAAAAGAAAAAGACTGATCCAATGGATGAGTTTGTAGTTAGTTTTTTTTTTTAATGTTTTTTTATTTATTTTGGGTAAGAGAGAGAGAGCGCAGTGCATGATCAGGGGCTTGATCTCATGACCTGTGAGATAGTGAGCCGAAATCAAGAGTTGGAGGCTCAACCAGCTGAGCCACCTAGGTGCTCTTCTAGTTAATATCTTTAAACAAACCTGTATGGGGCACCTGAGTGTCTCGGTTGGTCGAACACCTTCCTCTTGCTTTTGGCTCTGGTCATGATCTTACAGTTCCTGGGATCGAGCCCTGCGTCCATCTGCACTGTTAGCAGAGAGCCTGTTTGGGATTCTCTCTCTCCTCTCTCTCTGCCCTTCCCCCCCATTTTCTCTCTCTCTCAAAATAAATAAACATTAAAAAATTAAACAAGGCTCTGTTTCTGATATAGGTTTTGGCATTTCTCTCTGTGATAGTCATATGACAACAGGTTATGTTGCTTTCTATGACAACTCCAGTATGCAATGGTGAAACATATTCATCAGCATAATACGATGTTTATACATATATTAGCTGTGGAAAAGAAGGTTCTCATCCATTTCAAGCTGACCAGGCTTTGCAGGCATACATTACAAAGAGGGTAGGAAGGGTTGGGTAAGATAGGATATACTTCTATTTGGTATTAAGACTGGAATATGATTGACTGTAGATGCATATATCACCCTACTCTTAATCTGAAAATAAAATTTTGATAGAGGCTTTGAAGGAGTATCAGTTGTCTGGGATCTGTTACTTCAGGGGACATGTGAATCACATCAAATACCCTCTCCTTTCTTTTCTAGGAACATCTCCTAAAAGTTGATTTCTATTTGGAAATTACTTGTAGCAAATAATGATGGTATACATCTGGTATCCTGACAGTTCAGAGATAGTTGCTGTAAAAAAATTTTCACTTACAAACATAAGAGAAACCACCACTGTGCTTTAATGCTTTCAAATGGTTGGGGGAGGAGGATAATGGACTGTATAGGGGAAATTACTTTCATTACTCTTGTAATGCTAGTGTAACTTTTAGGAAGCAATCGACAAATACTCTTGTTTAATAGCATTGTGACAAATCTTTTCTTCATTTTAGCTTACTTCACTAAAATAGTTTCCTGGGAATAAGTGAATGAAAACTTTGAAGATTCTGGATAGTTTTTAATAAATCACTTTCCATGCTAAATGTATATTAAATAATTCCTTTTTTACTAAATCTTTGCCATTACTGGATATTATTTTTGAAACAGTTTTTCATTCTTAGCTCATGGCAGGGGAATTGTTAAATAATCATGGCATACTAATTTGATGGTCCATTATGAACTTATTAATATGACAATGTGACAACTTTGTATTACAACAAAAAGGATGTTTAAATTATGTGAAAATGATTAAGTTGGAAACAGAGACAAAACTACAGCATTTTTCTTCTTTTTTGCAAAACTAAAACCTAAACCAAGATAGCCTAGACAGCATAGAAAGTTTGGAAAGGAATACCAAAAACGTTAATGGTTACCTTAGAGACCTTTCTCATATTCTTCTGAATTACCCCAGTTTTTAAAATAGATAAAGATAAAGAAGGCATATTATTAAAAAAGAGAAAAACACTAAAGCAAGTGTCCAGTTATTTTAGGAAGACTAACTCAGAATAAAGAATGTTAAAATAATTTAAGTAGTACAATTATTGCCTCAAGTGCCTAGACACTACACATTGAGGCTGAGCTGTACTGGTGTGTCCTATCAGATTATTAGAAGGAACCCACTGGTACTGGTAGACAGAGAGCATTTATAATCTCTACTCTCAAAAGCTTCCAAAGAAGAGTGTTTTGTGTTTTTAGGAGCTACACCAAGATAGAGGACTTGAGTTCTTGACTTAATCATGTGTTATCAAAGGAGAATGCAGGCTGTTGATGCCTAGCACAGAATTATTGTTTAGAAGATGACATTCCTATTTGAAAAGGATCTGAACTGGCCTGGATCCTAGCCAACCTCTAATCATCTTCTCCCAACTCCTGGTGTTTTATGAGAATTAACCACTCTGTGGTTCAATGCCCTTGGACTTCTGGGCACTATTTTAGTGTTGTAAGAAACCTAAGGAAAGTCTGTGACTTTTTATCCAAGCCAGAAGTCAAGCCCTCTAACTTTCTATAATTTTTTTCATTTTGTTTTATTGACTTAGCTACTTGAAGACCTAATAGTTAAAGTACTAAGATTTTTCAATGTAAAACACATACTATCTGTACTCTAAATTCTCATTAGAGGAAACAATCCCATCATCCTCTCCAGCTCTTCTAAAGATATCAACTAAGACAACTGATACTGTACAAAAATGAATGGACCTGCTAACTCTCAATTTATAGATTTTATACTGTAATATTCAACTAATATGCCACATGAAAGATATATTATCTTAGCTTATAAAGAGAAGAGAAAGTTGCCTGTGATATCCTAGTATGAGGCCCTTCATATAATTTTTATCATTTAATCTTCAAAATAAGCCAAATGTTATTATGGATTTTACCAATGAGGAAATTAGTTTGAAATTTCAAAGGTTAAGTACCATGATCACTGTCTTCTTTTAAAGTTCTTATTTAAATTCTAGTGAGTTAACATATAGTGTAATACTAGTTTTGGCTGTGCAATTTAGGGATTCAATACTTCCATACAACACCCTGTTTTCAATATCTTATAGTTGTTAAATACCAGAAGTATGATTTAAATCCTTATCTTCATGATTCCCAAGCCCATTTTTAGCACTATAGTACATTTACTTACTGATAAAATTTCTTCTTATAAAACCACTGTTTAATATGACATACTTAACTTTCAAGCATCCAAATGACAAAAATACACATAAAATATATCGAAATCCTTGGAAAGCATTGAAGGCATTTATTGTCTTCCACTTATGAAGACACTATCCACAAAAATGAATTAAAATTTCAAAAAATAGCCAAAAATCCTTTCTAATGGTCTAGTGTGGACAATTAAGATGTAGGGTGGTAGAATTGATTTGTTACATAAATGGGAAATAAAAAGAATTAATATTTCTTCTTTTGCCTTGGACCCCTATAGCCAAATTAACACCTATAGTTACTTCAGCCCCCTGTTATACATGTTTTGTTTATAAACCTGTTTTTACTATAAACACCTTTAATTACCAGTTTCTTCAAACCCTTATTGAGCATAGTTTATGATTAATATATAAATTATTGTGGGCTCTTTCTCCATATAATTTTTACTTAAGATTTTAGTGAACTATATACCTGAATACAGTAGCTTTTCACCCATTATTTATAAGGGTCTATTGTATTACAGGAAACTTTTTCTTCCTCACCCACCTCTTCTGTGTGTTATTTTGGGATTTTTAGAGAAATTTAAATAATATCCTGCTCTTAAAAATGATGCTTAGATTTTTGTATTTTTTCCTTTACATATATATACACACACATATATATATATATATATATATATATATTCATATTTTCAAAATCCCAACAGCAATGATCACCTCAATAACAAAAAAAATCCTTACATTTATTGATGTTTTCATTTGGAAATGATTTTAGTAAAGCTTTTCTCTTTATCTTACCTTCTGACTGTGTTTAAAAGTCATTCTCACCATTCCATTCTATTAAGTAATAGAAAACATTTCCAGGGATTTGAATTCCATTTGCATTTTTCAGATGAGAGCAGAGTATTCACACTTTAAAAGATGTTTGTTCTCCTTCCTAAAAAGAAATGTGAGAAAGAATTGCTACAACCAGGCAATTGGTCTTCACATGGATTTTCCCAAGAACGTGTCAAGGAAAGAAAACATTAAAAATAAGGACCCATGATGCAACTCTGGTTTCCCAGTATTTGTGCTAAAGTTGATGCTTACTCGAGAGATTCAGTTTCACTTGGAAGTTAATTTAGCACTTATTTTTACAAACTTCTTCAATCCCTAAGGTTGTGAATCAGAAACAGGATTCTCTAGAGATCAAAATCCCTGACTCCCGCACATTCTAAAGACCCAATTATCTTCACTTAAAGAGAATCTTCCCCAGCCATACATTTCTTGGAGTATTCATTGAATATGACTGTATTTGATGGCTTCTACAGAAGCTGGGGTTGGAATCAGAATATGTCCAAAAGGTCTCAGAAGAGTTAACCTTTCACCAAAAAATTTTTTTTTATTCCACAGATAATACCAGGTCAATCCTAAAATACTCCTAAATAGTCATTCCACCTCTTTAAACTCTTTTTATCTTTCATATTTTTGTTAGTTCTAGACCATGCACTACACATTTTTTTCTTTATACCAATATAATCATAGTATATGTTTAATTAGTATTTGCCACTTTATAGCAATGTTTTTGTGATTTTTTTAGTCTTTATAATATTCCCTTTTAACATTTGAAGAGTCTTTAATCAAGTGGAATTAGTGTAATCTAGCCTATAATTTTAATAGTATTGGATAGTTTAATTTGTCTCAAATTCATGAGATTTTGGTATAATGACCATTGGTATCTATGTATTAGGCTAACTAATCTGCTTTTCCTTCTTCTGAAAAGCAGGTATCATCATGAACACAGCCACTCAGGGACACACTCCTAGAAGAGTGAATAATCTCCTCACTGTGTGCGCCAGACTTTGTTCAGATTGCTGTTTCCGTGCCATCTGTTCCTGGATTGTTTTCCTGCCTTCTCTCCAGGAGCATTGCAGTACCCTCTGGGCTCTATCCTAGCCAAGGCTGCTGACCTTCAAAACTCTAGGCTTTAAGGCCCATTGGATGTAAGAACTCATGAAATTCGGCCCCTCTAGTTTTCCCAGCCAATGTCTTTGGGGAAACTTTCTCCTTATGTGTTTCCCTGTGTGCTTTTGTCTCTCTAGCCTTTCTCCAGGAGGATGGCTCCCTCCCCTCTGCAGCACCCTGGATCCTTTTCTCCCCAAACCAGGTCTGTCTACTTGCTACCTTCTTTGAGGTGGCCTCTTCTCTCCTTTTAGTTGTGGAGATTGTTGTGGCAGTGCTTAGGTTGATTCTGGGTTATTTAGGATGATTTGATAGTTATCTAGTTGTGTTTGTGGGATGAGATGGGTCTAGTGTCCTCCTACTATACTGCCATCTTCCTGCCTGCTGCCTTTTGTAGTAGTTTTCCATACTTTTCTATTTTGTTGAGGGGGAATTATGAAGTCATCATAGTACATCATTTGATGGACTATTGTACAACCATTAAATAATATCTTTGAAGAATTCGTATTAGTGCAAAAATAGTTATGTTAACATTGTTACATGAAGGAAAAACAAAAACTAGTTTTTTTCATTGTTTGCAAAGCCAAAACCTAACTGGGAAAGCTTATGTGTGATAGACGCTGGAACGATCTATTTGAAAAATTAACCAGGGTACTTTTTCCTAATTGTTCTAGTTTCTCAAATAACTATGGATACATATGTAAAACTGAAAATATAATTTTAAAAAGAGGAAAAAATTGAGGTATGCTTAAAATTATGTTAGAAAATTTAAAGGATAGTAAAAAATAAAATCTCTATTTAAATAATTAAAGCAATTTCTTTAGGAATGGAGATTACACATTGAGGCTGAGTTACCCTGCAAGCCCACTCATTGGGAAGTTTTGTACCTTCTAGGTGATGACAGAAAAGATAAGTATAGTTTTATTTTTTTAAACTTTTTTTGTGGGTGGCACTTTATTGAGCCATTTGGGTTTATAAAATTATGACCCATGTCCTAGCTTTAATGAGATAGATTAAAAAGATAGTAAATAACCCTTTCTGTTACAAAATGTAAAAGAACATCTCTGTTTGCTTGAAACATTGTTTTGAGATGACTTACTTTTGTGCTTCAATTAAGTAATGTTGGATATGGGATTGTGAGGATCCGTTATGATTTGAGGAGAAGAAAGGAAAAAATGGGTCAAGAGCTCAGCTTTTAGGGAAGGAATCTCAGTCACATGGTGGCAGGAAATACGAAGATATGTCCAAGAATTCCTTGTGGTCAGGTCAATGCACTTCAGAAACAATGATGTTGGATTCTCAGTTTTAACTTTTTTACTGTTCAGTTCTGTGATTTTCCCCCTTGTGATTACAACTGTAGTCAAAGCCTGTTTTACCTGGGCTAGTGGTTTTGTGGTGAACAAATTGTATTCATTGTTTCGGTGAAGCAGTTCAAGGAAAGGAGATCAGTGTCTTCAGAAGTAGAAGTTGGCTGAGAGCACCTGGAATTCTATATATATTTTCACCATTACCTCCTAATTGTTTAAGTTAGATAGGTGGTGGTTTTATGCCAATTAGTTGGGGAATAGGTATATCTGTTCAGGTGAATTCTTTGGAGATGCTTACAGTACAGAGTGGGATTGAGTTACAAATTAGATGGTAGGGTTACAGTAAGAAAACTGAATAGCTTGATGGCTTCCAGGTTTCACTGTATGCTTGCAGAATTTCTGAATTTCTTGTGAATTTCAAAATGCCATTCATATTCACATATATATGAGTAAATTCTGATTTTCAACTTCAGTAAGTTTTAGATTATTTTGTACAATAAACACTTTTTCTCTTCTCTCACTGATTTAATAAATGCGAATTAATACATACACAATTCTTTTAACAGTGCCTAGAAATTTATAAGTTTTTACTCTTACTGTTAATAACCAAGAGGTAATGTAGCTGTACATTACCAAGAGGTCTTTCTACTATATTATCAGTAAGATATGGTAGGTTGAACACAGGTATGGACAAGGCCCCTGGGATATATTTGGATTAAGCATTTCAGCAGTATATGATAAAAAGAATGGGATAAGACACATCCTCAAGACTCCGGATTGGCTATTTGTAATACAGTATAAATGTAATATAATTAAGCCTTTAGGGGATTATTCTTGAAGTTTTCACAAGTTTTGAATGTCTTTCCCCTGAAGCAATTTAAAGCTATGGCTTAGAAAAGTGTATAAGTCCCTTAGAGCAAGAAATATTTAAATTGCCTTCCTGAGCCTGGAGAAAATTCTTTAGATAATTTTCTGGGTCTTCATCTTAGGGCATTGTTTTCACCTTGGCTTGAAGGGCAAATGAAATCTTCCATGGTCTCAAATATTTATTTTTATCTTTCTTTTGAACTAGCACATATAAAATACATTTCTTGGTAATCAATCATATTTGTCTGTACTGTAATGAAGTTTTTGAAACCATTTGAAATAGTACCTTTGCCATCAATGTTTTCCAGACCACAAGGCCTGTGACATTATTGTTCCTCAGTGGTGATACCTTCAGATACTCATCAACCTCATGGAAAATTTTGTACAATTGGCTGCAAATAGAAGATTAGGCAAAACAATCTGCCATGCAGCATAACCTAGGATAGTTTAGGGGTGCTTGGTGGCTCTGTGCTGGGCATGGGACCTGCTTGAGCTTCTCTATCTCCCTTTCCCTTCACTCCTCCCCTACTCTCTCCCTCAAAAAATTAATTAATTAAGTAATTAATTTGTTAATTAATTAATTAGTTAATTAAAATGATGGTTTAGTGTGCTATGGAAGTATAAGTGACAAGTAACTCAGGATCAAGGCGTACTTGCTAAGAGAGGTGATATATGAACTGGTTCTTAATTTGTGAGTGACATTTTGAGAGGTAAGTAATATTAGGAAGGACATCCAGGAAGAATAAACAACACCATGGTATGAAACAAGAAATGGCATGATGAAGGCATAAAAATAAAAATAACACAGCATCACAAGAATATAAATAGGGAGGCATATGGGGGTTGGTGGAACATGAAACCAAACAGACCAAAGCAAAGAAAGCCTCATATGCCTTATATAGCAATCAGGGATTAGTTACAAATATTAGAATACACTGGATGGAAAGAAAGTATTTCACTAACTTTTGTTAAATGATAGTATAGAAGTGTTTTTGTATAGTAATGCCTTCCCAGAATTTTCAGGAAATTTATGTTTTCCAAATCACAAAATCCTGATTAAGTGAGAATTGGAAAAATGGAAAAATCTGATGTACCCATTACCCTTTGGGGGTCTCAAGTGGTTTGAAACCTAGCCCAGAAAATGTGAAAAATTCTATAAGATACAAATTTTATAAAAAGTTAAAGAATATTAAAAGCTAGGGCAAATAGGAGTTTAGAACAAGAAAATCAGATTTGGCCTTGGGTGATCCCAAGGAGATTAATTATGGCCTGAAAATGAGAAGATGGACCCTTGATTCAGAGCAAAGTACCTCATAACGTTAGGTGGACAAAAGACCTGAGAATGGAACAAGAAAAACAGCCAGCATTTATTGAGCTGTAATTTTGGTCCAGGAATTTTACTGGCTCATAAAAGCAATTATGCAATTAGTGGAAAGGAAATGACATAGAATAGAAGGATAGACCCTTAACCTTGTCAAAGAATAGTTTACACCTTGATAGTGGAACATGAGAGAGTTATGGGCCTGAAAATCCTAATGAAACTATGTAAAGTGTCTTGAGTATTGAAATATGATTATATTTAAAGTACCTATTAGTCTTCAATTATCATTTAGTGTGTAATACTGAACAAGTTAGAACAATTTTCAAACCTACAGGGTTTTGTCCTATGGCATTGGGTGGTTTGATGTAGTATACCTTCAGAAAAGTGAGAGAGGCTGTGAATCTAAAAGCTTAAATGTGTTTATTTTATGAATAAGCAATATATTTATAAAGTGAAAATTTTTTAAAGTACTGCAAGATGGACAGTAAGTAGCCTATCTTCCACTCCTGTTAATAAGCTATCCATTTCCTTTTCTGCAGATAACTACTCTTCTTTTTCTAGAGAAAATGTGTATGTGTATATATATCACACATGTATAATATTTTTTACACAAATATCAATGGGTCATATATACCATTATGAACATTACTTTTCCCATTGATATTTCTTAGATATTTCCACATCAATGCACAAAAAGCCCCATATTCTTTTTGACAGCAGAATAGTATTCCATTATTTCTATGTCCCCTTTGCCTAGAAATGTGAATTGTTTCCGCATCTGCTAATACAGATAGTATATTAATGAATCAATTTGTCTGTAAATCAGTTTACACATGTGCCAGCATAACTGGTGATAATTACCTAAAAGTAAATTTGCAGTCAAAGGTTACATGTATGCTTTTGTGATTTTGATAAATATTGCCAAATTGTCCTCTACAGAGGATGTGCTAATTAGTGTGTACCCTGAGAATATAGGAGTTCCTGTCTCTTTGCCTTTAGGAGTCAAGTCATTAGAGATGAAACCATGCCTTGTCCCTATGAGATATCAGTGTGTAGACAGCAAAAGAACGGGTCATGGTGAGAGATATTAGGAAAATTCTCTGTAAGCTCTCTGTGATTTTGGTCACTGAGTTTCTTAAAAACTTTTTTCAGTGTATATTTATTTATATTTATTTAATATTTATATAATGTTTGTATATTTATATTTATATATATAATTATTATTATATATAGACTTTATTGTACCAAATAACATAAAGATGTCAATTAACAGCAACCACGGTTTATCTCTTCATGTGTATGTATATTACTAATATATATTTTTTAAAGATATACTTATATATTACATGTTATACATATATTTGTTGTATATTTATATTATTTATTTTATAATTATTTATATTATTTTTAGAGTATATTCTGAAATGTAGAATTTTGTAAAAAATTATGCATTTTTGTTTGCAATTTAAAAAATGAAGATCTTTGATAATCTATAAAAATTTAGGTAATCTATTATTCACTTTCTCATCTGAGGAAAATTCTGCAAATACATCTTAACCAAACCCAAATATAAATTAAAATGTGGTCCTGAAGAGAATAGAAGAGAAATAGAAGAGAGAGGAACCAATGGTGATCAATGAGTGGATATAGAGAGGTAAATACATTGATGAAAACTGTCCAATACGTATAATGGAAGGGCTGAGGAAAAATTCTCAAAAAGGCACATTGTAAGGAAATTATAAACACTTCTACATTATCTCATTGGCATTTGGGAATTTGAGGAGAGGAATGGAGGAATAAAAGTATTCTTGTAGTTCTGTCTTCATTTAGTGTTTGAGGGATAGCTTAGGAGTTTAGATAGCACTCTAATGGAAAAAATAATCATTATGAGCAAAGGATTGGATCCTCTAAGTCAAATTATGACAGCAGAGAAAGAGAAGGTATCCACTTACGGAAGGGCAGAAGTGAGTAGAGTGTTCAAGTTAATGAAAACAAATAGTGAATGATAACCAGCAAAAATAAGGAAGTGGGAAAAAAAGAGGACACAATAATGTAAAATAAGTAGGTTATGAAAACAAAGTATATGGAAAGAAAAAATGAAGTACATTAAAAATTGTATTTTAAAGTGAATGGACTGGATACTCTCATAAAAGAAACTGTAAAAGGAGATTAAAAAATAGTTACAAACGAGAGGGAGTCAAACCATAAGAGACTCTTAAATACAGCGAACAAACAGAGGGTCCATGGGGGAAGTGAGGGGAGGGGAAAATGGGTGAAGGGATGAGCACTGGGTGTTGTATGTAAACGATGAATCATGGGAGTCTACTCCCAAAGCTGAGAGTACAGTGTATACACTGTATGTTTGCTAACTTGAGAATAAATAACATTAAAAAAATAAATAAATTTATTCCTGAATTCCTATCTGGGTTATCTTTTATTGATCCAGATATTATATATCAAAATAAAAAAATAAAATATAAAAAAATTAAACCCAGATATACATTACTTATAAATAGTATACTTAACAAAGTGAGAAAGAAAAGTTGAGAAAAAGGGATGCACAAAGACCAGGAAAAAGCATGTAATAGCAATATCATAAAGCTGGAATTTAAAGTACAAAACATGGGAAAGACAGGTTGATTAATAATATTCACAATTTATAAACATCATCTGCCATAAACAACACAGAAGTTAAATGTATAAAAATCTTACATATATAGGCAGAACATGCTTACAATTATTTATATAGAATTGATTAATTATGGATGACAGGATATAATTATTTCAAAGGTTTGAATAATATATTAAATAAACTTGATTATGTGTATACATGTGTGCATGTATTGTGTATCTATATAAAACTATATAATTATATCTGTATAAATCTATGTCTCTCTCAAAGAGATTTTATGGGTTTTTTTTGTTAACATTTACAACATGGATCAAGTAATTGGCTGCCAAAGTCTCCATAACTAGAGAATTATAGGTATGTTCTTGTATCATAATAAAATACAATTGGAAATAACAACATTCTAGTACATATATCTAATGATTAGTTATTCAAGAAGTATACACCTGGGTAACTCATGGTTTAAAGGGGAAAAGGCAAAATAATTACTTAGAAGGCAATGAAAAGAACATTTCATATCAAAATCTACGTTTTTAGGAAACAAAGTATTTTAAGAGCATTAATTAGAGCTAGCAATAGAGAAAAAGGTGAAATATTAAGGAATTAAGTCTTATTTCATGAAATTAGAAAACCCAAATGAGCTTGAAAAAATTTACCAGCAAAACTAAAGTTCATAAAACAGGGAAAAAAAGTGGAAAGGATAAGTCTATCCAAAAGCCTTCTTTCAGTTTTTGAGAGATCTGTAATATAGGAAAACGCCTTGTGAGATGAATAAGAAAAAATATTACTATTAAGTAATACTTGGTTTACTTGGAGTCTATTTAAATATGTAATGCCGATTGTCCTCTGTCTGGGTAGCCGCATAATATTAAACTTTTTGGTTCTAGTATAATATTATTTTTATAACTGTTTGCTCATCTCTACCTATGAGGTATTAAAGTATCATTCTTTTCTACTTTCAGCATACCTATTTTGACAGTCTTTTTTCCCCAAAGACCTTCTGATACATGGTATCTTCCTGCTTTGGACTTGGAATTAACTAACTGATTTTTAAAGCCATTTGGAAATTAAAAGTAAATAACTACTGAGTGAAACATCCATGGATAAAAGTAGAGCTATATCTTTTCCTTTGTCCTCCTGGCTTTCTATCCGTGAAGTATGTTGCTCATCCAGAAGGAATCTGTTATTATGGAAGGGTGGATCTACTTTTAGATGGTTTTTACATTTGATTTTTTTTCTAGGACTTATATTTCTTTCCTCTGTTAAGGTAACCTTTGGCTTTAAAAACATTTAATCATTTTATTTATTCTTGATCTGAATTTCACAGTTTATCATTCATATGAGATTTTAATGATTAATATTATATCTCTTTTTTCTTCTCTCCTATCATATTATTCTCACATTTTTTATTTAAAAAATTAAATTTTCTTATGTTTCTTTTTTTAAAAATAATATCCTATATATTTTTTAAAATTTTTTATATTAAATATAATTTATTGTCTTATTGGTTTCCATACAACACCCAGTGCTCATCCCAACAGGTGCTTTCCTCACTGCCCATCATCCACTTTCACCTTTCCCCCACTCCCCCATAAACCCTCAGTTTGTTCTCATTATTTAAGAGTCTCTTATGGTTTGCATCCCTCCATCTCTGTAACTTTTTTCCCCCTTCCCTCCCCCGTGGTCTTCTGTTAAGTTTCTCAGGATCCACATATGAGTGAAAACATATGGTATCTGTCTTTCTCTGCCTGACTTATTTCACTTAGCATAATACCCTTCAGTTCCATTCATGTTGCTGCAAATGGTCAGATTTCATTCTTTCTCATTGCCAAGTAGTATTCCATTGTATATTTAAACCACATCTTCTTTATCCATTTGTCAGTTAACAAACAGTGTAGTCTTGCCTTCAGGAATAGAACCTAGTGATTCATTTCTTACATATGACACCCAGTGCTCATTCCAACAAGGACCCTCCTTAATGCCCATCACCCATTTAGCCCATCTCCCTACCCACCTCCCCTCCAGCAACCCTCAGTTTGTTCTCTGTATTTAGAGTCTTTTATGGTTTCTGTCCCTCTCTGTTTTTATCTTATTTTATTTTTCCTTCCCTTCCCCTATGTTCATCTGTTTTGTTTCTTAAATTCCACATATGAGTGAAATCATACGATATCTGTCTTTCTCTGACTGACTTATTTCACTTAGCATAATACCCTCTAGTTCCATCCATGTTGTTGCAAATGGCAGTAGTTGATTTTAATCACTCAGTAGTATTCCATTGCACATATATACCACATTTTCTTTATCCATTCTGCAGTCAATGGGCATTTGCGCTCTTTCCAAAATTTGACTATTGTTGTTAGTGCTGCTATAAACGTTGGGGTACATGTGCCCCTTCAAATTGACATTTTTGTATTCTTGGGTTAAATTCCTAGTAGTGCAATTGCTGGGTCATAGGTTAGTTCTATTTTTAATTTTTGAGGAACCTCCATACTGTTTTCCAGAGTGGCTGCACCAGTATGCATTCCCATCAACAGTGGAAAAGAATTTCCCTTTCCCTGCATCCTTGCCAACATCTGTTGTTCCTATCTCAAGAAGCAAGAAAGGTTCCAAATGAACAATCTAACATTTTACCCGAAGGGGAAAGAAAAGGAGCAGCAAATAAAGCCCAAAGTCAACAGAAGAAGTGAAATAATAAAGATTAGAGACAATAAACAAGTTAGAATCCAGACAACAGTAGAACAGATCAATGAAATTGAGCTATTTAAAAAAAATTTTTTTAACATTTATTGATTTTTTTTTGAGAGACAGAGAGAAAGCAAAAACAGGGGAGGGGCAGAGAGAGGGGGAGACACAGAATCCGAAGGAGGCTCCAGGCTCTGAGCTGTCAGCACAGAGCCCGATGCAGGGCTCGAACTCACAAAACTCAAGATCATGACCTGAGCCGAAGTCGGACGCCCAACTGACTGAGCCACCCAGGTGCCCCTGGGCTGGTGTTTTGAAAGAATAGCTTATGCTTCTTTTAAAATTTAAAGAAACTTTAAGATAAAAGTTATTTGTTTTATTATTTTGATTGCTTTAGCTTTTTAAACACTGCTTAAAATCCTACATTATTTAACTGTTAATTTTTATTTAGATTTTAAAATATTCTTGGTTATCTATTTTATCCTTCTAATTTTTTAAAATCTTGTGTTTATTTTTAATTATAGAGATTCATTTCCCCCTTATAGTTCAGAAAGAGGCAGCAGTGAGCATTAAATAGGACACCACAACACAAAAAGAAATAACTCCTTTATTTCATTGTCATTCTACTTCTATCTCTGTCTCTGTAAATCTTTTAGCTTTCTTAGTAATAGTAGTAGAAAATAATTATTTTCTGAGAATTTCCATCAAGAAATTTTAGAGAACCACAAGTTCTAGATCCTTCCAAGATCCTATATCTAACTAACCACCACCACCACCAACAAAAAGACCTAACTAAGACCTAAGTGACTTATTCTTGGAATGGTGTACTTTCTGAAACTAAATGGGGGATAAAATCTTTAAATTTCTCTAATACATAAAGCTGTTAGGATATACTGAGCCAACATTTGTCTCAAACCACAAGCTTTCAGCATACTCAAGGAGGTCATGAAGATTTGATTGACAAACCACAGTAGAGGTTTTGTATAACAGGTTCACAGCCTGATTTACATCAAATATATTTATTCCCAAGATGGTTGGGAATGTCTTTCTGAAAAGGTCATATATATTTTTTGTGTCACTCTTTTGTGTTACTTTCTTTCGTCATGATGGTCAGTGAGAAGCTGGGTAGAACCCCATTTATCTAAACTAAGATTAAAAAAAATGGAATCAGAGTTGTTTCACTGATTCATGGTTTCATGATTTGCGTTTAGACTTGTTCATTCTGCGGTTGTCCAGAAAAGTGGAACCACGACGTTACAGATTGGCCCTTCTTTGAAAAATACTTAGGGAACAGCGAGTCTACCAATTTTTTTTAATATTTATTTTTGAGAGAGAGAGAGAGAGAGAGGGAGACAGAATCCGAGGCAGGCACCAGGCTCTGAGCTATAAGCACAGAGCCCGACATGGGGCTCAAACTCACAAAGTTCGAGCAAGATGATGACCCACTGAGTCACCAAGGCACCTGAGTCTAGCAATTTTTGAACTTTAATTGGATTTCTTGGGAGAGAATAATGTGCCTTTCAGAAAAAGATAGAATAACTGAGGGGTGAATGAATGAGAGTGTTTAGAGACTACTGGTTGTGGCTGATCTCTTGTTCCATACCACTATTTAGGCTTCAGGCCAGTTATTTCTGCCTGTTCTTCAATATCATCAATGCTGATGCAGTTCCTGGTCCAGTTTATTTCATCTTTTGCATGGATTTACATTCCCTTCATTCCCTGTACTATACCTAGCCTCTGGGCCTCTATTTATTAACTGAAGATTTGAGGAAGAAATAAAGGAATGATAATGTAGCAAAGGAAAAAAAGAAAAACCCTGATTAGATTTCAGATCTCACTCTTCCTAACCTCTACCATGAGCTTTCATAAAGATTCCTTATCATCCAACTCTCTCCTTAGTCTCTGGTCTCCTGGTATTTTAATAGGGTTCATTGTGTCTCTTTTTAGAATTGTATCATTTTTTAAAAATAAAATTTCTCATCAAGTTACCTAACATACAGTGTATACAGTGTGCTTTTGGTTTTGGGAGTAGATTCCCATGATTCATCGCTTGCATATAACACCCAGTGCTCATCCCAAGTGCCCTCCTCCTCCTCAATGTCCATCACCCATTTTTCTCCCCTCCTCCCCCATCAACCCTCAGTTTGTTCTCTGTATTTAAGAGTCTCTTATGATTTGGCTCCCTCTCTGTTTGGAACTATTTTTTCCCCTTCCCTTCCCCCACGGTCTTCTGTTAAGTTTCTCAAGTTCCACATATGACTGAAAACATGGGATATCTGTTTTTCTCTAACTTATTTCACTTAGCATCATACCCACCAGTTTCATCCACATTGGTGCACATAGTAAGATTTCATTCTTTCTCATTGCCAAGTAGTATTCCATTGTGTGTATATAAACCACATCTTTTTTTATTTTTTATTTTTTAAAATTTACATCCAAATTAGTTAGTATATAGTGAAGCAATGATTTCTGGAGTAGATTCCTTAATGCTCCTTACCCATTTAGCCCATCCCCCCTCCCACAACTCCTCCAGCAACCCTCAGTTTGTTCTCCATATTTATGAGTCTCTTCTGTTTTGTCCTCCTCCCTGTTTTTATATTATTTTTGTTTCCCTTCGTTTATGTTCATTTGTTTTGTCTCTTAAAGTGCTCATATGAGTGAAGTCATATGAGTTTTGTCTTTCTCTGACTACTTTCACTTAGCATAATACCCTCCAGTTCCATCCATGTAGTTGCGCATGGAAAGATTTCATTCTTTTTGATTGCTGAGTAATACTCCATTGTGTGTGTGTGTGTGTGTGTGTGTGTGTGTGTGTGTGTGTGTGTGTATATATATATATATATATACCACATCTTCTTTATCCATTCATCCATTGATGGACATTTGGGCTCTTTCCATACTTTGGCTATTGTTGATAGTGCTGCTATAAACATGGGGGTGCATGTGTCCCTTTGAAACAGCACATCTGTATCCCTTGGATAAATGACTAGTAGTGCAATTGCTGGGTTGTAGGGTAGTTCTATTTTTAGTTTTTTGAGAAACCTCCACGCTGTTTTCCAGAGTGGCTGCACCAGCTTGCATTCCCACCAACAATGCAAAAGAGATCCTCTTTCTCCGCATTCTCGCCAACATCTGTTGTTGCTTGAGTTGCTAATGTTAGCCATTCTGACAGGTGTAAGGTGGTATCTGATTGTGGTTTTGTTTTGTATTTCCCTGATGATGAGTGATGTGGAGCATTTTTTTAATGTGTCTTTTTACCATCTGGATGTCTTCTTTGGAGAAGTGTCTATTCATGTCTTTTGCCCATTTCTTCACTGGGTTATTTGTTTTTTGGGTGTTGAGTTTGATAAGTTCTTTATAGATCTTGGATACTAACCCTTTATCTGATATGTCATTTGCAAATATCTTCTCCCATTCTGTCAGTTGCCTTTTAGTTTTGCTGATTGTTTCTTTTGCTGTGCAGAAGCTCTTTATTTTGATGAGGTCCCAGTAGTTCATTTTTGCTTTTGTTTCCCTTGCCTCCAGAGACGTGTTGAGTAAGAAGTTGCTGCGGCCAAGATCCAAGAGGTTTTTGCCTGCTTTCTCCTCAAGGATTTTTATGGCTTCCTGTCTTACATTGAGGTCTTTCATCCATTTTGAGTTTATTTTTGTGTATGGTGTAAGAAAGCGGTCCAGGTTCATTCTTCTGCATGTTGCTGTCCAGTTTTCCCAGCACTACTTGCTGAAGAGACTGTCTTTATTCCATTGTTTATTCTTTCCTGCTTTGTGAAAGATTAGTTGGCCATACATTTGTGGGTCCATTTCTGGGTTCTCTATTCTGTTCCATTGATCTGAGTGTCTATTTTTGTGCCAGTACCATACTGTCTTGATGATTACAGCTTTGTAGTATAGCATGAAGTCTGGGATTGTTATGCCTCCTGCTTTGGTTTTCTTTTTCAAGATTGCTTTGGCTATTCGGGGTCTTTTCTGGTTCCATACAAATTTTAGGATTATTTGTTCTAGCTCTGTGAAGAATGCTGGTGTTACTTTGATAGGGATTGCATTGAATATGTAGACTGCTTTGGGTAGTATCGACATTTTAACAATATCTGTTCTACCTCTCCAGGAGCATGGGATCTTTTTCCATTTCTTTGTGTCTTCTTCAGTTTCTTTCAAGCTCTCTATAGTTTTCGGTGTATAGATTTTTTCATCTCTTTGGTTAGATTTATTCCTAGGCATTTTATGGTTTTTTGTGCAACTGTAAATGGTATTGATTCCTTGATTTCTCTTTCTGTTGCTTCATTGTTGGTGTATAGGAATGCAACCGATTTCTGTGCATTGATTTTATATCCTGCAACTTTGCTGAATTCATGAATCACTTCTAGCAGTTTTTTGGTGGAATCTTTTGGGTTTTCCATACAGAGTATCATGTCATCTGTGAAGAGTGAAATTTTGACCTCCTCCTGGACAATTAGGATGCCTTTTATTTCTTTGTGTTGTCTGATTGCAGAGGCTAAGACTTCCAATACTATGTTGAATAACAGTGGTGAGAGTGGACATCCCTGTCTTGTTCCTGACCTTAGAGGAAAGCTCTGTTTTTCCCCATTGAGGATGATACTAGTGTTGGGTCATTCGTATATGGCTTTTGTCATCTTGAGGTATGATCCTTCTATCTCTACCCTCTTGAGAGTTTTTATCAAGAAAGGATGCTGTATTTTGTCAAATGCTTTCTCTGCATCTATTGAGAGGATCATATGGTTCTTGTCCTTTCTTTTTTGATGTGATGAAGCACATTAATTGTTTTGCGGATATTGAACCAGTCCTGCATCCTAGGTATAAATTCCACTTGGTCGTGGTGAATAATTTTTTTAATGTATTGTTGGATCCGGTGGCTAATATCTTGTTGAGGATTTTTGCATCCATGTTCATCAGGGAAATTGGTCTATAGTTCTCCTTTTTAGTGGGGTTGCTGTTTGGTTTTGGAATCAGGGTAATGCTGGCTTCATAGAAAGAATTTGGAAGTTTTCCTTCCATTTCTGTTTTTTGGGACAGTTTCAAGAGAATAGGTGTTAACTCTTTCTTATTATTTTTTTTGCATTTTATTTTATTTTATTTTATTTTTTTTCAATATATGAAGAGTATTGTCAAAGTGGTTTCCATACAACACCCAGTGCTCATCCCAAAAGGTGCCTTCCTCAATACTCATCACCCGCCCTCCCCTCCCTCCCACCCCCCATCAACCCTCAGTTTGTTCTCAGTGTTTAAGAGTCTCTTATGCTTTGGCTGTCTCCCACTCTAACCTCCTTTTTTGTGTTGTTTTTTTCCTTCCCCTGCCCCATGGGTTTCTGTTAAGTTTCTCAGGATCCACATAAGAGTGAAAACATATAGTATCTGTCTTTCTCTGTATGGCTTATTTCACTTAGCATCACACTCTCCAGTTCCATCCAGGTTGCTACAAAGGGCCATATTTCATTCTTTCTCATTGTCACGTAGTACTCCATTGTGTATATAAACCACAATTTCTTTATCCATTCATCAGTTGATGGACATTTAGGCTCTTTCCATAATTTGGCTATTGTTGAGAGTGCTGCTATAAACATTGGGGTACAAGTGCCCCTATGCATCAGTACTCCTGTATCCTTTGGGTAAATTCCTAGCAGTGCTATTGCTGGGTCATAGGGTAGGTCTATTTTTAATTTTCTGAGGAACCTCCACACTCCTTTCCAGAGTGGCTGCACCAATTTGCATTCCCACCAACAGTGAAAGAGGGTTCCCGTTTCTCCACATCTTCTCCAGCATCTATAGTCTCCTGATTGGTTCATTTTGGCCACTCTGACCGGCGTGAGATGATATCTGAGTGTGGTTTTGATTTGTATTTCCCTGATGAGGAGCGACATTGAGCATTTTTTGATGTGCCTGTTGGCCATCCGGATGTCTTCTTTAGAGAAGTGTCTATTCATGTTTTCTGCCCATTTCTTCACTGGGTTATTTGTTTTTCGGGTGTGGAGTTTGGTGAGCTCTTTATAGATTTTGGATAATAGCCCTTTGTCTGATATGTCATTTGCAAATATCTTTTCCCATTCCGTTGGTTGTCTTTTAGTTTTGTTGGTTGTTTCCTTTGCTGTGAAGAAGCTTTTTATCTTGTTGAGGTCCCAGTAGTTCATTTTTGCTTTTAATTCCCTTGCCTTTGCGGACGTGTCAAGTAAGAAATTGCTACAGCTGAGGTCAGAGAGGTCTTTTCCTGCTTTCTCCTCTAGGGTTTTGATGGTTTCCTGTCTCACATTCAGGTCCTTTATCCATTTTGAGTTTATTTTTGTGAATGGTGTGAGAAAGTGGTCTAGTTTCAATCTTCTGCATGTTGCTGTCCAGTTCTCCCAGCACCATTTGTTAAAGAGACTTTGTTCCATTGGATATTCTTTCCTGCTTTGTGAAAGATGAGTTGGCCATACTTTTGTGGGTCTAGTTCTGGGGTTTCTATTCTATTCCATTGGTCTATGTGTCTGTTTTTGTGCCAATACCATGCTGTCTTGATTACAGCTTTGTAGTAGAGGCTAAAGTCTGGGATTGTGGTGCCTCCTGCTTTGGTCTTCTTCTTCAAAATTACTTTGGCTATTTGGGGCCTTTTGTGGTTCCATATGGATTTTAGGATTGCTTGTTCTAGTTTCAAGAAGAATTCTGGTGAAATTTTGATTGGGATTGCATTGAATGTGTAGATAGCTTTGGGTAGTATTGACATTATAACAATATTTATTCTTCCAATCCATGAGCACGGAATGTTTTTCCATTTCTTTGTATCTTCTTCAATTTCCTTCATAAGCTTTCTATAGTTTTCAGTATATGGATCTTTTACATCTTTGGTTAGATTTATTCCTAGGTACTTTATGCTTCTTGGTGCAATTGTAAATGGGATCAGTTTATTTGTCTTTCTGTTGCTTCATTATTAGTGTATAAGAATGCAACTGATTTCTGTACATTGATTTTGTATCCTGCCACTTTGCTGAATTCATGTATCAGTTCTAGCAAGCTTTTGGTGGAGTCTGTCGGGTTTTCCATGTATAATATCATGTCATCTGCAAAAAGTGAAAGCTTGACTTCATCTTTGCCAATTTTGATGCCTTTGATTTCCTTTTGTTGTCTGATTGCTGATGCTAGAACTTCCAACACTATGTTAAACAACAACAGTGAGAGTGGACATCCCTGTCGTGTTCCTGATCTCAGGGAAAAATCTCTCAGTTTTTCCCCATTGAGGATGATATTAGCTGTGGGCTTTTTATAAATGGCTTTTATGATCTTTAAGTATGTTCCTTCTATCCCGACTTTCTCCAGGGTTTTTATTAAGAAAGGTTGCTGAATTTTGTCAAATGCCTTTTCTGCATAGATTGATAATATCATATGGTTCTTATATTTTCTTTTATTAATGTGATGTATCACGTTGATTGGTTTATGAATGTTGAACCAGCCCTGTATCCCAGGAATGAATCCCACTTGATCATGGTGAATAATTCTTTTTATATGCTGTTGAATTTGATTTGCTAGTATCTTATTGAGAATGTTTGCATCCATATTCATCAGGGATATTGGTCTGTAGTTCTCTTTTTTTTACTGGGTCTCTGTCTGGTTTAGGAATCAAAGTAATACTGGCTTAATAGAATGAGTCTGGAAGTTTTCCCTCCCTTTCTATTTTTTGGAATAGCTTGAGAAGGATAGGTATTATCTCTGCTTTAAACGTCTGGTAGAACTCCCCTGGGAAGCCATCTGGTCCTGGACTCTTATTTGTTGGGAGATTTTTGATGACTGATTCAATTTCTTCGCTGGTTATAGGTCTGTTCAAGCTTTATATTTCCTCCTGATTGAGTTTTGGAAGTGTGTGGGTGTTTAGGAATTTGTCCATTTCTTCCAGGTTGTCCAGTTTGTTGGCATATAATTTTTCATAGTATTCCCTGATAATTGCTTGTATCTCTGAGGGATTGGTCATAATAATTCCATTTTCATTCATGATTTTATCTCTTTGGGTCATCTCCCTTTTCTTTTTGAGAAGCTTAACTAGAGGTTTATGAATTTTGTTTATTTTTACAAAAAACCAACTCTTGGTTTCATTGATCTGCTCTACAGTTTTTTTAGATTCTATATTGTTTATTTCTGCTCTGATCTTTATTATTTCTCTTCTTCTGCTGGGTTTAGGCTGTCTTTGCTGTTCTTCTTCTATTTCCTTTAGGTGTGCTGTTAGATTTTGTATTTGGGATTTTTCTTGTTTCTTGAGATAGGCCTGGATTGCAATGTATTTTCTCTCAGGACTGCCTTCGCTGCATCCCAAAGCGTTTGGATTGTTGTATTTTCATTTTCGTTTGTTTCCATATATTTTTTAATTTATTCTCTAATTTCCCGGTTGACCCATTCATTCTTTAGTGGGGTGTTCTTTAACCTCCATGCTTTTGGAGGTTTTCCAGACTTTTTCCTGTGGTTGATATCAAGCTTCATAGCATTGTGGTCTGAAAGTATGCATGGTATGATTTCAATTCTTGTATACTTATGAAGGGCTGTTTTGTGACTCAGTATGTGATCTATCTTGGAGAATGTTCCATGTGCACTCGAGAAGAAAGTATATTCTGTTGCTTTGGGATGCAGAGTTCTAAATATATCTGTCAAGTTCATCTGATCCAATGTATCATTCAGGGCCCTTGTGTCTTTATTGACCGTGTGTCTACATGATCTATCCATTTCTGTAAGTGGACTGTTAAAGTCCCATGCAATTACCACATTCTTATCAATAAGGTTGCTTATGTTTGTGATTGTTTTATATATTTGGGGGCTCCCGTATTCGGCGCATAGACATTTATAACTGTTAGCTCTTCCTAATGGATACACCCTGTAATTATTATATAATGCCCTTCTTCATCTCTTGTTACAGTCTTTAATTTAGAGTCTAGTTTGTCTGATATAAGTATGGCTACTCCAGCTTTCTTTTGACTTCCAGTGCCATGATCAATAGTTCTCCATCCCCTCACTCTCAATCTGAAGGTGCCCTCAGGTCTAAAATGAGTCTCTTGTAGACAGCAAATAGATGGGTCTTGTTTTTTTATCCATTCTGATACCCTATGTCTTTTGGTTGGCGCATTTAGTCTATTTACATTCAGTGTTATTATAGAAAGATACAGGTTTAGAGTCATTGTGATGTGTGTAGGTTTCATGCTTGTAACGATGTCTCTGGTACTTTGTCTCACAGGATCCCCCTTAGGATCTCTTGTAGGGCTGGTTTAGTGGTGACGAATTCCTTCAGTTTTTGTTTGTTTGGGAAGACCTTTATCTCTCCTTCTATTCTAAATGACAGACTTGCTGGATAAAGGATTCTCAGCTGCATATGTTTTCTGTTCATCACATTGAAGATTTCCTGCCATTCCTTCCTGGCCTGCCAAGTTTCAGTAGAGAGATCGGTCCCGAGTCTTATAGGTCTCCCTTTATATGTTAGAGCACGTTTATCTCTAGCTGCTTTCAGAATTTTCTCTTTACCCTTGTATTTTGCCAGTTTCACTATGATATGTCGTGCAGAAGATCGATTCAAGTGACATCTGAAGGGAGTTCTCTGTGCCTCTTGGATTTCAATGCCTTTTTCCTTCCCCAGATCAGGGAAGTTCTCAGCTATTATTTCTTCAAGTACCCCTTCAGCACCTTTCCCTCTCTCTTCCTCCTCATAACTGGAATACCAATTATGCATAGATTATTTCTCTTTAGTGCCTCACTTAGTTCTCTAATTTTCCCCTCATACTCCTGGATTTTTTTATCTCTCTTTTTCTCAGCTGCTTCTTTTTCCATAATTTTATCTTCTAGTTCACCTATTCTCTCCTCTGCCTTTTTAATCCGAGCTGTGGTTGCCTCCATTTTATTTTGCAGCTCATTAATAGCATTTGTTAGCTCCGCCTGGCTGTTCCTTAGCCCTTGATCTCTGTAGCAGTAGATTCTCTGCTGTCCTTTATACTTTTTTCAAGTCCAGTGATTAATTTTATGACTATTATTCTAAATTCACTTTCTGTTATATTGTTTAAATCGTTTTTGATCAGTTCGTTAGCTGTCGTTATTTCCTGGACGTTTTTCTGAGGGGAATTCTCCCGTTTCGTCATTTTGGATAGTCCCTGGAGTGGTGCGGGACTGTGGGGCACTTCTCCTGTGCTGTCTTGAATAACCTGCGCTGGTGGGCGGGGCCACAGTCAGACCTGATGTCTGCCTCCAGCCACCGCTGGGGCCACAGTCAGACTGGTGTGTGTCTTCTCTTCCCCTCTCCTAGGAGCAGGATTCACTCTGGGTGGCATGGCCCGTCTGGGGTACTTGCACACTGCCAGGCTTGTGGTGCAGGGCATCTGGCGTATTAGCTGGGGTGGATTGGCAAGGTGCACAGGGGTGGGAGGGGTAGGCTTAGCTTGCTTTTCCTTCGGAGATCCCCTTCAGGAGGGGCCCTGCGGCACTAGGAGAGAGTCAGACCCGCCAGAGGGATGGATCTGCAGAAGCACAGCTTTGTGTGTTTGCCCGGTGCAAGCAAGTTCCTTGGCAGCAACTGGTTACCTTTGGGATTTTGGCTGGGGCATGGGCGAGGGAGATGGCGCTGGTGAGCACCTTTCTTCCCTGCCAAGCTGAGCTCTGTTGTCCGGGGCTCAACAACTCTCCCTCCCATCGTCCTCTAACCCTCCCCTTCTCTAGGCAGAGCAGCTTAGCTTATAACCTTCCCGATTTTAAGTCCCGCTTGCTGTCAGAACACACTCCGTCTGGCCCCTCTGCTTTTGCCAGCCATACTCGGGGGCTCTGCTTTGCATTTGGGCTGCCCCTCCACCCCAGTCCCCTCCCGCCTGTCCGTGGAGCGCGCACCACCTCACCGCCCTTCCTACCCTCTTCCGTGGGCCTCTCATCTGCGCTTGGCTCCGGAGACTCCATTCTGCTAGTCTTCTGGTGGTTTTCTGGGTTATTTAGGCAGGTGTAGATGGAATCTAAGTGATCAGCAGGATGTAGTGAGCCCAGCATCCTTCTACGCCACCATCTTCCTTAACTCTTCCATAAATGTTTGGTAGAATTCCCCTGGAAAGCCATCTGGCCCTGGACTCTTGTTTTTTGGCAGCTTTTTGATTACTAATTCGATTTCCTTACTGGTTATGGGTCTGTTCAAATTTTCTATTTCTTTCTGTTTCAGTTTTGGTAGTGTATATGTTTCTAGGAATTTGTCCATTTCTTCCAGATTGCCCATTTTATTGGCATATAATTGCTCTAAATATTCTCTTATTATTGTTTTTATTTCTTCTGTGTTGGTTGTGATTTCTCCTCTTTCATTCTTGATTTTACTTATTTGGGTCCTTTCCTTTTTCTTCTTGATCAAACTGGCTAGTGGCTTATATTTTGTTAATTCTTTCAAAGAAACAGCTTCTAGTTTCATTGATCTGTTCTACTGCTTTTTGTTGTTGTTGTTTCGTAGCATTAATTTCTGCTCTAATCTTTATTATTTCCTGTCTTCTGCTGGTTTTGGGTTTTATTTGCTGTTCTTTTTCCAGCTCCTTAAGGCGTAAGGTTAGGTTGTGTGTCTGAGATCCTTCTTCCTTCTTTAGGAAGGCCTGAATTGCTATATACTTTCCTCTTATGACTGCTTTTGCTGCATCCCAGAAGTTTTGGGTTGTGGTGTTATCATTGTCATTGACTTCCATATACTTTTCAATTTCCTCTTTATCTTCTTGGTTAGCCCATTCATTCTTTACTAGGATGTTCTTCAGTCTTCAAGTATTTGTTACCTTTCCAAATTTTTTCTTGTGGTTGATTTCGAGTTTCATAGCATTGTGGTCTGAAAATATGCACGGTATGGTCTCAATCCTTTTGTACTCACTTAGGGCTGCTTTGTGTCTGAGTATATGGTCTATTCTGGAGAACGTTCCATGTACACTGGAGAAGAATATATATTCTGCTGTTTTAGGGTGAAATGTTCTGAGTATATCTGTTAAGTCCATCTGGTCCAGTGTGTCATTGAAAGCCATTGTTTCCTTGTTGATTTTTTGATTAGATGATCTGTCCATTGCCGTGAGTGGGGTGTTGAAGTCTCCTACTATTATGGTATTACTATTGATGAGTTTCTTTATGTCTGTGATTAATTGATCTATATATTTGGGTGCTTCCACATTTGGCGCCTAAATATTTACAATTGTTAGGTCTTCTTGGTCTATAGACCCCTTGATTATGGTATAATGCCCTTCTGCATCTCTTGATATGGTCTTTATTTTAAAGTCTAGATTGTCTGCTATAAGTATGGGTATTCCGGCTTTCTTTTGTTGACCATTACCATGATAGATGGTTCTCCATCCCCTTATTTTCAACCTGTAGGTGTCTTTAGGTCTAAAGTGGGTCTCTTGTAAACAGCATATACATGGGTCTTGTTTTCTTATCCATTATGTTATCCTATGTCTTTTGATTGGTTCATTGAGTCCATTGACATTTAGAGTGAGTACTGAAAGATATGAATTTATGCCATTATGATGCTTGTAGAGTTGGAGTTTCTGGTAGTGTTCTCTGGTCCTTTCTAATCTTTTGTTGCTTTTGGTATATATATATTTTCATCTTTTCTCCCCTCAGAGAGTTGCTCTTAAAATTTCTTGCAGGGCTGGTTTAGTGGTCACAAACTCCTTAATTCTTGTTTGTCTGGGAAAGTTTTTAATCTCTCCTTCTATTTTGAATGACAGCCTTGCTGGATAAAGAATTCTTGGCTACATATTTTTCTGATTCAACACACTGAATATATCCTGCCACTCCTTTCTGGCCTGCCAAGTTTCTGTGGATAGGTCTGCTGCAAACCTGATCTGTCTTCTCTTGTAGGTTAGGGACTTTTTTCCCTTGCTGCTTTCATGATTCTTTCCTTGCTTGAGTAGTATGTGAAATTGACTATAATATGCCCTGTTGATGGCTGGTTTTTGTTGAATCTAATGGGGGTCCTCTGTGCTTCATGGATTTTGATGTCTGTATCTTTCCCCAGGTTAGCAAAGTTTTCCGCTATGATTAGCTCACATATCCTTCTACCCCTGTTTCTCTCTCTTCCTCTTCTGGGACCCCTATGATTCTGATGTTGTTCCTTTTTAGTGAGTCACTGATTTCTCTAATTTTTAAGTTGTGCTCTTTTGCCTCAATCCCCCTCTTTTTTTCTGCTTCATTATTCTCCATAAGTTTGTCCTCCATATTGCTGATTCGCTGCTCTGCCTCATCTATTCTTGCCACTGTGGCAACCATTCAAGATTGCAGCTCACTTTTAGCATTTTTTATTTCATCCTGACTAGTTTTTACTTCTTTTATCTCCACAGAAAGTGTTTCTAATCTATTTTTGACTCCAGCTAGTATTCTTATTATTGTGATTCTAATTCTGGTTCAGACATCTTGCTTGTGTCTGTGTTGGTTAAATCCTTGGTTGTCGTTTCTTCCTGCTCTTTCTTTTGGGGTGAATTCCTTCGTTTTGTCATTTTGAAGGGAGAAAAGGAATTAATGAGGTAGAAAAATTGAAATTAAAAAAATTAAAATTAAAAAAATATTAAAATTAAAATTTAAACATACACATACACAAATTGAATAGATGATGCTAGATCCTAGGTGTGTTTTGGTCTGGGTGTAGAAAGTGGTTTGACAGATTAGAGAACAAAAAATAAAGGGGGGAAGAGAAAAAAAAGGAAATAGTTTGAGAATTTGAAAAAATGAATACACTAAAGTAGACTAAAATACAGAAAATAGAGAATATAGAAAAAAATTATAGAAAAATATTTTTAATAATAATTAAAAAGGAAATATGAAATTCCTTTATGTATTTAAGAAAAAAGACAGAAAATGAGAAAAATGATAAAAAAAAGAAAAAAGAAAAGACAAAAAAAAGAAATCATTTGAAAATTTGAAAAAGTGAATACACTATAGTTGACAAATAAAATGATAGGAGTAAGATAGAATTTGAAAAAATTTATATAAAAGTAAAAAATATAGTAATAAAAATTAAATAAAAATATTTTTTAAAAGAAATTGAAAGCAAAAATGAGGTTTTTCTTTCTGCATTCAAGAAAAAGAAAAGAAATGAAAAAGAGAAAAAGGAAAAACATAAAAAAGGAAATTGTTTGAAAATTTGAAAAGGTTTGTACACTGAAGTAGACAAATAAAATGATCGAAGTAAAGTAGAATTTGAAAAATTTACACAAAAGTAAAAAATATAGTAATAAAAATTAAAGAAAAATATTTTTAATAAAAATTGAAAATAAAAATGAGTTTTTTCTTTTTCTGTATTCAAGAAAAAGAAAATAATTGTAAAAGAGAAAAAGGAAAAAGAGAGAGAAAAAAAAATGAATAGATGAACCTGCCAACATATTGAAGTAGGACTGAAATTGCTTTGTTTTCCCCTAGAGGTCAGTCCTTGTAGCTCTTTATAGTCCTTAAATTAAGCCAGTGGTGAGGTTTGTGTTTGAAGAGCGAAGTTGGCCCAGTTGGGCAGGGCTCAGTGTAACAGCTTCTCTTTCCACTAGATGGTGCTGCTAGCCTACTGGGGTGGATTGTTGAGGTGCTTGTAGGTGAGCATGCGCATGCATGGGAACTGTGAAAAATGGCACCACCCAGCCACCCAGTCTATTCTCCTGGATCAGCAATTGCGCACTGGTCCTCTGTCTTCAGCTCTCGTCCACTCCCTGCTTTTCCACTCTCCATGACCAGGCCCTAGGCAGTACCTCTCTCCCAAGTTTTGTCTCAGATGCGGCTATTTTCCCTGGGCCCCTACTTCTGAAGGACTCTGCTTTGACCTGCCCCGCCCCTCTGTGGGAGGGTCTCACTGAGCAATGGCCAAATGAGCAATGGCCGAATGTCGGCTGTACCCAAGAACGTCTGCTGGACCCTGCTGTTGCCAGTGCCCCAAGACTGCAGCCAGGTGCCAGCCCTCCCCCCAAAAGATCGCAAGACAGTGTAGCCTCAGCATTTCAGAGACTATGGAAAATCATAACACACATCTGGCACCAGGCTTCACCCTCAACAACCTTGCCCCAGCACCAGCGAATGTGGCTGACTTCTGGGGTCTGCTGGGACCATCTGGCTTCAATATTCTCTACCAAATGTCCTTTCAGCAGTGGAACCGCTTTTCCCCATGTGGACTGAGAACCTCCCAGACCCCACTCTGTTCCTGGGGATTCACCTTTCCCACCGGAGCACTGCCAGGTATCGAGCTGCAGAACTGCTGTCTTTGCACTCCCCTTGTTTACAGTCTTAATGGAATTTATCTCTCCTTTATCCTTTCTCCCTTTTTAGTATAGTCCCTGAGGCTGTTTCCAATTTTCCACTTTCTCTCCAGCTGCTTTTGGGGAGGGGTGCTTTTCCTGTATGCTCCCCCCTCCCCAGTCTCCATCCTCCCTCTGCCCGCAAAAGGGGTTCCCTACCTTTTGGGGCTTCTTGCTCCCCAAGTTCAGTTCTTCGTGTCATGTACCTGCTGAAATCTGTGGTTCAGGTTGTGCAGGTTGTTGTGTTAATCTTCCAATCAGTTTTCTAGGTGTGTGGGATAGTTTAGTGTTGCTCTGGCTGTATTTCATGGACGTGAGACATACAAAAAGCTTCCATGCTGTTCTGACATCTTGGCTCCTCCCACATCTTCTTTATCCATTCATCAATTGATGGACATTTTGGCTCATTCCATAATTTGGCTATTGTTGAAAGCACTGCTATAAACATTGGAGTACATGTGCTCCTATGAATCAACATTTCTGTATCCTTTGGATAAATTCCTAGTAATTCTATTGCTGGGTCATAGGGTAAACCTGTTTTTAATTTTTTGAGGAACCTCCACACTGTTCTCCAGAGTAGCTGCACCGGTTTGCATTCCCACCAACAGTGTAACTGTTTCTCCATATCCTTGCCAACATCTGTTGTTTCCTGAGTTGTTTATTTTAGCCATTCTGACTGGTGTGAGGTGGTATCTCAGTGTGGTTTTGATTTGTATTTCCCTGATGACGAGTAATGTTGAGCATCTTTTCATGTGCCTGTTGGCCATCTGGATATCTTCCTTGGAAAAGTGTCTATTCATATCTTCTGCCCATTTCTTCACTGGATTATTTGTTTTTCAGGTGTTGAGTTTGATAAGTTCTTTATAGATTTTGGACTCTAACCCTTTATTGGATATGTCATTTGCAAATATCTTTTCCCATTCTGTCAGTTGCCTTATTAATTTTTTGATTGTTTCCTTTGACATGCAGAAGCTTTTTATCTTGATGAAGTCCCAGTAGTTCATTTTTGCTTTTATTTCCCTTGCCTTTGGAGACATGTCGAGTAAGAAGTTGCCACGGCTGAAGTGAAAGAGGTTGTTGCCTGTTTTCTCCTCTAGGGTTTTGATGGTTTCCTGTCTCACTTTTAGGTCTTTCATCCATTTTGTGTTTATTTTTGTGTATGGTGTAAGAAAGTGGTCTAGTTTCCTTCTTCTACATGTTACTGTCCAGTTCTCCCAGACCCATGTGCTAAAGAGACTATCTCTTTTCCATTGGACACTCTTTCCTGCTTTGTAAAAGTTTAGTTGGCCATACCTATTCTTCTCAAGCTGTTCCAAAAAATATAAATAGAAGGAAAGCTTCCAGACTCATTCTATAAAGCCAGAATTAACTTGATTACCAAACCAGACAGAGACCTCAGTAAAAGGAGAATTACAGGCCAATATCCCTGATGAAGATGGATGCAGAAATTCTCAATAAGATACTAGCAAATCGAATTCAACAGTATATTAAAATAATTATTCACCATGATCAAGTGGGATTCATTCCTGGGCTGCAAGGCTGGCTCAGTACTTGCAAATTAATCAGTGTGATACATCACATTAAAAGAAGAAAGGATAAGAACCATGTGCAGAAAAAGTATTTGACAAAATACATATCCTTTCTTAATAAAAACCCTCAAGAAAGTTGGGATAGAAGGAACATACCTTAGCATCATATAAGATATATATGAAAAGCCCATAGCTAAAATCATCCTCAGTGGTGAAAAACTAAGAGCTTTTCCCCTGAGATTAGGAACATAACAGGGATGCCCACTCTCACCACTGTTGTTTAACATTGGTGTTGGATGTCATAGCCTCAGCAATCAGATAACATAATGAAATAAAAGGCATCCAAATTGGCAAAGAAGAAGCCAAACTTTCACTTTTCACAGATAACATGATATTCTATGTGGAAAACTCTAAAGACTCCACCAAAAAGCTGTGAGAACTGATACATGAATTCAGCAAAGTTGCAGGATGTAAAATCAATGCACAGAAATTGGTTACATTTCTATACACCAAAAATAAAGCAACGGAAAGAGAAATCAAGACATTGATCCCATTTACAATTGCACCAAGAACCATAAAATATCTAGGAATAAACCTAACCAAAGTTGTAAAAGATCTGTATGCTGAGAAGTATAGAAAATTTATGAAGGAAATTGACAGAAAGAAATGGAAAAACATTCCATGCTCATGGATTGGAAGAACAAATATTGTTAAAATGTTGATATTACCCAAAGCAATCTACACATTCAATGTAATCCCCCTCAAAACTGCACTGGCATTCTCAGAGCTAGAACAAACAATCCTAAAATTTGTATGGAACTACAAAAGACCTGAAATAGCCAAAGTAATGTTGAAAAAGAAAACCAAAGTGGGAGGCATCACAATCCCAGACTTTACTACAAATCTGTAATCATCAAGACATTATGGCATTGGCACAAAAACAGACGCAAAGACCAATGGAATAGAATAGAGAACCCAGAATTGGACCCACAAGTGTGGAATTATATCTTAAATTGTTACCACCTGAGTCCCAGAGAAGCATGACTCCATGAACTTACATCCAGACCTTGGAAGACATCAGGTTCAGAGCAAAGCTTAAGTAGTTGCTGTCAGCCAGGGAACAAACAAAGCATAATGCCTGCTTTTTTTTAGTGAAACATCTTGTGTCTTTGGAACATGTTGGTCCTAATAGAACCAACCTTAGAATGGTGACCATATGTCTCATTTGCTCAGAACTAGTCTACTTAACACCAGTTTCCCTGGTATAATTAGTAATAGTTCTCTTTCATTGTCAAGTGTCCTAGCTTGGATGACAAGAAAAACTATGTAATGCCTCACAGGTGGAGAAGAACAAAAAGTTATAAAAATAATACTATATTAGAACCAAAAAGTTTAATACTATATAGCAACCTTGACAGAAGGCAATCAGCATTACATATTTGAATAGACTCCAAGTTAATCAGATTCTTGTAGTAATTACAATATTGTAAGTTCATGATTTTAACTGAGTTTTAAAATTCTGAAACCAATTTTCACTCTGTCTTACAAAGAAACTAGGGAAATATCCTGGTAGTCCAAGCCTCCTTATCTTACTTTCTAAAACCTTTACATTTTTACCTTTCATATTGAGATGTACAGTCCATCTGGGATTAATTAACAATCTCTGAGCAGATATCATGCCCTACTGTTTACTGTGTCCTAAGTTGTTTTACACAACTTACTTGGAAATTTGTTAATTTGTTTTACATTTATTAGAAATCAGAGAGTAATGTATTTTTTTTCTTATTCTCTTCTGTTCAGTCTCACTAAAATCATTAGAAATACATTTTAAAGGATTCCTGGGAGCTCATTTACAGCCAGTACTAAGAAAATGGACTTTATATTTGCTATAGTATTTTGGAACTAGAAATATTTTATGTCTCCTACAATCTGCTTGTTTGTTTTACAAGAGCAATCTTAATATTTTAGGAATCTAAAAACTAGTTTTAAATAGTCCTTAGCCATTTTCAGGCACCAATACACTTTTCAAATAAAATTCTCTCATTTTACCTTATTTGTCTCAGCTCCTGAATATGCCACTTATAATAGTACCAGAATTTACAGTCAGTATTAAAAGTAATAATAAATGATATAAATAATGAACACAAATCTGTCACTATTTATGAATGATACTATATTTATATAGAATACTCAAATGTTCTACAAATATTGGAATTAATAATAAATTTAATGTCAACTATACTTCAATTAAAAATTTAAAAAATTGTTGCAAAAAAGTGAATTTACCAAGATTGTTAATAAATTAACAATTTATATAAATAAATAATTATATATAATTTTTGATATATATTTATATATTATATATATGATTATTATAAATAAATAATTTATTATTATAAACTTATCATACAAAAATCACTACATACCAATAAGAAAGTAAAAAAATACAATTTAAAGCACAATTTATAATAGAGTTTAAATAGAATTTAAAGCATAATTTATAGTTTATCAAAAATATAAAATATATGAATAAACCTAATATGTGCAAGGCATGTATACAAGAAAAATCAATAAAAAATTATTGAGAGAAATTTTTAAAGGCTAAATTAATGGATTAGAAGATTCAGTAATCTAAAGATGTCATTCCTTCATTCTTTTTTGTTTTTAATATATGAAATTTATTGTCAAATTGGTTTCCATACAACACCTAGTGATCATCCCAACAGGTGCCCTCCTCAATACCCACCACCCACCCTCCCCTCCCTCCCACCCCCATCAGCCCTCAGTTTGCTCTCAGAAGATGTCATTCTTCCCAAATTGAAATGTAGGTTCAAGGCAGTCTCAGAATTTCAGCAGGTATATTGTGAAAATAGATAAGCAGACACTAAAATATACAAATGCCAACACTAGCTAACACACCCATAAAGAAGAAATAATTTAGAGGACCCAAATCAAGCCTTATTATAGAGCTATAGCTAATAAGATAATGTAGCACAGATAGGAATAGACTAGTGGAACAGAACAAGAGGTCCAAAAGAGATCCAAAAATATATGGTCAGTTTATTCAAAAGTGACGCTGCAGTGCAGTGGAGAAGGAAGCTTTGCAATAAAGTCATGTTGAGTTAAATAGTGTGCACAGGGTAAAAAATAAATCTTGACCTTGGCTTATATGATACACAAAAATTAATTCCAGATGGATTGTATATCTCAGCATGAAAGGTAAAAATGCTAATATTCTAGGAAGTAAGGTAGGGGTTTGGACTTACCAAGATATTTCCCTATGGATAAAAACAGGATAGACAAATCAATAAAATTATGAATCTTTTAAGAGGGATAAAGACCAGGTGAGTCAGTGTTGGATAGGTGATCAAACCAGTCATTGCTATATCAGTCTTATATTGCTACAATGAAACAAAGTAATAAGCAATGATAAAATCTCAATGGCACACCGAAATAAACATTTATTAAAGTCTACTTGAGTTCTGACAACCTGAACTGGGACTCCCTTTCATGTTGACATTTTACTCATTACTTTAGGCCCCCAAACACCCTGCTGGGCAGAACAAGCAGGGATTCCCTCCTGAACTCTGTTGAGTTGTTGAAACCTTTGCTGGATGGCCCTTGAGCAGAGCTACTCTCCTCATCCAGCTCAGGCTGTGGCACTGTACCAGGCAGCTCACCTGTATTATGTATAAATAGATGTTAGGATATCACATAAAAAATAAAACTAAAATTATTACGAGCAATTTCAAGGGGATTTTTTTTAAAGGAAATATTTAAAATGACTATTGCTTCTGAAAGAGTGAAATTGTCAGTATACCTTGGGAAGGGTTTATACAATTGATATATTTTTCCCCAGCAATTCCTCATTATAGAATAATTATACACTGATATGATTTTTGCCTTCCTCAACCCAAATGACCTCTTCAGTATATTTATCATTCTTTTATCTGCCCTTATATGTCCATACATTTAATATTAGCTGATATTTTACCCAAAGCTGTTGGATATGTTGTTTAGTCAATGAAATAATGCATAAATTCAAGTTCTCTTGTCTTTTTGTATTATATCAAGGACTTGGACTATATTTTATTCTTCTTTGAAAATGTTGGGGACCCTGGGTGCCTCCATCAGTTAAGCGTCTGACTTTTGATCTCTGCTTAGGTCATGATATTATGGTTTATGGACTGAGCCACAGGTCAGACTCTGCTGACAGCATAGAGCCTTCTTGGAAATATTTCTCTCCTTTTCTCTGCCCCTCCCCTGCTCCTTCTGTAAGTAAACAAACAAACAAACATTTTAAAAGAAATGTTAATTCAGTAGTTAAATACTGGCTACTGTTTTATTTTAAAGACAGTTTAAAGTAATTTTTATTACATGTTTTATTTATTTATTTTGAGAGAGAGAGAGAGAGAGAGAGAGAGAATCTCTGTATACACCATCAGCACAGAACCGAATGTGGGGCTTGACTCAAGAACCACGAGATCTTGGCCTGAGCCGAAACCAACAGTTGCACGCTGACTGAGCCACTCAGTCAAATGACTGAGCCACTCAGGCACCCCGTGCCTACTGTTTTAAATATATTTGACATTCAACTTTATACAGAGAACAGTGAGTTCTGACATGGGGGATTTCAGAATTTAACAAATGTTTATAGTATAAAAGGAAA
Organism: Acinonyx jubatus; assembly: GCF_027475565.1. Taxonomy (NCBI): domain Eukaryota; kingdom Metazoa; phylum Chordata; class Mammalia; order Carnivora; family Felidae; genus Acinonyx; species Acinonyx jubatus. The sequence goes on from NC_069391.1 coordinate 28,131,663, forward strand.
ATAGCCATAACAGAGATAAAACTCAGGACAGCATAGAGAAGGGAATAACTAGCCCAGTAAACTTTGGAAGGGTTTGTAGAAGATCTAACACTTGAATTGTGTTTAATGAGATTTCTGGGCTGTTACCATAGAAAGAGAATGTGATGATGGGGATGAAGTAGCTGTTGTCTTTAGGTGTGAAAGAACATGATATAATTGGAGAGGTAATAGTGAATGTAGCACAGCATGTGCAAACATGGGAGAAAAAGGAGGGAAAGAAGAAGGGGAAATATGTACCTGAAAGATTAGGTTAGACTCAGGTCAAATCCTTGGGTAAAACAAAAATCAGTAGCAAACAAACAGACAAACAAACAGGAAAACTCAAGTAGTTCTCTTGAAAGGGAACTGAAAAATACATGTTTTACTTGTTCAATAGACATACATACAGATGGTCCATACATTAAAATGGTTTGACTTAGGATATGTCGACTTTACAATGATGTGAAAATTATATGCATTCAGTACAAACCTTACTTTAAAATTTGAATTGTGATCTTTTTGTGGGCTAGTAACATGTGGTATGCAACTCTTTTCTTGCGCTAGGAAATGGCAGTGGCCCCAGCTTCCAGTCTGAGACACATGATCATGAGAGTAAAGAGCTGATAACACTCAAACCATCCCGTACCCAAACAACCATTCTGTTTTTCAGTTTCAGTACAGTACTCAATAAGTTATATGAAATATTCAATACTCTATTGTCAACAGGCTTTGTATGAGATGTTTTTGACCAATTATAGGCTAATGTAAGTGTTCTGAGCATATTCAAGTTAGGCTAGGCTAAGCTCTGATGTTCAGTAGATTAGGTGTATTAAAGTCTTTATTGGCTTGTGACATTCTCAACTTTCAATGGGTTTATTAGGATATAACACCATCAATTAAAGATGATCTGTACTAGATTTTCTTGGAAGAGCTTCATCTCATTTTTTTCTTATTTCTTAAAGTTTATGCTCACTTCTTATACTGGTTGTCTTTACATTTTGTAACAACATTTTCATGAAAGGTAAAGTTATATATATTATTGACTTGAAATTGCTTTCCAACTCCTAAATTCTGTAATTCTACCTACAATCTTTATTTCTTTTGTTTTGTTTATATGAAAAACTTTTGCCTCAAATCTATGAGTTTATTTTGTGCATGAACTCAAAGATGTAAGTTTTTCATCCTTTCCTCCAGAGCCACTGTCTACTCATCATTTTTCTCACAGCTCCAACACCTCTGTTTTCCCCAGGCTATAGATGATAGGCATATCATTGGCATGGGAGTGACTACTCCATAGAGCAATCGATTTGTCAACAGCAAAGTCTTTGGACTTTGGCTTCATGTATATGAAGATGATTGTCCCATAAAACAAGGTCACTACTGTTAAGTGGGCTGAACAGGTAGAAAAGGCCTTTTTTCTTCCTTCTGCTGAATTGATTCTTAGTACAGTAGAAAGGATGAAAATGTAGGGGATACAAATTTACAATAATGGAATAAACAAAAATATTACATTGCCCAACGTTATAGCAATCTCAATCAAAGTATTATGTGCACAAGCCAGCTTAACAAAGGCCAATATTTCACAAAGTGGTTAATGACATTTTTTCCACAGAAGGGCAACTGTATTGCAAGTATAGTTTTTATCAGTGAATTGAGAAAGCCCAGTCCCCAGGAGAGGGCTGCCATCTGAATGCAAAGTGCCTTGCTCATGATGATGGGGTATCTCAGAGGGTTACAGATGGCCACGTAACGGTCATATGCCATCACTGCTAGAAGCACGCACTCAGTGGACCCCATAGTGTAGGAAACAGACATCTGAACAACACATCTAAGGAAGGAGATGGTTTTCTTCTGTGATAGGAAGTGAATTAACATTAAGGGGATAAAGGAGGACGTGTAACAAATATTTAGGAAGGAAAGATTACCAAGGAAGAAGTACATGGGCGTATGGAGGCGGGAATCTAGGAGAGTTAGTATGATCAAGGGGCTGTTCCCCAGCAGGATCACCAGGTACATCATCAAGCACATGACGAAAAGGAGTTTTTTCACTTTGGGGTACTCAGAAAGTCCCTGCAGAATGAACTCAATCTCTGTCCATTTCACCCTGTCCATTTTACTTTTTTATACCTGGAGTAATCCAGAAGAGAAAACTTCATGTGAGCATAATGCGTTAGTGCATATTACCATGTGCAGATATCACTGGAGGAGGGGCACCAAGTGTGTGCCCACAATAGCTGGAGTGGTGCTAAGAACTCTGAGGTTAGCTGTTTGGATTTCTCTTCTGGCTCTTAAGGGAAGGGATTGAAGATGTGTAAAAATTACATTGATAGCTTATTAAAAATTATAGGCTTTTGTATTCCATTTGCTGGGATTATGATACACAGTTCTGAGGCAGGAAAGAACTATTTGCATCTAACAAACATCTGTTACTTCCTGTTCTTTGGACCCACAGACCCCACTTTGAATATCATCATTTTGGAGACAGTGTGCTTAACCTGCTCAAAATAACTATGTACTTGATTTTATTTCATAGCAGTCATTAACAATAACATTGGTTTAGAGTCTTGTAATTTACAAATACACTCACACATATTACTCATTTCATCATCACTATAATAATGTGAGGAAAGTGAAATTCATAGAGGTAAAATGTATATAAAACACAGTGTGTGAGCCACTATTCCAGTCTGCACTTTCTGACTTTATATCACCCACCCCTTTTATTTTTATTTTTTTAATGTTTATTTATTTTTGAGAGACACAAAGCACTAGCGGAGAAGTACTCTCAGAGAGAGGGAGACAGAGGATCCAAAGTGGGCTTTGTGGTAACAGGAAAGAGCCAGACTGGGGGCTCAAACACACAAGCTGTAAGATCATGACCTGAGCCGAACTCAGAAGCTTAACCAACTCAGCCATCCAGGTGCCCCTCACCTGCCCTTTCTGAACAGCATGCTATTGCCCTCTCCAAATTATGTGAATTTCCTAAGGAGTGAGAATCAGGCATCTTTTTATTTACTTATTTTTTTAAATTTTTTTAACGTTTATTTATTTTTGAGACAGAGAGTGACAGAGCATGAATGGGGGAGGGTCAGAGAGAGAGGGAGACACAGAATCTGAAACAGGCTCCAGGCTCTGAGCTGTCAGCACAGAGCCGACGCAGGGCTCAAACGCACGGAAAGCGAGATCATGACCTGAGCCGAAGTCGGACGCTCAACCGATTGAGCCACCCAGGCGCCCCTCAGGCATCTTTTTAAATATGTTCTCCAGATTATCCTAATATTCAGTATGGTAGAAAACCACCTGTCTAGTGGAGTGCCTCCAAATTTTAGTATACAGACAAATCACATGGGACAGTCTCTTAAAGGATTCTAAATCAGTGGGTCTGAATTGGATTCTGAATTTATTAACATGTTCCCAGATGCTGCTGCCGCTGCTGTCTGCAGAATTCACATGAATAGCAAGCCTTTTAGACCATTTCTCTCCAATGCTATTGCAGAGTGCCACTAATGCCTCTGTTGTATGTTGGATTGTAATTAAATAGTAGACAATGCAAAACTGACCATTCTGTGAGTCTTGGAGTTGAGGCTTCTGTGTGAGTGTTTTGAAATTAGTTTTATGTTTTTTAGATTTTATATATACAAGTAACCAAATTGTGAGCAGAAGTTCCTACTTTTGTTTTGTTTTGTTTTGTTTTGTTTTGTTTTGTTTTGTTTCTGTCCATGTTAAAGTACTTTCTCTTCCATTTGTTGAATTTGCAATTAGGGTCAATATTTTCCAAAATATGAATTTGAGATCAGCTCAAGCATCTTAGTTGTGCATTATAGAGCATGGAGCAAATAACTTTAATTTGAAAAAAATTTAAAGAGTAGATATTAGTAGCTGACTTTTTTATAGTAATTAAATCAAAGAACATAATTTTGACAACAACTTTCATTCTCAAGGTATTCTACCTAACTTAAAAACATCCCTAGAGGAAAAGAAAAGACTGATCCAATGGATGAGTTTCTAGTTAGGTTTTTTTTTTTTTAATTTTTATTTATTTATTTTGAGTGATGGGCGGGGCGGGAGGGGGATAAGTGAGGTAGGGGCAGAGAGACGGAGAGAGAGAGAATCCCAAGCACCCTCTACACTATTATCACAGAGCCTGACATGGGGCTCCATCTATGAATCATGAGATAATGACCTGAGCCAAAATCAAAAGTCTGAGTCAACTGACTGAGCCACCCAGGTGCCCCTTTAGTTAGTGTTTTTAAACAAGGCTGTGTGGGGTGCCTTAGTGTCTCTTAAGTTAAGTGCCCTCTCTTGGTTTCAGCTCTGGTCATGATCTCACAGTTCGTGACATCGAGCCCTGTGTCAGGCTCTGTGCTGACAGTGAAGAGCCTGTTTGGGATCCTGTCTCTCCTCTCCTCTGCCCCTTCCCCCACACTTTCTCTCTGTCAAAATAAATAAACATTAAAAAATTAAACAAGAACCTGTTTCTGATATAGGCTCTGCCATTTCTGCGATAATCATTTGCCAACAGGCTATGTTGCTTTCTATAGCAACTTCAGTTTACAATAGTGAAACATATTAGCATAACACAGTGTTTATATGTCTATTGGCTATGGAAAAGAGGTTCTCATCCAATTCAAGCTGTACCATACTTTGCAGGCATACATTACAAAGAGGGTGAGAAGGGTTGGGTCAGGAAGGATATATTTCTATTTAGTATTACTATTGGAATGTGATTGACTGTAGATACATAGTATCAACCTACTCTGAATCTGAAAATAAAATTCTGATAGAGGAACATCATTTGTCTAGGGTCTGTTGTTTCAGGAAAGATGTGAATTAGATCAAATACCCTCTCTTTTCTTTTCTAGGAACATCTCCTAAAAGTTGATTCCATTTGGAAATTACTTGTATCAAATAATGATGGTATGCATCTGGTATCCTGACAGTTCAGAGATAGGTGCTGTAAAAAATTTTTCACTTGCAAACATTTATAAGACAAACCACCAATCTGGTTTAATGCTTTCAAATGGGGGTGGTGGGAAGGATAATGGACAGCATAGAGGAGATTACTTTCATTACTCTTGTAATGCTAGTGTAACTTTTAGAAAGCAATTAATAAACACTTGTTTAATAGCATTGTGGCAAACCTTTTCTTCATTTTAGCTTACTTCACAAAAATGGATTCCTGGGAATAAGTGAATGAAAAATTTTAAGATTCTTGATAATTTCTAATAAATCACTTTCCATGCAAAATGCATATTAGATAATTCCATTTTTACTAAATCTTTGCTTTTTGGATACTATCTTTTGAGACAGTTTTTCATTCTTAACTTATGCTAAGGGAATTGTTAAATAATTATCGTATACTAATTTGATGCACTTATTATGCACTTATAAATTTAATATTTGTGACAAATTGGTATTAAAATAAAAGTAATGTTTAAATTATATTAAAATGATTAAGTGAAACAGAAAGAAAACAATGGCTTTTTTATTTTCAAAACTGAAACCTAAACCAAGATAGCGTGGACAGAATAGAAAGAACTACCCAAAACATTAATGGTTACCTTAGAGTTCTTTCTTCTACTTTTCTGAATTACTCACATTTTTAAAATAGATATACATAAAGAAAGCATATTATTAAATAAGAGAAAAACACTAAAGCAGGTGTCCAGTTATTTTATAAAACTAACTCAGAGTAAAGAATGTTAAAATAATTTAGGTAGTACAGGTATTAAATGTCTAGAAACTACACATTGAAGCTGAGCTGTACTGATGTGTCCTATCCGGTTATTGGTAGGAACCCACTGTTTCTTGTGAACAGAAAGCATTTATAATCCCTACTCTCAAAAGCTTCCAAATAACAGTGGTTTTTGTTTGTTTGTTTTTAGGAGGTACACCAAGATAAGGGATTTGAGTTCTTGACTTAATCATGTGTTATCAAAGGAGATTACAGGCTACTGATGTCTAGCACAGAATTATTGTTTAGAAGATGACATTCCTGTTTGAAAAGAATCTGAACTGGCCTGGATCCTAGCCAACCTCTAATCCCCCTCTCCCAACTCCTGGTGTTTTATAAAAATTAACCACTCTGTGGTTCAGTGCCCTGGGACTACATCTGGACACTGTATTAGTGTTGTAATAGACCTAAGGAAAGTCTGTGACTTTTTATCCAAGCCAGAAGTTAAGCTCTCTAACTTTCTAGAAGGAAAATTTCTAACTTCCTATAATCTTTTATTTTGTTTTATTGACTTAGCTACTTGAAGTTCTAATAGTTAAAGTACTAAGATTTTTCAATGAAAAACACATACTATCTGTACTGTAAATTCTCACTAGAGGAACTAATCTTATAATCTTCAGCTCTTCTAAATATATCAATTTAGAGAGTTGATACTGTACAAAAATGAATGGGCCTGCTAACTCTCAATTTATAGATTTTATAAATGCTAATCTTCAACTAATATGCCACAAGGAAAGATGTATTACTTTTGCTTACAAAGAGAAAAGAAATTGGCATGTGATGTCCTAGTATGAGACACTTCATACATTTTTTATCATTTAATCTTCCAAATAACCCACACGTTATTATGAATTTTACCAATGAGGAAATTACTTTGAAATTTGAAAGGTTAAGTTCAATGATTACTATCTTTTTTTTAGAAGTTTTTATCTAAAGGGCGTCTGCATTGTTCAGTCGGTTGAGCATCTGACTTCAGCTCAGGTCATGATCTTGCAGTCTGTGAGTTCAAGCCCTCTGTGCTGACAGCTCAGATCCTGGAGCCTACTTGGGATCCTTTGTCTCCTTCTCTCTGCCCCTCCCCTGTTTGTGCTCTCTCTTTCTCTCAAAAATAAATAAGCATTTAAAAAAATAAAGTTTTTATTTAAATTCTGGTTAACAGTGTAATATTAGTGTCGGGTGTATAATTTAGTGATTCAATACTTCCATACAACACCTGGTTTTCAATATCATATAGTTGGTAAATACCAGAACTATGATTTAAAGCTTCATCTTTATGGTAGCCCGTTTTTAGCACTATACTACATTTACTTATTGATAAAATTTCTTCTTATAAAACCACTATTTAATATGATGCACTTGACTTTCAAACATCCAACTGATAAAAATACACATAAAAATATATTGGCATCTTTGGAAAACATTGAAGGCTATTTATTGTCTTCCACTTATGAAGACACTAACCACAAAAATGAATTAAAATGAAAAATAAACAGCCAAAAATTCCTTTCTACTTGTCTGGTGTGGACAATTAAGGTCTAGGGTGGTAGAATTTATTTGTTACATAAATGGGGAAAAATTAATATTCTTCTGTCTTGGACCCCTACAAGTTCAAATTAACACTTATAATTACTGCAACACCCTGTTACATATGTTTTGTTTCTAATCCTGTTTTTACCATAAACACCTTTAATTACAAGTTTCCTCAAACCCTTATTGAGAATTCTTTATGTGTGATTAATATATAAATTATTATGTGCTCTTTCTCCAGATAATTTTTACTTAAGATTTTAGTGAACTATATACTTGAATACAGTAGCTTTTCACCCATTATTTATAAGGGTCTGTTACATTACAGGAAACTTTTTCTTCTTCACTAGTCTTATCTATGTGCTATTTTGGGATTTTTAAAGAAATTTAAATAATATCCTGCTCTTGAAGATGATGCCTGAATTAATTTTTTTCCGTTACATATATATACATATTTTCAAAGTCCCACCATCAATGATCACCTCAACAACAAAAAAAATCCTTATATTTATTGATACCATGTTTTCATTTGGAAATTATTTTAGCAGAGCTTTTTATTTTACCTCCCAACTGTGTTTTAAAGTCATCTCACCATTCCATTCTATTAAGTAATAGAAAACATTTCCAGGAATTTGAATTCCATTTGCATTTTTCAGATGAGACCAGAAGATTCTCACTTTGAAAGTTGGTTGTTCTCCTTCCTAAAAAGAAATGTGAGAAAGAATGCTACAATCAAACAATTCATCTGTACATGAATTTTAATAAGAACATATCAAGGAAAGAAAACATATTAAAAATAAGGATCCATGATGCAACTCTGGTTTCCCAGTATTTGTCCTAAAGTTGATGCTTACTCGAGAGATTCAGCTTCTCTTGGAAGTCAATTTAGCACTTATTTTTATAAACTATTTAATCCCTAAGGTTGTGAATCAGTATTTTAGGATTCTCTAGAGATGAAGTTCCCAGACTTCTGCACATTCTAAAGACCCAATTATCTTCACTTAAAAAAAAACTTTCCCAACCATACATTTCTTGGAATATTCATTGAATATGGCTGTATTTGATGGCTTCTACAGAAGCTGAGGTTGGAATCAGAATATGTCCAAAATATCTCAGAAGAGTTCACCTTTACCCAAGAATTTGTTTTTCATTTTATTCCACAAATAATATGAGGTCAATCTTAATAGACTCCTATATAGTCATTTCACCTCTTTGAACTTTTTTTATTTTCATATTTTTGTTAGTTCTAGACCTTGCACTATACATTTTTCTTTATACCAGTATAATCATAGTATACATTTTAGTTTTTGCCACTTTATAGCAATATTTTTGTGATTTTTCATAGTCTCTGCAATATTCCTTTATTAGATTTGAAGAATAATTAAGTGGAATTACTATAATACAGGTACAATTTTAATAGTATTGAATATTTTAATTTGTCTCATATTTTATGAGATCTTGATGTAATGACCACTGATGTCTATGTATTAGGCTATCTAGTCTACTTTTCCTTCTACTGAAAACTCAGACCTTATGTTAAATCTCTAGAGATTAAGACTATAGAATGAAAGTGTGAGAATTGAGAGAATTTTTAGTGCATATGCCAAAATGCCACTGAAGTATTTGCACAGATAATTTTTTGTGTATTTTATAGAACCAGAGAAGGTGTTTATTCTTTTCTGCTTGTATAAAACATGACTTTTAGCTTTTCATTTTTGTGATTGCCAGTTAGATTGAGCATTTCTTTTATGTTTATTTATTGCTTATATTTTCTCTTTTGTTGTCCATCCACACAATTTTCTTAACTATGTTGGTATTTTGATAGCTTACCTCTTAACTATGAACACTTAATAGATTAACATTTTCTTCTTTACATTTTTGCAAATTTTTTCGAACTTGTGGTTTTCCTTCTTATTTTTGACTTCTTATTTTAATTTTCATTGAGGTAAGATTTTCATATGATCCCTAAAAAAAATGAATGAAATTTTCTTCTATGACTTCATTTTTTGGTCTTATTTATATAACTATATTATTTATGTTTAATGCATGGAAAATATTTATATTTTATAAATATTATTTTTCCAGAATACTTTATTAAAAATTTCTCATACCTTTCCCCTCCTTATTCACTCATGAAGTATTTTCTGAGCACCTATATGGACCTGGCACTATAACAACATTGAGATGAACTTGGACATAGCTGATAGAAAAATATAGGTTCAGAAATATAGGTTCAGACATTTCAAAGATAAACATGAGAAGCATATTATATATCTTAAAGTTTCTGCCTTTATCTGTAATTTACATCTTCTTATGCTTAACATTGGGTAACATGTTTTATAATGGCTACATAGTTGTCTGTTATATTTACATTTCAAGATTTACTTAATCGATTCTCAAATAATGGGCATTTTTCTTGGTTTCATTTTTTACTACTATAAACAATGCTGCAATAATAATTGTAACATTCCAAAAGGAATGCTTATATTTTATTAATTTTTAGATTAATCTCAATAACTTTAACGGTGGATTATGATTAATGAATTATGAAAGGGGAGGTAAAGATAATTAAATGCATACTCTAATACAGTCATTCTAGTGAAACAGTAAAATTCATTTAGAATTGGATCATAGAACTGGAAATCATCTTTACATTAACTTAGTTCTAAGCCATATGAGATGACAAAGACACATGTACAGTATGGTTGATATTCATCTACCCCCAAACCCAGTGATGGTTAGAGCATTTTATGAGGCCACACAGCTTGTTTTGGGGCAGTCCTCATCATCAGAAATTTCTTTACATTTAACTGTATATATAACTCTCTGTAATAAACTCTCATCTTTCCTAGTGGAACTACAAAAAGCATATGCTTCTTTTTCATGACAACTTTTTAATTTTTTTTTAGATTGCTATTTCTGAGTCTTTTTCTCTTTATTGAAGTATAATTGACATAAACATTATTTTCAGGCAAAATAACCCCATAATTATTTGACATTTGTATACAATGCAAAATTATCACCACAATAAATCTAGTTACTAGCTCACATCATACAAAGTTAGTTCTTTTTTCCTTGTGAAGGGAACTTTTAAGATTTATTTTCTTAGCATCTTTCAAAATTTCAATACAATGTTATTGGCTGTAGCCACCATACTGTACATTACATCCCCATGACTTGTTTATTTTGTAACTTGAATTTTGTACCTCTTGATCTCCACTTATTTCATCCCCTTCTCCCCATCCCTCTGGCACCACTCAATATGATTTATGTATCTATGAATATTGTTTTGTTTGTTCATTTGTTTTGTTTTGTTTTTAGATTCCACATAGAAGTGAAATTACGCAGTATTTGCCTTTCTTTGATTTATTTCACTTAGCATAAAACCCTCAAGGTCCATTCATGCTGTCACAAATGGCAAAATTTCATTTTTTTATGGCTGAGTAGTATACTATTGTGTGTATATTTGTGTGTGTGTGTGTGTGTATGTATCTTTATTCATTCTTCTATTGATATAGGTTGACTGTTGTAAATAATGCTTCACTGAAACTAGAGGTGCATATATTATTGTGAATTAGAGGTTTTGTTTTCTTTGGATAAATACCCAGAAGTGGAATTGCTAGATCATATATATGGTAGTTCTATTAATTTTTTTAGGAACTTTGATACTGTTTGCCATAGTGGCTGCACCAACTGTGCACAAGATTTCCTTCTCTCCATATCCTCATTAACACTTGTCATTTCTTGTCCTTTCGATGATAGCCATTCTCACAGGTGTAAATATCTCATTGTGGTTTTCACTTGCATTTTTCTGATGATTAGTGATGTTGAGCATTTTTCATGTACCTGTTGTTCATCTGTATGTCTTCTTTGGAAAAATGTCTATTCAAGTCCTCTGCCCATTTTTTATTAGATGTTATTTTGATATTGAGTTGTATGAGTTTTTAAAAATATTTTGGATGTTAATCCCTTATTGGTTATATCATTTGTTGGATATATTGGAGAAGCAAATATCCTCTCCCATTCAGTAGGTTGCCTTTTAATTTTGTTGATGGTTTTCTTCACTGTGCAGAAGCTTTTTAGTTTGATGTAGTCCCATTTGTTTAATTTTGCTTTTGTTGCCATTTCCTTTGGAGTCGGATTAAAAAATATATATCACCAAGATCAATGTCAAGGAGCTTACTCCCTATGTTTGCTTCTAGGAGTTTCATGGTTTCTGGCCTTTCACTCAAGTCCTTAATCTATTATGAATTGATTTTTGTGTATGGTGTAAGATAGTGGTCTATTTTTATTCTTTTGCATTTAGCTTTCTAATTTTCCCAACACCGTTAATTAAAAGGACTGTCCTTTCCCCATTGTGTATTCTTGCCACCTTTGTTGTGAACTAATTGACCATATATGTGTAGGTTTAATTTTGGGCTTTCTATTCTTGTTCCATTGATCTGCGTACCAGTTTTTATGCCAATAACATAGTTTTTTGATTACTATAGTTTAGTAGTACAGTTTGAAATTAGGGTGCGTGATGCCTCCACCTTTGTTATTTCTTAAGATTGCTTTGGCTATTTGGAATCTTTTGTGGTTCCACACAAATTTTAGTATTATTTTTTCTATAACTGTCAATCTTTCCCATTAGGTCTCTTAATATTTGCTTTATATATTTAGGTGTTCCTATGTTGGGTACATAGATATTTACAAATGCTATATATTCTTGCTGGATTGACCCCATTATCATTATGTAATGCCTATTTTTGTCTTTTATTAGTCTTTGTATGAAAAGTCTATTTTATCTGGGGTGCCTGGGTGGCTCAATCAGTTAAGTGTCTGACTTTGGCTCAGGTCATGATCTCGCAGTTCGTGAATTCAAGCCCTGTGCTGGGTTCTGTGCTGACAGCGCGGAGCCTGGAGCCTGCTTTGGATTCTGTGTCCCCCCCGCCCCCCTCTGTTCCTCTCCTGTTCCCACTCTGTCTCTCTCTTTCTCAAAAATAAATAAAGAATAAAAAAATTTTTTTAAGTCTGTTTTATCTGATATAAGCAGAGCTATCCCAGCTTTCCACTGGCTTCCATTTGCATGAAACATCTTTTTCCATCCCTTCACTTCCAGTGCGTGTGTACCATTATATCTGAAATGAGTATTTATATATAGACAGGTCTTATTTATTTAACCATTCATCCAATTTACCTTTTTTGATTGGAGAATTTAACTTTACATTTAAATTATTCACATTTAATTTTTGTTAGGTATGTTCTTCTTGCCATTTTGTTAACATTCTAGTGTTTTGTCATTCTTCTCTGTGCTTTTCTTTTCTTGTTTTCTTCCCTTTTGGTTTGATGATTTTCTATAGTGTGATGATAAGAGACCTGTCTCATTCATTTTGTGTATCTACTATTGTTTTTTACTTTGTGGTTACCATGTGGCATTAGTTTCCTTACTTTACAGCTTAAAGGAATGCCTGTAACATTTCTTGTTGGCCCAGTTTAGTGGTAATAAACTGCTTTAGCTTTTGTTTGTCTGGAAAGCACTTTCTCTTTCCCTAAATTCTGAATGATAACCTTGATAGGTACAGTATTCTTGGTTGGATTTTTTTCCCCTTCAACACTTTGAATACATCATGCCACTCCCTTCTGGCCCTTACAGTTTCTGTTGACAAATATGGTAATACTGTAATGGGGATTCCCTTGTATGTAACAAGTTGTTTTTCTCTTCCTTCTTTTAAGATTCTCTCTTTATCTTTAAATCTTCACATTTAATTATGTGTTTTGGTGTGGGTCTCTTTGGATTTATGTTTGTTTGGAACTCTCTGGGATTCTTGGATCTGGATATCTGTTTCCTTCTTGAATTAGGGAAGTTTTCAGAATTATTTCTTCAAATACATTTTCTTCCACCCTTCTCCTTTTGGTACCTCTGTAATGAGAATGTTATTCTGTTCGATGTTGACCCATGTTTACTTCTTAGGACTCTTTTTCTTTCTCTGCTTTTTTGAGGTAGTTCCACTTCCTTGTCTCCCAGATCACTGATTCCTTCTTCTCCTTTATCTAGTCTGGTGTTGAAAATCTCTAGTGTATTTTTCAGTTCAGTTATTGCATTCTTTAGGCTCTGTGACTTCTGTTTGGTACTTTCTTAGATTCTCTGTCTCTTTGTTGAAGTTCTCACCATGTTCATCCATTCTTCTCCTGAGTGTGGTGATCATCTTTATGATCATTATTTTGAATTCTTTATCAAGTAATTACTTATCTCTATTTCATTACAGTTTGTTTCTGGGGTTTTATCTTGCTTTTTCATTTGGAACATATTCCCCTCTCTCCTCATTTTGCTTGACTCTCTGTGTTTCTATGGATTAGGAAAAATAGCTATCTCTCCCAGTTTTAAAGGAGTGGCCATGTGTAGGAGGTGAAACATTGTGTAACCTTGCCCTAGCTTTGGTTGTCTCTCAAACTTTCGTGAATGTCTAAGCAAAGTGATTTATTCTTGATAGATATTCTTGTTGAGTGCCAAGTCCTCTTATTGTTCCAGAGGAAAGATCTCAGTCAGCAACTAGTTTCAGGCTGATTGAAATCTAGACCCACAGGTAGCAATAAATACAGTACTATGAAACAAAATTTATAAACTCTGTTGGCCTTCAGACCAGGTGATCTGGAGACAGTTTCCAAACAGGTATATGAGCTCTTTTCTGGGACGTACTGGCAAGCTATAGTGAGGCCAAGGGAGAATGCAAAGATGGAATTCCCTGGCCTATGTTCCCTGAGAGTACTTCTGTACCCTCTAGATGTGTGGTCATCCTGAAGCCTTCTCCTTAGGCTGAAGCTCCAGGACAAGTAAATGGGCCTTTTTTTTTTTCCACAGGAAGACTGGGAATGTGTTTTGGTATTCTGTCTGTGCAGTGCTCTGGAGGTGATAACCTGCCAAGAACTGTCTCTCCAGTTGTTTCAGACCCATGGGTCCCAGAAATGCAATCCTGTGTCACCAGAGTCAGGCACAGAAAGGGTGTTCCCTCTGTGGGCTATGCACATCAACTGGTTTTATTAGAGCTGTGGAAGGAAGCGTGGGAGACAAGTACTTGTTTTTCTTCTCTGGCCCGGCATTGGGCTGGCCTAGGGGCAGAGCCCACCCACCAGCACTAGCTGGGTAGAGGGAGAGCACAAAAATTGCACCTGTAAGCACTAGTGCTAGCATGGTAGAGGGGGAATGCAAAAATAGGCCCACTAGTGCCATTGTTCCTGAGTGAGTTCTAACAGGCTCCTGCCCCTCTGGCAGACACTTTAAGATTAGTAAATGAATCTCCTTCACATATGGTCTAGGTAATTTTCTAGCTGTTGCTTTTGTGCTGGGTCCTGGGGTGAATGACTCTGTGCATAAGCTTTTTAAGATCAGTATCAGTTCCCTATATGGCCCTATGGTACCCCTGGATGTAAGCCCCACTTGTTTTCAAGGCCAGATGTTGGGGGGGCTCATTTCTCTGTTGCAGGTACCAACAGTTAAGGTGCCTGATGTGAGGCACAAACCCCTTGCTTCTCAGGGAGAAACTCTGTAATATCCCTCCTGATTGTGGGTCATTAACACAGGGACAGGGTGGTGATGAGATTTTTGGTGCCACCACATCTCTGTCTCTCCAATCTTGATTTAACCTTTTATTCTTTGTTGTGGAAAATATATTTAGTTTTCAGTTTTCAGCTTTCAGGTCTTTTTCAGAGGGAGTTATTTCATATGTAGGTATAGGTTTGTAGTGTCCATGGGAGGAGATGAGTTCAGGATCTTCCTATGCCACCATCTTGAGCTGCCTCCCTCTGAGTCTTTCTTGCACCAGGTTACAATTCTTTGTTCCTTCCTTCAGCCATTCCCCATGTGTTTGATTAAAATACTTAAGAACATGTAGTACTAAAGAGATTATTTTAGGATTATGAGGCTCTTTGTGGTAAATAAAGATATCTATAATGTATTATGTTCTGGTTACTGGTTTTGCCTGACTCTGTAGGAGCAAAGCATTTTATGCCATTTTTTATGTCATTTAGGAGACAGAGTAAATTGGTTGAGAACATTGGATTCTGGAGTTATGGACAGTCCAGTTTGTTAAGCACTACCTCAATGCCCTTAGTGAGGTTGCTATACCTCTCTAGACCTATGTTCCATGTCTGTACAATGACGAACTTAAAAACTCCTAATATTGTTAGGAGTTAAAACTCTCAGAATGTTGTTATTCTGAGAATTACTGAGGCAATGCATTTGAAGAATTTAACACAGTTATGGATGCATAGTAGGTACTCAATAAAAGTGCTTGCTATTTTAATTATGTTGAATATTTAAATATGCATTTTTCTATAATAGAAAGAATTTTGCTCTGGAGTTGGATACATATGTGTTAGGAGCTCAGTTTCCTGGCTTGTAACTTGTTGACCTTGAGTAAGATACTTGAATTGTAAAGTGAGTATTATAACTACCTTGTAAGGCTGTTATGTGATAAAAACTACATATCATGTTTTTTGGTATTTAATAGATACTCCATAGAAGATAGCTAACTTGTTGTGTTTGATTATCAGTTGGTGAATCTGAGTATAGTTTGCCTAATGTTTATGCTACAAGTAGTCACTCTATTGGTTTTCATAAATAAAACAGGCATGTAATCATTCTGCTTCAATATGAAGCTATAAAAATCAATAGAGCATCAAAGTGAATCACTGCCACCAAAGAATGGAATCTATTTTTTGATGAGTTGGGGAAAATACAGATTGCTTGTGTGAGACAAAATTGTATAACTTATTGAATTTGATTACACAAAATCTTGACAAATGATTTCTGATAACTTCATCTAAATTAGAGGAGGCATATTTTTCTTGATAAGTGTATTCAAGTCAGTTTAACTCAGCAGGCACATTGGCAGACGAAAAAGCTGTGGGAGACACAAATATGAGTAATGTAGAGCTCAGACAAGTCATGGGCTCCTGCTTAAAATGACATTTCTGCCACGGTTCCTAACTGGCCTTGCAGCTTTCACTCTGTCTTTCTTCAACATATTTTCCAGATAGCATGGTGGATCTTCTTAAAATGTGATGCACATCAAACTTCCACTCTGCTTATAGCTTAATATACATTCCAGCTGGATTTCTGTTCTGATTAATTGTTGCCTGTGCCTTCCTTACTTATTAAATATTTTTAATGAGTATCATCTCTTGTCAGGGCTTAGTTTTACATTCATTCTCAAACTTTGAAATGGCCACAACTGGATATCTTGTGAGGACTACTTTCTAGACAGTGAGAAGACAGAAGATATTACAATCTGAGTACACATTCTCTACTTTCACATGCAGCACAGTTTCCTGTAAAATTACATGTAAGACATTTGGAAGAAGTAGGACTCATACGTTCAAGGGTCAGGGCTGTCATTCCCATGTTCATATTTGAGTGCTCCAATTGTAGCCAGGTAGCACATTTTATTCCTTCTGGAGCTTTGTGTGGAGTGGGAGTGTGTGAGAGCAGGGTATGACTGGAGCACAAGAGTTGGCAGGTGAGCATGGCCAATTCTCTTCTCACTGCAGATTCCTGTGTCCAGGGCTACCAGATACCAAAGAGACAGATGCTGATACACTTTTATTTGTTGGGTACTATGTAATATTAATACAGTTGTGTTATATTCAGTACAAATATTCTGTCAGTGGATGATCTCACGGATATCTATCATATAGCTACTCTTAAAAATCTTGGATTCTCCATACTAAAAATCTTTAAAAAATGCATTCTGCATATTAAAATTTCTATAATAGATTTCACATATCTAGTTGCAGATGAACAACTAGTTTGTTTTTGTAACTCCCAAAAGAACACTAAGGGAATAGGTTGCTCTTTGGGGGTGGTCATGATTGTTTCTCAGTGATTCTGAATTGATGTGATGAGCACAGTCCTGTTACAAAGTTGTGCTGATTAGTATGGTTTTTTATTTATCATTCTTTGTTTATTTGCCATTTATCATCTTACTGGTTCTAAGCTGAGCACTTAACTTCTGCCATATTTAAATGTCATTATAGATTATATAAATTCTGAGTTAGAAAAAATTCTTAATACTTACTGAATCCTACTTTAGGTGCTTCAAGATTCTCTATTATAGTGCCCTGTCCTATGGTTTTCCTGGATTTATGTGACTCTTGGAGAAAAAGTACTCTTTGTTTCAAAAGTTAGATCATTCTATTTTAAAATCATAACATTAAGAGTCCCTTATGTTTTGGCTCCCACCCTCTCTAACCTTTTTTTTTCTTCCTTTTTTCCTTCCCTTCCCCCATGGTATTCTCTTAAAAACTGAGAACAAACTGAGGGTTGATGGGGGGTGGGAGGGAGACGTGGGTGGGTGATGGGTATTGAGGAGGGCACCTGTTGGGATGAGCACTGGGTGTTGTATGGAAACCAATTTGACAATAAATTTCATATTAAAAAAATAATAACATTAATAATATGGGCCCTTAATTTACCAGGATGAAAGTGAACTATCTATATGATTTCATGTCTCTCGGGAGTCACAAACTCAAATATCTTCATGGCTTTGCAATGATTGTACTTGAGTAAAGCAAGTGGGGTCTAAAGCTATATGAGGAAGTGAAGACTGTGGCAAATCTCCTTAATTCTATGTGACTAAACAAAAAGCATCTGCTTTAATATCCCCTTCCTATTAGAAGTTTATCACTTCTGACTCTCTAGTCAATGTTTTTATCAGAATATGTATTCTTTACCTTGTTTACTTATATTTTATTAATGATTTCTTGATGGCAGTCCAAAGAGAACTGCTTTCTCTTCACAGAATAAGATGAGATGAATCCACTTTTAGAATTTTCCACATGATGATCTCATATACTCTTTTCTTTACTGTTTAGTTGTAACTAAAGAGGAGAAATGAATCTCCTAGGAACAGTCCCAGATTCCCTCCAGAAAACCCGTGGACAGAAGAGTGTTGTTAAAAAGTTGCAAGCTTACTTTAACAAGCTTGACTTTAGACTGTTGCAAACACATGGGATCCCATCCCTATGTAACCTATTTGTACCTTGATATAAGATAGAAGTAGGTCAGTCAACTTTTAATTATGTCCTCTGAGATGTAGTTTCTTGCTCAGGTGTAAATATCAGACTGTGTTTTATATTCCCATGGGAAGAGATTACCAGGCTATGAGATAACAAGTAAAACAGAAACAAGGTCTTCCTAGGTCAGTTGGCCTCTTTGGATCCCCCATGTTTTGCATAATCAGAGGTCACATAGTGCTGGAAATTGTGTCCTTTGGTATTTTCTAAAGAGATAGATAGGAAGGTCTTCTGGCAGCCAGAAACACTGAGATACATGATGGAGTGATGAAAAATGTATGAAATTTGTAGTCTGTTTAGCTGTGCTCTAATCCCCACTGTGCCACTTCCGAGCTATATGACCTAGGAAATTTGTGTAATTTTTCTTGGACTACACATTCCTGGTTATAGTTGAACTTCACCCTATTCCTCTGGCTCCTTGGTTTTTCAAACTAAGACCCTTTTTTCTAGAGTGAGAGAAGCTCTGTAAAATGTGGGTAAATAAGCTGGTACGTTTAATCTTTAAGACAAATGAAAAATACTGAGGTTCAGAGAAGTTAAACTACTTGCATAGGCTAAAGGATTAGTAAGGTAGATGTGGAGGTGAGATTCCAAGCTAAATAGTTTGCATATTCCATATGCTGTCTATTAGTTTCTTCCTTTTTTGATAAACTAAAAATTCTTACACCCTAAAAATTCATCTTCCCTGAAGTGCATCACACTGAAAACTCATGACCTTAGGTTTCTTCAGCAGTTTTCTGGTTGGTTAATACACTTGGTTCCTGGTGATATCATCTGTTACCTGTAAGTATGGGGATCATTGAGTTCCTAAGGAGGATGATGCAATACTGGGCTCAAGACAAAGTCAAAATATTATCCACTCTTATTCATTGCCTTTGGCACAACCATCGAAAGCTTGATCACCATAACCTGCTGAATTCACCTATATATACAGCTAACAACTTTGGGGAAATGCGAAGGCTAAATCCAATTAGAATATCTTACCCTTCTTGCTCTCTAATATCTTTGAATTAATTTTCCTCATTCAGAAGCAACTGAACTTCAAGATATTTCCCTTATGACTAGTAGGAAATAAGAAAATACATGTCTTTATAATCAAGACTGTGGTTGAAAACTAGTTTTCCCACTTAGCATCTGTATGATCTTAACTTCTGTGTGTCTTAGTCTTTTCATCTATAAATTAAGAACAAGAAGATACATCTTTCAAGATTATTGTGAATATTTAGTAAGAAATAATAACCTGTGGATATATAGCACAATGCCTGGCACATTGACTTTGCATTAAAAATTGTTTACATTGTTCCATGTCCTTATCTTCCTTTTCTTTTTGTTTCCTTCTTTGTCTAGCCAAGTTTCCTATAAGAATTTAAGTATAAACCTTTCCCTCAAAAAACCTGCTCTTTCTATATCTGATAAATTTTATTTTATTATTTATTGTATTTTTTATTTTTTAAAATTTACATCCAAATTAGTTAGCATATAATGCAACAATGATTTCAGGAGTAGATTCCTTAGTGCCCCTTACCCATTTAGCCCATCCCCCCTCCACAACCTCCCCCCAGTAACCCTCATTTTGTTCTCCATATTTATGAGTCTCTTCTGTTTTGTCTCCCTCCCTGCTTTTATATTATTTTTGTTTCCCTTCCCTTATGTTCATCTGTTTTGTCTCTTAAAGTCCTCATATGAGTGAAGTCATATGATTTTTATCTTTCTCTGACTGACTAATTTCACTTAGCATAATACCCTCCAGTTCCACCCACGTAGTTGCAAATGGCAAGATTTCATTCTTTATGATTGCCGAGAAATACTCCATTGTGTGTGTGTGTATATATATATATATATATATATATATATATATATATATACCACATCTTCCTTATCCATTCATCCATCAATGGACACTTGGGCTCTTTCCTTACTTTGACTATTGTTGATAGTGCTGCTATAAACATGGGGGTGCATTTGTCCCTTCGAAACAGCACACCTGTATCCGTGGATAAATGCCTAGTAGTGCAATTGCAGGGTAGTAGGGTAGTCCCATTTTTAGATTTTTGAGGAACCTCCATACTCTTTTCCAGAGTGGTTGCACCAGCTTGCATTCCCACCAACAATGCAAAGAGATCCTCCTTCTCTGCATCCTTGCCAACATCTGTTGTTGCCTGAGTTGTTAATGTTAGCCATTCTGACAGGTGTAAGGTGGTATCTGATTGTGGTTTTGATTTGTATTTCCCTGATGATGAGTGATGTGGAGCATTTTTTCATGTGTTGGTTGGCCATCTGGATGTCTTCTTTGGAGAAGTGTCTATTCATGTCTTTTGCCCATTTCTTCACTGGATTATTTGTTTTTTTGGGTGTTGAGTTTGATAAGTTCTTTACAGATTTTGGATACTAACCCTTTATCTGTTATGTCATTTGCAAATATCTTCTCCCATTCTGTCGGTTGCCTTTTAGTTTTGCTGATTGTTTCCTTCACTGTGTGGAAGCTTTTTATTTTGATGAGGTCCCAGTAGTTCATTTTTGCTTTTGTTTCCCTTGCCTCCAGAGACGTGTTGAATAAGAAGTTGCTGTGGGCGAGGTGGAAGAGGTTTTGCCTCTCTTACTTTCCCCTTTGCTCATTTATTTTGTTTCTTAAATTCCACATATGGGTGAAATCATATTTTTCTTTCTGACTGACTTATTTCACTTAGCATAATACGCTCTAGTTGCATCCATGTTGTTGCAAATGGCAAAATTTTATTCTTTCTGATGGCTGGGTAGTATTCCATTATATATATATATATATATATATATATATATATATATATATATATATATCTTATTTATCCATTCATTAGTTGATACAGATTTGGAGTCTTTCCAGAATATAGACTTTTCAATATAATTTCTTTGAAATTTGTTGATTTTTACTTTTGGTCTAATAAAATATCAAATTTTGTATATATTCTATATGTGCTTTAGAAGAATGTGTATGCCATTGTAGTTGGCTTGTTAATTCTGTTGTTCAAATCAAAGACTTCTCTCTCACATTCTGGTTGTGGCTGCAGATATTTCTACATTTCTGGATCCAATATTTTTCTTCTGTACAGTTGGAGAAATATTAGATCATTAAAGAGTTATCCTGAGGACCCAATAGTATGATCTTGATAAAGAATTTGGAAACTATATGTGTCCTCTTGAAATTGTTTTTTTTTTCATTCTGATATTTACTTACTTCTGCATTAATTTAATAAGTTTATAGAAATAGTGTACTATGCCAGACATAAAGCTTAGGTGGGTGCTAGACATGTATTAGTGGGGGAAAAAAAGTTATACTTTTATTTTTCTCAAAGTTCTAAGTTTATCCTTTCTCACAAGTATTTAGGGTTGGTGAACCACTCAATGTTCTCCTTTCATATGAGTATATGTCTTTTACTATGTTATTTTAGAATATACTAAAGAGACCTTCATAGTAATCTACATTTTAGAAACAAGAAAGCAACTGCAGAAGAAATACAAATGTCTTGCTCAGTACCTTCTGTTATTTATTTGTGTATGGGAATCATAGTCTGACCAAATACACTATTTATGCTCTAATTCACTACATTTCTCAAGCAGAGAATTGCATATTTTACTGCTCTTAAAGATACCTAGACTGAACACTTGACTCATGAGTATTCATTTACTGAAAGTAAAAGCTGAGTGACAGATTCAAACCTCTGAGGAGGTGGCACTCGTAAGCTGCTGATTCTTGGCTATAGAGAAGAAATGAAAACTGAACCCTATCTGGAATGATGCTGACAGGAAGAAAAGAGTAGGGAAACTCAAGGCTCTTGTCATCAGCCAGTCTCCCATTCTCCAGTAACTCTTTAGCAAGAATTTAACAGAAACTAGCTAGCAGGGGCTCTGGGTTGGCTCAGTCAGTTAAGCATCGGACACTTTAGTTCAGCTCAGGTCTTGATCTCAGGGTTGTGAGTTCAATCCTTGCATTGGTCTCCATGCTCAGCGTGGAGCCTATGTAAAAAGAAAAAAAGAAAGCTAGCTAGCAGAGGAGAAAGTGGTTTTCGGTGACCCAGTCCTAATTCACAAAACAGAGCATAGAAAAGTGGATTTGAAGTTGACAGACAATGGTTTAATGGCATTAAAATTCCTCCATAAAAAATAAGGATGAAAAATTTGCACTTGCTCAAAGCTTTCTGACCTATTAAAGTTCACTCAACACTAGTAATAATAAAACAACTAATGCTTATTGGATGTTTAGGATATTCCAGGCACTATTTAGCACTATGAATGAATTAATCTTCTGAAGTAACATTAATTACCCATTAACAGGAAAGGAAGATATTATGGGCTTACTCTTAGAGTTTAAAAGTAGTTATAGTCTTACTTTAGATTTGTGTTCTATATTTCAAATCCCATAGACTCTTCAAAGGGCTAGATAAAAGGAGTGCTTTCTTCTATTGACATATCTCACTCAATTGCTTCAATGGAAATGGGGCTTCTGTACTCACACTGGCACTGCCCCACACGGCTGCACTCTTCAGTCAATAGAGATCATCTCAGTTTTGGGCCGTCTTTGTCTTTTCAACACCAAAACTCTATAGCTCTGTAGTTTATTGAGCGACTTGACTCCTTTCCTTTTGCTATGTCTTATCTTTTTATTGAAACTTTTGTTAATTACCAGTTCTGTCTAGTTCTCCTACTGCTTGGGAACTATGTGTTCCAGTGCAGAGTAGGAAAGAAGTTCTCATTGCAACCTGGTCTCTTGTCAAAGTCCAAGAGGAACTGTGCTACCATATCACCTCTATTTTATTCTGTTAAAACTTAGGATGCATTCCCAAGGGACTCTATTAGTTACTTTAGACTCATTATGTACCAAATCCAGAAAAGTTATGGTAGCTAGTTAAAAAAACCTCTTCCTCTACATTATAATACACATCACATAGAAAATAAAAGGTAATATTTTAACAAAGCCAATACAGTTTATTTAGAAAATATTACATTGAATCAGCTTTATTTTTGAATAACCTGTGTTACGTCAGATATGACAGATACACATTTCTACTCTTAAACAAGATACAGTTCATTTATTTATTAAAATAAGTAACTATATATATTGAGCATCTGTTATGTGCCAGGCTCTATTCTGGTCTTTGGGATGCTACAGGGTAATAAACAAACAAGTTTTTACTCTCAGTGAGCTTATATAATGGACACAGACAGTAACAAATGAATAAATTAAAAATCAATATATAATATGCCATGTGCCAATTAATATTCCTTTTGCATAATTAATTAAAAGTGTACTTATTTTAGGTTACAGAATATTTTTAGTACACTTTTTTTTACTGAATGTTTACTTCTTTATTACATATTTCTGTTTCAGTATTGTTTTTCTTTAATTTTTTACTTTAATCCCAGTTAGTTAACACAGTGTTATATTAATGTCAAGTGATTTTAGTCTACCTTTTGCCTGTATTATTTTCTAAATGTTTAAGAGTGACTATATTTTGCTGGGGATTCCTAAGAGATTTTCACATTTTGCATTTACATAATAGTATTTTTTAAAACCACAAGCATGTTTTATTTCTGCAGTTAAAACAAAAAGCTAATAGTAACAACATCCACCAAAATATTTCTGTCAGATGATTTTGAATGCCACATGGTGAATTTGTTTTCACATAGTAATGTTCTCTTTTCAAATTTTGTGTCTGCAGCAGCTTTGGATACTGAGCCACATAGTGTAAATCTGTACTCAGATTCCATCAGAGTTTTTTCTACCCACCATATTCTTCACTGCAGCCTTTACATCCTTGTTCCTCAGACTATAGATGAGAGGATTGAGCATGGGGGCCATTACTCCATAGAAGAGAGAGATGAGGGCCTCAATGATGTCTTGATTATCAGCATCAACAGAACTTTTAGACTTGGGCTTTGCGTACATGAAGAAGATAGTTCCATAGAATATAATCACTACTGTTAGGTGGGCGGAGCAGGTGGAGAAGGCCTTACGTTTTCCTTTGGTGGAGGGGATCCTCAATATAGTGGTGACAATAAAAATGTAAGATATAGAAATTACTAGCAGTGGAATAACCAGAACAATCAGATTTGACCCTGCCATGCTGATCACATTGATTGAAATATCAGCACAAGCCAGTTTTAGGATAGCTAGAATTTCACAGACAAAATGGTTAATGACATTACTAGTACAGAATGGTAACTGCATTGCGAGAGATGTCTGCACCACTGAGTCCACAAGCCCAGTGACCCAGGATCCAGCTGCCATGGGCAGGTAGGCATTTTTGCTCATGATGACAGAGTATCTCAGTGAGTAGCAGATGGCTACATAGCGGTCGAGTGCCATCATACCTAGAAGCACACACTCTGTGGCCTCCATGGCAAAGGAGAGAAACATTTGCACCATGCACCCAGAGAAGGAAACCCTTTTCCTTCCTGTCAGAAAACTGTCAAGAATTAGTGGGACAGAGGAGCTTGTGTAACAAATGTCCAGGAAGGAAAGATTACAGAGGAAGAAATACATGGGGGTGTGCAAGTGAGAATCACAGATGATTACTGAGATAAGGATTCCATTTCCCAGAAGGATCATCAGGTACATCCACAAAACTAGCGCAAAGAAAACTGTCTGGAGCTTTGGGTGGGCAGAAAGCCCAACAAGGACAAATTCTGTCAGCATGGAATCATTGGTCCTTTCCATATTACATATATCCCTTCTCCAATAGCACTCTATGGATGATAGGATAGAAATTTGTTAATACAGTATCTACAAGAGCTACCTCTTTTAAGAATCATATTCTGTGTCACTGCAGTTCTATATTTGGGTATAACAATATAACTCTGGGGCAGCTTTCTCACTCTAAACTCAGGCCACTAGAGCAGAATCCTAACCTGATCATCTCAGGGTTAAGAGAGAGTACATTGGATTATAGGACATTTGGATCCCAAACCAGATTATGGCTGTTCCAACTAGTTCTGCCTCTTAACATACTGACTGCACACCAATTTAGTGTCTATAGTCTGGATGCAGTAGAGAGATGTAGTTTGATTGACAGTCTTTTCTGCAGTGTTTTAAGTTTTGAATTAGAGGTCAATATTTTACATGCAGAAGATATGGTATAAAAAATCTACATTTTCAGCCTGTCTTCAAATAAATTATAATATTTAAAAACATTACACCTATTTCCATGATGGAGCTCAATTACAACTTGCCCATTCTTATTTGAAGCATGTTCTCCATGACACCAGATTACCCTCCTATCTCCCTTACCTGCTGGTCACTGGAGGTGAATATTAGTTGCCAGTAAATATGTTATTCTCAGTTGATCTCAACCACTTATAATACCTGATAGGATTGTATATGTATTTGAATTCTTGACTCATGGCTGCAGGACCAATGTATCCAGTAAGCATAGTAGGCCTATCATACTGTTAGAAACCTATGAAAATGTTTTTATTTCTTTTAAAATCTAATTAAACTGAGTTTTTAAGCTTTAGTACATAATATTAGTATATTTATCTTTATATGAAAGCAGATGTAAAATACAACTTTTAATATTATTTCATGGAAGAAAGGGCCATTAAAAGTCATAATGTGGTCCTATATAATCATATCCCTTTTTAGACCTCATTTTGGCTGTTGGTGGTAATAAGTAGTATTACCTATCTGCACATAGCCTCCTTAAGCACAGCCGTCTCATTGGATGGACGTATCTTTATATTGCTACAGTATCTACCTTAATATGATAATGAAGTATGTGTTTAAATAAATGATTTTCTTTAATAGAAAGAAATTGAGGGCGACTGGGTGGCTCAGTCGGTTAAGTTCAAATTCAATTCAGTTCAGGTCATGATCTCGCAGTTCATGAATTCAAGCCCCACATCTGGCTTTCTGCTGTCCGCACAGAACCTGCTCCAGAACCTCTATCTTACTCTCTCTCTGGCCCTCCCCTGCTCTCTCTCTCCTAAAAATAAAATAAATATTTAAAAAAATTCTTAAAGAAAGAGAAATTAAAAGTGCTTACAAAGCCATTTTTATCATGAGTAAATATAATGTAGATTGTAGATTCCTCTTAATTTGTTTATTTTCACCTCATGCAAGGACTATCACTTAGGGATCAACTGTAATAATAGTGCTTTCATTCAAAATGTACACATTTAACTAAACCAGTGATACATAGCCATTGTTTTTTAGCAAATCAAATTTATACAGAAGCATAATATGTAAAGCAAACAAGAAATTTTCTCTGATTGAAGTTATACTGGTTTGCCAGAGAAGACAGAGTACTATTCATTTAGTTCCTTATTTACATTTCCTCCTTCAGTTTGGTTTAAGAGGATCCCAGGGGCACCTGGGTGGCTCAGTTAGTTAAGCATCCAACTTTGGCTCATGTCATGATCTCACGGTTGGTGGGTTCAAGCCCCTCATTAGGTCATGATCTCATGGTTTTGGGTTTGAACTGTTCTGACAGCTCAGAGCCTGGAGCCTGCTTCGGATTCTGTGTCTCCCTCTCTTTCGGCCGTTCCCCCGCTCACACTCTGTCTCTCTCTCTTTCTCTGTCTCTCTCAAAACTAAACATTAAAGAAAAAAAATTTAAGAGGATTCCAAAGGGCATAGTTTTAAGATCACCTATGTAATGACTTAGATATAATAATAATCTGCATTTAATAGTTTTATTAGAAATGATAATAATAAAATAGGAATTTATGTATTGATTACTCAATGTCAGATACATATCTAAATGCTTTTATTCATAACAATCCATGGAAGGAGGGATTATTATTGTATGATATATAGATTTTCCTTCCTTAAACATTTGGTAAACATCACAAGTAAATCATGATATAAATAGATGAAAGAAAATTAAAATTAATTATTTCAAGAGATGCAGGAAATAAATTTGGTGGAGGCCAATTCATAATTTCATATTAACTATTTGAAGTTCCACAAACATAGGATAACTTCTTAATCTTGAAAGAAAACTATATGGCAAGAACCTATAAAAATTAGTCACTAATAATTAAGGCAGTTTATTATACATTTTCATTATCTGTAATAAGATAAAAGATTCCCACTCTTACATGGACTTGATAGTCCTGGTCAAAATAGTAAGGCAAGAAAATGGCAGAAGTAGCAACAAAAAGGGGCGCCTGAGTGGCTCAGTCAGTTAAGCATCCCATCCTTGATTTCTGCTCAGCTCATGATCTCACAGTTTGCGAGTTCAAGTCCCATGTCCAGCTCTGCCCTGACAGTGAGGAGCCTGCTTGGGATTCACTTTCATCCTCTCTCTCTGATCCTCCCCTGCCGTCTCTCTCAAAATAAATAAATTAAATTAAAAAAAGAAGTAGCAACAAAATGATACTAACAAATTTATAAGAAATAATGAGAAAAATTAGACTTCTGAAAGTAAGATCAATGGAAAAATTAGTAGTCCTCTTTATGGTTATAATGAATGATTAGCAAATATAATAAAAATAAATATAATAAGATTAACAAAAAATATAAAACATCTGGGTTTTGACCTAATAAAGCATGCACAGGACCTTTACAGAAATGATCTGAAAATTATAATAAAGAGCATAGCAGATGTAAGGAATTGAAAAAGTATAGCATGTTAATATATGGAATAAAAATGTAAGGCTGCCATTTTCTCCCAAATTAGTCTCTACACTCAATTAAATATATACAAAAATGTAGCTGAAATTTTTTGAGGAATGGGAGTATTCATCCTAAAATTTATGTGGAAGAATAAAAACACAGTTAATTTTACAATGAAAAATAAGGGGAGCGTCCATATTTGAAACATACTGCAAAGCTACAGTAATAAAAATATTATGATAATGGATCAAGGACATTTAAGTAGTCCGTTGGAAAAGAAATCTCAGATACAGACACTAGTATATGGGAATTTGATAAATCATAAAACTGTCAACCCAAAGTAGTCAAGAAGGGATGGCTTAGTAGATCATGTTAGGAAAATATCTTTAGATATGGATAAAAGATAAAAATTAGATCCTGGGGTTACCATACGTAAAAGTGGAAAACAGAAGAGTTAACAATTTAAATGTGAAAAAGAGAAATTACAAAATTAATAAAAGGCAATATAGAGAATCTTTGTAAACTTATAGTGGAGGAAAAACATTTTTAAAACAAAATCCAAGTAGCATAAACTATGAAGCAAAACTTGGTAGACTTAATCCAATGAAGGACCTCAGAGATAAAGTTAACAGACTGCAGAAGATAGTTACGCTATCTAACTGAATACACTACTAACTTGTCTGACAAGTAACCCTCTTGATGGAATATACAAAAAGGGGAAAAAAAGAAAAAAACGCAAAAATAAAAACCTCTTTTGTTAACCCAAAAGATAAAGCTTTAAACCAATGGAAAATTGGTGAAATGACATCAATTAGTCATTTATGGAAGAGATTTCCTAAGTGACTGACGAATATATGGAGAAATCTCATGCTTCGCAAATCTGAAAAATGCTCATTAAAACAGCCATGCGATATCGTTCATGTTCATTACCAAAGTAGATGATACTAAAAGTTGGCAAGATGTGGGGAGGTAGAATTCTGTTGGGAGCGTACACTGGTATACTGAAAACTCTCTGGTTCTATTAAAATCGGGTAGGACTCAGTGATTCTAGTCCTGGGAAGATGACCCAGATATGTTTTTGCCCAGGACTATAAGGACACAAGCATGAGGATGCTCAGCATTGCATGGTTTGTGACAAAAGGAGTTTGGAGGCAAACTGGACGCCCATCATCAGAGTAATGGTTCTACCACATGAGAGCATGCCATATGGAGCACTTTGCAGAAATGAGAAGCAAATTAACTAGACGTCCATACAGCAACATAAATAGATCCTGGAAGAAGTGTTTAAAAAGTAAGCAATACTGTGATTTATAACACAATAAAATTTACATAGAAATTTAAAATATGTACCTTACAAGGTACATGTATTTTTAGGGACAAATCAAACACATAAGTGCTTAGTAGAATCAGTGATTATGGGAGATGTAGGAGGCTTTGTAAAGACTGGAAATAATGTACGGAGGAATATAAAATAAATACAAAGGAGTATGAGTAACTAAAGTCTAAGTTTAAAAGGAAACAAAAACACATAAAAATCATAGAGAGCAATATAGGACATATGCTAGTGAAGGAGCTCTGATAAAAATATAGTTTTAGGGGCACCTGGGTGGCTCAGTCAGCTAAGCATCTGACTTGATTATGGCTCAGGTTATGATCTCATGGTCATGAGATCAAGCCCCATGTTGGGCTCCATGCTGGGTGTGGAGCCTGCTTAAGATTCTCTCTCTCTCTCTCTCTCTCTCTCTCTCTCTCTCTGCCTCTCTCCCCTCCTCTTTCCCTCTTTCTGTCTCAAAAAAGAATTAAGACAAAAAAATTTAATGTAGTTTTAGTATAATGGACTATCATAAATGTAAGAACAAAGGAAAATTGACTTCTGACTCCATAAAAAACAACACACAATGGATTGGGGGAAAAATAAGGCATTTAAAAGAAAAAAATGGGTTAAAGTTTAGTTAGATCAGACATTTTGCAAAATAACGTTTTAAATCTAGCTAAAGAAAAGTCAGGCATAAAATGGTTCCAAGTCTTGTGGTCCTGTTGGAAAGGTTATCCTTAATGTAGAGATAAATGAATGTGGAGTTTGTATTAGCCTGATTCCACTAAATATGCTATTCATATCAATAACTCCCTTGATTTGGTTCAGTGTTGCTCTTCTTTTTTGTTAAGCTTATTTATTGGTTGGTTGGTTGGTTGGTTGGTTGGTTGGTTGGTTGGTTTACTCAGTGTGGAGCCCAGTGGGGGCTCAAACTCATGAACCATGAGACAGTCACCCAGGCGCCCCTCAGTGTTTCCCTTCTGATGATACTGAGAAACTGGGCATCCAGGTCACTGTGTAGAAGGAATAAGTGGACTAAGCAGAGGAATTAGGTGGCTACTCTCCAAAAGAATTGGCTATTCTATTTCTTTATTATTATAATATTATTATTATTTGAGAGAGAGAATGAGTGTACATGTTAGCTGGGAAAAGGAGCAGAGGGAGAGAGAAAGAGAATCTTAAGCAGGCTCCACATCGAGCACCCCCAACCCCACGCAAGGCTCCATTCCACGACACTGGGATCACGACCTGAGGCAAAATCAAGAGTGGGACACTCAACTGACTGAGCCATCCAGGCACCCCACCACTCTATTTCTCATTGTAAAGTGTAGTACTCTACTTCATAATAGTACCTGTGAATGAATGTGAATCAACCCCTGTGAATGAGATACAGACTCATCCTGTTCTAACCAACAATTTTGAGTGTACGGGGGAAAAGAACAGAATGTGGACTTTGATAAAACCACACCACACCACACCACACCACACCACCACAGTATGGCAATGTAGTGAAACCAGCACTTGGTAGGAAACCAGCAGCTTTCCTTGGGGGAAGCCTGAATCATTATACATGTTTTATTCAAACGACAAAAAAAAGTACAAACAGATTTCAAAGAAGGGGAGATCATCTGAGAAAGAGCTAGGGATATCTTGTCACTTGAATTTGGCCTTGTTGAGCCGAGGGGAAAGAGTCTTAGGTAACAGGATGAGGCAAAAATGTGTCAGTGGGGCTTCTAGGCAAGAAAACAATGTATCATGGTACAGTAGTCAGAAAAATATTTTTAAAAGGAAGGAAGATTTGCCATTTTGTGTGGTATATTAAATGTATCGTTAAGGAATTAAAATATATTCTCCAGGCAATTAGGAACCTTTGGAATTTTGTCCAGGGGATGTTAAGGATGAAAACACAGAAAAAAAGTTTAATTAGAGGCATTCTTCAGGATCATGTACTTTCTTACTAATATTGAACTGTGACCTGTGTGGTTTGTAGGTTTGTAATCATTGTTTTTCAAGGCAATCATTGATTGTCTCCTCTCCTTCAGCTTATAGAGAACCTGACTCAAAATAAATCTTCTTTTCGAATTAGAAACATAAGAGTTCATTTTAGGTCAAGTTGGTATTATAAAGTTTTATTTCCCTTGGCAAAAACACAATCCTGCCATTTCCTCCAGGTTCTTAGCTTGGTCCTATAATAGTCTGTGAAAATTAAAGTGTATCTAGCCTCCCTTTGAGGTGAAACCAATGCTCTGTTGGGTCTTTCACAACCAGGTCTTAACCAATTGTTTTAGTTATTAAACTAACAAAAATAATAACAACTGCCTCATTCTGCCTGGGTTTTCCAGGTTGTTTTTTTTTCCCATTTCTGAGTATGAAGGGCACTTCAAGAGATACCCAGAGGAAAAGTAAAACATCCCAGTTAATAAGTCAAAAGATTGATTTCCTGGGGGTCATAGGAACCCGTCCCTTCTGCTCTTCATGTCTTTTTTTAAAAAAAGAGATTTATTCCCCACCCTTAGAAAATTTCTCTTCCAAGCAAAGTGTTTATTAAGGTATTTCACTAGGTGAAAAAGGACATATTTGCTTTGTCTTCAGTTTTCCCTTAGTTGCCCCAGGATATGTTGGACACTGTAAGCAATGGTAGTCAAATGTACATGAGCTGAAAGAAATCTTAGCCGCATCTCTTATGAACTCTGTGACATTATGCTAATTTTCTAACTTCTTTCAGCAACTGTATGCTCACATATATTGGGGCAGCATTGTCTGAGTTTAACTGATCACATGTGCTAAGTTTATGTTATAGAGTAGGAACTTAAAACATTTGATTCTTCCTTGGGTCATAATTAGTTGCAATTAAAAGAGAATGAGACTCAAAATTACATTCTTAGGACACCCAATTCACATGCTAGGTAGGTGAGTGCTACACTACTTTTCAGATTCTATGTTTTTTCATACATTTAATGAGATAATCCAATGATATGATATAGTGAAAGCACTTTGCAAGCTGAATATAATATCCAAATGCTTATTCACTAATTCATTCAACACAAAAATAGCAGTAGCCTTGTGTGTGCTGGGCAATATAACTAGGGCTGGTGGTGATGGCATGATGGTGAGCAAATGAAATCATTATAACATCTATTTTTCGCAAAGCTAAAGGATAGTTCTTTATAAAAAATATTTCAGTATTTGTTAAACAACTTAATTTTTTTCTTTTATGATTTTATAATTTTGAAGCTTCAAAAGAATTGTCCTAAGCTATTGCCTTTTCATTTTAGAAACAGGAAAACAATACTGAGAGAAGGTACATGACTTAATTAGTGTTCTGTATCTAATTAACTATGTGTAGGAAGCAAGCATTGTCTGGCTGTAAAGCTCAGACTCTCAGAAACACTGTATTATCTCAGACAGGGAAATGTGTTCTATGTTAATCTTATTGGTTTTAGTGCTAATTAGAGAGAGGATAATTTAAGTAAACTTGGAATCCAAGCAGAATGACAGACACATTAAGAATATTACAACCACAGATTTGATTCACAGGCTGAATTTCTGCTACAAATTGAAGTACTTAGCACAGTGTAGGAATAGATGGAATAGATGCTCAGATTTTTTTTTTCTGGGACATTATTTTTTGCCAAGATTAATCCAAATCAGTAGTAATCAAAACAAGACAGAGATAAAGGGCAGTGGCAGATTTTTGCGCCCACACACTTTATTCTCAAGTCGAAGTTCACTGTCGGGACTTAGGGGCATTAGGATAAAGAGGTGCTGATTACAGTGATCCTCACCCAAGGATTTTCCAGAAAGGGTTAATGGAAGAGGTGGTGTACATTTATTTATACAGAGTGAGATATAGGAATCACATGCATTTTTAAATGTTTATTCATTTTTGAGAGAGTGAGGGAGAGTACACGTGAGCTGGGGAGGGACAGATAGAGGACAGAGGATCCGAAGTGGTCTCTGTGCTGACAGCAGAGAGCCCTTTGCAGGGCTCAAACTCAGCTGTGAGATTATGACCTGAGCTAAAGTCAGATGCTTAACTGACTGAGCCACCCAGGCACCCCAGGAATCATATTTTTTGTCTTAATTATTTTGAATTCAACCATTATTTTGAAATACAGGTGATATGATATATCAACTATTTTAAAATATTTTTTAAAATATGGTAGTCATAGCAACTATGGAAGATGGTCAAATAATTGCATTGAAATTCGACACATTTGGGACAGAGAAATTATTTTTTCAGCAGATTATAGGTCCAATAATAATACTCAAATGGCTTGGTGCAGTGCACCTGTTCTGCAATGCTGTCTTAACACCCAATGGAGGAATCTAACATTCTCATTCTATCTGCTGTGGGGAAGAAAGGGCGGGAAGGAAGAACAAATGTTTTTGAAGAGGCAAAAGAAGACTGAATTTTATTTTAGAGTGCCTAGATTTGGAACCTCCTTTTTTCCTTCTTTAAATGAGGCCAATTCCTACCTAAGAGCTTTGTTGTGAAAATTATTCAGCAATGGTCTCAAATTTAACGGAAAGCCATATGACACTAAATGATGAAAGCTTGACAGATGGAAAAATTAGATATATCCAGTTAAAGCATATAAAATTGATATATTACCAATAATTTGAAAACAATATTTACAAGAGAAGTTGGAATATATTGTCATTTATATATGTACCTCTAAGCTTGAGGAGT
The DNA here is from genome assembly GCF_027475565.1 of Acinonyx jubatus. Lineage (NCBI taxonomy): Eukaryota > Metazoa > Chordata > Mammalia > Carnivora > Felidae > Acinonyx > Acinonyx jubatus. Next base: position 28,165,591 of record NC_069391.1, read on the forward strand.
GGCTTCCTTTCTTGATCTGAGTTCAGTCTTCTTCCTTAATAGCTGCTTTGCTTTACAGCCTCAAGTAATGCTATTTTATGTAACAATTTTCAGGATAAAGTGAGGAGACGTTAGTGAGATTTAGATAGCAAACAGGATGCTGTAATTATTTTCTTGAAGTTTTGACATACCAGTAGTTTATTCCTCTGATAAAATTGATAGATGAGTTTATTTAAAATATTCTCGGGGCGCCTGGGTGGCTCAGTCGTTAAGCATCCGACTTCAGCTCAGGTCACGATCTCGCGGTCTGTGAGTTCGAGCCCCGCGTTGGGGCTCCGGGCTGATGGCTCAGAGCCTGGAGCCTGCTTCCGATTCTGTGTCTCCCTCTCTCTCTGTCCCTGTCCCGTTCATGCTCTGTCTCTCTCTGTCTCAAAAATAAATAAAACGTTTAAAAAAATCTATAAAATCTTCTCACTCTCAGGCCACTTCTAGTTCAATATCAGAAAAAATAACTAAAATGACCCATAGATTCTTAAGGCCAACCTTTGTACTTATCTAAGTGTGTCTCTGCATTTTGATTTCCAGAAACATCCTCCCAAAGACCAGCCATTAGCTCAGCAAGGCAATTTAAATTCTTTTGGGGGCAAGCTATGGAAGGGTCCAATATTTGCAACAAACTAATGTCAGGAATGTAAACATGTTAGGAGGATTAAAAACTTTCCCATACTCCAGGGAAAATGTAGTTAGATCCAATTATATCATGTAACTGGTATATTCTTGTTGTCATGCAACTCGAATAGGAACTGTATCTCACCATCTACATTACCACAGTATTTGAAGATTTTAAGACTAAAACAGAAAAATAGTCTTTAATAAGTATTGTTTTTTCTTTTCTCATCTTATCTGAAAACTTCCCATGATAAATAGCATAAAGCATCTTCATTTGTATTATATTTTCAAATATCTAATGTGCTTCCCAGGATACTACCATGAATTAGAATGTTCTATTCCCACTCTTCAATGAGGAAGGAAATTTAGGTTAAAAGAATGTAAACAATTTAAACTGATAGTTAAATGTCAATAAAAAATTGAAACTGAGCTTTATTTTCTCTCTAGATTCAAGTTAGAGTTGAAGCATATGGAACAGAAAGTAACCTTTTATCAAAAACAATTCCTCTTTGACTTTAATAACCAAGGTTTGTATTCAGACTCAGCTTTTGTCCCAGAAATTAATCTTTCTTTCTCAATGTTTTTCTGTGAAAACTCTTTTTGAGATAAGCCTATTTTTTCAAATTGGTAATTTCTCCTTAAACTACATATTTCTTCTTTAATTCACTCTAAATCCTGTAAGTTATACTGTTCAGGTATCTGACATGTACTGCCAGATAATAATAGATAATGCCAACTGAGTGCAGGGGAGGGGTATTTTCTCTGCACTTTACATGTATTTCATTTATCTAATTATTATTATAATATTATGAGACACACACTATTATTTTCATTCTAAAGATTGAGTGAGGAGCAAGAAGATATTACTTATTGCCTATGATATGTGTATGCAACAAGTTTCCCTAAAGGGATTGAAAACTACTTAATGGCAGAAAATATCACAGCACCATCTCAAGATGTACCTTGAGCATGATGGATGCTTAGAATATATACTTGTAGGCAGATGGGCAATTTTACCATAACATTTAGTTCCTCAATTCTGCTCTATATTTTGTATACTATGAAATTATACCACTTTATTATTTATAGTTATTGTTCGGAGTAGTACTTTTCATTGGAGAACCACTTAAGAAAAAGAGGATCCTGAAAGAAGAACCTGAGTCCTCTTTCCCTAACCTCTTTCTCTGTCCCTTCTGCCTGAAAAGCTTGAAATCTATGTTTTATGTGTTATTCACATTTTTATTGATATCTAATTGACATATAATATTGTGTAAGCTGAAGATGTACACTGAGTTGACTTGATACACTTTTATGTTATAATATGAATACTACCATAATGTTAGCTAACCTCCATCATAGCACATAATTATCTGTGTGTGTGTGTGTGCGCGCGTGTGTGTGTGTGCGTGTGTGTGTTGTGAGAACATTTAAGATCTAGTCTCTTGGCAACTTTTAAGTGTATAATGCAGTTTTGTTAACTGATCACAATGCTGTGCGTTAGATCCCCAGAACTTACTAATCTTCTAACTGCAAGTGTATACCGCTTGGCCAACATTTCTCCAATTCCTCTACCCTACAGCTGCTGGTAACCAGCAGCTACTCTCTGTTTTTATGCGTTTGGCCTTTTTAGATTCCACAAATAAGTGATATTGTACAGTATTTGTATTTCTATGTCTAACATATTTCACTTACCATAATACCCCCAAGGTCTATCCATGTTGTCCCAAATGGCAAGATTTCCTACTTTTTCATGGCTGAGTAATATTCCATTTGATATATGTACCACATTTTCTTTATCCATTTATTGGTTTGATAGACACCTAAGTTGTTTCTTGGCTCTTGTGAATAATGCTGTAATGAGCATGGGGATGCAGATATATTTTCTTAAATCTTGGATGTATTCCAGAAGTAGAAAAGCTGGATCTTATAGTAGTTCTTTATTTAAGGAACCTCCATATTGTTTTCCTGAAAGCTGAAGCAATTTACATTCCCACCAATGGTGCACAAAGTTTCTCTTTTCTCCATATCCACACCATTACTTGTTATCCTATCTTTTTGAAGGTAGCCATTCTAACAGGTGTAAGGGGATATCACACTATGATTTTAATTTGCATTTTCGTGGGGCACTTGGGTGGCTCAGTCGGTTGAGCGTCCGACTTTGGCTCAGGTCATGATCTCGCGGTCTGTGAGTTCAAGCCTCGCGTCGGGCTCTGTGCTGACAGCTCAGAGCCTGGAGCCTGTTTCGGATTCTGTGTCTCCCTCTCTCTCTGACCCTCCCCTGTTCATGCTCTGTCTCTCCCTGTCTCAAAAATAAATAAAATGTTAAAAAAATTTTTTTTAATTTGCATTTTCGTGATGATTAATGATACTGAGCATCTTTTTAAAATAAATGTTTACTTATTTATTTTGAGAGAGAGCACACATGCACACATGTATGAGTGGGGAAGGAGCAGAGAGAGAGGGGGAGAATCCCAAGCAGGCTCTGCACTGTCAGCTCAGAGCCTGTTGTGGGGTTCAATCTCAGAAACCCTGAGATTAGTATTAAGAGTCAGACGCTTAATCAACTGAGCCACCCAGTAGCTCGAGCATCTTTTAATGTACCTGTTGGCCACCTGTATGTCTTCTTTGGAAAAATGTCTGTTTAGTTCCACTGCCGATTTCAAAATCAGATTTTTTTTTGTTACTGAGTTGTATGACTTCTTTATATATTTTGGATATTAATATAGTTCAAATATATTTTCTCCATTTCATAGGTTGCCTTTTCATTTTGTTGAGTATTTCTTTTGCTGTGCAGAAGATTTTTAATTTGATGTAATCCCACTTGTTGACTTTTTGCTTTTGTTGCTTGTGCTTTTGGTGTCATGTCTAAAAAATAGTTGCCAAGACCAATGTCAAGGAACTTTCCCCTTATGTTTTCTTCTAGGAGTTTCATGATTTAGTTGGTCTTTTCTATTGTATTTTTCATTTATTCTATTTTTTCTGGTCTCTAATTTATTTCCTCTATGATTTTTGTTATTTCCTTACTATTGCTAATTCTGGGCTGAGTTTGTTCTTCTTTTTCTAGTTCCTTGAGAAGTAAAGTTATTTGAGATATTTCTTTTTTCTTAATATATGCATTTATCACTATAAACTTCCTTCTAATTACTGTTTTTTTTAGCTTCCCATAGATTTTGGTGTGTGGTGTTTCCATTTTCATTTGTCTGAAGGTATTTTTAAAAAGTTTTTTCTTTGACCTTTTGATCACTCATGTGTATGTTGTTCAGTTTCCAGATGTGTAAATTGCCTAGCTTTCCTCTTGTTGATTTCTAGTTTCATATCATTGTGGTCATAAAAGATATTTGGTGTGACTTGAGTCCTCTTAAATATGCTAAGACTTGTTTTGTGGCCTCTCATATCACCTATCCCGGAGAATATTCTGTATGCACTTGAGAAGAATGTGTATTCTGCTGCTCTTAAATGGAATGTTCCTTATATGTCTGTTAAGTCTTTTTAATTGCAAGTATGTCTCAAATACAATGTATCCTTGTTGATTTCCTGTCTAGATGATCTATCCATTGTTGAAAGTGGGGTATTGAAGTCCCTTAGTATTGTGTTATTGTTTATTTCTCCATTCAGATCTGCTGGTATTTAAATAACATGTTTAGGTGCTCTGATTTCAGGTGCATATATATTTACAATTTTTATATTTGCTTGATGAGTTGAACTTTTTATCATTGTATAATGACCTTCTTTGTCTCCCATGACAGTTTTTGTCTTAAAGTCTATTGTGTCTGATGTAAGTATAGCCACCCCCTTGCATGGAATATCTTTTTCCATCCTTTCACTTTAAGCCTATGTGTGTCCCTAAAGCTGAAAATTAGTCTCTTGTAGATAGAGCATAGTTGGGTCTTGTTTTTCAGTCCATCCAGCCACTCTGTGCCTTTTGATTGGAAAATACAATCCATTTACATTTAGGGTACTTTTTAATACACAGATATACTAATGTTATCCTATTAATTTCTTTATGGCTGTTTAGTAGTTTCAGTGTTCCTTTTTTTCTCTCTTGATGTCTACCTTTGTGGATTGGTGAATTTCCCTGGTGGTATGCTCAGATTTTCTTCTCCTTATCTTTTGTGAATCTACCAAAAATTTTTGCTTTGTGGTTACCACTCAGCTTACATAAAAAATCTTATAACAGTCTATTTTACACTGAAAGCAATTTAACTTCAATTACATGCACAGACTATACTCTTTTACTCCCTCCCTTTTACGTTTTTAATCTGACAATTTATCTCTATTTATATTCTGTATTCATAGCAAACGATAGTAGCTATAGTTATTTTTAATACTCTTTTCCTTTAACCTTTTATACTATAGTTAAGTGGTGAACATACCATCCTGTCACAGAAGAGAGGCTTATGAATCTATATATTTACCTTTGCATATTTTTATGTTTTCACATTAGTAATTAGTGTTCTTTCATTTTGGCTTGAAGAACTCCTTTCAGTATTTCTTATAAGGTGGGTCTCATGATGTACTCCCTTAGCTTTTGTTTGTCTAGGAAAGTTTTTATTTCTCCTTCATATCTGAAGGATAACTTTACTAAACCTCAATGTTAATGTCTACAAAATCAATAGATTTTCCCAAAACATTTTACTTCATTAATGTGTTATCTACCTATCAGAATTCATGCCCCAAACTACCCATTATAGACATTTTTTCTACTCTTGTGGCCTTAAATGGGAATTCACTTTTGTCCTGTGAATTTATTTTATTTTTATTTGCATTTCTTTTTTTAATATATGAAATTTATTGTCAAATTGGTTTCCATACAACACCCAGTGCTCATCCCAAAAGGTGCCCTCCTCAATACCCATCACCCAGCCTCCCCTCCCTCCCACCCCCCATCAACCCTCAGTTTGTTCTCAGTTTTTAAGAGTCTCTTATGCTTTGGCTCTCTCCCACTCTAACCTCTTTTTTTTTTTCCTTCCCCTCCCCCATGGGTTTCTGTTAAGTTTCTCAGGATCCACATAAGAGTGAAAACATATAGTATCTGTCTTTCTCTGTATGGCTTATTTCACTTAGCATTTCTTTTAATTCCAAAGAAGTATGACAATGGCATCCTGCATGAAGTTAACTTATCTAAAAGAATACATATAAAGTAAGCAAAAAAGTTAAATGACAATGCACTTAATTCAAAGAAAACATCTATTTGATTTTATTTATAATATCTAGATGATTTTTCAACTGTAGCATTTATTTCATTTTGGTAATTATCATTTGAATTACTAATTTCTGACATTGAATTTATTTTGGTAAGCATATTTGAACTAAAAACTCTCACATATTATAAAGTTAATTTTGTGAACATGTGCTCCTATTTCCAAAAGTTACATGAGTAGGAGGATGTATCACAGTTTATTCCCAGTACTGCTCTTAATTGGGTCTGTGGGTCACTGTTCCTAATGCACTGGAAGTTTCTTCATTCTACATGTCTCTCGTTCCAGCTTTAAATTGCTTTGGGAATTAGGGAACAATTACAACAACCCTTGCATAACAAATATTTACTCTTCCACATCTGTGGAATCTGGCATTGTTTGTTGAACCTGACCTTAATTCAGAATGCTGACATAAATACTAAGAAGAAAGTTACTGGGTCTTTTAGGAGGTGGAAATAATGTATTGGTATACAGGTGAGTCTTGAATACAATGAAACTGTACATTTTCAATCTATAGTTAAGGCCATTATTAATATTAATTTGTAATGTTAATAATCTGATTCAATAGAATACCAATTTATTATCACCAAAATATAATTGTGAATCATTATTAGTCATATTTCATTATTATTTGTATAATGTTTTATAATCCTTAAAGCAATTTCCTTATGCTATCTCATTATTTCCTGATAATATCCTTGCAAGGAAAGTAAGGCAGTTATATTTATCATTATTTTATAAACAAGAAGACTGAGGCTATAGATTAGAAGCCTAGGACCTCAAACCACAGACTTTGATTTTAGTCCCAGGCACTTTTCCACCATGCTAAACCCATATCATATATATTCCAGTGAGTACTAGATGATCCTCTATACTTACAGTGCATAAACTGGTAATTATAAGATGGCATAGGTGGCATATAAGTTTTCAGCTTAGGGGCACCTGGGTGGCTGGCTCAGTGGGTTGGGCATCCGACTTTGGCTCAGGTCATGATCTCGCAGTTCGTGAGTTTGAGCCCCATGTCAGGCTCTGTGCTCACAGCTCAGAGCCTGGAGCCTGCTTTGTATTCTGTGTCTCCCTCTCTCTCTGTCCTTCCCTTACTTGTGCTCTGTCTCAAAATAATAAATAAATATTAAAAATTTTTTTAAATATTTCTGCTTACTAGTGTTGTCTGAAAGATACTTACAAAAATTAAAGCCTGCTGCAAAATAAATATGACATATTAAATTTTTCTTGTCCAAAAATACTACACACGGAATTGCTTGGGTTTAGAAAGTCAGCCTTTACTTATTTAGTCAAACCCCCCATCTATTATGTGCAACCACTGTGTTAGGCTTAGGTGTTAGAGGGATGAGCAAGACAGACGCACTCCTTCCCCTGTGTCTCTAGGCATCTCACAGTATAACAAGATCACCGGTTTAAAGTACAAGAAGTAGCAAGACAAGCCCAGCTCAAGATGGGTTTGAATTAGTGAGGGGATTCCTATTTAGGAGGGAAAGGTGGGAGCAGGTGGCTGGCGAAACAGTTTAGGTAGCCTTGGATGCATTATCCGGAAGTTGTCTGGAATAGGCAGTCAACAGTCTTTCCAGGCTGGACCTTTGGCTCCTACCTGGAATGTCTCCATATATCTTAGTAAATCAGTGTCTTGCTGAGTTCTTCTTTATGCATTAGTGACTGGGTTGATCAGAGTGCTCAATTTCTCTGCATTCTTTGACCAATTTTCGAGCTGGGGAGGATTTTGATTTATCATAAGAAATAGTGTAGAATCATTGTAGAATAATGGTCCCTTTCCTCTGGGCACTGTTGAATGAATATAGTCAATTTGTTTTTGTGACTCTGATATTTCTACAGTTCCTGCTGAGCATTCCCTTCTGTTGATAATTTCTATACAATTTTAATGATACCAGTTAGACATAGTAGTAATGTAAAGATAATGGACTTTGGATCTTTCCTCTGCCCATTATTCCAACTGTACCAATTTCAAGGCACATAGGATTCTGAAATAAGAGTTGGCTACACAAATAAAATGAAGATCTTTCCCTCTCTCCGTATCTCTCCTCTCTCCAACTGTTCTCTCTCTCTCTCTCTCTCTCTCTCTCTCTCTCTCTCTGCCCCCACCCATTTCCCTCCTTCCTTCCCTCTCCTTTAAAGTAAGTTCTGGACTTAAGCTAAAAATAACAAAAATTAACAATCTCTTAACTATTTTTTTCAACTCTAAAATTGAGGTGTTTATTTTTTTAATTTCTTAATGTTTATTTATTTTTGAAAGAGAGAGCACAAGCTGAGGAGGGGCATAGAGAGAGGGAGACACAGAATCCGAAGCAGGCTACAGGCTCTGAGCTGTCCAGCACAAAGCCTGATGTGGGGCCTGAACCCACAAACCATGAGATCATGACCTGAGCCAAAGTCAGACGCTTGACTGACTAAGCCACCTAGGAGTGCCTAAAATTGAGGTTTTTATATTCTCTTCTTTGCCTTTCTCTTCAAAGTTGAAATATTTCTATTGTGTATTTTTTTATGTTTATTAATTTTTTTAGAGAAACAGAGCATGAGTGGGGGAGGGGCAGAGAGAGGGAGACAGAGAATCCCAAGCAGGCTCTGCACTGGCATCACAGAGCCTGATGCAGGGCTTGAACTCACAAATTGGATTTCTGGCTCTAAGTAAAACCTGTTATACAGTAATTTTCCCAAATACTACCCATGACAAATTAAGTGAGAGTGGGGGAAGAGTGACTCTGCTGAAATTCTCAAAACTATTAGCCCGTGTGAGGCCTAAACTTGTGATTTGACCAATGTCCAATCGGGTGGTGATTTTGGAAAGATCAATTTTCACATCTAGTCAGTAATTAGTGACAACCCCATTAATTTACATAGCTTAATTTCTTGTGTTACATTTCTGATAAAAAATTTCATAAAATCATACTACGATGTCAATTTTGGAGAGTATTAATATCATAGGGTCTAAGCACTCAGCCCATGCTCTGTGCTTTGTAATAATGATGGACACCTTCGTTACCAAAAGAAATGCCAAATTCTCTGCCTGACCCTCAAGACTCTCTATGTACCTACCTTGCTTTCCTTTTCAGATGTGCTTGCCGCTACCCCTCCACCGAAACTTCCTTGTTCAAAAAGGATGTGCTCTATGTATTCCTAACTTTGGCTCAACTTCTCACTTTTGGGATACCGCATGTCCCCTCTTTTCTTTTCTTCCAAATCTGTCTAATTCTTCCCATACTTCCAGATCAGGCCCAAGTCTGAAACTTCTTCCTTCTGGGAAAGTTGGTAATTTTCAAACTACATAATGTAATTATATTTATGATATGTTTTCATTTGTACTTTTCCTATATCCCTAACTGAATTATGAGTTTTGTAATGGCAGGCACTTTACATTATTCTTTAGTTTATCCTTACTGTGCTTGGAACATGCCTAGGTTCAAGGTTGGCTATCAGTAATATTCTAAAACGATTTTAGTATTCTGGCACAAGTTGAAACTACTTTTTTTAAAAAATGTGTCTTTTAATAATATTTTTTCTTAAGAGTATATAACAACATGATATGAATTTGAACCTTTCTGTAAAACACAAGCATATATTATTGTTATTTTTCAGATTCACATGGCAATCCATAATAAGATGAAAAAATCAGTATGGGTCAGAAAAATCTGCATACTCTGTCAATTCAGTGTAGATAAAAGCCTTGCTACTCAAATGATTTCCAAGAGCTTTGCATAAGTACCACTTAAGAGAAATGGAAAATCTCAGGAGCTGCCATGAACTCTAAACCAGAATCTAAAGTTTTTCAAGGTACCCAGACGATTCATATGCATATGAAAATCAGTGAAGCTATGAACTAGATTTTTTTTAAGTAACCTCTGTGTCCAAGTGGGGCTTGAACTCATGACCCTGAGATCAAGGGTCGCATGCTCAACCTACTGAACCAACCAGGCACCCCTATGAATTAGATTCAATCTGAGCTTTGAGCTCCACTTCATTATTTACTAACTGGTTAACTTGGACAAGTTACATCTTTTATATTTGGGAAAAAAATGGGGCTAATATAAAGAATTATTATATTTTATAAATCAAAGGGATGGATATATACCCATATATACATAATTACATAAAATATTTAAACTGCATTACTGTTTTCTTAGGTTGACTTAAACAAGATACACTGTGAAGCTACAGAATAAAATAAGGTAGAGACTATGTAATGTCCTCCAAAGATTTTAACATTCATGCAGAGCTGATCTGTGCAATGGTCTTGTCATAGGAACAGTCACACAAAATACTAAGAGGGGCCTAGAATATGAGAGTAATAACTAATATTTAAACAGACATTAAATTTCAGTTTATGCTATTCAATTTATTATTATTAAATGCCTATACAATTAATTAAAATACGAATTAAACATACTAATATAAGGTATGTAGAATCAGACATAGAATGAGATATATACCAAAAATATCAAAGTTGCTGTGAAATTTTGACCATGATGTAATTGCTGAAACAAATGTCTGGTCTATGTTGAGTAGTCTTTTACCATCTCTCTCTACTGCTTGCTTTCTGGGGGTAGATGAAGTCAGGCTCATAGTTGGTAATTAGGAGTTTTAGAAACCTCAACCTGGGAGTCTGTCAACAGCAGGAAAAGTTGCTTCTGTACAGTTGTCTGATCATAGGTAGAGTTTCACATATTAGCAAAGGGCATCAGCACTTAGTCATTTCCAATTTCATTTTTTTCTAGTCACACAGATTGTTGAAGATGACTGGCCGTCAGGGCTCCAGGCAAGCACTCCTTAGAATACCATCTACAAAATGAATTGTTCAGGTAATTTGTAACATTTCTTAGCAGTGAATATATTTTATATTAAATTTTCCTGTGATATCCTGAAAGCAGATGACATGGATAAAATTAACCAGACATTTACATCAGAATTTCTTCTTCTGGGATTCTCTGGTTACCCAAAACTGGAGATCATGTACTTTGTTCTAATTCTAGTAATGTATCTAGTGATTCTAACTGGCAACGGTGTTCTGATCATAGCAAGCATCTTTGATTCTCGTCTTCACACCCCCATGTACTTCTTCCTGGGCAACCTGTCTTTCCTGGATATCTGCTATACATCCTCCTCTGTTCCCTCAACTTTGGTGAGCTTAATTTCAAAGAAAAGGAACATTTCCTTCTCTGGATGTGCAGTGCAGATGTTCTTTGGGTTTGCAATGGGGTCAACAGAGTGTTTCCTCCTTGGCATGATGGCTTTTGATCGCTATGTAGCCATCTGTAACCCTCTGAGATACCCCATCATCATGAGCAAGGTGGTGTATGTACTGATGGCTTCTGTGTCATGGCTCTCTGGTGGAATCAACTCAATTGTTCAAACATCTCTTGCCATGCAGTTGCCTTTCTGTGGGAATAATGTTATCAACCATTTCACATGTGAAATATTAGCTGTCCTTAAGCTAGCTTGTACTGATATATCCCTAAATATTATCACCATGGTGATATCAAATATGGCATTCCTGGTTCTTCCACTGATAGTCATTTTTTTCTCCTATATGTTCATCCTTTACACCATCTTGAGAATGAACTCAGCCACAGGGAGACGCAAAGCCTTTTCCACCTGTTCAGCACATCTGACTGTGGTGATCATATTTTATGGTACCATCTTCTTCATGTATGCCAAGCCCAAGTCTCAAGAGTTTCCTGGGAACAAGTTGCAAACTTCAGACAAGCTCATTTCTCTGTTTTATGGGGTAGTGACCCCCATGCTAAATCCTATAATCTATAGCTTGAGGAATAAGGATGTAAAAATTGCTGTAAAATGTCTGCTAAACCAAAAAGCTATTCAGTAAGTATATCCTACACAGAAAATGTAGGTCTTTTCATAACAGGCACAGAGATGGACTCATAGGTCAATTAGTTAACACCTTCTTTGGAGAAACTATGGTTAAGGAGAGATATTTTTATTCTTCCCCTTCCTAGCTTTACTCAGCTAGAATTACTGAGAACTATAGTTTGCTTTAAACTCAGCTTCCAAAATGTCCTGGTCTAGATTCCACAAGCATGGTGAATTCCATTAGAATCTCATCTCTGGTGATATCTGGAATGAGTGTTTCTGGTGTCGTGTGTAGAAACACAGTGGAAAACATCACACGTAAGCTTTAGAAATAGGTAAGAGTAAAATATCTGCAATTTCACAAACTACCTAAGTGACATTGGATAGACGATTCTTTGTAAGCCATACTTACCTTACCTTGGAATAAGGAAATACGTAAAGCCAGGTTTTAGTGTCATTTAAAGTTTCAATAACTGGAGAAAGCACCTGGCATAGCACTACTTCACAGTGTCTAGAATTTCAGAATTGAAGCTAAGACTCCAAATTGATGACTAAAAGTGACTACTGAGCACCTCTTTTACCATAAGCTAATAATTACAAGAGCCAAAATCTCCTCCTAGAAGTCACTCTGTTAATATCTTTGCCTTTCCCCTTAAAGCTATATAAAGCGAAGCTCAGGAGAGAGGAAGAAATAACTGAGGGAATTTTCTACCTTATGGTGAGTCCACAATGGGTTTTGGGCGATATTTCACAACAGTCTGTGAAAGAATGGCAAAATTGTTTTTCCAATCCAAGTTTGGGGATGCTGCAAAAGAGCCCCTTAAGGTTTTGGGTGCCTACAAAGAAATAGAGTCTGGCTTCCTACTTGAAGAGGGGAGACCTGCAGAGTTCTCTAGGCTGCAGACTAGCAGAGGAGCTGGTCTAGAAAGGAGAGGAAGGTTAGTATTCTATGCCAAATAAAACAGAAATGTTTCTCAAATCTGCCTGAGGTGTTCTTCTGGGCTCAGAAAGAGTGGTAAAAACAATGATTAGGAAAATAAAATCCATTCTTTCATTTTCCAATGAGTTGAAATTCTTTATTAAGTCTATTATGTTCTTTTTTTTCTTTTTTCTTTTTTCTTTTTCTGTTGATTCCTTGTCTAGAAGGCCATTGCCGAGCATAGAGTATCTTTGAGCCACACCATCTGTCTTTTCTGTAATCTCTTAGCCCATGTGATAACTGGGCTTTGACTTTATTTCCTACTCAACATTCCTCTTTATTTTGTTTTGGAGCCACACTGTAACCCCATATCTCCTACTCAGAGGCTTCATTCTTTGCCATTCCACTTCCTTCGGTTGACCCAGGTTTCTACCTAAATGATCTGGTCACTAAATTCAGCTATTCTGCCACTGCCCTACCAGGAATGAAGAGTTGTTACTGTGGAAAATCTCCAGCTGTTGCTCTCTCTTCTGTGTTGGAACATCAGTGTTGCTTTTGGTTCTGTTCAGAAAGGCATGCTCCAGACCCTGTGGGTAATGCCTTTTGAATTTCTGGCATTTCTCCTCCTTTCCCCCACTAGTGGCCCTGCATTTGTACCTGATCCTTGTTTAATTCTCTTTCAGTTTCGATATGGGACAACAAGGGTTTAGGCATGCAGAAATGTTATTTGTATGATTTTAACCAACTCCTTAGAAGCTTAATTTTTAGTTTTTTTTTTCTCACACAATATCAAGGTTGTTAGCATCTTATATGTAGGCTTATATCAAGTTGAACCTTTCATTTAATAAAATATTCCACAGATACATAAAAATGGTACAAAAGGGCTTTTATAAAAACAAGAAGAATCATGTTAATCAATGATCAGAAAATTAATAGATTCAATAATACATTGCCCTCCTTGGAAAATCAGAAAATTTCCAAGAAATTGTTAGGTGTATTATTTTCTAATAATAAATATTTTTAAATTTAAAAAAACTATGTAAAAATATTTTAAAAATATTGTCTATATAGCCTACTCCCAAAGATATCGTCTTCAAGATTTCTCCTAGTCATTAGGAGTCATACATTCACCATGTTTTTACTTTGATTTATCACTTTAATTTACTATGAACAGTTGAGGGTAAAGTTTGTTTTTGTTTTGTTTTGTTGTTTTGTTTTGATGTACAATACCTATGGTTTCACAGGTAAAGTTTAAAAGGCAGGTGATAAAAACTTTTTCCAATTTCTAGCTCAATTACTGTCAGAAAGACCATATTACCCACCATTGTAAGAGTTTCCCCCAATATGTTTACAGCTCTGTTTACATGCATACTTACACATACATATTTATATCTTTATTTATCTATATATACACATTTATATGTATTTTTTTCTTTATGGCATACTTTTGCAATTTTTATTTTCAAATATTTAACAAAAGAGTGAGAGTAATTTAATAAAATTCTATGTACCAATCACACAACTTAAATTATTATCAACACATGGTCAACTTTCTTTCATCATTATCTATCTTCTTCCTCCAGATTATTTTGAAGCAAACCCTGGACATAATTACATTATTTTATCTAACTATATATTTATAAACATAGAAAATTTATGAATATAGAGATCATTATCTCCAAGGGATAATAAACTATCATATGAACAATGCCTTCTCCAGTTAACCAGTGGGACAGTGCCAGTGAGGACTGTGAGCCATGAGAAGGGCACATGAATCATGTAAAAAACATTATTTCTCAGGCCAGTGAATTGTTACCATGAGATAACACAGGCTGTGTATTAACTGATTTTCTAAATTTCAAAGGCAGCCAGATTTTAAACGTTTCAACACTTTCCCAGAGTTGGATATTTTGAAGAACACATGAAGCTTCAGAGTGTAACTCATGTATGGCTAAAGCCTCCCTGTTGAGGTATAGGATATGGTGCTGCAGGAGGAAGAAATTTCCGGCCAAAAAGAAGAGTTCTGAAACTTCAGTTGTACCTCCCTGGCTAATACTGAGCAAGTGTCTCTTAGAACATTTCAGTCAGTGTTGGTTTATACACACAGCACGCTGCCATTAACTGCTTATTGAGTTTGAGTATGTATTTTGTACTCCAAAAGTTGATTTCCTCAAGATACTGTAATACAGATAGTAGTAACCTTCAAATATACTTGAGAGTATTCCAAAGAGCTTCCCATAGGCTCCATTTATATCAACAATCATTTTATTTTCTTCCCACTTTTTTTTTCAGTTTCAGGTGAAGTTTGGCATCTTTATTTTTTTATTTTATTTTTTATTTTTAAAAATTTATATCCAAATTAGTTAGCATATAGTGCAACAATGATTTCAGGAGTAGATTCCTTAGTGCCCCTTAGCCATTCCCCCTTCCACAACCCCTCCAGCAACCATCAGTTTGTTCTCCATATTTATGAGTCTCTTCTGTTTTATCAGCCTCCCTATTTTTATATTAGTTTTGAATCCCTTCCTTTCTGTTCATCTATTTTTTTCTCTTAAAGTCCTCATATGAGTGAAGTAATATGATTTTTGTCTTTCGCTGACTGACTAATTTCACTTAGCATAATACCTTCCAGTTCCATCCATGTAGTTGCAAATAGCAAGATTTCATTCTTTTTGATTGCCGAGTAATACTCTATTGTGTATATGTATGTGTACATATATATGTGTGTGTGTGTTTGTGTGTGTGTGTGTGTGTGTGTGTATGTATATATATATATATATATATATATATATATATATATATATATACCACATCTTCTTTATCCATTCATCCATCGATGGACACTTGGGCTCTTTTCATACTTTGGCTATTGTTGATAGTGCTGCTGTAAACATGGGGGTGCATGTGTCCCTTCAAAACAGCACACCTGTATCCCATGGATAAATGCCTAGTAGTGCAATTGCTGGGTCGTAGGATAGTTCCATTTTAGTTTTTTGAGGAACCTCCATACTCTTTTCCAGGGTGGCTGCACGAGCTTGCACTCCCACCAACAATGCAAAAGAGATCCTCTTTCTCTGCATCCTCGCCAACATTTGTTGTTGCCTGAGTTGTTAATGTTAGCCATTCTGACAGGTGTAAGGTGGTATCTGATTGTGGTTTTGTTTTGTATTTCCCTGATGATGAGTGATGTGGAGCATTTTTTCATGTGTCGGTTGGTCATCTGGATGTCTTCTTTGGAGAAGTGTCTATTCATGTCTTTTGCCCATTTCTTCACTGGATTATTTGTTTTTTGGGTGTTGAGTTTGATAAGTTCTTTATAGATCTTGGATACTAACCCTTTATCTGATATGTCATTTGCAAATATCTTCTCCCATTCTGTCGGTTGCCTTTTAGTTTTGCTGATTGTTTCCTTTGCTGTGCAGAAGCTTTTTATTTTGATGAGGTTCCAGTAGTTCATTTTTGCTTTTGTTTCCTTTGCCTCCAGAGACGTGTTGAGTAAGAAGTTGCTGTGGCCAAGATCAAAGAGGTTTTTGCCTGCTATCTCCTCGAGGAATTTGATTGGTTCCTGTCTTACATTGAGGTCTTTCATCCATTTTGAGTTTATGTTTGTGTATGGTGTGAGAAAGTGGTCCAGGTTCATTCTTCTGCAAGTCGCTGTCCAGTTTTCCCAGCACCACTTGCTGAAGAGACTGTCTTTATTCCATTGTATATTCTTTCCTGCTTTGTCAAAGATTAGTTGACCATACGTTTGTGGGTCCATTTCTGGGTTCTCTATTCTGTTTCATTGATCTGAGTGTCTGTTTTTTTGCCAGTACCATACTGTCTTGATGGTTAAAGCTTTGTAGTATAGCTTGAAGTCTGGGGTTGTGATACCTCCTGCTTTGGTTTTCTTTTTCAAGATTGCTTTGGCTATTCGGGGTCTTTTCTGGTTCCATACAAATTTTACGATTATTTGTTCTAGCTCTGTGAAGAATGCTGGTGTTATTTTGATAGCGATTTCATTGAATATGTAGACTGCTTTGGGTAGTATCGACATTTTAACAATATTTGTTATTCCTATCCAGGAGCATGGAATCTTTTTCCATTTTTTTTGTATGTCTTCTTCAACTTCGTTCATAAGCTTTCTATAGTTTTCAGCGTATAGATTTTCACCTCTTTGGTTAGGTGAAACCATTTATTCCTAGGTATTTTATGGTTTTTTGTGCAACTGTAAATGGGATCGATTCCTTGATTTCTCTTTCTGTCACTTAATTGTTGGTGTATAGGAATGCAACCAATTTCTGTGTGTTGATTTTATATCCTGCAACTTTGCTGAATTCATGAATCAATTATAGAAGTTTTTTGGTGGAATCTTTTGGGTTTTCCATATAGAGTATCATGTCATCTGTGAAGAGCGAAAGTTTGACCTCCTCCTGGCCGATTTGGATACCTTTTTTTTATTTGTGTTGTCTGATTGCAGAGGCTATGACTTCCCCAAACCAGCGGAAGACAGGAAATAACAAAAATTATAGCAGAAGTTAATGCTATTGAAACAACAACAAAAAAGCACAGTAGAACAGATCAATGAGACCAGAAGCTGGTTCTTTGAAAGAATTAACAAAATTGATAAGCCACTAGCCAGTTAGATCAAAAAGAAAGAGTAAAGGACCCAAATAAATAAAATCAAGAATGAAAGAGGAGAAATCACAACCAACACAGAAGAAATAAAAACAATAATAAGAGAATATTATGAGCAATTATATGCCAATAAAATGGGCAATCTGGAAGAAATGGACAAATTCCTAGAAACATATACACTACCAAAACTGAAACAGGAAGAAATAGAAAATTTGAACAGACCCATAACCAGTAAGGAAATGGAATTAGTAATCAAAAAGCTGCCAAAAAACAAGAGTCCAGGGCCAGATGGCTTTCCAGGGGAATTCTACCAAACATTTAAGAAGGAATTAACACCTATTCTTTTGAAACTGTTCCAAAAAATAGAAATGGAAGGAAAACTTCCAGACTCTTTCTATGAAGCCAGCATTCCCTTGATTCCAAAACCAGACAGAGACCCCACTAAAAAGGAAAACTACAGACCAATTTCCCTGATGAACATGGATGCAAAAATCCTCAACAAGATATTAGCCAACTGGCTCCAACAATACATTAAAAAAAATATTCACCACGACCAAGTGGGATTTATACCTGGGATGCAGGGCTGGTTCAATATCCACAATACAATTAATGTGATTCATCACATCAATAAAAGAAAGGACAAGAACCATATGATCCTCTCAATAGATGCAGAGAAAGCATTTGACAAAATACAGAATCTCTCTTGATAAAAACCCTCAAGAAAGTAGGGATAGAGGGAGCATACCTTGAGATCATAAAAGCCATATATGAATGAACCAATGCTAATATTATCCTCAATGGGGAAAAAGTGAGAACTTTCCTCCTAAGGTCAGGAACAAGACAGGGATGTCCACTCTTGCCACTGTTATTCAACATAGTATTGGAAGTCTTAGCCTCTGCAATTAGTCAACACAAAGAAATAAAAGGCATCTTTCCACTTTTTAATTTTTACCTAGGTTCACCTCCTTGGGGTAGGACTCTTAGGTTCAACGAGAGGACCAACCTATTAAGCTAGCAGCAATTTAAATATGGCCAATGATTCACCTTTTTTCTAGTCTTTTACCTAGAGTAGGGTTGGATTAGTATAACATATAAGTTTGCCTCAATGACAAGGTAAGAGAAAGACAGAAACCATTAATAAAGAATATCCAATGGGAGAAAGAGAGACTCTTCAACAAATGGTGCTGGGAAAGCTGGACAGCAACATGCAAAAGAATGAAACTGGACCACTTTCTTACACCATACAGAAAAATAAATTAAAAATGGATTAAAGACCTAAATGTGCAATCTGAAACCGTAAACATCTTAGAGGAGAACACAGGCAGTAACCTCTATGAAATTAGCCATAACGACTTCTTTCTAGATATGTATCCTGAGGTAAGGAAAACAAAAGAAAAAAATAAACTGAGATACTGAGATTTCATCAAAATCAAAAGCTTCTGCACAGCAAGGAGGCAATCAACAAAACTAAAAGTCAACATATAGAATGGGAGAAGATACTTGCAAATGACGTATCTGATAAAGGGTTAGTTATATAAAGAACTAATACAACTCACCCCCCCCCCCACAAATAATCCAATTAAAAAATGAGCAGAAGACTGGGGCACCTGGGTGGCTAAGTTTGCTAAATGGCTGACTTCGGCTCAGGTCATGATCTCACAGTCCGTGAGTTCAAGCCCTGTGTCAGGCTCTGTGCTGACAGCTCACAGCCTGGAGCCTGCTTCAGATTCTGTTTCCCTTCTCCCTTCTTCTTTTCCAAAGAAGACCTACAGATGGCCTAAAGGCACATGAAAGTATGTTCAACATCACTGATCATCAGGGAAATACAAAGCAAAACTACAATGAGATATCACCTCACACCTCTCAGAATGGCTAAAAACAGCAACACAAGACAAGAGGTGTTGGCTAGGATGTGGAGAAAGGGCAACCCTCTTTCACTGTTGGTGAAAATGCAAATTGGTGCAGCCACTGTGGAAAACAGTGTGGAGTTTGCTCAAAAATTTAAAAATAGAGCTACCCTATGATCCAACTATTGCACACCTAGTATTTACCCATTAATCCCTTAAAAAAAAAGGTAAAAGAGGGAATGATCTAGATTATCTTTCTTTTAGGAATGTAGGCAGTAATATTTAGATGTATTATCACATGTCATGTTCAGCAATTGATCCTTTCCTCAGAACCGAAAATACGATCCATGTCACAGCAATCAATACAGGATCAATCAAAGAAAAAGAAAATTTTTTAGAAATATAGAAGTTTCTATGAGTGCCTGAATCATTCCCACCATTTTTTCCATATCTTCCCCTCAGATGTCTCAGCAATATAGTCAGTGGTGACCTTCTTTTAATACCACATATGTTTAAGTGTTAGCACACATTTATTCAGTCCTGAAAACCATCCTTTTAGTCTCTTATCTCCCTCCAGTATCATAAGCAGGGATTTCAATGGTCTATTCCAATTTTCATTAGTCCACATTTTGTAGATGAGAATGTATATTATGTTTAATGCTTTGTAACTCATTGAATTTCATTTTAGATAACCAACATTCAAATTAAAATAATACTCTTGCTATAGGCTTTAAATAGTGGCAGGAGTTTTTGCTTCATTTACCAGGTTATGCAAATCCAAAACCAGAATAAGTGTCTCTCTCCATCAAGACTTGTTATTTGTCCAGAAGCAAGGGTAATGGACCAATGTAATCCACTTGCCAACTATGCCTCCCCTTGGATCCTTTTAGTAGGTAGCCCATAACTGATTTTTGTCCCAAACTTCTCTGCTTTCAAGCATAACAATTGTTAGGTACATTTCCAGATCCTAAGGGAAATAGTAAGATACATATTTTTTGCACACATTGTCACATTTTTTTGCTTAATTGCCTTTATGTACTCTCACCTCATGTCCCGAAGGGGCCACTTCCAAAAAGAGAATCAAGATTCCCATCTGTTGTATCTAGTCCTTTTATGAATTCATATGGAAAAGCTTATGATAGACAGAGGTATTCCCCACTTTGGTTATAGCTCTTCAATTCATAAAGTACCCTGTAACATATCACCCCGTATAGAAGTCCTTTGTCTTCCAGTCATATAAGGTCTATATTTTCAGAACCTACTGCTAGTCCACTAGCTACTGTCTGATAATTGGTAAAAATTCATACCATATCATTATTGTTATTGTCTAATTCCTCTAATGAATGAGTAAGAATGTTTGAAATTATTCCTTATTATATAGTAACAGTGACTTTGTGATTTTGGAATATTATGTCATCACTTTTACTTCAGTTTACTTGTTCATAGAGGGGGAGATCTTACTAAATGATTTTTACAAAGCTGTTCAGCTCTAAACTATGATCTTATAAAGGCAATCTGGACATATTTCCATTTGGATTTTAATGTATACATAGTATGGTTTGTGGTGTGAATGGGTAGCATATGTGTTTGTGTCTGTGCATGCATAAATACTGCTCTTTCTTTCATAAGCAAATTTTACTTCTCAGAATGCAAATATTTTATTTAAAACATTTTTCGACTTTATTAAAGTATGACTGACAAGTACAAATTGTATATAATTAGGTTGCATGATATAGTTTATATGTTATATAACATGATGATTTAATATATGTTATACATTGTGAAATGATTACCACAGTCAAGTTAATTTACACATCCATCACTTCACAAAGCTCTGTATGTGTGTGTGCGCGTGTGTGTGTGTGTGTGTGTGTGGTGAGAACACTTAAGATCTACTCCTTTAGCAAATTTCAAGTATATGATAGAGTATTATTAACTATAATTGCCATACTGTACTTTAGATCCCCAGAACTTATTCATCTTATAACTGAAAGTATGTACCCTGTGACCAATATCTTTCCTTTTCTCCCACTACCCAAACCCTGGCAACCACCATTCTACTCCTGGTCCTATCAGCTTTTTTTTTTTTTTTTTTTTTAAGATTTCACATGTAAGTGAAATAATACAGTATTTGTCTTTCTGTGTCTTAGTTCACTTAACATAATATACTCCACGTCCATCTATATTATTACAAATGGCCACATTTCTTTTTTATGGCTACATAATATTCCAGTATATATATATTTGTGTGTGTGTGTGTGTGTGTGTGTGTGTGTGTGTGTGTAAATCACATTTTTTTCATCCATTCATCTATCAACAGACACTTAGACTATATTTCTGTATCTTTCTCATTGTGAATAATGCTGCAATAAACACAGGGGTGCAGATATCTCTTTGAGATACTGATTTCATTTCTTTTGGATGTATACCCATAAGTGGGGTTGCCGAATCATAAGGCATTTTCAATTTTTTTGAGGAACATGCATATTGTTTACTATAATGGCTATACCAGTTTACATTCCTACCAACAGTGTTCAAGACTTCCCTTTACTCCATACCCTCACCAACACTTGTTATCACTTGGGGTTTTTTTTGTTTGTTTTTTGTTTGTGTTTTTTTTTTTTGTAATAGTCATCCTAACATATATGAGGAGCTATCTCATTGTGGTTTTGATTTGTATTTCCTGATGATTAGTTATGTTGAGCACCTTTTCCTGTACCTGTTGGCCATTTTAATATCTTCCTTGGAATAATGTCTATTCAGTTCCTTTGTCTATTGTTTTTGTTTTTTGCTAGAGGTTTATGAGTTTCTTCTTATGTGTTTTGAATATTAACCCCTTATCGGATACATGGTTTGCAAATATTTTTTCTTTCCTAGGTTGCCTTTTCACTTTGTTGATGGATTCCTTTGTTATGCAGAAGTTTTTTAGTTTTATGTAGACCATTTTATTTTATTTTATTTTATTTTATTTTATTTTATTTTACTTTGCTTTTGTTGCTTGTGCTTTTGGTGTTATATACAAAAAAAATCATTGCAAAGATCAATGTCAAGAAGCTTTTCCCCTAAGTTTTCTTTTAGAAGTTTTATGGTTTCAGGTATTATATATAGGTCTTTAATCCATTTCAAGATAACTTTTGTGTATGGTATATATGGGTCAATTTCATTTTTTACATGTGGTTATCCAGTTTACCCATCACCATTTATTAAAGAGACTATCCTTTCCCCATTGAGTATTCTTGTTACTGTTGTCAAAGATTAGTTGACTATATATATCTGTGTTTATTTCTGAGCTACTTATTCTTGTTCCATTGTCTGTGTGTCTATTTTTATGCTAGTACAATACTGTTTTGATTACTAAAGCTTTATAATCCTGTTTGCAATAAGGGAGTGTGGCGTCTTTAGCTTTGTTTTTCTTTTTCCAAATTACTTTGGCTATTTGGGGTCCTTTGTGGTTCCTAAAAATTTTGGATTATTTTTTCTATTGTTGTAAAAAAATATGAATTTTTATAGACATTGCATTGATACTGTAGATTGCTTTGGGTAGTGTGGACATTTTAACATTATTATTACTTCTAATTTATGAACACAGAATATCTTTTCATTTATTTGTGTCTTTTTCAGATTTTTCACCAATATCTTATAGTTTCCAGTGTACAGATCTTTTGTTTTCTTGGTTACATTTATTCCCAAATATTTTATTGTTTTTAATGCTATTGTAAATGAGATCATTTTCTTAATTTCTTAATTGCTCTTTTTGATAGTTCAAGTGTAGAAATGTAACAGAATTTTGTATATTGATTTGGTATCCTAAAACTTTCCCAAATTAGTTTATCAGTTCTAACAGTTTTTTTAATTTTTTTTAATGTTTATTTATTTTTGAGACAGAGAGAGACAGAGCATGAACGGGGGAGGGTCAGAGAGAGGGAGACACAGAATCTGAAACAGGCTCCAGGCTCTGAGCTGTCAGCACAGAGCCCAACGTGGGGCTCGAACTCACGGACTGGGGCATCATAACCTGAGCCGAAGTCGGCCGCTCAACCAGCTGAGCCACCCAGGCGCCCCAGTGCTAACAGTTTTTTTTGGGTGATGTTTAAGGTTTTCTATATATAAGATAATGTCTTGTGCAAACAGGAAAAATTTAATTTGTTCCTTTCCAATGGATACCTTTTATTTCTTTTTCTTGCCTAATTGCTTTGGAAAGGATTTCAAATACTATGTTGAATACAGGGAGCAAGAGTAGGCACTCTTGTCTTATTCCTAATCTTAAAGGAAAAACTTTTAGCTTTCTAATGTTAAGTATAATGTTAACTGTGGGCATGTCATATATAGCCTTTATTATGTTGAGGTACATTCTTTTTATACCAAATTTGTTGAGTTTTTATCATGAAAGGGTATTGAATTTTGTCAATGCTCTTTCTGCATCTATTGAGTTTATCATATGGTTTTTAATATTCATTCTGTTAATGTGGTGTTTCACATTTATTGATCTGCACATATTGAACCATCTGTGTATCCCAGGGATAAATCTCACTTGATCATTGTGTATGATCCTTTTAATGTGATTTTGAATTTGGTTTGCTTATATTGTGTTGAGGTTTTGCATCTATATTCATCAGGGATATTTGTTTAGAGTTTTCTTTCTTGTAGTGTCCTTGTATGGTATTGGTATCAGGGTAATGCTGTCCTCTTGAAATGAGTTTAGAAGTGTTTGTTCTTCTTCAGTTTTTGGAAAGAGTTTGAGATGGACTGGAATTAATTCTTTTTTAAATGTTTGGTAGAAGTCACCACTGAATCCATCTGGTCCTGGACTCTTTTTTGTTGGGAGGTTTTTGGTTCTTGCTTTACTCTCCTCATTATTGGTCTATTCACATTAATTTACTATAGTTGAATACAGAAACTTTACCCTTTGGGGAACCTGGGTGGCTCAACGGTTTAGGTGTCCAACTTCAGCTCAGGTCATGATCTCACAGTTCGTGAATTCAAGCTCCGTGCCAGGCTCTGTGCTAATAGCTTGGATCCTGGAGTCTGGAGCCTGCTTCAGATTTTGTGTCTCCCCTCTCTCTGCTCCCTCCCCCCTCCTCACACTCTGTCTGTCTGTTTCTGTCTCTCTTTCTCTCTCAAAAATAAAGAACATTAAAAAATTTTTGAGAAAAGGAAATTTTACCCTTTACTCTCCTTCCTCTTATGTAGTTGATATTAGGTTTTACTTCTTTCTGTATTATGTTTCTATTAACACATTTCTTGGTATTATTCTTTTAAAAAATTTTTTTTATGTTTATTCAGTTTTGAGAGGCAGAGAGAGGTAGAGCGTGAGGAGGGGAGGGGCAGAGAGAGAGGGAGACACAGAATCTTAAGCGGGCTCCAAGCTCTGAGCTGTCAGCAAAGCACAGAGCCTGGTGCGGAGCTCAAACCCACAAACCATGAGATAGTGACCTGCTAAGCCACCCAGGCACCCCTGTGGTATTATTCTTACTACTTTTGTCTTTTAATTTATGTACTAAAAGTGATTTACATGCCATCATCATAGTATATAACAGTCTGTTTGTATTTATATTTATCTTTAACAGTGAACTTTATATTTCATACATTCTCATGTCCCTGCATAGGTGGGCCTGCCTCCAGGACCTTGGTCAATATTTCTGGTGCTGAGACAAGGGTATGCTTCAGGGTTTTCAGGTGGTAGACCTATTATCAGGTACACAGATGCCTGTAGCTCTCTCCAGGTCTCTGGGGGGTAGAGAGGCTCCTAACAGTTCCCTGGGCTGGCCCCTGGGTGGCCTGGGTGGTCAGGACCACTCTCAAACTATGGTGTGAGGAGCTGGAGCTGGTTTAGGGTACCTTTTCAAGATCTGCAGTCAGACTGAGGTCAAGTGCCTACCTCCAGAGACATAGACACATGTGTCTCTTGGTAGGTCCCTTGGTGAGGAGGATTGCTCTCTGTTTGTGGTTCTGAAGTGCTGGAGCCAGTAACTGGTGCTGCTACATGATCTATAGTCAGACTGAGGTTGGCAGGTCTACCTCCAGAGGCTCAGACAGGTGTGTCTCTAGGTGGATCCCTGGGCAGGCAAGGTGTTCCCAGCCTGAAACTGCAGGGGACTGGAACAGAATTACAGAGCCTGTTCAGGATCTGTAGTCAGACATAGGTTTGAGGGCCTGCCTTGGATGTGTCACCTGTCTGGTCTCTAAAAAGATAAGACTCTTGTTTAGGAGTAGCTGGAGCCTGGTCATGGACCAATTCAGGGTCCACAGTTAGGGTTGAGGTCAGTGAGCCTGTTACCTGGGGCATGGGGTGGTATGATTCCTGGCAGGTCCCTTGGTAGATGGTGTTGGTGGCAGGATCAGGGCCAAACAGGGCTGTAGCCAAGTTTACAATGTGACAGGGCTGTTTCCAAGTTAGTAGCTGGGTCTACAGTCCATGGTCAGTGAGTTTTTTACTGGGGCATGGGCCTGCCTTCTCAAATGTACCTTCGGAATCTAAATATTTTACAGTTAAATGTAACATCTACTGGGAAATTAGAATCTAAGTGTTAACTTCTATGGTACAGCTCAATCTACCTTCTGAAACACTTTGATTCAGTAATGTGCTATCTACTTATCTGAAGTCACACTCCACACTATCCGTTCCGAACTTTTTAAAATCTTTTCTTGGTCTTAAACATACGAATTCACTTTCATCTTGTAAACTTGTTTATTTTATGGCTTATCTATATTTTTTTTCATCCCCCCAAAATGGCATTTAACTTACAGCAAATATCTGTTTCATGTCATTCATAATATTTAGATCATTTTTCAATTCTAGCATTTCATTTTTGGTAATTATCACTTGAATTGAGATCTTACTTTGAATTAATTAACTTTGCTATTATAAACAAAAAAGCTCTCATATTTCATAAAGTTTTTTTTGTGAACATTTGCCCCTGTTTTCAAAAGTTACATTGGTAGGAGAATGTCATTTCATTTTTGAGCTGTAGTCCAGCACCACTGTTAATTAGGTGTGTGGGTCACTGTCCCTAATGCACCAGAAGTTTCTACATTTCATGGATCTCTCATTATTATTTTAAATTGCTTTGGGAATTGGGGAACAATTATAACAACTGTTGCATAACAAATATTTACTCTTCCACATCTTTGGAATCTGGCATTGTTTGCCGAACCTGATCTTAGTTCAGAATACTGACATAAATACTAAGAAGAAAGTAACTGGGTCTTCTAGAAGGTGGAAATAATTTATTAGTATACAGGTGAGTCTTGAATACCATGCAACTGTACGTTTTCAATCTATAGTTAAAGCTATTATTAAATACAGATTTAAAATGTGAACAGCATGAGGCCATACAGCTACTAATTTATTATTATGAAATAGCTATTATTTATTATTATTGTTATTATTTGTAATACCTGTTAATCCATAAAAAAGTTTCCATATGCCACCTAAATTTTTCTGAAAACACACCTGTGAGAAAAGTAAGGCAGTTATTTTTATCACTATTTCACAAATGAGAAAACTGAGACTATATTTTAGAAGAACCTCAAACCTAGAGCTTTTGCTTCTAAGTCCCAAGCACTTGTGCACTAGGATAACCCTATGCTACATTCATTCCAGTACTTTCATTACATAAATTGGTAAATTTTTGTATAAAATGATATCTCTTTAGTACTGACTAAAGATACTTTTTTTTGAAACTTAGAGCCTGATGCAAATGAACAATTTGGGCATATTAAAATTTCCTTGAGTATGAATCCACAAATGCTATAGAGAGAAATTTCTTAAAAGCCAAAAAAAAAGTAAACCTTTACCTATTCAGTCAAAATGCATTCATAATGTGTAACCACTTTGTTAAGCCACAGGTGTACAGTGGTGACTTCCTTCCTTGTGTCTCTTGTTATCTTAAAATGTATAAAGTAACCAATTTAGATTTCTGGGAGAAGAATAAAGGCATCAAGACAGATCTGGCTCAAGGTGGATGTGAATTGGTGAGGGAATTTATGTCTAGGAGGGGAAGGCTTAAAGCAGGTGGCAAAAGTACTTTAAGTGACCTAAGATATATTGTCACTCCATCTGTGTTTTTGTTTTGTTTTGGTTTTTTGTTTTTGTTTTGTTTTGTTTTGTTTTGAAAGAGAGGCCAGTAGGCTCTCCCAGCCCCGGACCTCAAAGGGGCTGGATCTGAAACATCATCATATTTCCCGGTAAGTCAATGTATTGCCATCTTCTTTCTGCATTCATGCCTGGGCTGATGAGATTGTTCATGTTCCTTATCTAAAAGCACTCCTTGATCATTTTCCAGGCTCCACTTTGGAAGAACTTTGATTTATCCTAAGAAGTAGTGTACAGTGGGTGTAGATTCATTTCGGAGAAAATAGAGTATTCTGGGCATATGATTCTGTCTCATATCCCTGAACCTTCCTCCATGATAAGAAGTACTAAGTCCTCAAGACTAAACCATTTTCCTTGTACATTGTTAACCAAGTACAGTCAAGTTTTGCTTCTATGACCTCAGTATATCCACAGATACTGGCCATTTTGTGTTGTTGACACATATTTTCTATACAGATTTTAATGCTACTTGTTGGACACAGAAGTCCTGGGAAGAAAACAGGCTTTGGATTTTGTTTTTTCCCATTATTAGTCATGTGACATCAATCAAGTGAACTAATTTCAAGCACAGAATCTAGCACGTAAGATCCTGCAATATAAGTTGTTGGAATAAATGAAGGGTTTTTTTTTATTTAAACAAATTTAAGGTGTTTTTTCCCTTTAGACGCTTCTTGCCTTTAGCTGAATAAATACACTTAGATATTGCTTTGAGTTTCAATTTTCTCATCTCTAATTTGGAGATTTAATATGCTCTCATTTGCACCTCTGATTCAAGTTGAAATTTTCTATTCTGTATTCTTTAGATGATTTTTTTCTGAAGTGAGAATGCATCTCTTGTTTGGCTTCTGACTCTAAGACATTATACTCTGTAGATAAATCGCACCTATCATCACACAACAGTGTGAGAGTAGGGTAGTGAGCTTATGCTGACCTTCTCGAAACTCTTAGTCCACACGAGTCCTAAGTTTGCAATTTTGGCTAACCTGAAAACTGGTGACAATTATGAAAAGATAATTGTGTGAGTGTGTGCACCAGTCAGTAATTAACAATGACCTAATTAATCTAAACATTTTAATTGCTTGTATCACATATCTGCTAAAAAAAAACCTGATAAAATCAAACCATATGATGTCAAGTTTGTAGGGTAGCCAATATCATCAGGCCTAAACACTCACATTGTGCTTGATGCTTCTGATGATCGGTTCCTTCCCTATAAAAAGAAGTGTCAATTTCTCTGCCTCACTTCTGGACCTTTCTATATGCCTGCTTCATTTACCCTTTCAAATATGTTTCTCATTATTCCTCCACAGAAGCTCCATGTTTGAAAAGGAGGTACTGCCAATATGCTTACTACTAAATATTGCTCAACCTGTTCTCCCTTCTGGGATATCCCTTCCCCCTCTTGTCTTCCACACCTGCCTCAACTTTTCTATGTTTACAGATCCAGCCTGTCTGAAATTCTTCCAGCACTCTCCCTTGGCTTTTTATTTCTTATTAACCTACTCTTTCTGTGACACTTACAACATTCACTCTGGTCACACAATGTGTTTACAGTCTGTATCTAATTGTTCTGTATGTAATAGTTTTACTGTTTCTCTCACTGAATTGTGAATTCTTTGATTACAGACATGTTATATTTTTCCCAGCCTTACTCAGCTTGGAGCAGGAATGAGCTCAAGTTGGGCTATCAGTAATATCCTATACATATTACAGTAGTCTAGCAAAAACTTATATTTCTTCTATAAAATTTGTCTTTCAATAGTGTTATTTTCTGAATTGTACTGAACAGTGAGATATGGCCCTGGGGTTTGTTCACTGGAAAACACAAGAGGAGTATGCTTTTGGTCATTTTCTAGGTTGTGAAGCTAGTCCATATAATAAAACAAAAGAAAATCTATTTGGATCAGAAACATCTGGAGAGTCTGCCAACTCACTATAGGTAAACTAAAGCCTTGTTACTCAAAATGTGGCCCCATGCCAGGTGCTTCAATACACTTGCAGCCTATTAAAAATGCAGAATCACAGGCTCTACTCCAGACCTACTAAAAGAAAATCTTCATTTTAACAAGATCCTCAAGTAATTTATATGTCTATGAAAAATTTGAAAGACTGAAGTAGTTGATTCTTCATTATTCCCCCAAGGCCAAAATTTATGGATACTAGTTGGTGGGAAAACAGTGTGTAGTAACTTGGGGTGTTATCGCCCCAACAGCTGCAGTGCATTGGCAAAGATCCGAGCTTCAAGTTCTACTGTTTACTTACTGGTTGGATAACTTTGGCCACATTCTGTTTTTAACATTTGAAAAAAAATAGGAATAATGAGAAGATTAATTATTTTTTATAAAGTATAAAGTGCTACACATGTACACACAAATATAAGCATTGTAACTGTTTTCTCAGGTTCACTTAAATAAATAAATTATGAAGAATAAGTCTGAAGTCAGAGAATAAAACAAATGAAGAGAAATTATTGTTCTTCAAAGATTCTCCATCAGATTCGTGCACAGCGGATCTCTACACTGGTCTTATAGGAAAAAATAAAATAGTAAGAGTGAGCTGTGACTGTGAGTTCAACCAACTGCCTTTGAGCAGATGTTAAATTGCTGTGTACGTGATTCAATTCACTATGATCAAATGTCTGCCCTATAAAAATGCACAATTTGACTGATAAGAATGTGATGCAAATATGCATAAAAATAAAATTTGTTTACAGTTTTAAACATTTCTGTTAAACACAGAATCAGAATTCCACTCCTTGCTGAGTTGTCTTTTGCCCCTCCCATCACTCTCTCACTGGACCTGAATAAAAAGGAAGTAGTCAAGTTTATTGTCTGAAATATTCTAGGGCTTTCAGAAAACTCAACTTAGAGTGTCTTTGGCAGTTGGAAGGTTGCTTCTAGGTAGATATTCATGCATAAGACACTGCATAGAAACTCCATGCCTAGTATTGCATTCTGTATCCTAGTATTGCATTGTAGGCATATCCTAGTATTGCATTCTAAGCATGAATATTTTCGAGGATAACAGCAGATGACAGAACTTAAAAGAAAACAGTCGATTTCACCCTAGAGTAATGTTATGCAAAAGATCTGTTACATTTGTTGCTTGGGAGTGAAAACATTTTATTAGCTCTTCCTTTGATACATTGAATTCTGGGACATGGATAGGATAAACAAGACATTTGTGAAAGAATTCATTCTTCTAGGACTCTCTGGTTACCCAAAACTTGAGATCATTTTTTTTTCTCTAATTCTAGTAATGTATCTAGTGATTCTAACTGGCAACGGTGTTCTGATCATAGCAAGCATCTTTGATTCTCGTCTTCACACCCCCATGTACTTCTTCCTGGGCAACCTGTCTTTCCTGGATATCTGCTATACATCCTCCTCTGTTCCCTCAACTTTGGTGAGCTTAATTTCAAAGAAAAGGAACATTTCCTTCTCTGGATGTGCAGTGCAGATGTTCTTTGGGTTTGCAATGGGGTCAACAGAGTGTTTCCTCCTTGGCATGATGGCTTTTGATCGCTATGTAGCCATCTGTAACCCTCTGAGATACCCCATCATCATGAGCAAGGTGGTGTATGTACTGATGGCTTCTGTGTCATGGCTCTCTGGTGGAATCAACTCAATTGTTCAAACATCTCTTGCCATGCAGTTGCCTTTCTGTGGGAATAATGTTATCAACCATTTCACATGTGAAATATTAGCTGTCCTTAAGCTAGCTTGTGCTGATATAACCCTCAGTTATGTTACCCTAGCAGTTTCAAATATGGCATTCCTGGTTCTTCCACTGATAGTCATTTTTTTCTCCTATATGTTCATCCTTTACACCATCTTGAGAATGAACTCAGCCACAGGGAGACGCAAAGCCTTTTCCACCTGTTCAGCACATCTGACTGTGGTGATCATATTTTATGGTACCATCTTCTTCATGTATGCCAAACCCAAGTCTCAAGACCACCTTCGGAATGACAATTTGCAAGCTACAGAGGGGCTTATTTCCATGTTTTATGGGGTAGTGACCCCCATGCTAAATCCTATAATCTATAGCTTGAGAAATAAAGATGTAAAAGCTGCTGTGAAATATTTGCTGAATTGGAAAACTGTTAACCAATAAAACCAAAGGGAAATGTGAGTCTTTAGTGTATAAAGAATAGAAATGGCATCTTTGGGCAACCATTGAGGACCTTCTTTGGGAAAGCAAGTTTATATAAAGAGAGATTTTTATTCTTTGTCTTCACTGGCCAAGTTTAGCTATGATTACTAAGAATAATAGTCTGCCGTAAACTCAGGTTGTAACAGGGTCTGATTCGTGTTTCACAAAGACCATGAATTCCATTAGAATCTCATCCATGGTCATATCCGAAATTAGTATTTCTGGTGTCATGTGTCGCAATACAGTGAAAAACATCACACATAAGCTTTGGAAATAGAGAAGCGGGAGTATAAATTCTACCCTATCACAAAGTGCTTAAATTAATATTGGGAAAGTTATTTATTCTTTCTAAACTTTAGTTTCCTTATTTGCAAAAAGGGAGTAATTAAACACAGTTCCCAGTGTTATTATAAAGATTCAGTAAGTTGCACAAAGCACCTGGCATAGTGCCAAGTTCATAGTAGTTCTCTCTGTAGAGGATGTTGAGCTTGACTTTTCCTGTTGACACAGAATGTAGGAATTGAAGACTCCAAATTGAAGATAAAAGACACTAGCTAGCACCTCTTAAAAAAACCTTCCAGTTATTAGGATCAGCTATCCCTTTCTTAAGTCTTATTAACATCAGTCACCACTTTTCCTTGCCCCTTCTCCCTGCATAGCTATGTAAAGAAAACATCAAGAAAGGGAAAGGTAGAATCAAAGGAAATTTTACATCATGAAGAACTCAGTGAATCCTGAGAGGTGTTTCACTGCTGTCCCTGTCAAAGAGTGGGAAGACTGTTCCAGCCCAAGCCAATTAAAGAGGATGCTGCAAAAGAGCCTCTTGAGGTTGGGGGTGCCTGCAAAGGAGAGCTAATGTTTGGCTTGATGAGTGGAGGCTTGCTGACCTTCTCTCTAGGCGGTAGACTAAGCTGATGAATTAGTCTAGAAATTGCCTGGTGGATAATAAGCTCATTTATCTTAGGGGTGAAAATAACCAGAATTTTTCAGTTTGTGTGAAATGTTTCTCGGGCTCTGAAAGAGGGCTGAAATTAGTGTCTGGGAAGAGCAAATCATTTCATTTTATACTCCAGTGAATTGAAACTCCTCAGTAAACCTATTACAGGTTCCCCCCCCCCCTTTCTGTAGACTTTCCTGCCATGTTGAGCACAGCAGACCATTGGGCCACATCACCAGCCATTGTGACCTCTGGTTTCAGCCTGATTTTCCTATCTAAATTTTCTCTTTCCTATTGGTTTTAGAGTCATCATATAGCCCAGGCCTCCTAGTTTGGAGCTGTACTCTCTGCCAGTCTAATCTTGGAGATAAATCTTGATTTTGACCTAGTAATCTGGTCACTAAAATCTTGCTGCCTGTCTGTTTCTAGTCGGAGTATTGTCACTGCCAATAAACCTCTAAACAGTGGGTGCTGCTTTTGATTCTATTTAGACAGGCGTGTACCAGACCCTGTGGGTGAGGCTTTTTAACCTCTGCCCACTCCCACTGGGATGAGCCCTGTATTTCAGTCTGATCCAGGTTTAATTCTTTTCAGATTTTGACCTCTGCCATCAAGGTTTTAGGCACACTGCTGCATGTACAACGATGTCCTGCTTCTAGTTGTCCCAGGCAACTCCTTAGCACCTCCTTTTCCACAATAGGAAGGGTACTAGTGTCTCATATGCATGTTTATATTAGATTGTTTGCTTTACTTACAAAAACTGATTCTAATTTACATTGGTATGTATAAAGTTGACACAGTGTTACCTCAGTTTAGAAGTTCTGCTCATGTTGATGAATGCTTAAAGTTAACAGTTTTAATATATCTGCCTGGGGCGCTTGGGTGACTCAGTCGGTTAAGTGACCCTCTCTTGATTTCACCTCAGGTTATGATATCAGGGTTTCATTAGTTTGAGCCCCACATCAGGCTCTGCATGCTGACCATGAATGGAACCTGCTTGGGATTCTCTCTCCCTCTCTTCCCCCCCCCCCCCACTGACTCTCTCTCTTTCTCTCAAAATAAATAAATAAACTTAAAAAAAACCCAAGCATTAAAAAAAATATATATGACAGGTTTAAAAACAAATAACAAAACTAATCTGTCTTCCCAGGAAATTAAGAAATCTCAAAAAGACTTAAATGTATTATTTTGTGACAAATAATAGTTTAGAAAATTCCAGAAACTATAAAAAAAATAAGCATAAAAACTGTTTTCTCTGTTGCTACCTCCTACAAGCGACCACTGTTAACATTTTAATTATTTGTCTCACTAATTTGGAGTCCTAAAATTAATCATTTTCATGTTGATTTCTTTTGATGCACTATGTACCCTTGAAGTTGCTATTTCATGTTTAAAAAATGTGTGTACATATCTCTGGGTTTCACAGAATAAATTCTAGAAAATAAAATTACTGGGCCAGACGATATGGTTTTTTGAAAACTTCTCTTACTACATTGTACTCCTGTCCCCAAGATCATATTATCTGCTATCAATGGCACCATAAGGGTTTTCACAAACTTTAGCAGCTCTGGTCTGTGTGTGTTTACATATATAAAATTCTCATATTGGAAATCTTCAAGCACTCATAAACTGAAAGATAATATTTAATGAAACTTCATGTACCAATCACCCAGCTTAAATAATTACCAGTTCATTATTTTATTATCTATACCCACTTATCCCCTTCCTCTGGGCTTTTAAGCAAATATTGGATATATATGTGTGTGTAAATAATTTTTATTTTGAAATAACTTCAAACTTTGAAAAGTTGCAAGAATCACACAGGAATTTTCCTTAAGTCTTTACCCCAAATTTTCAGATACTAGCATCCTACCGTATTTGCTTTATCATTTCTCTCTTCATATATATGTGTGTGTGTATTTTATATATGTGTATGGAAAGAACTGTTTGAGAGGAGGTGCAGATATTATGTATCTTTACCCCTAAACATTTTATTTTGTCATTCTTAAAATCACTCAAAGTCATTGTTTTACGATAACCAGAATACAATTATTGACATGAAAAAATAATACTATTTAGTTTAGCAGTCAGCAAACAACGACCCTGGACCAAATTTAGCCGGCCAGCTGTTTGTGTGTGGTCCATGAGCTAAGAATAATGTTTATGTTTTTATTTATTTTTTAATTTTTTTTCAATATATGAAATTTATTGTCAAATTGGTTTCCATACAACACCCAGTGCTCATCCCAAAAGGTGCCCTCCTCAATACCCATCACCCACCCTCCCCTCCCTCCCACCCCCCATCAACCCTCAGTTTGTTCTCAGTTTTTAACAGTCTCTTATGCTTTGGCTCTCTCCCACTCTAACCTCTTTTTTTTTTTTTTTCCTTCCCCTCCTCCATGGGTTTCTGTTAAGTTTCTCAGGATCCACATAAGAGTGAAAACATATGGTATCTGTCTTTCTCTGTATGGCTTATTTCACTTAGCATCACACTCTCCAGTTCCATCCACGTTGCTACAAAGGGCCATATTTCGTTCTTTCTCATTGCCATGTAGT
This sequence comes from Acinonyx jubatus, assembly GCF_027475565.1. Classification (NCBI taxonomy): domain Eukaryota; kingdom Metazoa; phylum Chordata; class Mammalia; order Carnivora; family Felidae; genus Acinonyx; species Acinonyx jubatus. The sequence goes on from NC_069391.1 coordinate 28,200,401, forward strand.
TCTCCATTGTGTATATAAACCACAATTTCTTTATCCATTCATCAGTTGATGGACATGTAGGCTCTTTCCATAATTTGGCTATTGTTGAGAGTGCTGCTATAAACATTGGGGTACAAGTGCCCCTATGCATCAGTACTCCTGTATCCCTTGGGTAAATTCCAAGCAGCGCTATTGCTGGGTCATAGGGTAGGTCTATTTTTAATTTTCTGAGGAACATCCACACTGCTTTCCAGAGTGGCTGCACCAATTTGCATTCCCACCAACAGTGCAAGAGGGTTCCCATTTCTCCACATCCTCGCCAGCATCTATAGTCTCCTGATTTGTTCATTTTGGCCACTCTGACTGATGTGAGGTGATATCTGAGTGTGGTTTTGATTTGTATTTCCCTGATGAGGAGCGATGTTGAGCATCTTTTCATGTGCCTGTTGGCCATCCGGATGTCTTCTTTAGAGAAGTGTCTATTCATGTTTTCTGCCCATTTCTTCACTGGGTTATTTGTTTTTCGGGTGTGGAGTTTGGTGAGCTCTTTATAGATTTTGGATACTAGCCCTTTGTCCGATAGGTCATTTGCAAATATCTTTTCCCATTCCGTTGGTTGCCTTTTAGTTTTGTTGGTTGTTTCCTTTGCTGTGCAGAAGCTTTTTATCTTCTTGAGGTCCCAGTAATTCATTTTTGCTTTTAATTCCCTTGCCTTTGGGGATGTGTCGAGTAAGAGATTGCTACGGCTGAGGTCAGAGAGGTCTTTTCCTGCTTTCTCCTCTAGGGATTTGATGGTTTCCTGTCTCACATTCAGGTCCTTTATCCATTTTGAGTTTATTTTTGTGAATGGTGTGAGAAAGTGGTCTAGTTTCAACCTTCTGCATGTTGCTGTCCAGTTCTCCCAGCACCATTTGTTAAAGAGACTGTCTTTTTTCCATTGGGTGTTCTTTCCTGCTTTGTCAAAGATGAGTTGGCCATACGTTTGTGGGTCTAGTTCTGGGGTTTCTATTCTATTCCATTGGTCTATGTGTCTGTTTTTGTGCCAATGTTTATGTTTTTAAACTGTTGAAAAAAATTAAAATAATATTAATGCTCCATGGTACATGAAAATTATATGAATATCCAACTCAAGTGTCCCTAAAGTTTAAAAATTTAAAAAAAATTTTTTTAAGTTTATTTATTTTTGAGAGAGAGACAGAAAGAGCGAGCAGGGGAGGAGCTGAGAGAGTGGGAGAGAGAGAATGTCAAGCAGGCTCTGGGTTTTCAGCACGAAGCCCAATGTAGCTCGAACTCACAAACCATGACCTGAACTGAAACCAAGAGTCAGACACTTAACCGACTGAGCCACCCAGGTGCCCGTATTTTAAAAATTTTTTATGTGGAGATAAGTATAGACATATATTTATGCAATGCAAGTAAAAAATTGCAAAAATAGTATATAGAGTATCATGTACCATTAACCCTATTTCCCCCAATGATAACATGTTATGGTAGTATAATAGCAAAACCACAAAAATGACATTGGTTCAGTACTATTAACTACACTACAGTGCTTATTCAGTTTTCACAATTTTTCAATGTATTCGTGTGTGTGTGTGTGTGTGTGTGTGTGTGTGTGTGTATGTGTAGTTCTATTAAATGTTATCCTACATACACATTCTTGTAAACACTACCACAATGGAACAATGGAAGTAAAGTTTATTGACTGCTGATCTAATTGATAAACTTATTCAAGTCTCACCAATTTCCAAAACAGTCTTCATATTGAAATTTTTTGTTCAAGTCAAAGATTCAATTTAGAATAAAGTGCTGCATTTAGTATCATATCTCTTCAATCTCCTTTAATCTATAAATCTTTGGTTTTCATGACCTAAACATATTTAGAGGCCAGGTAGTTTAGAATTCCCTTTAAATTTAAATTTAAATTACACTTTGTTTCTTCATGATAAAATTCAAGTTATGCAATTTTTGGCAAGAATATCAAAAATTTATTTTTTCTTCTCAGCATATTATATCAGGAGACACCTGAGTTGATTCATTACTGGAAATATTAACATTGGTTACTGGTTAAGGTAGAGTGTGGTGGATTTCTCCTGTGTAAAATCACTGTTTTCCCCTTTTTTCATTGTTAAGTTCTTGTAAGAAGAAACATTGATATTATATGTATATCCTATTCTTCTAAAACTCATACCACCAGGTTTAGCATCAACTGATAATTCTAAATTAATTCTTTTTATAATGGTTGTCATTGGTGATTTTCTAATACCATCATTTCTTCTACATTTATCCATTGGCATTGTACTCAAAGGAATAGCTTTATAAATAAAATTTTTATTTATCCCTTGATTTATTTAAATCCATTTGAACTTACAACTTCTTATTTTATTCAATGCACTACAATCCACTATCACTATTATTAACTTCAATGCTCAATTTGGTCTGAATTTTACCTATCCCTTCCCTTCAAGTTGGTTCCTGTGTTCTTTTAAATTGTGCCCACAATTCTCTGAGCACTTCCTTACTTTCTCTTACTTTCTGGTAAAATAAGATGTTTCAACCTCATCTTGTACTTTCCAATCCCACTTCTTGGAAACTGTCATTTTTCTCAAAAGTCCTGGTTTCTTTTATGGAGAGTATACTTAGACACCAAAACTCATTGCTATCAGTTTATCATTGTTTGTAAGGTCCTCTCAGTAATTACAACTGTGAAATATATGTATGTAAATACCTACATGTATACCTATTTTAATAAAACCACTCGTTCATACTGATACATTAAAATTCAATTCAACTATACAAGTTTCACTCTTTCTTTTTTTTAATATTTGTACCTTCTATCCCTAGCAGTGAGATACTTCATTCTTAATAGTTTTATTGCTATGTCTTCAAGTTCACTTATATTTCATCTTCATTCTCTAATATACCATTAACCCCATGTAGTAGAATTTTTATTTTACAAATTGTGTACTCCATTTCCAGAAGTTATTTTTTTTAAATAACACTTAGGTTTATTATGTTCTTGGTTTTCTCTAAATTGTGGGTAATTTATAATAGCTCATCTGTTAGCTTCATTATCTCTATCATTTCCCAAACTTTTTATTGAATAGTTTTTATCTTTTTTCTGGTTATGGAACAGATTATACTGCCTTTTAGCATTTTTTAAAATTTTGAGTTGTATGCTAGCCATTTTGACCTTTATATCATTGAACGCTGGATTTCAGGGTCTCCCTTTAAAGTGTGTTAGATATATTCTGGCAGGCAGGTAGCTGTGGTTACCTTCACCCCTTTGGAATAAGTTTTTAACTTTATGAGGGTCGACCTAGAGTTGCATTTACCCTGGATCAGTGATTGTGATTTACTTTAGAACTGTGAATGATTTTCCCCCAGGAGACATTATGCAATGTCTGGATACAGTTTGGATTGTCATTACTTGCAGGGGGGAGGGGAACAATATTCCTAATGACAGATATTCTGCTACTAAAATATTTTAGGTAGAAAAAAGGATGTTATTAAACATACAATGGCCAGGACATAATCCTATAGCAAAGAATTATTCATCCCAAAGTGTCAATAATGCTGTAGTTGAGAATCCCTGTCTTGGAACTAGTTTCGCCCTACTGCTAGCTGACAATTCATGGGTGTCTAATAAATAGTTTGGATATTCAATGAAGATTTTCAACTCTCTTTGCTTGGAACTCAAACATCTCCCAAACCTTTGGGAGTGGTTTGGCTTATAATTCCCCACTGATCCATCTTTGCTTGGATTCATGGAGTTTCACTATTCTGCACATGTGCCTTAAAATTCATCAATAGACTTAATGGAACGTCTCTGCTGATATCTGGAGATTTTTCTTTGCCTAGATTTTTCACCTCCAGAATTCTTCCCTGTAAACCAGCTGCGCCAACTCCTTGAACTCTTTTTTGACTCTTTTTAATTTAGTGAGACCACTATGATCTATTTGGGATCCTCCTCCATGAATCATAATCTAAAAAGTAATCTTAAGTATCCTTTAATTTTAGTCTTTTCTTCCAGGGGTCATAGTCTTGCCTTGCTTGTTCAGTATGTCATCTAGCTTGTCCAGTTTTTTAATAGTTCATGGTGAGATGGCGAGAGTGGCTCTAGTTAGTTTATTATTCCCAGAGGCAGGTGTTGCTTCTTAGCTTTCCTGGTGGAAGTATCATTTTTACTTTTTCAGAACATTTAATACTATATTATTCTGACGTTCTCATTCTGACTTATATTTTATTCTCAGATATATAATTAAATATATGAAATGATTTCCATTTATCCTTTTGCCCATTTCCCCATTCATCTTTTGTTTGAATGAAGATTATTCTCTCATCAACTCTAAAAGGAGATTGTGAGTGTAACATTCCTTGGATCTTATATGTTTAAAACTATCTTTCAATAACATTAATATTTGAAGGACAGCTTGACTGAATATAAATTTCTTGGTACATATTTCTTTTCTTCAGTGTTTTGAAAATGCAACTCCATTGTATGATTTTTTCCCCCAGAAGTATCTTTTTGGATGAATTATTTTGCTGTTATAAGGAATTAACCACTTTGATTTAAAGATTTGAAGATTTTGTATTCATCTTTAAACTCTAATAGCTTTACTGAAATAATGTCAGAGTTGATTATGCTGAACTTATTTTTGCAGGTATCTGTTGGACGCTTTCAGTTTCTTTTTACTAAAAGTTTTTCTGGACTTATGTTTTAAATATTAATTCTATTTCATTGGTTTGTTTCTTTTTTAGAGACTTAAATTTTGTATACTTGTTGAAGAAACAATATTTCTCCTTTGCCTGTTCACTTCAACCACTTTTGTATACACATTCTTTATCTTATTTTCATTTTGTAGATTGCTTCCCTGTCTTTCTTCAATGCCCTTAATTAAATTGCATTTTAATTTATTTTACCTTGGCTACCTTTAATTTAGTCTTCATTTCCAACATGGTTTTGTATTTTACTTATTATTTCCTGAATTCGATCACTTATTTTTTCATTTCTTCCTGATACATTATTTGGTCAATTTCTTTTTCAAAAAATTTTTACATTAATCCTAGTACAGTTAACATACAATGTTGTATTAGTTCCAGGTGTACAATATAGTGATTTAACAATTCCATACAATACCCAGTGCTCATCAGAAAGTGTCCTCCTTAATCTGCATCACCTATTTCACCATCCCCCCCGACCTCCCCATCAGTTTTGTTGTCTATGGTTAAGAGTCTGTTTCTTGGTGTGTCTTTCTCCCCGCTTTTCTCATTTGTTTTGTTTCTTAAATTCCACATACGAGTGAAGTCATATGGTGTTTGTCTTCTTTCTCTGAGTGACTTATTTCGCTTAGTGTGCTTTCTTCCACAGCATATATACTAAAAAAAATAATAAAAGTCAATTTCTTTTTAATTTTTGAATTTCTGATTCAAAATAGTTTTTGATTCTTTCAAATGTTTGTTTGAAGATATTGGCCTCAATTTGTAGTGTTGTGTTACAGTTACAGTTACAGTTAATTTGCTTTTTTTCTTTTCTTTCTTTCTTTCTTTCTTTCTTTCTTTCTTTCTTTCTTTCTTTCTTTCTTTCTTCCTTTCTGTCTTTCCTTCCTTCCTTCCTTCCTTCTTCCTTCCTTCCTTCCTTCCTTATTTATTTATTTATTTTTTTGAGAACGAGAGGCAGAGGTTTCCATAAGCTGAGACATTTTGATTCTAATTTTCTATTTAATTTTATAGTTGCTTTGAATGTAGTTTGCTTTCATCATTCATTTCTTGATTTGGACTAGTTTATAAGATTTGTAGGTCAAGAGTGCCCTCGTCTGTCTGTGTTGTGAAGTAGAATTTCCTTAAATGATTGCTTTGGCTTCTTCCTTCCCTCCCCTTCTGCTGCTGCAGAAATAGAGGAAAATTTTTACCAGAATTAGCTTGCTAAAGCCATGTTAATCCTTTGTCCTGACAGCTGTCTGACCCTTCTGTTATCTTTTCCTTTATCTTGTTTGACTAAGTAGGAAGGACTTGTATGCCCTCTGATATTTTAGAACTTTTTTGGTCAGCATGAACCCAACTTTATTTTTTGTTTCTTTGTTCTTTCAATTCTAAAACCGCTAAAAGTGCCTCTCCCTTCCTTTTACTTACTTTCACCTCCAAATCTGGAGCTTTAAAAGATAGTCACCTCAGCTTACACACTTTTTAAAAAATGTTTATTTTATTTATTTTGAGAGAAAGAGAGAGAGCACAAGCAGGGGAGGGACAGAGAGAGAGAGAGAGAGAGAATCCCAAGGAGCCTCTGCACTATCAGTACAGAGCCTGACATGGGGCTTGATGTCATGAACAGCAAGATCATGACCTGAGCTGAAATCAAGAGATGGACACTTAAGTGACTGACCACCCAGTGCTCCTATACACACTTTTGTGTCCCTCTTATATTCAGGGCTCTGTCTTGATTTTAGGTCAATCTTAAATTTGCCACTAGTTTCCTTCTCTTTTCTACACAAGTTTTCACTCTATGAAAACACTCAGTGGGAGCCTGAGAGATACTAAAGTTGGATATTAAATTCTGTGCTTATAAGTAACTTGATGTTTGAGTATTTTTCTCTTTTTTGTAAAAACATGCTTTTATTGGAAAAACATATTCAGATATATAAAATTTGTAAAATCATTAGAAATCTCTTTTATTTATATGATTCTATATAGTGTTTATATGCAACAGTGTTGTAGACACATCTTTAAAAGAAGTAACACTGCACTTATTCACATATGATATTAGCATCTTTAGAAACATTTCCCATGAAATTTCCACTGAAATAATACTGCCCAGATAAAAGGTTATTCTATTACTATTAATCATTCTTTTATCTATGTTATTTGAAATATTACATTCAATGCACCACAGTGCAGTGAATGGATACATTTTATCTTCTACTTATGTCTAGACTGTGGGTTTGGGTAGTTTTATTTGTTCTTCTGTTGTACTCTATTGTTTTTGGAGAATATGTAGGGAGATATGGATTTAAGTAGCCACTATTATAATCACTAACCCATAAGTCTGTATATATTTTTTAATCACTTAAAAATAACACTTCATTTCTGAATGTATTAATGTTTATTTGCATAACAGTCAAATTGAGCATATTTTCATATATTCATTTTCTATTCTATGTCTTAGCTTGTGATTTTTCTTCATTTATTATTTAATTATCCATTTTCCACTTGGGTTTTAATTGAAAATTGGGCAAAGTAAATGAATTGGAGATTCCTATGTTTTTGTAAGAATTCTTTATATATCAAGATTATTATCACTTCTTCATATATTGCATTTTAAAAATATTTCAATATCTTTTGTTTTAATTTTTAATGTTTATTTATTATTGAGAGACAGAGAGAGACAGAGCATGAGCAGGGGAGGGGCAGGGAGAGGAGGAGACAGATTCTGAGGCAGGCTCCAGGCTCTGAGCTCTCAGCACAGAGCCTGACACGGGGCTTGAACTCACAAACTGCGAGATCAGGACCTGAGTCGAAGTCGGATGCTTAACCGCCTGAGCCTCCCAGGCGCCCCTGAATATTTCAATATCTTTAATGTACTTTTAATACTTTGTGTTATGTTTTTTGAATATTTTCCCATGATAACTTCTGAGCAATTATTATTTATAAAGAAACTATTTTTTATGTTTTTACTTTGATTCCAGTTAGCACACAGTGTTCTCTTGGTTTCAGGTGTACAATAAAGTGATTCAACAATTCCATACATCAGCTGGTGCTCATCACAACAAATGCACTCCTTAATTCCTAGTGCCTATTTCACCCATCCTATCTGGTAACCATCAGTTTGTCCTCTGTAGTTAAGAGTTTGTTTCTCGGTTTGTCTCTCTTATGTATATCTCTTTTTTTCCCTTTACTCATGTGCTTTGTTTCAATTCCACACATGAATGAATCATATACCATTTTTCTTTCTCAAACTGACATATTTCACTGAGCATTATACTCTCTAGCTCCATCCATGTTGTTGCAAATAGCAAGATTTCATTCTTTTTAATGGCTAATATTCCATTACTACATCTTCTTTATCTATTCCTCAATCATTGGGCACTTGGGCAGCTTCCATAGTTTGGCTATTGTGAATAATGCTGCTATAAACAAAGGGGTGCATGTACCCCTTTGAATTAGTGTTTTTGTATTCTTTGGGTAAATACAGAGTAGTGCGATTGCTGGATTGTAGGGGTAGTTCTATTTTTAACTTTTTGAGGAATCTCCATACTATTTTCCACAGTGGTGGCACCCGCTTGCATTCCCACCAACAGTGTACAAGGGTTTCTTTTTTTCCGCATCTTCCTTTTGTTTCTTGTGTTTTTGATTGTAGCCATTCTGACAAGTGTGAGGTGATACCTCATTGTAGTTTTGATTTGCACTTTTCTGATGATAAGTGATGAACATCTTTTCATGTGCCTGTTGGCCATCTGTATGTCTTCTCTGAAGAAATGTCTATTCATGCCTTCTGCCTATTTTTTTAATGTTTTTATTTTACTTTTGAGAGAGAGAGACAGATTGCGAGTGGGGGAGGGGCAGAGAGAGAGGGAGACAGAATCTGAAGCAGGCTCCAGGCTGTGAGCTATCAGCGCAGAGCCCGACACAGGGCTTGAACTCACAGACTGTGAGATCATGACCTGAGCCGAAGTCAGTCATTTATCCAACTGAGCCACCCAGGTGCCCCAGTCTTCTGCCTATTTTTAAATTGGATTATTTGTTTCCAGGTGTTGAATTATATCAGTTCTTCATTTATTTTGGATACTAGTCCTTTATCAGGTATGTCATTTGCAAATATCTTCTCCCATTTTATATGTTGCTTTTTAGTTTTGTTGATTGTTTCCTTTGCTGTGAAGAAGCTTGTTATTTTGATGAAGTCCCAATAGCTTATTTTTACTTTTTTTCCCCTGCTTCAGGGAAAGAAAAAAGTTGCTTCAGCCAGGTCAAAGAAGTTATTGCTTGTGTTCTCTTCAAGGATTTTTATAGTTTCAGGTTTCACATTTAGGTATTTAGTACATTTTGAATTTATTTTTGTGTATGGTGTAGAAAAGAGGTTCAGTTTCTTTCTTTTGCATGTTGTTGACCAGTTTTCCCAACATCATTTGTTGAAGAGACTACCTTTTCCCATTGGATATCCTTTTCTCCTTTCTTGAAGATTAACTGATCTTATAGTTGTGGATTTATTTCTGGATTTTCTATTCTGTTCTATTGATCTATATGTCTACTTTTGAGCCAGTACCATACCGTTTTGATTACTACAGCTTTGTAATATAACTTGGAGTCCATAATTGTGATGCCTCCACCTTTGCTTTTCTTTTCCAAGGTTGCTTTGACTATTTAGGGTTTTTTTGTGGTTCCATACAAATTTTAGGAGAGTTTGTTTTAGTTCTGTGAACAATGCTGTTGGTATTTTGATAAGGATTGCATTAAATGTGTAGATTGCTTTGGGTAGTTTAGACATTTTAACAATATTTCTACTTCCAATTCATGAGCATGGGATTTCCATTTCTTTTTGTCTTCTTTAATTTCTTTCTTGATGTCTTATAGTTTTCAGAATACAGGTCTTTCACTTTCAGGTCTTTGGTTAAGTTTATTCCTAGATATCTTATTATTTTGGTGCAGTTGTAAATGGGATTGCTTTCTTCATTTCTCTTCGTCTTTCTTCATTATTGGTGTATACAAAGGCAACAAATTTCTACATATTGATTTTGTATCCTGCAACTTTATTGAATTTATTTATCAGTTCTAGCAGTTATTTGGTGGAAGCTTTTGATTATTCTATACATAGAGTCATCTCCTCTGCAAATAGTGAAAGTTTTACTTCTTCCTGAATGATTTCAATGTTTTTTTTTTCTTTTTGTTTTCTGATTGCTGTGGCTAAGACTTCCAGTACTATGTTGAAGAAAAGTGGTGACAGTGGATGTTCTTGTCTTCTTCCTGAACTTAGGGGAAAAACTAATTTTTTCTCCATTGAAGATGATGTTACCTGTGGGTTTTTCATAGTGGCTTTTATTATGGTGAGGTATGTTCCCTCTAAACCTGCTTTGTTGAGGGTTTTTATCATGAATGGATATAGTACTTTATCAGATGCTTTTTCTGTGTCTATCGACATGATCATATAGTTTGTATCTTTTCTCTTATTGATGTGATATATCATATTAATTAGTTTGTGAATAATTAACCACCCTGCAATCCAGTAATAAATCCCACTTGATTGTGGTGAAGCATTTTTTAAAAGTATTGTTGGATTTGCTTTGCTAATATTTTGTTAAGGATTTTTGCGTCTATATTCATCAAGGATATTGGCCTGCAGTTGACTTCTTTTGTGTGGTCTCTTTATCTAGTTTTGGTATCAGAGTGATACTGGCCTCAGAGAATGCATCTGGAAATTTTATTTCCTTTTCTATTTTTTTGAATAGTTTGAGAAGAATACACACTAACTCTTCTTTAAATGTTTGATAGCATTCACCTGTGAAGCCATCTGGTCCTGGACTTTTGTTTCTTGGGAGTTTTTGATTATTGATTCAATTTCTTTGCTGGTTATCTGTTCAAATTTTCTATTTCTTCCTCTTTCAGTTTTGGTAATTTATACGTTTCTAGGAATTTATCCATTTCTGTTAGGTTGTCTAGTTTTTATTTATATTTTTGTGGTGGTATTGGTTATTATTTCTCCTCTTTCATTTGTGATTTTATTTGACTCCTTTCTTACATTTTCTTGATAAGTCTGGCTAGAGATGTATCAATTTCATTGATTTTTTCCAAGAAAACCATCTCCTGGTTTTATTGATCTGTTCTATTATTTTTTAAGTTTCTATATCATTTATTTCTGCTCTTATCTGTATATTTCATTCCTTCTTCTGGTTTTATGTTTTGTCTGTTGTTCTTTTTCTAGTTCCTTTAGGTGTAAGGTTAGGTTGTTTATTTGAAATTTACACTAACTTCTTGGTGTAGGCCTGCATTGCTATAACCATTTAGAACCATTTTGCTGCATCCCAAAGATTTTGGACCATTTTGTTTCATTTTCATTTGTTTCCATGAACTTTTTAACTTCTTTTTTGATTTCCTGGTTGACCTATTCATTGTTTAGTAGCATTTTATGTAACCTCCATGTATTTGTGGTCTTTACACATTTTTACTTGTGGTTGACTTCTAGTTTCATAGAATTTTTGTTAGAAAAAATTATTGGTATCATTTTGACCTTCTTGAATTTGTTGAAGCTTGTTTTGTGGCCTAATATGTGATCTTTTCTTGAGATTGTTTCATGTGCACTTGAGAATAATGTGTATTCTTCTCTTTTAGGATAGAACGTATGAATATATCTGTTAAATCCAATTGTTCCAGTGCGTCATTCAGAGCCATTGTTTCCATGTTGATTTTCTGTGTAGGTGATCTGTCCATAAATGTAAGCAGGGTATTAAACTTCCGTACTATTACTGTATTATTATGATTAGTTATTTTATGTTTATTAACAGTTTTATGTATTTCAGGGTTCTATGTTGGGTGCATAAATATTTACAATTGTTGTATCTTCTTTTTGGATGATTCCCTTTATTATTATTTAGTGTCCTTCTTTGTCTCTTGTTACAGTCTTTGTTTTAAAGCCTATTTTGTCCAATATAAGTATTGCTACTCTGGGTTTTTTTTGACATCCATTTGCATAATAGATAGATAAAGAGAGACAGAGAGAGATGATCTCCATTTGCATCCAACCCCTCACTTTCAACCCACAGATATCTTTAGGTAAAATGAGCCTGTTGTGGGCAGCATATAGATAGGTCTTGTTCTTTTTATCCATCATGTCACCCTATGTCTTTTGATTAGAGTGTTTAGACCTTTTTCATTCAAAGTAATTACTGATAAATATGTATTTATTGCCACTTTATTACTTGTTTTGTAGTTATTTCTGAAGATTTTCTCTGATCCTTTCTTGTCTTTCTCTCTGTCATGGTTTGTTGATTTTCTTTAGTGATATATTTGGATTTCTTTCTTTTTATTCTTTGCATATTTATTAGTGGTTTTTGATATATGGTTACCATTAGGTTCGTATATAATGCCTTCTGCATACAGTTATCTATATTAAGTTTATGGTTGTTTAAGTTTGAACCCATTGTTTACTTCTCCCATGTTTTAGGTATGTGTTATCATATTTTACATGCTTTTATTTTCACAGTTCCTTGATTTATTTTTTACAGAAATATTCATTTTTACTGGTTTTGTTTTTCCTACCTCACACTGTGGCTTTTGGTCTCTGCTTTCTTCTTAAAGAGTCCCCTTTCATATTTCTTACCCAGCTGGTTTAATGGGCATGAACTCCTTTAGATTTTGTTTAGAAAACTCTTTATCTCTCCTTCTGTTCTGAATGATAACCTTGATGGATAGAGTATTCTGGACTGTGGACTTTTCCCATTCAGCAGTTTGAATATATCATGCCTCTTCCTTCTGGCCTGAAAAGTTTCTGCTGAAAAATCTCCTGATAGCCTTATAGTTTTCCCATGTATATTACTATATTCTTTTGTCTTGCACCAGAACTGAGGCTCTGCAAAATTCCCCAGTCAGGAGATGTGGTGTGAGTAGGAATTTTGACTGGTCTTCTGTGGGAGGGAGCCTGCCTAGCTAGGATTAAGGCAAGTGAGAGTGGGAAGAGTAGTTCCACTGGAGTGCAGCAGGGTGGGGTTTGGTGTAAGTAAATTAGATAGTCAGTGTGGGCTTTGCACTGGTTCCTTAAGGTGTTCCAGTGCCCACACTGAGGGGTGGGGGAGAGAAACAGTGCTGGCTAGCTCCCTCACTCCTGGAGGGGTCCTTTGCAAACGCTGCCTCTCTGTGATGCATTCTGAGATGAGCAAATAAGTTTCCCACTGTGTGCCCCAGCTGGTGGTATCAAGATCACTGTTTCAACACCATATGTCCATGGGTTATTTGCCTGCCTTCTCTCCAAGAGCACCACAATGCCCTTCAGGTTCCATCCCATCCAAGCCTGCTGACCCTCAAAACTCCAGGCTTTAAGCTGGTTGCCAAAAGTCACAAGGTTCAGCCCTTCTCTCTCTTGAAGCCAACCACTATGGGGATTTGTTTTCCCCTTTCTCTCCCGTGTATGCTAGTTTGTCTCTCAACCCTCTCCACAACCATGGCTCTCCGTCCACCCCAGTGAAGCAGCCACAATCCATCTCTCTCCCAAACCACTTCTCTGCATGTCCTGACCTCTCTTGATGAGTCTCTTCTCTACCTGTAGCTGTGGGGTTTGTTCTGCCACTCTTCAGGTAAATTTCTGGGTTATTTAGGATTATTTGATAGTTATATAATTGTCTTTGTGGGAAGAGTAGAGCCCTCCTACTCCACTGCCATCTTCTAACCATTGTCCTATAGAGAAGCTATAATATATGTTATATATTATTATATAGCCAGGTAACTATATAATTGAACATTGTACATTATAGGGAATAGAAATTGAACATTTCTACTAATAATAGACTTTTTGGTTGATTCACTTAGCTTTTCTTAAAAAAAAAAGTGACTGTTAGTACTGATAACTTTCTTTTCTGTTCCTATATTTATATTCCTAGGTTTGTAAATTCATGTATTTGGAAAAATTTTATTATCCATAATAATTAATGTTGAATAATAAAGATATTAGAAGATGCTCTTATTTTGGCCCTGACTTTCACAGGAATGATTCATTCATGTGTTTTAACATGGAATATGATAGGACTATTGGTGTTAAAGCATATTTATCATTCAAAAATCTTCAATTGCAACAGGATTTTTAAATTAATTGGTATATTCATGACATTTTCTCCTTTTAAAATAACTCTGTATGTGTGATTTTACTGTTTCTATTGTTCACAATGTAATGAATTTCTATTATTTTCTTTATTTTTAAATGGACTAACTGAAAATTTTCCATGAACTCTATTGGGTTGATTTTTCTGTTTTCTTTATACCTGCTTTTGGTTCATTTGAAAAATATTTAAAGTGCTTATATATTTTCAACATTGTTGAAGGAAATGAGAATATAGTATAGTACAAGATAAAAAGGCTTGTGTTGTCATGAGACTTAGATTTTACAAATAGAAACACACAATAAACAACTAATAACAAATATCATTTTATAAATATGTTAGTTCCATGAGAATAAAACTGAATCAAATGCTAAGCATGTCTTGAGTAAATGGCATTTTAGACAGAAACCTCTGCCATTATTAATTTTTTTCTGTTTTCTTGGGGTTTTTTCTGTATATTAAAATTTTTTTAAGTGTTTATTTTTGAGAGATACAGAGTATGAGCGGGGGAGGGGCAGAGAGAAAGAGGGAGACACAGAATCTGAAGCAGTCTCCAGACTCTGAGCTGTTAGCACAGAGCCCAATGTGGGGCTCGAACTCACAAATGGCAAGATTATGAACTGAGCTGAAGTCAGATGCTCAACTAACTGAGCCACCCAGGCACCCTTTTTTTCTGTATTTTTTAAAATATAATTAGCTTCTGTGTTTTTATACCTTTTAATAATTAACCTTTTTAAAACTATTGGTTCAAAAGGAGATACCCTCAAGTTTAATTTTATTATGTTTGGGAAATTATTCTTAAAGATGCTAAGGAGAGGGAAGTATATAATATGCTACCTGGATTCATTCCTCAGCTTTGCTCCATCTGTATTAAAAGAATATGTAGGAGATAATTTATGATGATCTTTATGGTGACTGATGATCTTCAAGGGCTCAGATGAGCATCGAAGTATATATTATGATTTGTGTTTCAATTTGAATTGACCCTAAATCTTGGTGCTCCTGTACTCTCGAAAGAGGATAAATATGAGGATTCAAGAATTTAACCCAGCTTAAAACCTTCTTGAAGAACCTGGGCTTCACAGTTTTTCCAGTAGAACTGCCTGTTAGTAAATATGAGAGGGAAACATGAGTTGAAGAACGTTCAGTTTATTGTGAGAGAAAGAATAGCACAATGGTTAAGTTACTTGTTCTGAAGCCAAATTGCTTGGATCCCAGCCCTCTCCTGTATCTAATTTGTAAACAACATAAGTCACTTAATACTTGTTTTCTAAGGTTGCTTGTTTGGAAAGAGAGGTAGAAATATGGTTGATGAGATAGGATAAGTTACTATGAATACCAACTCATAACATTATTGTTTGTATTAAATTACTACATGTAAGGAACTTAGGAGAGTGTCTAGAACACAGTTATAACTCAATAAATGTTCTGGATTATTATTATTTATTACTATTTTTTTTTAGTATTTCTTTTAGTATTATTATTCCAGCTAGGAACCTTGCTCCATGAGAATTTTTGTTCTTTAAAAATTTTTTTTAATGTTTTATTTATTTTTGAGAGAAAGAGAGAGAGACAGAGTGTGAGCAAGGGAGGGGCAGAGAGAGAGGGAGACACAGAATCTAAAGCAGGCTCCAGGCTCCTAGCTGACAGCACAGAGCCTGACCTGGGGCTCGAACTCATGAACCATGAGATCATGATCTGAGCAGAAGTCAGTGCTTAACTGACTGAGTTACCCAGGCGCCCTATTCTCTCTTTATGATGATGATACCATAACACCTTGTAAATAAATTATTTTCCTTTGGAAGCTCTTGCTAGCCCTCATTTCTGTGGCAAAGTATTGCCTTTGTTCCCTGTTGAATTAATTTTTCCTACTCTATAGTCCTCTTTCTCATTACAGTGCAGTTATTTATGGTGAGTCCATCTTTCTGTGGTGATGCAGAAGCCACTCTGTTTCTGTGCCACTGATATGTTTCTGTGTTAGTTGAGATCATGTTAGAGCTGGTTAGGTAATCAGGTCTACTTCAATCCTGAAAGCAAAAGCGGAATCATCAGTTCCTCCCATTTTATTTGTGCAGGCTCTGATCTTTGAAAACAATGTAATGGTTTTTGGAAAGAAACAAGTTATAAATCCAGACTGAGGCATACTCCTAATTTATTATGGACTTATGAAACATCTCTTGCCCAGGCCCATACTGCTAAGGGAGCTTAGCAAAGAACAAGATGTGGTTTCCAGTAAAACACTAAATATTAGAATATGGCCTGCATTCCCATAGGAAGAGATCTACCAGTACCAATATGTACTAACAAATAGAAAATAAATGGTTTCCTAGTGTGAAAGGATTTCAATCTAAAATTGGACCAGAGGATATGAAAGAGAAGGATCTCATGCATTTGCCCTCAGGAATACAAAACTTAAAAACTGAGACTGAGTCCCTGTGAATGCCTGACTTACAGAAAACTGGAATTTTCTCCTGACATTGAACATTTGCCAACAATCTCTCCCTATCCTCAAGCAAGGGAAATTACTGCTTTGACTCTGGCTGGACTCCCCCAACTCTTTGCATTCCTTGCCCCTAAATACAGCTCAACCCAAACCTTCAATGGGCTTGCCTGTGGTTTGCTGCAATTTAAGTTTCCCAGGTTGCAATTTATCTTCTATTCCTGATTAAACTCAATTTTTGGTAAATTCAAACCTGCCTCAGTTTACCTCTTTATTGGGTTGACACTATGGTACTTGGCTCCCTTTGGAATCTACAGATTTTACAGGGTTAGAGGTCACTTGGTGGCTCATTAGCTTTAGTCTGTTGTGAAAGAGATGGATAGAAAGGTTTTGGCAGGGGTCTTAATTCTCCAAGCAACTGAAACTGTGGAATAATGAGAAGAGTGATCATATTAAAGTCACATAGGGTGCAGTTGCATAGGAGCCATTGTGCCACTACCTAATTGGGGATTCTAGGCTAGGTTATTTCATTTCTTTGGACTTTAGTTTCTTTATTGGTGTAAAGTAATCTAGTAAATAATAAATGATGAATAAAAAATATGATATAATTTGTAATCTCTATAAAACATCATTTAAAATGACTTACCATTACATGGGTTCACATTCACCATAGTTTTGATTATGTTTCCAAAGAAAGTTATGCTATCTAAGACTTTTTCTTAACCTATATGTGGTGACTTATAACTCCTTCAAAGTTGAATGAATTTGGACAGTTAATCTATGAGCTTTAGCTTCCTATCCATAAAATGGGAATAATAATACCTGTTTCTTAGATTTATTGATAGAGCTCAATTAAATAATAGCTATTAATTACCAACTACTGTACCTGGCAAAATAAAATGAAAATACTGCACAGTATTAGTTTTGTCTGCCTTTCACTTTTTCTTTAATTTTATTTCTACCTCTTTTTTTCCCCTAATTAGCCCATAGACTTTACCTTAATTATAGGGTAGGCTCTGGTTGTTTGACTTGGAGGATTTTCTTTTTTAAAAAAAATAATTTATTCAAATTCAAGTTAGTCAACATACAGTGTGGTATTGGTTTCAGGAGTAGAGCCCAGTGATTCATCATTTACATATGACACCCAGTGCTCATCCTAAGAAGTGCTCTCCTTAATGCCCATCTCCCATTTAGCCCATCCACCCACCCACTTCTCCTCTAGCAGCTCTCAGTTCTTATGTCTCTTATGGTTTGCCTCCCTCTCTGTTTTTATCTTATTTTCCTTCTCTTCCCGTATGTTCATTTGTTTTTCTCTTAAATTCCACATATGAGTGAAATTACATGATATTTGTCTTTCTCTGACTGACTTATTTCTCTTGGCATAATACCCTCTAGTTCCATTCATGTTGTTGCAAAGGGCAAGATTTCATTCTTTTTGATCACCAAGTAATATTCCATTGTATGTATATACCACATCTTTATCCATTCATCAGTCGATGGACATTTGGACTGTTTGCATAATTTAGCTATTGTTGATAGCACTGCTATAAACATTATGGGAGATTTTCTTATCAAGACTAAATTCTGGGTTCTCTTAAAGGGTATGAAGGGACCAGGCCCAGAGGCTGCCTAGGTTTTTTTGTTTGTTTGTTTTTTGTTTTTATAAGATTTACCTATAAGTATTGAGCTTATCATTGCCAAGGTCTTTCTTCTTATCTCATCTTTTCTCTCTCCTTTCTACCTTTTCCCATCCTATCATAAACCAAATTAAAATGTTCATCTTCACTATGGTAGTTCTCTTTTTGTTGTACCACCCTGCTGTGATTTTTGGCAGCTGTATGTATCCTTCCTTGGGGATTTATTTCAGCTGGATAGAGCTGTCTTGCCCATGGCTTTTACTCCTTCCTAGGGGCAGACTTTATCCAATGACTGGTCCATGCAGGGGTACAAAAGCCCTAGACCTTAGCCTCAATTTGGGATTTCTCTAAAGGACCATCTTAGTTTTAGAGATCACTGTGGGATTGACTGAGGTTTCTGATGATCCTGGGTTGCAATTAACTTCCTCCTGCATAGTCCTCTTCTCTCACCCTCTAACAGATGTTGTTTCTGAGGGCATGCCCCAGTAAACCTCCAGTGGTAAATCTCCATCTCAGAGTTTGTTTCCTGGGAAACCAGCTTATGATAGTCTTAGATAGCTTGTACCCCAAAAGATTTACTTAGTAGGACTCATTTTTCTCATCAACTACACAGACATTGCAAGAGTAGAAAACTGTGCACATAAATTCCAATTATTAGGCTCAGGTGTACTAATTTTTGTACCTATTCTTTTTTGTGTTAGGCTGAGTAGGGAAATTATGGAAAGTCCAGAAAGACCATTTTAGAAGATGAAAATATTGTCTACACCAGTAGACATGCATGTGCTCTTCCTTCAGGATTGCCTCTGTTTTCAGCCAACCTGAAAAACTCATCCTTGACTTCGCCCTCAGAATGAAGATCCTACTTTAGATATTGTCCAGAATAGCTGTTATCTCATGAACAGTTGACCATCTACTCTGGGTCACTTAATCTGGAAACCAACATGATGAAAACACAAATGATATGGGCCCACTTGCAACCTCTTCTTAGCAATAAAAACAACACCAACAAAAGAGAGACTAATAGCGCTTTTTGTAATGTTTATTTATTTTTGAGAGAGAGAGAGAGAGAAAGAGAGAGAGCATGATCAGGGGAGGGGCAGAGAGAGAGAGAGAGAGAGAGAGAGACAGAATCCAAAGCAGGTTCCAGGCTGGACGTGGGGCTCAAACTCATAAACCGTGAGATCATGACCTGAGCTGAAGTCAGACACTTAATCAACTGAGCCACTCAGGTGCCCCGACTAATAGCACTTTTAATTTTATTTTAAAATTTATTCAAATACATCATGCATAAAAAAATTATACCTAACATACATGTGGACTGTATAATAGGGTAAACACATATTTAAAAATTGAGGTGAAAGTAAATTAGTAAAGTTTGAAAACAAACATGTAGAATAAATTCTTTCAAATTTTCAGAAAGTTTGTCACAATCTCTTCTTGAACATCCTACATGTAAAGTAAGAGATGGAGACAAGATCAGACATTAGGTTTACAGGGCTCATAACATTATTTTCAGTAAGGTCAAAGGGATTTTTTTCTTTGTAGGATTTTAGAACTTTAAGTTAACAATAAAAAAGATGAACCAAAAAAAAACAAGGAACAAAAAACTAAACCCACAAGAGATGATTTTCTTCTTCTTAAATAGGATAGCATTTAATAGGGTACCTTCTCAAATAGGTAGCATCCAGCCCTGGAATGCTAAGAGATACCTTATTTTGGATCTAGATGGAAAATATTCCTTTGTTGTCATCTAGTTTCTAGGACTTAATCTTACCAACTGCAATGTGACCTTTCCTTTGACTCCACTTTTGAAATTGGCTTTCATGGTCAATCCTCATGTTTCATCATTAGCCAGAATTATTTTACTTCCAATGCCTCAGCTTCTCAAAATATTACTGCTGAAATACTCTCTATGCATAGATTACAACATACAGCTCTGTGAAGTAGCCATGGGTTGACTTTTAAGTCCAGATATTTGATTCACTATAGCTCTAGCTACTATTCTATGTCTTATATACACATATTTGAAAGTTCTGAAGGTAGGCCCATTTTTTCTGAAATTCCTCTGCATTTAAATGATCAAATTCACTCCATCTGAATGCCCACTAATACCCTTATATAAGATACCATTTAATAAGAGAAATGAAGACAAATATTAAATGGGAGAAGTGAAACAAAAAACAAAATCATTGTAGATAGAATATATTGGGAAAAAATAGTTTTAGACAATTTAATTTTGGTTGAATTAGTGTTGCAGTTTCATTTAGTTATATTACCTATTTTAATAGAGCTGAAGCATGTAAAGTAAATTGGTATAACCCCTTTTGAAAGTAATTTGGAGTTATATATCAAGAACTATAAAACTTTTCTACTGAGAGCCATAAAATTGTTCATTGCCTTTGATGAAGTAAAGCCACCCCGGGAATTTATTCTACGATATAATCAAAAAGAAGGGAAAATCAAACATAAGAAGGTATTTATTTCAGCATTAGTGACAATAGACACTGATCAGAAATAATCTTGAGTATAGGAATGATTAAAATATATTTTTTAAGTTCGTATGATTAAATATATAGCTACTAAAATGATAATTAGATACAGAATGGCAACTTTGTGGACAAGGTGGACAGTTGTGGGCCCATATCTATAATTACACATAGAGAATGGAGAGACTACACTATCATCTGTCATCCCTGCATGGATGACAGATTAAGATCTTCAATACTGCCTATTGATGATTTGATGTCCTAAGGCTCAACCTCTTCTCTTATCCACACCCACTACCTTGATAATCTTATCCCATCTCTTGATTTTAAATACCACTCATATGCTGATGACTCCCAAATTGATATCCCTATTCCAGACTTCTGCTCTAAGCACAAGACTTGTATATTCTTCAGCATTGTTGTCATATTTAAGAGATATTTTGAACCTAATGTCTACAATGAATACTTGGTATTCTCCCACAGACCCACTCCAACTATAGCCTTTCTTCTTTCAGTGAGTTACAGCTCTGTCCTTTTCACCCTTCAGTGTGAAAACCTTGAAGTCATCTTTGATGCTTCTCTTCCTTTGTCACACATATCCAATACTTTGGGAAATCCTGTTGGTTCTGCCTTCTCAATGTATCCAGAATTAACTATTAATCATCTTTTCCATAACTATCACTCTGGTCTGGGCTAAAATTACTACAATATGTTTCCAAAGTCTTCCTGACTCTAAAATTATCCCCCACAGACTGATCTTAACACAACATGCAGATGATTTTTGAAGAAAACTCTTAATACTGTAGTATGTTAACATGATTGACATTTTAAAGGAGAGAGCTGTGGATGCCAAATTAAGGTCCCAAATTCCATGTTTCTGATTCTAGCTTTTAGGATCATTCTGCTGTGATTGTTCTTTAATGATAAGAGGTCTTGCTAAAGTAATAAGATTAAAAAAAAAAACTAAGCATATTTAAATAGACTTTAAAATATTTCATTTCTCTTGTGTATTTAGAATATATGTTTCAAATAAAGTTGATGAATTTGTTTCTTTACTTTTTTCTGTATACAAATGAAAGCTACGGCAAACAAAACAGAACAAAACCTTGCATTTAAACAGTTCTTCTTTGAACAGAGTCCCAAGGGTATTGTATTCAAACTTATTACATCATTAAATGGATTCTTCCCTGGCACTTTATAATGAAGCTCTAGAAGACAACATATATTTTCCTTAAATTCTGATCAATTATGATATGGGGTATTCTTATGTCCTTGATGCTTAACACATCTCTCTCCACCTCCAATTCTAAAAGCATTAAGTAATATGATTCAATATTTTCCCTTTAATGCTGTGAGTCAGAATTCTTATAATGCTCACATGATAAGAATAACCAATTCTTATAAAACATGCAGATTAACAGATCTTTCCTCTTGAAATTCTGACTTGATGGATCTAGGTTGAGCATGAACATGATATTTTAGGCAAGCCTTCCAGATGATTTTGATTTCTAGAATTGTTTAGTAAAGCTTCAGGATAACTTAAAACAAGTAAAGTAGCACAGGTATTAGTATATTCTTTCGTTGTGGGAAATTGCTGAAATGAAAACTAAAAGACCACATGAGAAATCATGTAAAGTCTCATTAACCTGAAAAAGAAAAGAAAAGAAAAAAAAAAACTTTTGATCAGACAGACATTTAGGAATCTATTGGCATGGGTAAGTTCCCATTTACTGGGCGATTGCAAAGGCAAATGTTTCCTCTGAGCTCACATGAATATATTTAAAAGTGATACATAGCAGTGGGTCACAGTGATATGTCCTATAGACCTTGGAATCTAGGTTACTCTCTGAAAGTTGAAACAAGTTTTCCACAAAGAGTCAAAGTTATGCATCTGTTGAAATTAACCACTGTGTGAGTGAAATCCTGAGTGAAATCTAAGGACACTGAATATGAATATTTCAAAGTATAAACTACATGTTACCTCAGAGAAGTGGGACTGGAATACAATGCAGTTTTGTAAGCTTCATTGATGAAGCTCTTGATGAGAATGTGGTTTCCCTCTTGATGAAGAATGTGGTAACACTGGAGGTTGCTCATCATGCAACATAGAATAATGAAGAAGTAATCAAAATACAATTCAGGATTACATATTTAGTTCCATTTTTGTAATACAGCATACAAAACATACTTGAACCATGCAGAAGTTTACTCAATCTGGGGTCTAGCTGACTAGACAAGATGACTCTTGCAAAATCCCCTGAAATCTCAGGACCCTCTCTAGGCCTACGGTGATCCAACAAGGTGGTATAAAGCCATTTCATTGGATTTTGCCTAAAGAGAGTGGAGTTGGCTTATTTCACGAACAATAATCAGCTCATCCACATCCCTCAAAAACAATGATAGACAAATTTGTTGAAGAAAATATCATATGCCCACTGGAACTGATGAGGCATAAGACTTTAATTTTAACACCTTATTTACAGATTTTCTTTTCATGCATGTAAACAAGTAAGATGAATATGTATAGGCTCAGTGTTTGTGATTACCTGAAATCACTGTCATAAATGATTATAGAGATTGAATAATCATATATATACATATATATGTATATATATATGTATATATAATAGGTTATAGAGATTGAATAATTCCTTGAAAGCTCTGACTTGTTCAGGCTGAGACCTTATGCAACAATTATCTATAATTGTTCTACCTTCTCTAAATCTAAAACTCAGGGAGATTGTATTTATGCTAGCAAGAGTCACTTGATCCATATAATAAAGTCACCACCCATGTATGTCCAAGAATACCTCTCTGATAAAGAGGAAAGAAAGATATGTTTACACATTGACTTCATTATTTCCTAGTTCCAGGGAAGGTGGAAAAGACAAAAACTCACCAATATGCAATATTGATAAAGTTATACTTTATGTAATTTTGCTCACATATTAAATATATCCATGAATCTTTTCCCATAATATGTGTGTACATTCATAAATCAATTCTTTTCCAATGTAATCTCTACAGGGTAGGAATCTTTTCTTTATCAGACTTAATAGGTCAATTAACCATGTCTAAGAATAGTAACATGGTGTGGTTATGTGTTGATGAATTCACTGAGGCATTCGAAGTTTAATATGAGAGTGTTTTGACATTATTACCATAAGCATTTCAAGATGTCCCAAAGTTATTTCTTTACTCCACTTCATATGCAGGATTACAATTGTGCAGACCCTTGTTATGATATCTTTGCACATACAGAGATATTTATTCATCCCCCCAGATACACATCCCAAATAACAAAATCATTCATGCTATAGTTCATCAAACCTGAAACCATATTTTTCACATTTTAACATTTAGAGACTAGGAAAACTTCTAAAATTAATAGTATCTTGGTTTTATGAATTATGACATATTTATACCTTAAATTATATCAACACTTATGTAAAATTACCTATTTCTTCATAAATTCAGATATAATTGCAAATCATATAAGAAGAAATTATTTAAAAATTTACTAGGCTTAAAATTTTACAATCTTGCGGTATTAGTTGCCATGGTGATGCTACAGTTGACTATTAGATGTATAGCAAGTCAAACAGGAAATAAGAAATTATCTAATTTTAATGTTATATTAATATTCAATAAATTTTAAATACTTTTTGGAAACATAATTCATTCTTTCTAAATGATTCATTAATTTCAGCAGTTTTATTTACAAGATAAATCAAGATATTGAACTTAATGTTGAACTATCAAAAATGAGTATTTTCCAGGGTTTGGTTTATAGCAACTATTTTGCAACTTTCTGGATAATGTTGGAGATTATTCAGATGAGTGTGCTTGCTCTGATATTATTGAGGACAGAAATTAACACAGTACCAAAAGGATTTCTAATCAGCAACCTTTTCATAGCTGCTTTCACCTCTTTGTTCCGTAGACTATAGATGATAGGATTCAACATGGGGGTTAATCCGCCATATACCAAAGCTATAAATTTATCTATTTCCTGTGAATCCACAGCTGAGGGCTTTAGGTACATGGAGAGAGCTGTCCCAAAGAACAAAACCACCACAGTCAGGTGGGCTGCACATGTTGAAAAGGCTTTGCTTCGACCACCCACTGAACTAATTCTTAGGATGTTGGAGAGAATGAATGCATAAGATATACAAATTAGAAGCACTGGCATGGGAAGGATAAGTGTGGTGATCACCAGCATGAGTAATTCCACCATGGAGGTGTCCACACAAACCAGTTTCAAGACAGCCAGAATTTCACAAGCAAAATGATTGATTGTGTTATGACCACACAGAGAGAGCTGCAGCACAAATACTGTTTCCACCAGGGTGGTGAGGTAGCCTGTCAACCAGGAACCAGCTGCAATCTGCAAACAAACCTTCTTGTTCATTATGATGGGGTATCTCAGGGGGTTGCAGATGGCCACGTATCGGTCATATGCCATCAAGGACAAGAGCACACACTCAGTGGCACCCATAGCTAGAGAGAAGTACATCTGAGCAACACACCCTACGAATGAGATGGTGTTTTCCCCTGTAACAAAGTTTGTCAGCATTGGAGTAAAAGCAGAAGAAGTGTACCAGATGTCTAAAAAGGAGAGGTTGCTGAGGAAGAAGTACATGGGTTTGTGTAGGTAGGAATCCAGAATGGTGATGGAGATCAGAATGATATTACCCAGCAGGGTGATCAGGTACATCAGCAAGCACAGCACAAATACTATGACCTCAACTTTGGGGTAGTGCGAAAATCCCAGGAGGAAAAAAACTGTTACAGATGTCAAATTTCCCTGAAACATTTTATTATGTCATATTCATTTGTATATATGCACAGAAAGATTAACATCATATATTATATATAAAACATAAGATCCCCTCCCTTCGTATTTTCTGGCATTTGTTTCTTCATATGAACTTGTAGTCTATGATATAGACTTGTAGTCTGTGTAGTCAAATGCTTCTCCAGCTTGCTGATAGTAATATATGTTTGAAGGAATTTGTCATTAATTAGGAAAATTTCAAGTAGGAAGTCAACAGGTAAATCCTCAAGCTGTTATTTTTGATACAAGATTTTTTGGCAGTGTTAGGAAGGGAGAGGTTTATTTCATAAACATCATGAGAGATTGATGAAAGAAATAATCTTATGCATTCTTTCTTTTTCTGAAATCACATTTGTAACTGATCTATAGCTAAGTCATTAATTTACCTGAGCCATTGGAATTATTTTCTTACCCTAGTTTGGTAACAGTCTTCTTACTTAGGAATTGTTCTGCTCTCCAAGCTTATCATATTTTCTGTCACTCCTGGAATTCTGTCCAAAATAATTTGGGAGATTCAGTGAGTTAAAAAAAGTTATAAATTTCTGCAGTCATAGATTAATTAACCAAAAGCCTTGGACATTTCAACACAAGTCCACAGTTTCCATTTCAAACCCAGGAAGATGATGACAGATATTCTCATGGTGGTAGACATATATAGATATTTCTTTCATATAGCTACAATTTGCCTGGCATCTGTGCTCCAGAATCATCCTTCAAAAGACCAACTATTGGCACTATAAGGCAATTTAAGCTTTTTGTTGCTTATGAGAAGTTTCCAATTCATGTAGCAAATTAAACTTAGAACTCTATTTGTGCAGAATTAAAATTCTGAAACTCCAGGGATAATGTCCCATAGATCCAATTATAGTCAGTAACTGGTCTGTTATAATTGCAGTGTTATTCAAACAAGAAATAAACATATTCCTATCTACACTATCTTTGGGAAGGGAACTTTTCTCTGCTTCTGATTGTGTTATAAAATCAGTCAAGCTGGCTAATTTTAAAAAAGTTAAGGCGAATGAATAATGTTGACAGTTTCTCCTTTAGATTGTAGGAGTGTTTCATAATGTGTACAATATGAAGTTATACTTGATATGGAGCCCACCAAAGATGGAAGAAGGAGAACTTAAGTAACTCTTCCATTGCTCATCATAGCTCAAAGATAAGATGAGAGTAAATGTTCTTCATGGAACTTGAAGGGACAATTTGTTTTAAAGAACACCTCTTTTAAGGTAGAACCATTTTGAGAAGATAGTTTCACCAGATAAAGGCATCTTGATCCTTCAGAAATCCACTGAATGCTCCATTTGAGTGATTTTTATAATCTCTATTTATAATTTTCTGTTTTCCAAATGAGCAACTAATGGCGAATAGTGTATATGGTGGTATGGAGAAAACATGCTGTCAGTCTCATCACTATGCAATTGTGTTTGGATGCCTTGGTTTTAGTAACAGATTGTAATCATGACTATTACTAAATTACTTATATCACATCAAATATGTTTTCATTCTCAGAGAAGTTTATAAATTTGAACTATTGCCAAGATTATTTAAAAAAACAACAACAACCAGAAATCCTGTCCTCACTGTTTGCTTTATTACAAACGGAATGTAGCCGTGAGGTCTTCTATTTCCTCTGCTCTCGTAGGGATATAACCTTCAAGGCCCTGGGATGATTCACTTCTTTAACTACAGGACATCTTGGTGCACAGGAAACAATACGGCTTTAGTGCTGCAAATACTTCCCACTTCACCACTTCAGTTTTGTTATCTAGAGCAAGTTGGTGATCCTCATTGAGATTTAGCTTATTTGTAAAAGAGCAATGATAATATTTCTTTATCAGGGTCGTTATGAGGAGTAGAGAGATATTTTATGTAAAGCAACTTACATAGTATCTGATTTATAGTATACACTCATAGATTTCAGATTTTTCTCTCTTCTGTGGTTTTCTGTTTGCTTCTTGAATCCTCTTCCTTTCCTGTATTTACTGCATTTACTGGATTTACTTCCCCTTCTCACTGTTTCCTTCCTTTTTGACTACAGCAATATTATTACTTTCCCCCCTCATTTAGACAAGATTAACTGCAACCATAATACAAATGGTTGAAGCAAAAGGAAGAAGCTGACTGACATCTGGCCCCAGAATCCCATTTCCCTCTGAATTTATTTATTGACTACCATTCCCAACTTGTTTGATTTCTTGAACTTGTAAAGCTGTAAGGCTTATACGGCTGGAAGTAAATAATTTAGGTTGGCTTCACTGTGCCTAGGAGAGAACTGTACTGTAGGGCTACCCCACAAAGATTTAAAGGAAGGCAGTGACTAAGACTGAGGAAGGTTGCTGACCTGACTCCTCCCACTATGCATAAAGCACCAAACCACACTTCTGCTTTGTAGATAAATCAAAGCACACTAAAAAGAAGAGAAATTCTGACACTCCATGGAAAAATTCAAACTCTGTTTATGATAAAGCACACTCAGCAAACTAGCAGTAAAAGGATACTTCCATGAGGAATGAGCAAGATGGTGGAATGATAGTTTTCAGAACTTGTACCCTCACAGAAGCATGTTTGAACAACTATCCACAAATGAAAATACCTTTACAAAAGCTAAGGATTTCAGGTGAAAGATTATGGATTGGTGAATACTTCTGGGTCTCCATTGAAATCCAGAACAGAAATAAGAAAAGACACATTGAAGGGGGTAAGAACAACACTTTCACATTACCCATGTCATCCTTTCCTCAAGCCTGAGTAGTGCGATGCATAGAGACACCTCATGGGGGAAGAAGAATGAAGTGGTATCCAAATTTACCATGAACTTCAGCATAGAGCTCACCCCAGTGAACCCTGGCACCTTGGCTCCAGGCTTACACCCCCAGAATAAGGCTCCTGGCCACCACAGTGCCAGGCCAGGCCCTGAGGCTCCAGGCTAAATGCCTGCCCTTATAGATCAAGCTTCCACGACCCCACTGTCAGGCAGGAAGCTGCAGCACCAGCATATAGGCCAACCCTCACTGATTATCACAATAGATGCGGGAAAAAAAAAGTGACAGAATTCATGATAAAAACTCTCAACAAATTATAAAGAGTGTGCTTCAACATAATAAAGACCATATGTGACAAGTCCACAGCTAACTTCATATTCAACAGTGGAAAACTCAAAACTTTTCCTCTAAGACCAGAAACAAGACAAGGTTGCCCACTCCTGCCGTTTCTATTCGGTATAATAAATACTGGAAGTCATAGCAGAAGCAATTAGACAAGAAGAAGAAATAAAAGGCATCCAAAGTGGAAAGGAAGAATGAAAACTGTCTGTTTTTGCAGATTACATTTTCTTTAAATATAGAAAACCCTGAAGACTCCACCAAAACTCTGCTAGAACTAATAAACAAATTCAGTAAAGTTGCAAGATACAAAAATCAATGTACAAAAATCTGTTGCATTGATATACACTAAAAATGAACTATCAAAAGAGATATTAAGAAAATAATCCCATTTATAATAGCATTAAAAATAATGAAATACTTAGGAATAAATTTAACCAAGGAGATGAAAGTTATGTACACTAAAAAATAAAGACATTGATTACAGAAATTGAAAAAATGCAAATAAATGGAAAGATATCCACACTCATGGATTGGAAGAATTAATATTGTTAAAATGTCCATACCACCCAAAGCAATCTACAGATTCAGTGAAATTCTTATTAAAATTCTTATGGCATTTTTTGCAGAAATAGAAAAAAACAATCCTAAAATTTCTACGGAACCACAAAAGAGCTCAAATAGTCAAAGCAATCTTGAGAAAGAACAAAGCTGGAAGCATACTTTCTGAATTCAAAATATACTACAAAGCTGTAGTGATTAAAACAGCATGATACTGACATAAAAGCAGATGTATAGATCAATGGGAACAGAATAGAGAAACCAGAAATAAGTTAATGCATTTACATGATCTTTAACAAAAGTGCCAAGATTATACAATAGGAAAAGGACAGTCTTTTCAAAAATGGTGTTTGTAAATTGAATATCCACATGCAGAAGAATGAAATTGGACTCTTCAGACCATATACTTACATCACCTCAAAATGGATTAAAGACTTAAATATAAGACTTGAAACTGTAAGACTACTAATAGAAAACATAGGGATAAAGCTTTTTAACATTGGTCTTGACAATGATTTTTTATTATGAATCCAAAAGCACAGGCAACAAAAGCAAAAATTGAAAAATGGGATTGCATCAAACTAAAAAGTTTCTGCAAAGAACAATCAACATCAAAGAACAAAGAACAACCAACAGAATGACGAGTCAACCTATGGAATGGGAGAAAATATTTGTAAAACGCCAAAATTTATAAGGAGCTCAACTCTGGAAACAAATACCCAATTTAAAAACTGGCAAAGGACCTAAATAGACGTTTTTCCAAAGAAGACATACAAATAGCCAATAGGTATATGAAAAAATGCTCAACATTATTAATCATCAGAGAAATGTATATCATAACTGTAAATGACAAACTGATAGTTACCAGAGGGGAAGTGGGTAGGGGGCTGGGTTAAATAGGTGATGGGGATTAAGAAGTGCACTTGTAGTGTTGAGCACTGGGTATTGTATGGAAGTGTTGAATCACTAAATTGCACACCTGAAACTGATATTACACTGTATGTTAAATAACTGGAATTCAAATAAAAACTTTTGAGCTATCACCTTCCATCTGTTAGATGGACTTCCTCAAAAACTAAAAGTAGTATTACCATATGATCTAACAATTCCATTTCTGAGTATATATGCAAAGGAAATGAAATCAGTATCTCAAAGAGATATCACCACTCCCATGTTTTTTATAGCATTAGTCACAATAGTAAGGTTAGGGAATCATCCAAGTGTCTATTAATGGATGAATAGATAAAGAGAATATGGTAAATTCATATAATTGAATATTATTCAGTCTTAAAAAGAAAAGGAAATATTGTCACATGCTAAAATTAAGATGAATATCAAGGACATTATACTAAGTCAAATAAGCCAGGCACAGAAAGTCAAATACTACATTGTTTCACTGATGTGTGGAATCTAAAAAAGTTGAACTCATGGATAGAGTGGAATGGTGCCAGGTGGGGTGTCCAGATTAGACGATATTGGGAAATGTTGGTCAAATGGTACAAAGTTTCAGTTATGCAGGATGAATAATTTCTAGAGATCTAATGTACAGCATGGTGACTATAGTTAATAATACTATATTTTATACTTGAAATTTGCTAAGAGAGTTGATCTTAAGTGTTCACTCTGCATACACACACAAAAATGATAACTGTATGAGGTGATGGATATGTTAATAGCATTATTATGGTAATCATTTAATAATGTATATGCATTTCAAGCATTACATTGTATACCATAAATACATAACCTTTAATTTGTCAATTGTACTTATATAAAGCTAGGAAAAAATTTAAAATATTACCTAAAACAATAAGAAGACACTTCCAAAACATAATAAAGGCTATCTGTGGAAGACTTCAGCTAACATTAAACATAATGAAAGAAGAGCTGAAGTTTTTAACTTTGAAAATTATAAAATTTTGGGGGGTGCCTGGGTGGCTCAGTCAGTTAGGTGTCCAACTTTGGCTCAGGTCATGATTTTGCAGTTTGTGGGTTCAAGCCCCGCATCAGGCTCTGTGCTGACAGCTCGGAGACTGGAGCCTGCTTTGGAATCTGTGTCTCTCTCTCTATTGCTCTCTCTTCCCTCCCCCACTCACGCTCTCTCTCTCCCTCCCTCTCAAAAATAATTAAACATTAAAAAATTTTAAAAAAATAAAATTATAAAATTTCAGTGTTTCTTTTAGATGTTGGTAGTTTTTGATTCCAAGAAATCGTTGCCTTCTTAATGGTCAAAACGACATTCTGGGTTCTACTTCTGAAACCAATACTGCACTGTATGTTAACTAACTTGAATATAAATAAATAAATTTTTAAAAATAATATTCGGGGCAGTTTTATAGACAGAATGTTTATGTTTAGGTGTATGATTTATTTCAAATCCATTGTTGTGTATGGGGTGAGATATGGGTACATAGTTATGCCAGCATTATTTATGGAAAAAGGTATCCTTTCCCCATTGAATTACCTTAGCATCTTTGTTGAAAATTCATAGATCATATATATGTAGATTTCTTTCTGTACACCTCTATCCTGTTCCATTGATTTATTTGTCTTACTTTGTATCAGTACCAAGTGAATTGATTATTACAAATTTATAATAAGTTTAATAAAAAGGTAGTATAATCTTCCAACTTTATTCTTTTTAATGACTGTTTTGGCTATTCTAAGTCCTTTCATTTCAATATCAGTTTTAGAATCATCTTGGCAGTTTTTCTAAAATCTCTGCCTGTATTTTGAATGGGATGGCATTAATCTGTAAATGAATTTGGGAAGAATTGGTAACTTAATATAGACTCTTCTAATTCATGAGTCAGAGGAATTTCTGTAATAGGTTTTCCTTAATTTGTTTCTATGTGCTTTGTGGCTTTCAGTATAAAAGTTTTACACATCTTTTGCACATGTTAACTTTCCTTTAGTCATTTTTAGTTTTTATTCTATTACAAATGATATTTAAAAATATATTTAACAACTGTTTATTATTGGTAAATAGAAATGCAGCTGGTTTGTGTGATCTGATACATCCTGATAGATTGGGTAAAATCTCATAGTAATTTTATTAGTTACCTTGTGGACTCCTTGGAATTTTTATGGTCGTTTTCATATGCAATCTGTTTTTTTTTTAATAAAAACAGTTTCCTTCTTTCCAATTGTAATGCCTTTTATTTATTTCTTTTGCCTTATTGCACTGCCCAGGACTCAATGCTATCTGTAAGTGGGGTAGTGGACATTCTTGCCTTCTTCTTGATCTCAGAAGAAGAACATTCAGTTTTTTAACTGATTTTATCCTGCTGTTTTTTCTTGGATATATCCCCACATTAGGCCTCCTTTTTTCTTTTCTCTAAATCGAAAGAATGGATATAGATCATCTTTTAATTTTCAATCATGGAAAAATTTGTTAAATTTGTCATCTTCTAAAAATTTTTATTTATTCAAATTCAAGTTAGTTAATGTACAATGTAGTATTGGTTTCAGGAGTAGAACCCAGTGATTCATCACTTATGTATTACACCCAGTGTCATCCCAACAAGTGCCTTCCTTAATGACTATCACTCATTTAGTCCATCCACCCCTCCCCCTCCCCACCAGCAGCCCTCAGTTTGTTCTCTGTATTTAAGAGTCTCTTATGGTTTGTCTCCCTCTCTGTTTTCATCTTATTTTTCCTTCATTTCCCCTATGATCATGTTTTGTTTCTTAAATTCCACATATGAGTGAAATCATATATTTGTCTTTTTATGACTTAGCGTAATACACTCCAATTCCATCCACGTTGTTGCAAATGGCAAGATTTCATTCTCTTTGATTGCTCAGTAATATTCCATTATATAAATATATACTACATCTTCTTTATCCATTCATCAGTCAATGGACATTTGAGCACTTTCCATACTTTGGCTATTGTTGATAGTGCTGCTATAAACATTGGGGTACATGTACCCCTTCAGATCAGCATTTTTGTATCTTTTGTATAAATACCTAGTAGTGCAATTGCTGGGTCATAAGGTAGTTCTATTTTTAATTTTTTGAGGAGCCTCCACACTGTTTTCCAGACTGGCTGCACCAGTTTACCTTCCCACCAATGGTGCAAAAATGTGGTTAAGTTTATCATCTTAACTATTTTAAAGTGTACAATTCAGTTGTGTTATGTATTTTCACATTATTGTGCAGTAGATCTCTAGAACTTTTTCATCTTGCAAAACTGGAATTCTGTACTCACTATACACTAATCTTCCCTCACCACCAGCACCCGTTGGCAACCAACTATTTTCTGTTTCTATGATTTTGAGTTCTTCGTATGAATGGAAATCATATAATATTTGTCCTTTTGTGACTGGCTTATTTCAGTCAGCATAATGTCCTTGAGGCTCATTAATGTTGTAGGATGTGACGGGATTTCCTTCTCTTTTAATTCTCTTTTATTCCCTTATATGTATATACCACATTACCTTTATATTTTCAGCTGTTGATGAGCATTTGGGTTGTTTCCTCCGATTGGCTATTGTGAATAATGCTGCGTTAAACATGAGTATACAGATATTGCTTTGAGATTTGCTTTAAATTCTTTTAGATATATACCCAGAAGTGGGATTGCTAGATCATATCATAGTTCTATTTTAATTTTTTTGAGGAATCTTCATAATGTTTTCCTTAATGGTGGCACCATTTTACATTCTTGCCAGTAGTGTACAAGGGTTCCAACTTCTTTCCATCCTTGCTGACACTTGGGCACAGGAGCTATTGGACTGAGGGACTTCTCTTACCTAGATGACCCAGGTATTGCAAAAACAACATTTTTAATACTCCCATCCCAATGACCCCCCATTCCCCCCCAAAAACAAACAAGCAAACACTTATAGAGCATGTTTCTCTTGATCTGTTGTGATCTAGAATAAATTGTTTAATTAGCACTTGCCAGTTTTCAATTCCTGTGTTGGTGCTGGTATCAGAAGATGGGAAAGGTCTGAACTCTTCCCTTAGCACCTTCTCAGTCTAATTAGGGAAATGGAGTGTAAAGACAGTGTAATTTGTGAGGCATGGGGGTGAGTGAGTGACCTTTGCTGCAGTCTGGGAATGGGTTACAAAGGACTTCCTGGAAGAATTGATACTAGAGATGAAGTTGGAAGGTTATTAAGGGCAGCCAAATGAGAATGTGAGAGAAAAGGCTTCCAGGCAAGGAGAGTGACATATATTTAAACTGGGAGTTGTAAAATGTCATATTGTATTCGGGAAAGGTAAGTAGATTGGTGTGATCTGATCATTAAATGCAAAAGAGGGAGTTGCTGGTGATAAAATTGGAATTATCACACAAGGTAGTCTATGCTAATTTAGGAGCTTCATAGCCCACATTTTAGGTACTGTGGAAGGATTTTTTTTACTGGGAGAAAAGCAATATGAGTATGGCCCAATTTTTTTAAAAATTCACTGTGCTGATATTGGGGAGAAGGTATTAGAAACAAGAATGAAATTAAAACTCTGACAATGGAGGGGCACCTGGTGGTTTAGTTGGTTTAGTATCTGACTTCAGCTCAGGTCATGATCTCCTGGTTCATGAGTTTGAGCAGCACATCGGGCTTGCTGCTGTCAACCAGTCAGCACCGGGCCCACTTCTGATCCCCTGTTCCCCTTTCTCTGCCACTCCCCTGCTTGCACTCTCCCCCCAAAAAATAAATACATATAAAAAAATCTCTGACAGTGGAAATGAGTGGGAGGAGTTTGAGTCCTGAGATATAACATCATCTGATGTTCACCTTACAGTATAACTCGATTCAGGGAATTAGAACATCATAGTTGAACATAATTTGAGAAAATTGAGAAATTAAGTGAGATCTCAGTGAGATCATAATGTGGCCTTGCAGGTGCTTACTTGTCTTATTTGACACATTTTTGAAGTTCCTAGGAGGAACATGAAAGATGTATTGATAATGAGCACTGGGGGGACTGGATAGCCCTTGCAGTGATCTCAGGAAGATCCATGTGCATGGGTAAGTTATGAGGGAAGTGATGTGATGAATATTTGGGGCTAAGGGAATTTCTTTGATACTTTACTGATCTCCCCTGAAGAAGACAACCATTTATTGCTGCCTGCAAAACCTTTATGCCTCTACAAAGAGGCATACACTGGCCTACCCTACATAGAAAAAGGAAGCATCTCTATGTGCAAACTCTATATTCCTGCATTTTTCTAAGTATAGTTTTAACTATTCCTTCGGAAGCTGAAATTTAAATTTAAGCTCTATACTGTTATAATCCTCTATTTTCCCTAGATGGCGACAGAGACTAGCTTGTCTGTCTTTGAGGTCCCCTTACAGAAAAGCTTTCTCAGAAAGAACAGAAATTCAATACCTTTTGTACCTATTGATATTGATATTTACATGTAGTGAAAACAAGTTGTTTTACTTATACTCAAAATATTTCAAAGCAAAAATAAACTGTTGAAGAGAGTTGATAATATCATTTATCAAAGATTAAGTACTAAATAATAGTTCTGTGCTCAGCACGAAACTAGAGGCTATGGGGAATAAAAATAAGGAGAACGCCCTTGAACTCATTAATATCTCTTACATTAATCTATGTAATGTATCAGTCAACAGCTCCTGCCTCACCATTGCTTAGGGTCAACAATAGGAAGGCTCTATGAGGAGCACCTGTGTGTTAACTGCTATTCCTGCCTCTGCTTTGTGTAATTAATCACAAGAGAGCAAGATAAGGTACAGTGTCGTTTCAGTGGTAAGTGATTTTTAAAGCTTCAGCCAAGCAGAAGTCAAGGTTCTGCTGTCCCATAGTATGGTTTCAATGTGGGTGGGAGTGTGGTAGTAGCCTGTCTTAATGTTTATTTTATTTTTGAGAGAGAGTAAGCAGAGGAGGGGGGTGGGCGCAGAAAGAGAAATAGAGAGAGGGAGACACAGAATCCGAAGCAGGATCCAGGTTCTGAGCTGTCAGCACAGAGCCCTACTCAAGGCCTGAACTCACCAACCCTGAGTTCATGACCTGAGCAAAGTCATGAACCCTTAACTTACTGAGGCACCCATGAGCCCCATAGCCTGTCCTGACAAGACAGACACTATTGTTTCCAGTCAATGACTTCAAAGAAGGTGTATTAGTTTGCTAGGGCTGTTGTAACAAAGTATCACAAACAGGGCGACTTAAATAACAGAAATGAATTATCTCACAGTTCTGGAGGCTACAAATCTAAGATTTTAGTGTTGGAAGGGTGATTCCTTCTGAGGGCTATGAGAGAGAATCTGTCCTCTTACCTAGCTTTTAATGGCTTGCTGGCAATCTTTGGCATTCTTTGGTTTGTAGGAGCATCACCCCAATCTCTGCCTTGTATTTAGCATGATGTATCCAAAATTTCCCTTTTTTTGCTCTAAGGGAAATTACAAAAGATGTAGAGGACAAGATGCTTTAAGGATTATTGGGGTATTATGAATTAATTTATGAGCATAATTATAAAAAATAAATGCACACATTGGATATAATGAGACATATAAATGCTGACTGAAGGGGATAAGGCAGGGGACTTGAAAGATGTTTAATCTCTTAATTAATAAATCCTTGCCTAAAAAAATGATTTTGAAAAATTAAAATGATCAGTGAATTGTAATTAATGTAATGGTTTTTCTAAGTACATATGGAAATAATTTTTGATAAGAGTCATGTAGCACATTAAGTTAGGGTGAAGATTTTTAGAAACTCTTCCCAATTAAGATGTGGGTCTATGTTGCCTCCCTTTGAGTTCTGAGCAGGTTATGTACTTGCTCTGACTGATAAAATATTAAAGATGTGATGTTGGGCCATTTTTGGAGCCCAGGCCTTATAAAAGCATGTCAGCTTCCATTTCCCTGCTCTTGGAACACTTGTATTGGAGCCCTAAGCCACCATGAACGAAGTCGGACTGTTTTGCCCAAGCCACCATGTGGAAAGAACAAGGCATTTGAACAAAGCCATTCTGGACACTACAATTCCATTCTTCTATGGCTGAATCCTACCAGATTTTCCCTTTTTATAAGGATACCAGTCATATTGGGTTGGGGGTCCACCCTATGCCAGTATGACCTCATATTAACTAATTACATCTGCAAAGACCCTATTTCCAAATAAGGTCACGTTCTGGGATACAGGGGGTTAGGACTTCAACAGATTAATATTTAGGGGACACAATTCAATTAATAACATGAGAGTTTAAAACTATTTCCCAAGAGGACATTTTAAGTATTTTTTTGGTCTATTTCCGTTGAAGGAGGGTGCTGTTAAATTTCATGAGATGGCCAACATTTCTCTGCATAGAAATGTAGAGAAAATGTATCAAAGAATATAAAAATCATGCTATGAAGAAATGGTAAATGATATCTTTCTTTTTCCCTTTCCTTCTGTCCTCTCTTCCCTCTTCATTATTATTTTTTCACACAATGATGTTGAGTTTTCATATGGTACATGGCTGGCAAATACTGAATGAGTAGAAAATAGGAGGGGCATGAAAGTAGGAAAGGGTAGAAGTTTATAACTTATCAAAGTATTAGCACTCAAATTTCATGTTTCAAACAAAAAATGACCACATACTTCCTCATTAAATTATGAATAGCTAAGGTTCCTATAGCAGATATTCTAAAACATTTTGCTTACCTCATAGACAAGGCAAGGTGCTCCTTGTAATGTCATTCAGTATGCCATGTGCTATCCAAGATGAAGCCTGTTAGGGAATAATGTGACCTATAGCAGCCAAACTGGCCATGAGGAAGAATGCTCAAAAACAGGATATTAGTGAGTGACTTTGCTTTAGTGAGCCCATGAGTCAACCATGGTTATATTGTAACTGGACTTTTGGT
Organism: Acinonyx jubatus; assembly: GCF_027475565.1. Classification (NCBI taxonomy): domain Eukaryota; kingdom Metazoa; phylum Chordata; class Mammalia; order Carnivora; family Felidae; genus Acinonyx; species Acinonyx jubatus. The sequence continues at coordinate 28,238,063 of NC_069391.1, forward strand.
GTTGAAATAGATTTGACTTCACAAGATGCATTATTTACATTATGTATAGTTGGAAAAAAATCTTTTTTTTAAGTTTAGGTATTTATTTTGAGAGAGAGAGAGCATGGGAGGGGCAGAGAGAGAGAGAGAGAGAGGGAGAGAGAGATAATCCCAAGCAAGCTCTGTGACATCAGCACAGAGTTCCACATGGGACTTGATCTCACAAACTGTGAGATCATAACCTGAGCCAAAATCAAGAGTCTGACACTTAACTGACTGAAACACCCAGGCACCTGAAAAATGTTTCGTTTGTTCATACATACAACAAACTTTCGAAGAATACTTTCCACGTGAAATCTCAGTTTTTAGCACAAAGAACTTTGAGCTGGTTAAGGCATGATCTCTGTCTTCAGGAGAATCACCCCAAATAGTTGAGCTCATTCAACAAACTGAATACACAAATGTGCATTGTAGCAGGATGAAAAACAACCTGAGTATCTTCTAAGACCAATGCCAAAATCCAGGACTTGTGTCAGAAACTAAGCATGTGGTAGATGGGGATATCATGCTAGCTTGGGGAAAATTCTCGTACTTTGTGATTGTCTCTTCTTCTAATCCTCTTTGACCACGCTGGCCAGGTTTATGAGTCAGGCAAGTGAGGGTGGCCAGAACACCTGGAGAAAACCTCATATCTGCTGAGTATGATTGTCATCATGATTCGTGTCCTCTTCCCAAATAAAGGACAACTCTTAAATGTCCTCTATTAACCTTAATGTGCTCATTAATTCTTCAACTCATCAGCATTCCCAGATATTATTTAAATACTTAACTCTTCTTTCACTGGCTTGAGTTTATTTTTAAAGCTCTCAAATTTGCTTCATCCAACAGCTTTTTAATATCTGAAACAATGTATCCCTGATTGTAATTATGTAATTTGTTCATGAAATGGAGTCATATTTCTGCAGAAAAATTCTTCTGAATTTGTATTCCAGATCAACTATGCTTCTGCAGAGAATACCATATTTTTTAGGCACTCTGTCAATGTAGCAAGGGTGGCACCCACTGTTGTAAGAAAATACAACTGAAGAGCTGGATGAAGAACTGCTAGGCAAATTATATTCCTAAAAATAGTAATAGGAGGCCTTGTAATGGGACCCAGCCAAAAATGGAGGTCCAGATGCTAGTCGAAGATACAGTCTAAGCTTTCAAGGAGTCATGCAGAGTCAAAACGGCAACTCATTTGTTTTCGCTCACATTATTCCCAGCATTGAGTACAACATGAATATACATTCACTGACTGTATAACCAAACCAATTAAAAACAGTTAACACAGTAGTTTTGGAATTGGAAGCCTTATTAAATACTGTTCAAAAGATCAACAATTTATTTGACAAATGGTTGTTAGGCAAGTCACAGAAGACTACAAGTCCAGATATTTTTAATATTGATTTTATTATTTTCAATTTAGAAATTGACACACATAATTGAAGCATGGTCTGCAAAATCAAATCAAATCAAAGTTGCAGATTTGCAAATCAACAAGCCTGGAAGATTGTATATCATGGAATAAGTTTAAATGCTGTGTAGCCCTCACTTCTTCATTCACCATGATGGCTAACATTGTGCTGGTGACTAACACATAGTATTTACTCTCTTAGCCACTGTTTAGTAACTATGTTTTAATTTGACATTGAAGGGTAAATCCAAAAAGTAATCTCAAATCAAAAGCCATGAAAATTATTTTATAATCAAAACTTTACACATGATGACAGGGTTAAAGCTGTCAGCATTACTTGAATTCCTACTAGGTACCAAATGTCCAGACTTACGATGCCACTTTCTTTTCTGAACTTTGTTTGGTATTCAAAAATGATAATTTATCTTGACATATTGATACAAAATTAAATTCTCTATTTAATTATCTATTAATAGAGACAAATATTTTATTAAGCTTTTATTAGAAACAAAATTCTTCCCACTGTGAAAAAGATCATAATTTCCAGCCTTTAAAATTCTTTATTTTAAAGAATTAATTAATAAAAATTAATGCCAGGAATGTTTCAATTAGGAAATATGTGCAGTGGCTAACTTGTTTAAGAGCTTGGTAAAAAGTCATTTCAAAGAGACTCAATTCATGGAAGACATTAATTACAGCAAGAGGTCTTTTGATATTGACATCATGTTTGTGGTAAGGTCATAGATTCGCATTATAATTTTAGTGTTTTGACATGCTCTGACATGTTTAACTTGCTGAAACACATTTAAATATTTCTGTAAATCATCTACCAAAGGTGAAGAGGAAGAGGAGACTACCCATAACACCACATATCCTTGAGAAATGACTGCAGTATTCACTATGAAGTCATATTAGAGTCAAAGTTGCTAGTCCTTTTGCAGTGCAAAATGAAAATGTTTTATGTGTCTTAGTGGGACCAGCAAGTATTGGTGTTACCATTTCTATAGGAGCCATGGCAAGGTGACTTCAATGCCATATGTAGATAAAATCCTCCATGAGGGTATCTCATAGGACTCAACATACAATATCCAAGAGCTTAATCATATCCAGACATAGCCATAGAGTTTACAAACAAGGGCAAAGATAAATGACTATTTTCTGGACAATGTCCAAGCCTTACTAAAGTGGCAAAGATATAACAAAAGAAAGTTGTCACTGAATCATCTGCAGTATGCACATCCCTATGAACAAAAAAGGAGTCTTATCTGCTTGAATCTAGAAAAGGAGAAATTTTGTTTAAAATAGAAACAGAGGGCACCCTGGTAACTCAGTCGCTTAAGCATCTGAATCTTGGTTTCTGCTCAGCTCATGATCTTATGGTTCATGGGACCGAGGTCTGCATCAGGCTCTGCACTGACAGCACAGAGCCTGCTTGGGATTTTCTCTCTCCTTCACTTTCTGCCCTCCTCCTCTCCCCAAATAAATACCAAATAAATAAATAAAGTTTAGAATAGAAGCACTTTAACCTAGAAGGCACAGAGTCTGACCACTAGAAAAGTGAAGAAGATTGGGGGGACAAGGAGAGACCATTAGCTTTTTTATCTCTTTGTTGAAATATTCCTCAAAAGCATCTGATTCTTTGTTACTGAGCAAACTTCTGATGACACATCCATTTCTGAACTACTAAAGTATCTTGTTTCTAATACCGGGTAAAGAGTGCTCTGAGTTTGTTAGAAATATTCAGTCTTCCATAGTAAATTAACAAATCTGCTGGTGTCTGCTTTACCATCTATCTCTTGAGAATTTGGCTGTTATGAACAGGTCCCTAAGAGACCAGTTAACTCTTGGCACACTTACAAATTCAAATTTCTGGGACTGAAAAGGATGAAACTTTGGAGGTGATGCATATAGTTATTTCTTGGATTATAGTGATGGTTCCATGGGTATATATATATGTGTGTCAAATCTCATCAAGTTGTATACTTTAAATATGTGCAGTTTCTTATATATCAATTATATCTCAATAAAGCTGTTTAAAAAAATTTTTATAAAAAAATTTTTTTAACGTTTATTCATTTTTGAGAGACAGAGAGCATGACCTGGGGCTCGAACTCACAACCGTGAGATCAGATGTGTAACCAACTGGACCACCCAGGCACCCCTCAATAAAGCTGTTTTTTTAATGTTTATTTATTTTGAGAGAGTGAGAATGCGTGCATGCACAGGTGCACAAGTGGGAGGGGCAGAGAGAAGGGGAGAGAAAGAATCCTAAGCAGGCTCTGCACTAATAGTGAACATGATCTTGTGAACATGTGAGATCATGACCTGAGCCAAAACCGAGACTTGGATGCTTAACTGACTGAGCCACCCAGGCACCCCAATAAAACTGTTTTTGTTTTTAATTTTTAAAAAATGCTTATTTATTATTGAGAGAGAGAGACAGAGCATGAGCAGGGGAGGGGCAGAGAGAGTGGGAGACACAGAATCCAAAGCAAGCTCCAGGCTCTGGGCTGTCAGCACAAAGCCCTATGTGGGGCTCAAACTCACAAATCGCGAGATCATGACCTAAGCCAAAGTTGGACGCTTAACCGACTGAGCCACCCAGGTGCCCCTAAAACTGTTTTTTTAAGGGGGGCAGGAAACTCTAGGGCCAGTCTCTGGGTTCTATAAGCTCACCAGGCTCTGAGGCCCTGCTAGGGACCAGTGCTTGTCCTCGTCTCTGACCAGTGCTTCTTTCAGAGTCCCCATGTTCTAATCATGAACATCCATTGATTAGTATGTGACTTTAATCCAAATTTTCTCAGAAACAGAACAGACTTTTTATCTTTAAATTTTTTTTAAATGTATTTTTATTTTTGACAGACAGAGACAGAGCACGAGCAGGGCAGAGGCAGAGAGAGAGACACACACACAGAATCCAAAGCAGGCTCCAGGCTCTAAGCTGTCAGCACTGAGCCCGATGTGGGGCTCGAACTCAAGAACCGTGAGCTCTGACCTGAGCCAAAGTTGGACGCCTAACCAACTGAGCAACCCAGGCGCCCCAGACTTTTTATCTTTAAAGAAGACCTACCAATTTAAAAAATGTGTGGATGGGGTAAGTTCTCCTTATAATTTTTTATAGTTTATGAGAAACGTTTTGATAATACACATCCTAGCATGCCAGTTAAGTCTTCTGTTAAGATTCTCTGTGTAAAGCTGGGCTCATTCGGCTAACATCCTTTGTGCCTCTAAGCTTTTCCAGGCTCTGTAATGGGAAGGACCTGTTCCTGATGCAACTGTTATAACAACAGCAGTAACAAATATGTGAGTGATTATTATGAGTTAGCCAATAAGCTGGGCAATTTCCCGTATGTTTAATTATCTAATTAGCTGTTTGCCCTGTGAAACAATTTCCATTTGACAGGTGAAATATTGGAAGCTCAGGATAATAAAGTAACTTACTCAAAGTCACACAGTGATATATTTATGGCTTGAATCTAGACTTACCTGACTCCAAGATTCATGCTGTTTATGGTATTGTCTACTGTCTTTCTCTGATTTATTAAATGAGTTTTAATAGAGAGTCTGTCCTTTACTAGTACAATAACTTTCTGGTGAAGGAAACTACATTGCAAATAACCTAGATGTTACTGTGGAATAGATTTCACCAATTAAGACAATGGAATACAAAATTTAATATCAAGTAATTGAATTGATTTAGAATTTCTTAATAGATCTCCATTGAACTAAAAGATTTTAAACTATTAATTAGCTCAACTGTGGTTGGGCTGGGTTGATCATCTGTGGCTTAGTATGCCTAGTGCTTTCTACACTGGCAGCCTTTTCACAAATACATTGAAAGTTGAGTCCATTTACTTGGTGTCTCTGAAGGGCTACTAAATTTACTATTAAGTGGAATATTTCTTAGCCATAAAAAAGAGTGGAGTCTTGACATTTGCAACAACATGGAGCTAGAGGGTATAATGCTAAGCAAAATAAGTCAGTCAGAGAAAGACAAATGCCATATGATCTCATTCATATGTGGACTTTAAGAAACAAAAAAAAATGAGCAAAGAGACAAAAAGAGAGAGAGAGAGGCAAACCAAGAAACAAACTTTTAACTGCAGAGAACAAACTGATAGTTAACAGAGTGGAGAGATGAGTGAAAGGATGGGGATTAAGGGTACACTTGTGATGAGCACCAAATGTTGTATGTAAGCGTTGCATCAGTAAATTCTACACCTGAAACTAACATTATACTGTATATTAACAAACTGGAATTTAAATAAAAACTAAAAAAAATTACTATATAGGCTGAATTTTTTCAATAGCTCAAGATCTAATTAGGCTTTTTAGGCAGTGGACTCAAGTTCTACAAAGGCATTAACTTGCGAAAAAGTTCTATAAGACCATAGAATGGTAAGAAATGCAGTGTATTAGGTTTTTTTTATTTGTTTTTGTGACTAGTAACACATTGGCTAGAGGATAAGATTGGTAGCTTGTAAGTCAGAGCTAGATCATGGTGTTTGACATGCCGAAGTGCTTGACTCTCTGTTGCTTATCGGTTTTCTCTCAGTGAGTGACTTCCAATCTAAAGGAATTAGACAGAAATTAATTAGGACAGAATTAGGTCCTCTATCATCAAGTACGTTCTAATTTTAAAGTCTTATGATCTCAGCTTCCTATTCAGTATACATAGTGGAAAAAGAATGGATCTTTTCAGGGGCCCCTGGGTGGCTCAGCCGATTAAGTGCCCATGATCTCGCGGTCCATGGGTTTGAGCTCCGCGTCAGGCTCTGTGCTGACAGGTTGGAGCCTGGTGGAGCCTTCTTCAGATTCTGTGTCTCCCTCTCTCTCTACCCCTTCCCTGCTCACACTCTATCTCTCTTTCTCAAAAATAAAAAAAAATAATAAACATTAAAAATTTTTTTAAAAATAGATCTTTTCATTTGCACTGAGCATTCTTTAGATAAAGAATGTCCATGTGTTGTTATGAGGCCATATCAGAAGAATCTGGAAAGCTTGCTGAAAGGCAAATTCTTGGGCCCTGGGATTCTTATATTATTGGTTTGAGTTAATGCCAGGAATCTAAATTTTTAACAAACATTCTGCATGATTCTGATTAGTTTGTAATCATGTTACTTTGTGATCACATTATACTATAATCTGCAAGATATACATAAATGTGGGTAGCCTTTCCTATAGGATACAATTTTTAAAAATGTAGCTACATTGACAACTCAAACATTTTATTTACTTTAAGAGAAAGAAACTATAAGACAATATATGGATAACATTTATATAGAATTACAAGTCCAGTTTCTAGATCTAGAAGACTATATACAACATGGGTTAGGATTAATGCAATTTATGTATTATTCTTATATACATTATAGCAGAGGCTATAATATGAAAGTCCACTCAACTGCAAGTGTTTGTTTTGGCCTATGCTCTAATTTCTATGCTCTAATTTCTAGTTTCATTTTTACTTTTTCCTCAATTCCTCTCATTCTCAAACATTGCCAAATATTGGGAAGCACCTGGGCAGGGACCTTCACACCTCTGTGGCTTTGGATGTGCTCTCTCTTAGTCTAAAACGTGCTTCGCAACTTTACATTCTTGGTAATCTTTTAAGACTTATTGCAAGTATACCAGTTTTGCAATCTTCCCTGACTCCTCCAAGCCTAGGTTAGGAATTCCTCCTCTGCTCTCCAGCAACTTACAAAACTCTCTTGTACCTCATATCACATTGTACTATAATCAGCCACTTACTTGAACATCTCCACCACTAGACCATGAATTTATTTAATACTTACATTCAGGGAAATTATTACATAGGCTTGATATACAAAGGATTGTCTAAAACCTGGTTAACCAGAAGATCTAACAATCCCATAGACCCAATTCCTTAATTATTTTAGAAGAATGCATAACCATTTTGACTTTACCCAGAAATGTTCAGGTAGAATTCTTCAAGGAGGTACAGTGAACCCTTTTTTAAAAAAGTTTCTTATTTCATAATTGTGATTATACCTCTGAAATGAAATTGAGTATATCATAGGAGACCTAAAAACCTCTTTTATTAAAGATATACTACCTATAAGATAGGTATAAGATATACTACAACTTCCTATAAGATATACTACAACTGCATCTTAGTTGAATGCAATTTGTGGTAATTTCTTAGAAGAAAATCCTCTTTCCTCTTTTATATTTAACTGTAGACTTATATAATATTGTTGTCATATTTAATTTGGAATTCTGTTTATTCCTGTTTTGGTAAAATAGTCTTGTTTCCTTTATAATAATGCCAGTTTCAGCTATTCTCTATCACTTTCAACATTTCATTTCCTCCAAATATCATCTAAAGTTATTTTTTCCTGTACTTGAATATACTTATTAGTTTCTCCTCCTCTTTTTCTGGCCAAATGCCATGCGGGTTTTAATTAATTCCTTCTATAATATTTGCATGCTATGATTTTCTTTAATTTATTCTGTCTACACTCTTGCCTTATTTAATTCAAGGGAACATTTGGGGAATGGATATAGTTTGCATAAAGGATGCTTTGCAAATAAATTATGCTGCTTCCAACTGCCAGAATGGGTAAGCAAAACCTTGCAAAGCCATTTCTATAAAGTCCATTCGCAAACAATGAGAACACTTCTGATTAATGTAGGTTAAAGCTCCACTGAAAGTCATTAGTGCACTTCAATTATACTTGCCCACTTCCCACTTCAAGTTTTAAAAAGTAATGCTGAGTTTAAATGTTTGAAATTACTTTTTCAGCACCAGTTCTAAAAAGAATGTGTAAATCTGGCCCGGTTTGGCTGATAGTTCTCTATCCAGATGGAATTGTGGATGTGAATTTTTAGAACATTACAAGCTTAGAAGTCCAGTGATTGTACCATGATGTTTCACAAATCAAATTCCTGTCTTTTGTTCATTGTTGCCAATATGATACTATTTAATTTCATGTAAATAACTTCCATTTTATTAAAGTTAATTGGGTGAATTAATATAAAGCATATTTTTGGAAGCTTTTAGGAGACAGAGAGAGACAACTTGAAGAGAAGGAGCAGGGCTAAAGGTAGAGATACTAGTATAAAGTGACAGATTGGGGAAAGGGTTAATTAGAGGTCTCCAAAACTAAGAGTGAGAGGGGATACAGAGAGGTTGGAATGATTTTATTTTTTATTTTTATTACTCTCCATTTTTTAATAGAAAATTTTACAATTCAATATTTTATAAACATTCGTTTGTTTAATTGCTTATTATCTCTCTCCTCCAGTGAATGTAAGCTCTAAGAGTTAAAGGATTGTGTGAGTTTTATTTTCAAGTATATACTCAGCATCTATCACAGGGCTGATATATTGTACACTCTCCTTTTTTTTTTTTCTAATCTCTTTTTCCATTTCATTATTTTTTTTCACCTTGATAACTGTACTCTTTAATCCCCATCCCCTGTTGCCCCTATCCCTCTACCAACCTTCCTTCTGGTAACCATCAGTTTGTTCTCTATAGTTAAGAGTCTATTTCTTGGTTTGTCTCTTTCTCTCTCTCTCTTTCTTTTGCTCATTTGTTTTGTTTCTTAAATTCCACATGTGAGTGAGATCATATGGTATTTGTCTTTGACTGACTTATTTCACTAAGCATTATATACTCTCTAGCTTATCCATGTGGTTGCAAATGGCAAGATTTCATTCTTTTTATGGCTGAGTAATATTCCATTGTTTATATATACTACTTCTTCTTTATCCATTCATCTGTCTATGGACACTTGTACTGCTTCTGTAGTGTAGCTATTGTAAATAATGCGATAAACATAGGGTACATGTATCCCTTTGAATTCGTATTTTTTGTATTTTTTTTTTTTTGGTGAATACCCAGTAGTCTTATTTTTAATTTTTTGAGGAACCTCCATACTGTTTTCCACAATGGGTTCACCAAGTTGCATTCTCACCAATAGTGCATGGGAGTTCCTTTTTCTCCACATCCTCACCAACACTTAGTTGTCGCTTGTGTTGTTGATTGTAGCCATTTTGACTAGTGTGATATGGATATCTCATGGTGGTTTTGATTTGCATTCTCCTGATGATGAATGATGTTGAACACCTTTTCATGTGTCTTTTGGCCATCTGCATGTCTTCTTTGGAGAAATGTCTATTCATATCTTCTGCCCATGTTTTTATTAGATTCTTTTTGGTTTTTGGGTATTGAGTTGTATAAGTTCTTTGTATATTTTTTATACTAACCCTTTATTGAATATGTCATTTGCAAATACCTTCTCCAATTCGGGAAATTGCCTTTTAGTTTTATTGATGGTTTCCTCTGCTGTGCAGAAGTTTTTTTTATTTTGATGTGTCCCAAACATTTCTCTTTGCTTTTATTTCCCTTGTCTTAGGAGACCTAGCTAGAAAAATGGTGCTACTGGGTATATTATACACTCTGATAAATATTTGTTCAATAAAATAAAAAAGGCTAAGAAGTTATTTCATTTTCAGTTTCTGGAAGTGTATAAGCCATAAAGATTAGAGCAGCCCAGGGAGGCAAGGAATCGTGAAGGCAATTTTAAGTACAAGGAAGAATGAAACAACAGCAAGATGAGAGATTGAGCAAGAGAAAATTCTGTTGATTTCTTACAGTCAATGTGATAATCTTTAAAATTGCTTAAAATATGTAATTATTTATTTGTAATGTATTAACGTAGACAAATAAGTAATCAATATTAGTATGTATATATAGGAGTTTTATGTGGCAGGGAGAATAGAGGAGGTAGAGGAAATAAGATTGGAGTATATTTTTTTTAATTTTTAAAAAATGTTTATTTATTTTTGAGAGAGAGAGAGAGAGAGCAAGAGCAGGGCAGGGGCAGAGAGAGAGGGAGACACAGAATCCAAAGCAGGCTCCAGGCTCTGAGCTGTCAGCACAGAGCCTGATGCTGGTCTTGAACTCACAGACCGCAAGATCATGACCCGAGCCAAAGTCAGATGTTTAACAGACTGAGCCACTCAGGTGCCCCAAGATTGGAGTATTTTAATGATTTTACACCAGGCATAGTTATTATGGCCATGTTTCTGAACAAATGGAGCATTCTTTTTTTAAATTTTTTATTTCATATTTTTTTTGAGAGAGAGAATGCATGTGAGTGGGGGAGGGGCAGAGTGAGAGGGAGAGAGAGAATCTTAAGCAGGCTCCATACCTAGTGCAGAGCCTGATCTCACAATTATGAGATCGTGAGCCGAAATCAAGAATTGGACACTTAACTGATTGAGCCACCAAGGTGTCCCTTTTTATTTATTTACTAATTTTTATTTTTGAGAGAAGGATAGGGCATTCTTTTTTGCTCATAATCAATTTAGGAATTCTTTCTTCTACTGAAAGAAGTTTAAAACAACTTTTCTTAAAAACCTTACCATTTAAAGTAGCAAGACAATTATGGTACTGAGTAGGTTTGTTTCGAGATGCTCCTTGTCAGGCAAAGGATCGGGATGAATTCCACATCAATTTATGGTAGGAGATAAGGAATAGGTTTTATTAGAGAAAAGAAAATCTCACAAGGCAAGATCAGTGACACATATATACATGGTCTGCCAGTCTATCACCACTGCACAGCATGGCTTCCATTTAGGAGATTGTGGGTCTTTTTTCTTAAATGGCAAACATGAGAAAGTGGTCTTATCATGGGAGGAATAAACTGGCCATTTGAATTTTGGGTACTAGCTATTTATAGTTGTCTGGGATGTTCATGGTCCAGCATCTGAGACCTTGTGACCTGTGCAATATTGTGATTCTCTGGGGAAGGGAGCCTGACACCTGGGATGCTCAGCCTGCATGAGCTCCTTTTGGGACCCCATTATCAGCTTCTCAGCCTGCTTGTTGTCTGGGAAACCCAGGCCTAAGGAGCACATCATTGGTAGTACTTGCTTTGTACCCTTTGAAAATTAACTTCTCAAGGTCTCAGCTTCCATATCTTAAAATAGGAATTATATGTATCTCATGGAATTCCTTGGAAATTTGGAACTTATTCCAAATGAACTAGATTTCTTTGTTTCTCAAAAAAAGAACTATATAATCATTTAGTAGTGATTATTAAAAAACACAAAATTGTATTTTTGTAAATACTGGGCTTTAAGTGGAGATTTCCAGAGAACTAGATTTCCTTCTGAACTCAAGCATTATTTAACATTTGTTTTAACCTTTTCACGTGGACCTGAAAATTAGATAACAAAAATTTATTAAAATAAATAAATTATTAAGATTTTGAAACATTTTATCTTTATTGCAAAATAACACTGGCTTCAAAAAGAAAAGAGTAGCATGATCACTTAGGAAATATCAAAAGATAATTCCTAGGGTTTCTGGCATACGCTAATGACATATTTCTCTACTTCTCCATAAAATTGACATGAAGAATCTCAATGTCTCTTGTCTTATTGCTCAGGTAACTCAAGCAAGACATTCCTTATAGTAGGAAAGCCTAAGGCCTTTCTAGAGCATTCTATGAGGAAGCATTAGTGTAGCATGCAGTGGAACATACAGAATACCTTCTGTGTACCAGGCACTATGATTTATCTTTTACACCTATTTTTGTATTGCATTTTCACAACAGTTCCTATTGCTCTCCTTCAGTGGTTAATCTAAATAAAATAATAAATTACTGAAGGTAGCTATCTGAGGAGAAAGGATACCCACTTTTCTTATTGAGGGAATGAATTATTCTCAAAACTTTCCATGGATGGAAGGTCTTAAGAATTTCAGAACTTGGCAGCAGAAATAAATATATATATATATATATATATATATATATATATATATATATATATATATATATTTTTTTTTTTTTTAAATACCAAACTTTGCAGAAGGAAAATAGATGAAGCTTTAAATGGAAGAATAATTTCAACAAGAAAACCTCTAAGGACAATGGCCACACTCCCGTTCTAAGGAGAAGACAAGTTCACTGTGTGCAGTAAGGGAACTGGGTAGGACTGTTCCAGATCCATAGAATACTGTTGATCTCATCATCATAGTGCACAGAGGCTAGGAGATTAGAAGCTGGAATTAGACAGATGAAGGTGAAATCCAGGCTTTCCTATTTTTCTAACTGTGACTTTAGGCAGGTCATTTCAATTCTCTGAGTAATTGTTTTCTACTTATAAAAATGAATATAAGAAAGGTCTACATAATACATTACAGATTAGTTTACACACAAAACACTAGCACAGTGCTAGTAGGTACATTAACATTGAGTAAGGAGTGTTATTGTTATTCAAATGTTTGTTGCTTGAGCAACTTCTAAAGGGCAGTCTTCCTGGTGTCTAGGATTGGATGGAATCCTTGTTGAGAAGCCAAATGGCTAGGGCATTGTGCCTGACATCAGGAGTTCATACCTTAAGGGAGGTGACACAGATCTTTTCCCATTTATAACACGGAGGATTACCAGAAAGCAGACACTCTTCTTAATCCTGTTCAGATCAAGTTACAGATTTCCTTTTTCTTTTCTTTTTTTTTTTTCAAACGTTTATTCATTTTTGAGAGACAAAGAGAGACATAGTGTGGGCAGGGAAGGGACAGAGAGAGAGGGAGACACAGAATCTGAAGCAGGCTCCAGGCTCTGAGCTGTCAGCAAAGAGCCTGATGTGGACCTGGAACCCAGGAACCGTGAGATAATGACCTGAGCCAAAATCAGACACTTAACTGACTGAGCCACCCAGGCATCCCTAGGTTTCCTTTTTCTTATAAAGTGTCATGTGAATTTGAATCCAGAGTTCATGTTAATGCAAATAGGATAAGAACTATTGGCTTTATAGCTGGTACTGATACTTGGCATTTGTATGTTAACAAACACACAGTGCACAAATTCATAGCAAAACAGATTTCATCTGAATGTACTTTGACAATAAGAATAGTTAACTTTCCATTCCTTTTTTTCATCTGTTTTATTTTTCCTTCTGTGGTAGAGAAAAGGCATCAATGCTTCTGAGTGAAACATGAGAACTATTTTTTTGCATAACAGATTTATAAGTACCCTGAAGTACCATAATAGGAGAGATAGTAAAATTCCAAATCATTCCCTACTACAAAACTTAAAGTACAAAAAACTATTGAAATTTTTAATCATCTTTTTGTTTAAATGTTTATTTCTTTATTTTTGAGAGAGAGAGAGCACAGGCAGGGAAGGGACAGAGAGAGAGACACACAGAATGTGAAGCAGGCTCCAGGCTCTGAGCTGTCAGTACAGAGCCCAACATGGGGCTCAAACCCACAAACTGTGAAATCATGACCTGAACCCAAGTCGGATTCTCAACGGACTGAGCCACCCAGATGCCCCTCTTTTAATCATCTTTTAAGTCTACAAAGATACTCAAAGCATAATACCATTGTTTTTACTTCTGAAAGTACTTACCCTTAGGGCATTATGTTGTTGTATCAGACCAAGAATTGCTTTATATTACTGTGTGTGAGTTTTATAACTTAAAGAAGATCTTGCTTGGGGGAAACATGCCATTTAAGATATGGTATGTTAGAGAGAAAGAGCTCCAAAATTCATAGGTTCTCTTCCATTTAGATGCTTTAAACCCTCAAGTTATTCTGAGAGCTTAATGAAGAATGCCATATATACATACTATTGCCTCTGAAACTAAGCAGCAGAGTCCCAGAGGCTCAACTGAGAGATGTTTTGATCCATAGCTGATATCAATGCAGGGAAGGCTCAGTCTAAAATAAGACATGAGCAGTCTTCAAAGACTTGGGATCTGTGGTTTAATTAAAATGGATGGAGGGAGGTATTCAGGGGGAAAATTTTTAGGAGCATCAAGGCAAGAATTGATTGATTTTAAAGACAAAGAAAGTAGACAAGATGATACTCCCAAAGGATAGAATAAATGTTCTAGTAAAAATGGAGCAGCATTATATATCCTTTTAAGACCTCTTAAACATTGTAAAACAAATAGAAATTATTCAAGGCAGATTCCATAGCTCTGGTCATTGGATTTCATGTGAATCAGGATCATATGTTAAAATACAGATGCCCAAACCATATGCTAACTTTAATGGTTGAGATTTTCTGAGGGAGCAGCTAGATGATTTTGATGCAGATCAAAGTCTAAGAATAGATACTCCCTAGTTTTTGTCACCTGATGTACCAGGCCATACGGAAAAGGCTCTGGACTTTAAAAAGTAAAGCACCACTTCGGTCTTCCCTTCTACTGTAGGAACTATAGAAAATGGAAGTTTTATTAGAACATACAGCAATGAGGTATTTTTGAAGATTTGATGTTTGTTATGTGTGTGTGTTCATTTGATAAGTGCTCTTTTTTATACGAAATTTATTGTCAAATTGGTTTCCATATAATACCCAGTGCTCATCCCAACAAGTGCCCTCCTCAATATGCATCATACACCCTCCTCTCCCTCCCACCCCCCAGCAACCCTCAGATTGTTCTCAGTTTTCAAGAGTCTCCTATGGTTTGGCTCCCTCCCTCTCTAACTTTTTTTTTCTTCCCCTCCCCCATGGTCTTCTGTTAAGTTTCTCACGATCCACATAAGAGTGAAAGCATATGGTATCTGTCTTTCTCTGTGTGACTTATTTCACTTAGCATAACAATCTCCAGTTCCATCCATGTTGCTACAAAAGGCCATATTTCATTCTTTCAGATTGCTACGTAGTATTCCATTGTGTATATAAACCACAATTTCTTTATCCATCCATCAGTTGATGGACATGTAGGCTCTTTCCATAATTTGGCTATTGTTGAGAGTGCTGCTATAAACATTGGGGTACAAGTGCCCCTATGCATTAGCACTCCTGTATCCCTTGAGTAAATTCCTAGCAGTGCTATTGCTGGGTCATAGGGTAGATCTATTTTTAATTTTTTGAGGAACCTCCACACTGTTTTCCAGAGTGGCTGCACCAATTTGCATTCCACCAACAGTGCAAGAGGGTTCCCGTTTCTCCACATCCTCTCCAGCATCTATAGTCTCCTGATTTGTTCATTTTATCCACTCTGACTGGCGTGAGGTGATATCTGAGTGTGGTTTTGATTTGTATTTCCCTGATGAGGAGCGACGTTGAGCATCTTTTCATGTGCCTGTTTGCCACCTGGATATCTTCTTTAGAAAAGTGTCTATTCATGTTTTCTGCCCATTTCTTCACTGGATTATTTGTTTTTCAGGTGTGGAGTTTGCAGAGCTCTTTATAGATTTTGGATACTAGCCCTTTATCTGATATGTCATTTGCAAATATCTTTTCCCATTCCATTGGTTGCCTTTTAGTTTTGTTGATTGTTTCCTTTGCAGTGCAGAAGCTTTTTATCTTCATGAGGTCCCAATAGTTCATTTTTGCTTTTAATTCCCTTGCCTTTGGGGATGTGTCAAGTAAGAAATTACAGCGGCTGAGGTCAGAAAGGTCTTTTCCTGCTTTCTCCTCTAGGGTTTTGATGGTTTCCTGTCTCACATTCAGGTCCTTTATCCATTTTGTTTATTTTTGTGAATGCTGTAAGAAAGTGGTCTAGTTTCATTCTTCTGCATGTTGCTGTCCAGTTCTCCCAGCACCATTTGTTAAAGAGACTGTCTTTGTGCCATTGGATATTCTTTCCTGCTTTGTCAAAGATTAGTTGGCCATACTTTTGTGGGTCCGACTCAGGAATCTCTGTTCTATTTTGGTCTATGTGTCTGTTTTTGTGCCAATACCATGCTGTCTTGGTGATTACAGCTTTGTAGTAGAGGCTAAAGTCTGGGATTTGTGATGCCTCCGCTTTGGTTTTCTTCTTCAATATTACTTTGGCTATTCAGGGCCCTTTGTGGTTCCATACAAACTTTAGGATTGCTTGTTCTAGCTTCGAGAAAAATGGTGTAATGTTGATTGGGATTGCATTGAATGTGTAGATAGCTTTGGGTAGTATTGACATTTTGACAATATTTATTCTTCCAATCCATGAGCAGGGAATGTTTTTCCATTTCTTTATATCTTCTTCAATTTCCTTCATAAGCTTTCTATAGTTTTCAGCATACAGATCTTTTACATCTTTGGTTAGGTTTATTTCTAGGTATTTTATGCTTCTTGGTGCAATTGTGAATGGGATCAGTTTCTTTATTTGTCTTTCTGTTGCTTCACTATTAGTGTATAATAATGCAACTGATTTCTGTACATTGATTTTGTATCCTGCGACTTTGCTGAATTCATGTCTCAGTTCTAGTAGACTTTTGGTGGAGCCTTTCGGGTTTTCCACATATAATATCATGTCATCTGCAAAAAGTGAAAGCTTGACTTCATCTTTTCCAATTTTGATGCCTTTGATTTCTTTTTGTTGTCTGATTGCTGATGCTAGCCCTTCCAACACTATGTTAAACAACAGTAGTGAGAGTGGACATCCCTGTCATGGTCCTGATCTCAGGGGGAAAGCTCTCAGGGGGAGCAGGGGGAATCTCAGGGGGAAAGTTTTTCCCCATTGAGGATGATATTAGCTGTGGGCTTTTCATAAATGGCTTTTATGATGTTTAAGTATGTTCCTTCTATCCCGACTTTCTCGAGGGTTTTTATTAAGAAGGGATGCTGAATTTTGTCAAATGCTTTTTCTGCATCAATTGACAGGATCATATAGTTCTTCTCTTTTCTTTAATTAATGTGATGTATCACATTGATTGATTTATGAATGTTGAACCAGCCTTGCAGCCCAGGAATGAATCCCACTTGATCATGATGAGTAATTCTTTTTATATGCTGTTGAATTTGATTTGCTAGTATCTTATTGAGAATTTTTGCATCCATATTCATCACTGGCCTGTAGTTCTCTTTTTTTGCTGGGTCTCTGGTTTAGGAACCAAAGTAATGCTGGCTTCATAGAATGAGTCTGGAAGTTTTCCTTCCCTTTCTATTTTTTGGAACAGCCTGAGAAGGATAGGTATTATCTCTGCTTCAAATATCTGGTAGAATTCCCCAGGGAAGCCGTCTGGTCCTGGACTCTTATTTGTTGGGAGATTTTTGATGACTGATTCAATTTCTTCGCTGGTTATGGGTCTGTTCAAGTTTTCTATTTCTTCCTGTTTCAGTTTTGAAAGCGGGTGGGTGCTTAGGAATTTGTCCATTTCTTCCAGGTTGTCCAGTTTGTTGGCATATAGTTTTTCATAGTATTCCCTGATAATTGCTTGTATTTCTGAGGGATTGGTGTAATAATTGCATTTTCATTCATGATTTTATCTATTTGGATCATCTCCCTTTTCTTTTTGAGAAGCCTGGCTAGAGGTTTTTCAACTGTGTTTATTTTTTCAAAAAACCAACTCTTGGTTTCATTGATCTGCTCTACAGTTTTTTTTTTTTAGATTCTATATTGTTTATTTCTGCTCTGATCTTTATTATTTCTCTTCTTCTGCTGGGTTTGGGGTGTCTTTGCTATTCTGCTTCTGTTTCCTTTGGGTGTGCTATTAGATTTTGTATTTGGGATTTTTCTTGTTTCTTGAGATAGGCCTCATTGCAATGTATTTTCCTCTCAGGACTGCCTTTGCTGCATCCCAAAGCATTTGGATTGTTGTATTTTCAATTTAATTTGTTTCCATATATTTTTAAATTTCTTCTCTAATTGCCTGGTTGACCCACTCATTCTTTATTAGGGTGTTCTTTAACCTCCATGCTTTTGGAGGTTTTGTAGACTTTTTCCTGTGGTTGATTTCAAGTTTCATAGCATTGTGGCCTGAAAGTGCGCATGGTATGATCTCAATTCTTTTATACTTATGAAGGGCTGTTTTCTGACCCAGTATGTGATCTATCTTGGAGAATGTTCCATGTGCACTCGAGAAGAAAGTATATTCTGTTGCTTTGGAACGCAGAGTTCTAAATATATCTGTCAAGTCCATCTGATCCAATGTATCATTCAGGGCTCTTGTTTCTTTATTGATCCTGTGTCTAGATGATCTATCCATTGTTGTAAGTAGGGTATTAAAGTCTCCTGCAATACCACATTCTTATCAATAAGGTTGCTTATGTTTGTGATTGTTTTATATATTTGGGGGCTCCCGTATTCGGCGCATAGACATTTATAATTGTTAGCTCTTCCTGATGGATAGACCCTGTAATTATTATATAATGCCCTTCTTCATCTCTTGTTACAGCCTTTAATTTAAAGTCTGGTTTGTCTGATATAAGTATGGCTACTCCAGCTTTCTTTTGACTTCCAGTAGCATGATAGTACTCCATCCCCTTACTTTCAATCTGAAGGTGTCCTTGGCTCTAAAATGAGTCTCTTGTAGACAGCAAATAGATGGGTCTTATTTTTTTATCCATTCTGATACCCTATGCCTTTTGGTTGGAGCATTTAGTCCATTAACATTCAGTGTTATTGTTGAAAGATATGGGTTTAGAGTCATTGTGATGTCTGTAGGTTTCATGCTTCTAGTGATGTCTCTGGTACTTTGTGGTCCTTGCAACATTTCACTCACAAAATCTCCCTTGGGATCTCTTGTAGGACTGGTTTAGTGGTGATGAATTCCTTCAGTTTTTGTTTATTTGGGAAGACCTTTATCTCTCCTTTTATTCTGAATGACAAACTTGCTGGATAAGGATTCTTGGCTGCATATGTTTTCTGTTCATCACATTGAAGATTTCCTGCCATTCCTTTCTGGCCTGCCAAGTTTCAGTAGATAGGTCTGACACTAGTCTTTGGGTCTCCCTTTGTAGGTTATAGCCTATTTATCCCTAGCTTCTTTCAAAATTTTCTCTTTATCCTTATATTTTGCCAGTTTTGCTATGATATGTTGTGCAGAAGATGGATTCAAGTTATGTCTGAAGGGAGTTCTCTGTGCCTTTTGGATTTCAGTGCCTTTTTCCTTCCCCAGATCAGGAAAGTTCTCAACTATGATTTGTTCAAATACACCTTCAACCCCTTTTTCTCTCTCTTCCTCCTCTGTAATTCCTATTATACGGATATTTTTCCGTTTGATTGCATCACTTAGTTCTCTAATTCTCCCCTCATACTCCCGGATTTTTTTATCTCTCTTTTTCTCACCTTCATCTTTTTCCATAATTTTATCTTCTAATTCACCTATTCTCTCCTCTGCCTCTTCAGTCCGTGCTGTGGTTGCCTCCATTTTATTTTGCACCTCATTTATAGCATTTTTTAGCTCCTCATGACTATTTCTTAGTCCCTTGCTCTCTGTAGCAATAGATTCTCTGTTGTCCTCTATACTTTTTTCTTTTTTTTAATTTTTTTTCAACGTTTATTTATTTTTTTTGGGACAGAGAGAGACAGAGCATGAACGGGGGAGGGGCAGAGAGAGAGGGAGACACAGAATCAGAAACAGGCTCCAGGCTCTGAGCCATCAGCCCAGAGCCTGACGTGGGGCTCGAACTCACGGACTGCGAGATCGTAACCTGGCTGAAGTCGGACGCTTAACCGATTGCGCCACCCAGGCACCCCCTCCTCTATACTTTTTTCAAGCCCAGAGATTAATTTTATGACTATTATTCTAAATTCTTGTTCTGTTATATTGCTTAAATTGTTTTTGATCAATTCGTTAGTTGTCTCTACTTCCTGGAGTTTCTTTTGAGGAGAATTCTTCAATTTCATCATTTTGGGTAGTCCCTGGGGTGGCTCTAAACTGTAGGGCACTTCCTCTGTATTGTACAGAGTAACTTGTGTTGGTGGGTGGGGCCACAGTCAGACCTGATGTCTGCCCCCAGCCCACTGCTGGGGCCACAATCAGACTGGTGTGTACCTTATCTTCTCCTCTCGCAGGGGCAGGACTCACCGTGGAGTGGTGTGGCTCTGTCTGGGCTACTTGCAGACTGCCAGGCTTGTGGTTCTGCTTTGATGGGATCTGACGTATTAGCTGGGGTGGATCTGCAAGGTGCACAGGGGCGGGAGGGCTAGGCTTAGCTAGCTTTGCTGTCGTTGGTCCCCTGCGGTAGGGGCCCTGCAGCACTGGGAGGGAGGCAGACCCATCAGAGGGATGGATCCACAGAAGCACAGTGTTGGGTGTTTGCACGGTGCAAGCAAATTCAGTGACAGGAACTGGTTCTCTTTGGAATTTCGGCTGGGGGGTGGGAGAGGGAGATGACGCTTGCCAGCACCTTTGTTCCCTGCCAAGCTGAGCTCTGTCTTCTGGGGCTCAGCAACTCTCCCTTTTGGTGTCCTCTCATCCTCCCCTCTCTCCGAGAGCAGAGCTGTTCACTTTTAACATTCCAGATGTTAAGTCCCGCTGGCTGTCAGAACTCCCACAGTCTGGCCCCTCCGCTTTTGCAAGCCAGACTGGGGGCTCTGCCTTGTCGGGTGGGCTGCCCCTCCACTGCCCTGGCTCCTTCTCACGAGTCTGTGTAGCACGCACGGCGTATCCCCCTTCCTACCTTCTTCCTTGGGCCTCTTGTCTACACTTGGCTCCAGAGAGTCCATTCTGCTAGTCTTCTGGAGGTTTTCTGGGTTATTTAGGCAGATATGGGTAGAATCTAAGTGATCAGCAGGATGCGGTGAGCCCAACATCCTCCTACGCTGCCATCTTCCCTGACTAAATGTAAATGCTTTTTGAAGACCCCACTAAGTATAATCCACCAAGTAATTCCTGTTGGCAATAAAAGGGTGATTCAAACAGTTGAAACTCTCTTTAATTTACTCACATTTGAATTGTAGAGACACACAAGCAATGAGGAAAATACCGTAGAGGGCATTAAGATGGAGACATGTGCAGAGAGAGGATGACAGTTGGTATTGGGAACTTGAACTCAAATTGAATGAGGAACTTCTCACTGCAAATGATGCTTAAGCCAAATCTAGAAATATGATTGTATACCTATGTTAACTTGGGGGTGTCTGTAAGAGCATATTTTAGTCAGAAGTGATCAGGTAAAAAGGTTCAAGGTCATGAAACAGCTGGGGCAGCCAAAAGTATTTAAATATATCATTTTAAATATTTCTGGGTATATTAAATTAATACCACATAGAGTAATTAGGTATACCCAGAGTAATAGTCACGTGAAAGGAGTGCAAAAGATGGAAAGGGACAGACGATGAAAGTCTTGCTTGATAAAATAAGTCTTGTTTGATAAAATAAGTCTTGTTTGATAAAATAAGAAATTTAAATTTTATTTTGTAAACAAAATACTGAATGATTTTAAAGGATCAAAATGAAGAGACCAGATTTGCATATTTGAAAACCCCTTTTGCCATCCCGATCTCATTATGATGCATGATTAAAGGTGTGGTAATGCGGTTGAGGTCTGAGAAAATATAGAGGCAATTTTGGCTGACAATGAGAGAGATGGGAATTGAGATGAAAGATAGTAAGACAATAAGCGAGACTTTCAGATTTAATATGAGTTGACTGTGAGTAAATAAATGCACACAAAATATCAATATTTGATCTGCGAAAATACTTCACTGCAAGATATTTGAATAAAATACTCATTCCCCGTAAGCATTCAGGATTTGGAAAGAAAACTAAAGTGGATGTGACTGATCTTGGAATCCAGAAATACTCCTCTGTCCTCTGAGGCACAAGAGTGGCAAGAACTATGGAGAAGGAGTCCTTGGAATTTGGTAGGCACAAGTTTTGTTTATTGTCTTCTTAATATTTTCTTAATTAAAGGAGGACCCGATAAATGTTTGAAAAATACTAAACTTGAATCAATGGAAGGAAAAATGTATAATTGTTTCTTAATTAATGTTTAAATAATCTGGTGTTAAGATGGTTAGCCTGGGGTTAACAATATCTATTAAGCATCCAACAATATTAATTGCCCCAGTTATATTTATTAGACAGCTATATATTCCATCAACTGAGAACATTGAGTGAAGGACTCTGCCTTCTTAGGGTTTATATTCTAGTGTCAGTGTAGGATACAACACCTCATGTTCTACATAGAAAATCCTTCCAGGGGTGTTGTGTGAGGTGGTGGAAAGAGTAGTCACCTGGGAATCTTTATGGAATGGATAAGACTCAAACTTGCTTTCAAAAATATGGTACTTTTGCTTTCCACAATGCCACAAAAGACACTAGGCAGAAAAGTGTCTATGGAGTAAAAATGTAGGCACATTTGAAGAGATTAATAACATGTATTTTCCTGATTAATTGGAAGACAAGAAAAAAGGAGAAAGAGAAAAGAGGAGAAGGAGGAGGAGGAGGAGGAAGGGTAAGTGGAAAAGGAGGAGGAAGAGGAAGAGAAAAAAAAGGAGGAAAGACAATGAAAAAAAATTTTAATGCCTGTAATACTTTCATCTGGAGATAAGCTTAATTAACAGTTTTCTTATCAGCATTCAAGTCTCTTTTTAAAGTACATATTATATAGCTTTGCAGCTGTTTTTTTGCTACAACTTTGTATCATTTTACATAAAGTAATTATGAGACCAATACACAAAAAGGCATGTGAATGAGAATATTAATCACAACACTGTTTACACCTGTCTGTCCAGATTTTTACATTTAGACTTTTAGTGTCATTATATTATTATTTTTAAAATTTTTAATGTTTATTTATTTTTGAGAGAGAGACAGTATGAGCAGGGAAGGAGCACAGAGAGAGGGAGACACAGAATCTGAAGCAGGCTCCAGGCCCCGAGCTGTCAGCACAGATTCTGATGTGGGGCTTGAACTCACAAACTGGGAGATCATGACCTGAGCCAAAGTTGGACACTTAACCAACTGAGCCACCCAGGTGCCCCTAATTATATTATTTTAAAATGGTAAACACAATAGCAAACAACATCATTCTACTATGACAAAATATAAGCATTAATATTTTGCTATCTTTTCTATATCTCTACCTATATATTTCTTTAATAACTATTTGGACCATATTCTGTATACAAGTTAATATTCTTTTTTTCCATCTTATGGTATAACTTTATCCCAAACTCTTTAAATATTTATTTTAAAACATTTAAAATGGCTGCATGGTATTTTATCACACGAGCCATATTTTTAAAAATATTATTCCACATTCTGGTCTATAAATAAATATATCCATGTACATGTATTTCCTTAGCACACTCTGGGAATATGGTAATAAATAATGGGTTTTATTTCATTGATTCATGTTCCACCTTCCAGTGCAGAATCCCACATTCTATTTGCTTCATCATCATTTCTGTAGCCTTCTGGATATATATCAGGTGTTCTTATTCCAAGTCTGGCCTGCTGTCACATGGCGTGTTCCTCACTCCCTTGCTTACTTAGACTCCAGTGCTCCCACCTCTGCCCACTAAGCCATACTGGCTTGTCTTGCGTCTCCCTCTTACAGAAATGAGCAGCCTCCCCTCAGGTGCCATATTAATGCTGGCTACAACCTTATTTATTTATTTATTTATTTATTTATTTATTTATTTATGTCTATGTTTTTCTGGACATGAAGTCACTTCCACAATATGTCACCTCTTCTGGAGGGACTCTGTAATCACTGCCTCATGCCTTCTGCACGGTAGGACTTTCTTGGGTGCCTCTATTACTGTGGTGAGGTCAGGGTGATGAAGCAGCTTTGGGTACTCTGAAGCCAAAAAAAAAAAAAAACAAAACAAAAACAAAAGAAAAAGAAAAAAGTAAGTGAGGAAGTTTTCCTTTCAGAAGTAAATCTCTCTTTCCTTTAATAAAATCACATTTTCAGGTCCATAAAGGAGTGCTACATATGTCATAGCCATTTACAGGGATTTTTATAAACTAGCTCTTTCATCGTTTGTTTATTACTCTCTAATGAGATTTAGATGTATGTGGAGTAGGAACGGGGCTAGAAAATACATTTAGAATGGGCAACATGTTATATTTGAAATCTCTGCCTCTTCAATAACTCCGGCTTTGTTATTAAGCCAACCTGTGTGTACCTGGCTTTTTCTATTTTTCTAATTATTTCTCTGGGCATATATACTTTTAATAAAGTATAGTATTTAGGTTTAAATTGAGACTTCTGCTTACCTTCTTTTTAGTAAGTCCTTAAAATTCTTTGAAAAGTCCTTTTAATATCTGATAATTATTCTGACTGGGCGACGGAATGGAAATATTTTAAAAAGAGTCACCCTGCCTCTTCTCAGACAGACTGTTAGAGATGAAGACAGCCATTTTACAACCACTGATAAAAAAGAACAAAGACGATTCCCAGTGTAGACCTATGTGAGTGAGTTTTGGCACTAGTTGTATGTCTTTGGCTTTGCCTTGGGAATTTCAACCTCTAACTAGGCCTTCTCCATCCCCAAGCTTTTTCTTAGGCATGCTTAACATTTTCTCAGGCAGGATGACCCCTATTTTTATGGAAGGCTATCTGATATCTAGTGTGGTATAGGAATGGATGCTAAATCTTTGGCTCAAAGACCAATGGCCCAAAGAGGGCCTTCCTTCCCTAGCAGACTTTCTCTAATTTCTGTTTCCGACTCTGCTCATAATTAAGCATTTATCAGGAATCTGAAAGAAGTACCTCTGTGAGCCATAGAATCCTTTATATTCTTCTGTGCAGGTTATGATGATACCAGCTAATGGCTCCTTTCTCTGTTCTGGTTCTTTTCAGTGTTTTTTTCCCAATACAGCAGCGAAAGAAAAGAAACATTGCTCCTAAACATCTGATTTCTGAACTTAATTGGTCTGGGTTGAACATAAAAGTCAGGAAGAGATATAGTTAAAAAAAGAGAAGACAACCAATAAACATCTGAAAAGATGTTTGACCTTTTCATATAAAAAGAAATGCAACATTAAACAACTATAAAATCTCATTTTTATATATCATTTTGACAAAAATTACAAGGTTTGATAATATCTTGAGCTGGTGAGGACAAAATTATGCAGAAGCAAATACTGGTGCTGAGAGACAGTTGACATATACGTCATTAGTGTCAATTTGGTAACACATATAAATTAAAACTACCTATACTTTTTGTTCCAGGAATTATAGCACTAAAATATACCTCATAGATATCCTTACCAAATTGTGCCAAGATATGTGTATAAGGATATTCATTTAATGTGTGATATAGAAAAATTATCAAACCTCATAGAAACATAAAGGAATCAAAAAAGAACTCGATACAACCAGGACCTCAATCAAAACACAGAACTTAAAAGTATGCTATTGAAAAAAATAAGGTATACACCAAAAGGAAGGATTTCTAAGATATATTAAATGAAAAGGGCACAATATATAGTGTGATTCTGGTCTGTGAGAATAAAACTGAATCTATCTGCGTGGTATAAAAATGTTTTTCTAGCAGGTAAAAGTAAATACTAATCGTTATTACCTTTGGGAAGATAGATTGGTTGGAGTATAGCAGCTTTTACTTTCCATTTGGAAGCCTCTGTGTCCTATAATGCAACTTGATTTATTTTTTATAAATGTCAGCAGGAGATATGTAGACTGAGCTTAAGCCAATTTTTGTTATATAAGCTCACAAAACAAAATGTGTGTGTCTACGTGTATTTCAAATTTTTTTAATTTAAATTTTTAAATTTTAAGATCATCATATGTTCACAAGGTGTTGCAAGAAACAACACGGTTTTTTGAGTATGTCTCATTGCACAGCTTTTTCAGTGTTGCTAAATGGATAGCTAAAGCGATTTAAATATGTAAATACTTACTGATCAAGGAGCTGAAGTTTTAAAAGTATTACTGTATTAAAACCTGACTGGGATGGGAAAAGACTCTCAATCAAGGCAGCACATCAGAATCATCTGGGAGCTTCTTAAAAATAGTAATGCTCAGGCACTACCTCACACCAATTAGATCAGAATCTTTTATGAAGGCAAGGATTGGACACATAAATTTCTTAAAATTCTGTAAGTAGTTCTAATGTACAGGCAGAGTTGAGAACTATTGGCTATACCAGTGCTTCTCAAACTTTAACGTACATAAGAATCAGCTGGCAATATTGATAAGATGCAGATCTATGTCTGTACATCTGGGGTGAGGTCTGAGACTGCACATCCAAAAACCTTCAGGGTGATGATAATGCTGGTCATTGATGGACTGACCTTGGAGTAGAAAGGGGCTATGGGACTTGCTGTAGTATTTGCTGAGACCTTGGATTTTGAAATACATAGGGTTCTATGTGGGAATCTAGGGGCTGCAGATACAGAAAAAATGTGAGTGGAGAACAAGGGTAAAAAGGAGAAGAGGGAGAGTGTGACAGGAAAAGAAGTGAAAGAGCTGGTGAATCGAGAACAAATAGATGGATAGCTTTCAAGGGAGCACCTTTCCTTTTGTCTTTACCTTGTAAGAATACAATTGTCCTTTGGAGAAATTTTGTCTAACTTTCACCATTATCCTAAGCAGTTATTATACCCTTGGATGGTTACAGTTTTGAAGAAGGGTTTTGGATTTGTTCCTTGAGAAAATATGAACGCCTCAGTGAATTTATAGCTCAGTTTAGCCTTGTCTGAGTAAGTACTTTAACATCATAATGGCTCTAAACATTTTGGAAGCAACATCAAGGGCAATGAGAGCTCACAACTGAATGGCAACAGATATTTATGGAGCACCCAATGCCTGGAACTTTCACTTATATTATCTAATTTAATTTCATAACAATTTTATGAGCTAAGTACGTGTTCATATTCTTATTTTGGAGATGAGGAAACTGAAATGAAGGCATTGAAGAATTCAAGTTATTTCCCAAGGTCACATAAATATATAATGATAGAGGTAATTTCTATACTCAGATGTTTTTACTCCAGGTTCAGTGTTCTTTCCATTTCAACTAGAAGAGTCTGAATGGATGGATAGATAGATGATAGATAGATAGATAGATAGATAGATATAGATATAGATAGACAAATGAAAAAACATTTTATTGTATAATTTATAGAATGTCAAAAGATAGAGACTAGTATGTAGATTATAGAAATAGTTATGAAAGAGCATTGGATTTAAAGAACATAATTAGAAAGTTCAAAATATAGGTTGTGAATGGCTTGCTGGTGGACTACTCCAGTGAAAGATTGAACTAGTAACAAGTAAATGTAAGAATAGTTTAGGAACCTAATACTATATTTAGGAAGTTGCTTTAAGGATGCTCTAGTATTAAAAATAACCCTTAGTTTTTCCCAGCTCATTTGCTTAGAACTGTGTAATAGACTAAAGCTCCTGTGCAAAGTTGCAAGTACTTCTATGAGAGAGCTACACAGAATGCTACCCCAGGAATAGAGAAGATGTACAAGTAAATCTTTCTCTCTCTCTCTCTCTCTCTCTCTCTCTCTCTCTCTCTCTCTGTGTGTGTGTGTGTGTGTGTGTGTGTGTGTGTGTTTTAGAAGAAGCTAAAGTTAAAAGACTTTTCAGCATCAAGGTTCAAATAGGCTCAAGGCCAGAGCTGTCAGAGATGTAAAACAAATTTTAGAGCATGTTGAGATATATAAACTTTCATGCTAAAGGCCAGTCTATCCTAAAAGCCAGCTCTCATGCTGAAAGCCATTTGGGACCCTCATATACCTGCCTTTAGTAATGTTAGCAGTGGCTGCCATTAGAGACTTTTCATCAGTTACCCTGGACTCTCTTTCCCTCTCTGTCTCTCTCTCTCTCTCCCTCTCTCTCTCTCTGATGCCCAACTGCACTCTCAAGCTGTTGCTCTGTTTCTGCTTGTCCTCCTGGCTTTTGAACTTGGTGTAGTTCGGTAAAGACTTGATATCCCTTGTGATTAATTTTCAGCAGTGGGAAGATGCTTTTCTCTGATACAATCTCTCAGAACTCAACCTGTGACACCAGGGCTTAGCTAATTCCACACAATGTTCTCCCCTCCTTCATTAGTAAAAGATGCTCAGGTAATGTATTGCAATTATAATTATGTTGAAGATATTCCCAATACACCTGATGTTGATGTGCAAAGAGATAGTAAGTAATAAAATATCAAGGCCAATATTCCTATCACTACTACCTTGAAATACACACTGACAGTGCTATCTAAGGAAACTAGAGCAGCAAAAGGAAGCCTCTCCTAGCCCATTTGTAAGCTTTGATTTACAACTGAACCTGATCGATCTTTGTTATTGTCAAGTAATCAGTTATTGCTGAGGATGTGAAAAACCAAATGAGAAGGAATCTGCCAAGAAAGATTCAAACAAACATGTTTCCCCCTTATTTAGTTCTCTTGTTTCTTTACTAGTTTCAGACTTAGGCATTTCATGACATTCTGGGTGAATGCCAAGGATAAAATTCAGTATGTTTTGCCTGACTTGAAAAACTAAATGCTGGAAATTATAGAAAAAGTACTTTTCAGGTCCATTCCTTCAATCTCAGGGATTGTAAGAGCATACTAAAATACAGTCTGCAAGTATTATTGTCACAATTACTTTTCATCATTCACATGTGAATTTTTATTCTTTATTAATTAAAGAGGAAAATTCTGCTTTTTTACATGTGTGTTTATACATAAATAAATGTGTATTAAATTAATAAAGTAGGAACAATAGTCTCTTCCACATGTTCTTATTGAGTGAATTTTAAGACACTTACAAAGCCATCAAAATTTTATTCTATTGCTAAATATTCTTTTGCTTGAAAGTGTAAGGTGGATCCCTGTCACATTCAGCTATGTTGTAACTTTTGATAGTGTCCCACAGTTCTTAAGTGTTTTATTCTGTTTTTCTTTTTTTCTTCATTTTTTTTCTCTTTGTGTTTCTGGTTGGTAAATTTCAGTTAGCCCGTTTTCAGATTCACTGACTCTTTCCTCACCTATGTTGCATCTAATGACAAGCCCATAGGAGGCAGTCTGCATTTTATTACTGTTTTTAATTTTTTTTATAGTCTCCATCTCTCTGTTGACATTACCCATTCAGCTATGATATCAAAACACTTTTGCATACTAGGCAAACTCACAAAATTTTTTGACACTTTTTGCTTCACAGTGTATACTTTAGTTGTACCAAATTATTTTGTGTTACTTGAAAAAAAAACTTTCTAATTTTACATTTAGTGAAATATTTATCTTCAATACCAGCCTCAAATAGTATCCTGGAAAGGCTTCCTTGTTTGACTCCATCAATCCTTTGTATAATTAATAGCCCCTTTCTATGTTTTACCAGAATATTTTCTGTATATATTTATATACATATTAAACTCTATTATAATACCTATTGCTATTATAGTACATCATATTATTATACCTATTATATTGTTATTATATCTACTATTGGATATCTATCTCCTTTATAAGACTATAACATCCTCAAGAACAGGGAAGACATTTTTTCCTTATTTATAACTCCTGGGACATAGTTAAGTGTTCAACATTTTACTATTTATTTTCTGTCTTATTCTTAAGAGCATGTGACAAGATTATAACAAGCATAAGTGATAAAAGAATGGTAAATCATAAATAGAAATAAAGAATCGAAGCAAGTGGAAATGCAAATAAAATTAAAAACTTGAAACCCTTTCAAATAAATGCCTAAATATGCAAACTATTTAATGACACAACTGAGTTTTAAATTTGGCTCTGAGCTCTCTAGAAGGCAAGTAAGTTAAATGGGAGACAATGGTATATTAGATAGACAATTGCCACAACAATGAGGGATAAAAAAGAACCACATCTCAGTGACCCATACCATTTACTTATCATGCATTTCCAGGTCAACTTGAGCAATTCTGTTTGTTTCGATTGGGCTGAGATCTGGGTATTGGCTCATCTATGCTGTAATGACTGATATATTCTGCTTTAAGCTTCAGGCGTGAGGGTCTGCTGCAGTATCTCTCAGTTTCCTTGAAAAAGTGGGCTAGAAAGATCATGTTCTTAGGGACATGTAGGGATCAAAAGGGCAGAACTAATATTATAGGCCCTTCTCAAACCTATGGCTCTGTCATATCTGCTAACATTCTATTGCCCAACGTAGGTGAGACCCAGTGTCAAGAGGCAGGGAAGTACTCTATTCCCATGTAAAGTGGCACCAATGAGGCACTGAATATCTCCGAATCATAATCTAATCATACATGATAAATTCTGAATTTAAAAAAAATTTTAGTGTTTTTATTTCTGAGAAAGAGAGACACAGAGTGCAAGTGGAGGAGGGACAGAGAGAGAGGAGACACAGAATCCAAAGCAGGCTTCAGGCTCTGAGTTGTCAACACAGAGCCCAAAGCAGGACTCGGACTCATGAGCCAGCCGTGAGATCATGACTCTTAACTGACTGAGCCACGCAGGCACCCCTGAATTTTTTTTTAAAGTAAGAATATTATTTTGGGAGGGGAAAAAAAACTGTAACTAGTCTCATATGCCAAGAAATATTTCTCAAGTGCTATTTGATACATTGGACATACCACTGACAATATTTCCTAAGCCTATCTGGTTTTAAATTTTAATTGCTGTTTCTTTAGCTTCACCTAGCAAAAATAGATGTTGATGTTATGATTATTGTTTCATTGTTACAATGTTGTTAAATTATTGCATTATTTAATAATATCTCCATAACCATGTTAGAAAGGGAAGGAGATATCTTTATTTCTATTTTATAGATAAGGAAACATTACTCAGGGATATTGAGTAATTTTTCCAGCACCAAAGATTTAATAAATGACAATTGAGATATCACAAATCCCTATTCACTCCAGTATATCATACCATTTTTTTCTAAGGCCTGGAACTACTTTAATTCTGAAATTGATAATGATAATATAAATAGGAGCTATGTTCATACACAAGGCTAGTATTTATGCACAGTATTGAAAAGATTTGTCATTGTCTCTTCTTTTCTAGCTCCACCAGAATTCACTATGGTGTTTAGATGCATTCATTTTTGCTTGTGAATGTCCATTTGTTCCAGCACAACTTGTTGAAAGACTCTCCATTCTCCATTGAATTGCCGTTTCTCCTTTTGTCAGAGATCAGTTGGCTAATGTTTGTGTGGGTCTACTTCTGGCTCTCAAGTCCGTTCTGTTGATCTATTTGTTCCTTCACCAATACCACACTGTTTTGATTATTGTGGCTTTAATTTTTTTATTTTTATTTATTTTTGAAATAGAAGGAGAGACAGAGAGAGACAGAGCATGAGCAGGGGAGGGGCAGAGAGAGAGAGGGAGACACAGAATATGAAGCAGGCTCCAGGCTCTGGGCTGTCAGCACAGAGCCCAATGCGGGGCTTGAACCCATGAACTGAGATCATGACCTGAGCCAAAGTTAGATGCTCAACTGACTGAGCCACCCAGGCACACCTGTTGTGGTTTTTTTTAGTAAATCTTGCTGTTCTGTAGTGCTAGTGCATCTCCTTTGTTCTTCTACTTCAGTACTGTGTTGGCTATTCTAGGTCTTTCACATATAGATCCTGTACATATTAGATGTATTCCCAAGTACTTCATTTTGGTCCTAATATAAATGGTAGTTTTTAATAGACTTTGAGCAGTTTGGTGTTCACAGAAAAATCGAGCAGAAGGTATAGAGATTTCCCATATACCTCTTACTTTCACACATGTACAGCCCTTCCTCATTATCAACGTTCTCCACGAGAAGGGTATATTTGTTACAATTGTTGAACCTACATTTACACATCATTGTCATCCAGAATGTATAGTTTACATTAAGGTTCACTCTGGGTGTTGTACATTCTATAGGTTTAGACAAAGGTATAATGGCATGTATCCACCATTATACTATCATGTTGAATAGTTTCACTGCCCTAAAAATCCTCTGTGTTCTACCTATTCATCTCTCCCCAACAGCACCTGGCAACCACTGATCTTTTTACTGTCTCCATAGTTTTGCATTTTCCAGAATGTCATATAGTCAGAATCATACTGTATGCAGCCTTTTAGTGTCAGCTTCTTTTACTTAGTCATATGCATTTAAGTTTTCTCAATTTTTTTCATGGCTTATTTCCTTTTAGCACTGAATAGTATTTCACTGGATGTATTAAAGTTCATTTATTCATTCACCTACGGAAGGACATCTTCATTGCTTTCAAGTTTTGGCAGTAGTGAATAAGCTGATATAAACATCTATGTGCAGGATTTTATGTGGACATAAGTTTTCTACTCCTTTGGGTAAAACATCAAGGAGCATGATTGCTGCAACATATGGTAAGAGTATGTTTAGTTGTGTGAGAAATCACCAATCTGCCTCCAAAGTGGCTGTACAACTTTCCATTCCCACTGTTGTTGTATAATTTTTGTTGATTCTTTGGGATTTTCTAGATAGACATCATGTCATTTGCCACAAACAAACAAAGAACCCATCAACCCCCCCCGCCAAAAAAGAAACCCAACTAGTTTTATTCTTACATTCCAATCTGTATATTATTAATTTTCTTATCTTATTGCATTACCTAGGAACTTCCAGTATGATGTTGAAAGGAATAATGGCAGGGACATCACTTCACACAGTCTTTTCTCTGTGCATGCACATCCCTGGTGTCTCTTTCCTTTTTTTATGAGAACACTAATAAGATGTGGATTGGATTAGGGCCCACCTGTATGACTTCATTTAACTTTAATGATCTTTTTTTTAAAATATAATTTATTGTCAAATTGGCTTCTATACAACACCCAGTGACCTCTTTAATGGTTGTATTTCCAATATAGTCTCATTATGAAGTTAGGGGGTTAGGCCTTCAACACATCAATTTTGGGGTATACAATTTGACCCATAATAAGTATTAAGCATAAGTCTACTGAGAGAAGTGTCCAATAAACTAGGTTTTAAGAAGGACACAGCTACTCTTACCTCTCCTCTCCTCCCTTTCTTTTCCTAATTAAATAAATATGTGACAGATGGAGCTACAGTAGCCTTCATGTGATCCTAAAAAAAGGCTAAGTGAATCAAGGATGTGTGAGAAACTATATTGTGGAGTCCCAAATTAATACCACTAGCCATCTACATTCAGACTTCTTGTTACATAAAACTAATAAACTCTGATTCATTTAAGTCTTTTAAACCAAAGGTTTTATTATTTGCTGCCAGATAGAATCCCGCTTAATAGACTTTCTATGTTAGATATTTCATAAAATCTCAATTATTAAATTTTGATTATTAGCATGAATGAAGATACTTTGTCTGTTTTAGTCAGGGTACCAGCAGGGAAACAGAAGTCACCCCAAATGTTCCAAGTGAAGAGACTTTAATAAAAGAGTTACATATACTGGGTTGCCTGGGTGGCTCAGTCGGTTAAGTGTCCGACTTCAGCTCAGGTCATGATCTCACAGCCCATGAGTTCGAGCCCTGTGTCAGGCTCTGTGCTGACAGCCCAGAGCCTGGAGCCTGCTTCAGATTCTGTGTCTGCCTCTCTCTCTGCCCCTCCCTGCTCATGCTCTGTCTCTCTCTGTCTCAAAAATAAATTAAAAAAAAAACATTAAAAAAAGAGTTACATATACTGGGTGTGGCTAAAAAATAAAAAAAAAATACAAGGGGTGGTGAGGCACCCAGAGACCAGAAGCAGTTTATATTCCTAATAACCCTTAATTATCACAATTAAACAATTACTGCTCTTAAAATCAAATAGACAATTATCACTCTAAAAATAAAATATTACTCTTAAAATCAAATAGACAAGGGAAGTGAATTTAGTTATCTCATCCCATTGAAAGCTGAAAGTATGGAGGAGGGGCTGCTGTCAGAACCAGTAAGCACGGAGCATCACAGCTACAGTCAGAGACATGGCAAGGAAGCATAAAAAGTGAAGGAATACTGCACTTTCTCTTTCTGCCTTCTGATAGCCTGACTCTATTCCAGTGTCCAAACCCAACTGGAAGACTTTTGGTAGGGGAGCCTAGTAGATGGAATCCATTTAGATCCATGTCCTAGGCAAAGTGCAGGGCAGATAAAGGCAGAGAATAAATCTTGGAGAGGTTTAAGGGTAATGAAAAACAATCAACAGAGTGTCCTAGGAAACTTTCGCCTCATCTTGAGCATTTTTCATTTCAGTTACACTTTGACATACTACAAGTCAGTAGCTCTTCTCTAATATCAGATATCTACCCTTTAACTTGAAATGCAAACCTATGAATTAAATTCATCTATCTTTGGGAAGTAAGATTTGACTAAAAAGTATATGAGTGAAATGTCTGTAATAATGCAAATTGAGAAACCACAGCTTGTAATCAGTTGTCATCCATCAGGATATTTTACAATGTGAATCCATAGCTACATACTACAGGTACACCTTGGTTTTAATTCAATAATGATGAAAAAATGCTGCTTAACGGCAATTGGAAGGTTTGGGAGGAAGTCTCAGTTTCTTTATCTGTAAAATTAATGGAAGCAATCCCATCTATGTTACCTGACTCTAAGAAGACAAAATAGCAGTCATAAAATGTATTTTTTAGACTAGATATTGATAAGCATTTTTATAATGAATATGATCATTAGATTAGAGGAAAATTTTTATGTTGATGACAGCCCAAGTTTATTAAACACCTCTGATATGTGAGACAGAGTATTTTTCCTTCCTAATACTCCTGCTTTCCTCCCCACCTTCTTTCCTTCCTTGCCTCTTACATTCTCTCCTTTCTTTCTTGCCTACCTGCTCTCTTGCTTTCTTCTTTTGCTGCTTTCAACAAACATTTCCTGGCTTTGTGGTAGTTACTTGGAAAACAGAGAGCTATGGTATTACAAATAGAAGCACATAACCTAAGCCAGGGTCAAGAAAGCATTCTTGAATGATGTGGAAAATATTCTAAAATTTGAAGATCATACAGAAACTGGCTGTGGGAAGAAGTGGGAGAGGCACATAGGCCACATGCAAAGACACTGAGGGCAAAGCACATTATGTTTAAAAATACTGCAAATTTCTAAGCACCTGAGGAAAATATAGGATAGGGTGTGGAGGAATGTAGGTCTCAGAGGGATTCATATGACCTGCTCAAGAGTGTGGTTTTAAAACTAAAAGTATTAGAGTCACTATGTAAGTTATTATTCAAAGTAGGAGACTTTTGAGAGTGATATTTGGTGTTATTAATAATTACCCTGAGACAGAAGTTATAAACTGAGAATGGGCAAACCAGGATTTGTGGTTACTTTAAGTATTAGGGATACAGAGTGAAGGGCTTTAAGGAGAGATGTGGCATGATGAACCCATCTGTAGTTAAACCATTTGGACCCTATTAGAATAGTCAGTGAGACAGATTCTGAGACTTCAGACCAAGCCAGCAGGAGTTGAATACAATGGAGCAGGGTTGAATACAAGGAGGTAGATTTGAAAAATATAAAGCAAGTAGTATTAATAGGACTAGACATGGAGGATGAGGAAGAAGTGAAAATATCTCCTAGGTCACCTGTGCAAAACAGCCATCTCATATTCTTTATCAGTAATAATAATTGTTTTATAACCATATCCACTACAAATGGGAAGATTTCTAAATTATTTATTTTTTAAAAGTAATCTCTGTGCCCAACATGGGGCTTGAACTCACAACCCTGAGATCAAGAGTCATATATGCTACCAACTGAGCTAGCCAGGTGTCCCAGATTTTTAAAATATTAATCAAATGTTTGCCTTGCTTAAAATTCCAAAGGACTTGCCATTGCTTTTAGAATAGACCCAAACTCTATACAGCCCAAAGGCTCTGCAGGGTCTGATGGCTGCCTCTCAGCTAAACTCAGTACCATCTCTCCCTTGTTCGCTCAAGTCCAGTTTTGCGTCCTAAACACCCCAAGTTCCTTTCAGTTTTGGAAGTTTTTCATTTACTCTCATCCTTGCCTACACTCCCTTCCATGTTCTCTTCATGGGGCTGGTTCATTTATTCCTTCAGGTCTCCATAGTGTGCCCTCTGGAGATGGCATTAATAAACATGCATCAACAGTAAATGTGCCCTGACCTTCCCCTTAACACTAGGATTATTTCAGTGTGAAACTTAAGTGAGTGGAAGTCAAGGTCAGCAAATTTGGAACAGTTGATAAGTAGATGGTACGCTATCTGTTCCCCATACAGATTCAGAGTGATCCTTAAAATTTAAGGAACAAAAATCTCCAGCATCCTTCTCTTGCAATTAAAATAAAATGAAAAGTTTTCACCTTTGCCTACATGACCCTACATGGTCTACCTCAACTCCATCTCTAGCCTGACATCCTGCTCGCTATTCTTGCCTTCTCTCTGTCTTCTCCAGACCCTGTTTTCCTTGTTGTTCATCAAATACTCTAAATGCACTACTAACTCAGGGACTTTGCACTTGCTATTCCTTCTACTCAAAGTTCTTCACCCACCTCCTCCCACTACAGGTATTTACTCACATGCCACCTCCTCCAGGAAGCCTCCTAGACCATTCTATCCACAGAGCAACTCCCTTCAGTCACTCTTATTCCTAACCATACTTTATTTTATAGCACTTACCACTACTTGCCATTATACAGATATGTTTTTATAGTTATCCTCTACAAGGTTGTAAGCTCCATTAAGGCAAGAATGCTGTTTTGTTGATTGGTTTATTACCCAGTGCTTACAACAGTGAAGAGCATATGGTAGGTGATTGACTTGTTGAAAAAATAATTAAAAAAAGAAACTGACCCATGGATTTTCCATAGAATCTTCTTAGGCTGGGCTTTGATTAGAAGATGAAAATTTATATGATAGCTTTTCCAGCTAGATGAGACCAGGAGAAGTCATTGATGCAGTAGCCTCTTCCATCAGACAGGTAATTTAGTAGTACTAGTCTTGGTTAAAGAAAAGAAAGTGAAGGGGTCCCTGGGTTAATCAGTTGAGAATCTGACTTTGGATCAGGTTATGATCTCACAGTTCGTGGGTTTGAGCCCTAAATCAGGCTTCGCACTGATTTTCTGTCTTCCTGTCTTTCTGCCCCTGCCCTGCTCGTGCTCTCTCTCTCTCTCTCTCAAAAATAAGTATTAAACAAAAAAGACAGTGAAGTTCAGATATTAACTTACTTATCTAAAGCCACACATGTTGTTAGTGTTAGAGGTGGTAAGATCCTCAGCTTCCTGTATTTTAGCAGAAAAAAAGTGACATTATAGCGTATTTTCTATGTGCCAAATCTATATTAAGTGCTTTTTATTTAGTAAAGTCATCCCACAGGTAGACATGCAGCTAAGAAAGGTTAAGTAACTAGGCCAAGGTCACACAGCTAGTAAGTAGTTGAGTTGGAATTTAATAGCAGGTCTCTCTGGCTTCTCAGCCTCACAATATCCATGTAAGCATCCGTTACAATGAGGGTAGTCTTACTTCTTAAAATACTTGATACTATCACCAATCTCACTGGCAACCTCCAAGTCAGACTTCTTGAATCTAGTAGAAAGCTAACAAATAATTCCCAAAATATAAGTGACTAAATAATGATTATGTAAGGGAAGACGTGAGTGTTCAGATCTCCAAGACTACCTTTCTGACACAAATATGCTTTCTTATTCAAATACTATAAATACCTTAACAGAATCATGCCATTGTGTTAATAAATGGCAGGTAATTAAATAATTGGCTCATTTATTTAGTACATGTTTACTGAGCATTTCATGTGCACAGCATATATTCCTAAGGAATGGGAGAGACACAGAGGAATATGGATACAGTCTCTCAAGGAATTTCTGATCTAATTCGAAAGACAAAAACATGCACAGGCAAAATTTAAATATACATTTGATAACAAAATAGGGAGACTTCCAAGAATGCATGCAGATACCTCATTTAAATCAATTGTTTTCATTTTTCCCTGACATTAATCTTCTGACAGAACAGGAAACAGATACTACCAGGACTGAATTGGGGCTCCTATTTACTAGATTCTTTAGCTTGTCTTTTAGATGGCCAGACTCATGGGACAATTAATGAACAAAAAGAAAGTGAGGAAGAAGAAAGAGTTGATAATTCATGAGCCATTTTTTTTTCTCATTTATTCAAGCATCTACTGTGTCAGGGAAGAAACTGGATGTGGAGGATGCAGGGAGTATAGCACAGACATTTAGGCTGCCCTGAAGGATTCAGAGTCTAGTAGGGGTAGAGTCATAAACTGTAGTGCTCCAAGGCTGTTATATGTGTTGCGATAAAAATCAAAAAGGAGTATGGTGTGACAATAAAGCATGTGGATGTTTTGGATTCAGACTGCCAGAGTTTTCATATCTTAGCACTGCCACTTACTACCTGTGTGACATAGAGCGCAATTCTAATTTCTATGAATTTCAGTTTATTTACCTGAAAAATGAAAATAACAATAGATCCCGCTTCTGAGGATTATTGTGACTGCTAAAGGAATGATACATCCTGGCAATAATAGGAAATATTCTCATTAGCTTTTCTGCCTGCAGTCATCTGAATGATTTTCCTACTTCTGTCTGAGATGACTCAAGGAAGAATAATGAGTAGTATTTCCAGATTCAGGAGAACATTCTGGACAGATAGAGCATCATGAGAGAAGAATCACCATGAAACAGATAGGGTGATGTAAGCCTTTTGATTGGTCTAGTTCTCCGGTCCTCTGGTTAAAGGTATGTGTGTGTCATTTGAGAGGGAGATAGGGTTGGAACACAGAAGACAGATAATGTTCAACCCTGTGCGTCATGTGAAGAGGTTTGAATTTGATCCAGATTACAGTGAAGAAAAAGAGAATTTTGATCAGAGAAGTCACATAGTCCAAGTAGACTTGGACAAACTATAGAAATACACTGGAACAAGGAGAAACTGGCAGCCAGAAAAGCAGTTGAATGATGGTTGTAATAGTTCAGGTAATAGATGGTAATGGCCTGAAGATTATAGCTGTTGGGGTAGAGGGAAAAGCATGCTTCTGAGAGATTCTAGAAGGTAAAATATATAGGATTAGTGATTTATTGAGTTTGTGGAGTGATTAAGGAGAAAAAGTCTAGGCTGTTTCACACAAATGTCTACAAATTGAAAACATGTTCTTTCAGGTAAGTTAAGCGATGACTATTCCAATTAGTGCTGCAATTTGTTTTCATCATACTTACTCTTAGGTGAATAACAGTTTCCCTTGCTGATCCAATACTTACCTGATTGAAGATAGGCAAGTACATTATTGATTGTTAAAGGACCATAGTTAATTCTGTGCATAACCATTTCATGAAGACTAGTCCTTTTGCTACAAAATTAAAATAAATTTCAATTATAATACAGAAACAGCTAGTTGAAGTAATCTGCGACTCAACAATGAACTTTGAGTTTATTTCTGATTCCAGCATATCAAAGCTTTAAAGGCTTTTTCACTAATGGATTGTATTCCCAATGCAACTAGTATTCTGAAATCTAATCAGGCAATTTCACTAATTCTATGGTGGAAAGGTTCCTAGTCTGTGGCTTACAGTTGCTATATGCATTTTGATATAGACTACAAAAAATGGTATTTTTAGCTTTTTATTGCTTTGAAAACATTAATTTAATCCTGGGAAGGCCTAAAATAGAGGGAAGGAGTAGTTTATGATTATAGATTGGTGAATTTTAAATTTACCTGGGCTTCTTCCACTCTTATTTATTCTGCTGGTTGGAAGACTTCTCACTAATGCATTCACTCATCCAAGAAGACAGTAATCCAGGGTCAGTGGGCATTCTGTTTCAGTTTAGGAATAGAGGATGACTTGTAGCCTCTCTTTATATGAGGCACCGTGAGATAGGATGAGATGTTGTTATTCTCTTTCTAAGTGCACTTTACTTTTGTTCTATTTGCTAAATATGATTTATACAGCTTAAGCTTTTTTATTTGTGCAGGTGACAATTGGATATTCAGTGAAGGGATGCATTACTTAAGCAGTATATTGTATGCCAACATGCACGCTGGACGAAATACATCTACAATTTACCTGATACTAGTTAACAATTATGAAAAGTTAAAAATTACCACCAGAAAAATAATGTTGCATATCTGATAGGATTATAGAAAGAAAACCCAAACTTTTTTGTTTCATTCTATCTTGGGTTTGAATCAGTTTTTTCAGACTAAATTTCAGTCTTTTTATACAAGAATAACCATAAATAATCATTAAAATATGTGATAAGCTATATCTCATGGATAATTAGATTGTTCCATTTTATAAAAGTGACAAAAATGCCATCAAGCCCAATCAATTTTTTTTTGTGTGTGTTATATACTTTCTCCAGTGGATCATTAAATTGTTTGGATTATAAGCAAAGGCTTCTGATCTGTTTTATGTATTCCTGCTTTGGGATTCTACTCCTCTATAAAATGCCAATACAGCCCACTCACAAGGGTATCCAAAGTACAATTTTTGATCTACAAAAGTCTCTTAAATTATAAGAGTATGAGAAAACCATTATAAATAATAGCTCAGAAGGAAAACAACACACTAAAAAGAAGAGTAAGAGTTTATAGATATATGTGAGATAAAGCCTTGCTACAGAAAAACTGCATTTTAAGTTATATAATAATCTCCAGTGCTATGGGATAGGTGAAAATTAGATGTTAATGATAATTAATGGTAAGACTCTCCATTACATAGCAAGTACATATGAACAACCATTTTGATTCATATTATGGTCATAAGAGGTAGAGAAGGGATAAAATAGAATTGCCTCAGCTCATAATAGTTTGTAGCTGTTGAAAATTGTATTTTGAATTGTAACTTTACACAGCTGACCACCTGCCTTTGCTGAAACTGCACCCAGGGTCTATGATGCTGGCTGTGTCTATTTTTGATGTGTATTCACTAGAAGCTAGACTCTAGCCTAAAGACCTCTCAGAAATGTTTTAATGCTTAACTATGACTTGAGATTTTGGTCTCCTTCTAGCTTAAGCTATGTGAACACCCTGCAACTATATATACACCATCCATTGATACCCACAAGCTCAGGAGGTGATGTAGGCCCTCCCTTCTAGGTAAAGGTGAAGGATATACTTGCTTTGAGGGAAAGGCCAAATGAGCATCCCATTCAATACAAAACATTTGTATTGAATCAAACACATGGTGGGTGCCATGTAAATGGTGCTGATTGTTATCACTATTAATGTTTCATTTAATATATGTTATTTATAATTCTGGAGAAAATAATTTTAAAAATAACTCCTTAAGATATTGTAGTAGAGAAATACATAAACAAGTTGAACTCACACTCAGGAGTCTAATGCTCAAAAACCAGTTGTTGTTGTTGTTGTTGTTGTTGTTGTTGTTGTTGTTGTTTTGTAATGTCACATTGGAATAGGACTTGTTTTTGCTGGCTGTTTAGCGTATAATGGATCTAATATGTAAAAATTTATTTTCCTGGGCTTGGTTAGTATTTGCATTGTAATTCTGGCAAACACATAATATGTCGGTTGGCCAAGACTTACTTCTTTGTATGTGCTTTATTATCTTTTCATGTTTATAAATATAATAGTTATCTGTCTGTCTAACATATCTGTCACCCCATTTTTACCCCAGGGCTAGTTCAGATGATTTGTCTGGGCAGCAGTTGCCCGCTTTATCCTAAACTGTTCCAATTTTCCTTTCCTAAGCTGCCTTCTTAACCGAAGAGAAATCTTCATTCATTCAACTATAGTATCT
Source organism: Acinonyx jubatus (assembly GCF_027475565.1). Classification (NCBI taxonomy): domain Eukaryota; kingdom Metazoa; phylum Chordata; class Mammalia; order Carnivora; family Felidae; genus Acinonyx; species Acinonyx jubatus. Next base: position 28,279,794 of record NC_069391.1, read on the forward strand.
ACTGTATTCATGGCCTCATAGACCCTGGAGTCTACTGAAAGGTAGAGAAATTAATTTATTTTTATGTAATTAAATAACTACATAAACTAATGTAAAAATTTAAGAGATGTGATGAACTATGTGAAGGAAAACTCTCAAGACTATAAGAGGATATAATACAGAGCCTTTCTTAGGGTAACTGTACTGAGATTGAAAGGCTGAATAAGGGGGCACCTGGGTGGCTCAGTGGGTTAAGCGTGGGACTTCAGCTCAGGTCATGATCTTGCAGTTCATGAGTTCAAGCCCCCACATTGGTCTCTGTGCTGAGGGCTCTGCGCTGACAGCTCTGCACTGACAACATGGTGACTGCTTGGAATTCTGTGTCCCTTGCTCTCTGCCCCTCCCCCTCTTGCACATGTGCGTGTGTGATCTCTCTCTCAAAATAAATAATAAACAATCTTAACAGCAACAAAAAAGAAAGGATAAATAAGTTTAGATCAGGGGAGGTGAGGAGAGGGATGGAATAAAAAGACCATTTAAGGACAAATATTTTCCTGGACTCTAGTGTGATTTGCTATCCGTAAAGGGCGAAATTTCTACACTGCTGATTTTTCACTATTTTGTTCACCATTGATTTATTGAGCACTTATTATATGCCAGACACTTTACAGTATTATGGGAATACAGTGGTGAGTGAATAGTTATTTATTTGGCTGTTTGTTCATGCAACCATAGTGGGGCAAAGAATAATTAACAAAATAATCACAAAATAAGTATAGAATTTGAAATGCAACAGTGCTTTAACAGCAAAATCCTTTAAAAAAATTTTTTTAACGTTTATTTTTGAGAGAGAGAGAGAGAGACAGAACGTGACTGGGGGAAGGGCAGAGAGAGAGGAAGACACAGAATCGGAAGCAGGCTCCGGACTCTGAGCTGTCAGCATGGAGCCCGATGTGGGGCTCGATGTGAGGCTCGAACTCATGAACTGTGAGATCATGACCTGAGCCAAAGTCACACAGTCAACTGACTGAACCACCCAGGCGCCCCAGCAAAATGCTTTTTATAACATGTAATAGGAGGGAAAGCACCCCTGAAAATGATTTTTTTTTTGATGTTTGTTTGTTTATTTATTTATTTTTGAGAGAGAGATTGAGGGAGAGAGAGAGAGAGAATGTGAACAGAGGCGGGGCAGAGAAAGAGGGAGACACAGAATTGGAAGCAAGCTCCAGGCTCTCAGCTGTCAGCACAGAGCCCGACCTGGGGCTCGAATTCATGTTCATGACTTGAGCTGAAGTCAGATGCTTAACTGACTGAGCCACCCAGGCATCCCTGAAAATTATATTCTTAAACTGAGAGCTGAAGGACCAGTAGATATTAAGTAGGAAAAGGTAGGAGAAAATTAATTTCAAGATGAAACAACAGAAGGCCAGTGTTGTTGGAGAAGAAAGTATCAGAGGAAGTGTTGTACAGGGTGAGGATGAAGAGGCCAAGCCATATAAAGCCAAGTAGCATGTATTAGTCTGGGTCCTCCAAGAAGCAGATGCCAGACAGTGTTTTTTTAGGGAGTCTGTGCAAAAGGAAATAGGAAGGAATTGGGGAAAGCTGGGAGAACTTTCAGACCATGATGTAAATCGGGTGGAAGGATCTTAGACTGATAGTCAATCTAAGGAAGTTTCAGTAAAGCTTTTGGGGATACCTAGCACCAAAATCTGCAGACAAAAAAATTCCTCTAGGAAGAAGTCTGTCTTGGTAATTGGTGGAGAACAGCCCATTGCTGTCATGGCCTTACAGTAAAAGCAGAGACGGAATTCAAAAAAACTGCAGCCTTGTATTTTGCTGATTGCATCTCTTGTGTCACTGAACATGTTCTGAGTTTATAATACCTGTAAACTAGGAGTTCTATCTAGAGACTAGATTAGATTCAAGATAATTTCTTTGTAAGTATAGCTTTTCTTTTAATTTTCTTTATGATACCCTTTGATAGATAGAAATGTTATATTTTGCTCTATTCAAGTCCCTCAGTATTTTTTTCTGTTCTCTTTCTTGTTTACAATGTTTATTATGTGCCTGTGCAGCTCTGTGTAGTAGTTACTAGCAAATAGACTTTAGACTGCCTGGGTTACAATCCTGTTCCTGTCTTATAGAACTCTGGGCATGTTTCTCAAAAGAAACAAGCAAACAAATAAACAAACAAAAAAACCCAACATTTATTGATCTCTTACAACATACCAGACACTAATATAAGCTTTATTTCCTTGGTTTTCATTTCACTGCTGTTGTCTTGTCTTTTTGTTGTTTTTGCATTTCTTTTCCTTTCTTATACTTTCAATCATTTTGTATTTTTGCATTTTAGATGTGTCTTTTGTGTCTAGGTTTTGCATTTTCATTCAGCTTGACAGTCTTTGTTGACTTAAGTGGAGCATTTATTCCATTTACAGTCAAAAAAACCATTGATATATTTGGAATATTACAGAAAGAAATTATTGAGTTTAGAAAATTCCATGCAAATGAAGGACAGTGGATTTTTCTCTAAATTAAAGGTGGTGGGAGAGTTTTCTTAGGGATGATAGTTACTGCCTTATTTTTAAATACAGATAACTCTATTATCAGTATAGAGAGGAGACTTTATATGCAGGAAATCAATAACAGCATTATTGCAATAATGCAGACAACAATGAGGACTTTATCCTGGACAATGATAATGGGAATAGAAAGGACAGGGTTGACAACACATTGGAAAAGTTAGACTCAGAAGAATTTAATAAATAATTAGATGTATTGACTGAGGAAGGGGAGAGCTTTCTCATGGGCTTTTCATAGTTTTTTAAAAATTTATTTATTGTTTAATTTACATCCAAGTTAGTTAGCACATGGTGCAACAATGATTTCAGGAGTAGATTCTTTAATGCCCCTTATTCATTTAGCCCATTCTCCCTCCCACAACCCCTCCAGCAACCCTGTTTGTTCTCTATATTTAAGAGTCTCTTATGTTTTGTCTCCTTCCCTGTTTTTATATTATTTTTGCTTCCGTTCTCTTATGTCCATCTGTTTTGTCTCTTAAAGTCCTCATATGAGTGAAGTCATATGATATTTGTCTTTCTCTGACTGACTAATTTCACTTAGCATAATACCCTCCAGTTCCATCCACGTAGTTGCACATGGCAAGATTTCATTCTTTTTGATTGCCGAGTAATACTCCATTGTATATATATACCACATCTTCTTTATCCATTCATCTGTCGATGGACATTTGGGCTCTTTCCATACTTTGGCTATTGTTGATAGTGCTGCTATAAACATGGGGGTGCATGTGTCCCTTTGAAACAGCACACCTGTATCGTGTGGATAAATGCCTAGTAGTGCAATTGCTGGGTTGTAGGGTAGTTCCATTTTTAGTTTTTTGAGGATCATCCATACTGTTTTCCAGAGTGGCTGCACCAGCTTGCATTCCCACCAGCAGTGCAAAAGAGATCGTCTTTCTCTGCATCCTTGCCAGCATTTGTTGTTGCCTGAGTTGTTAATGTTAGCCATTCTGACAGGTGTGAGGTGGCATCTCATTGTGGTTTTGATTTGTATTTCCCTGATGATGAGTGACGTTGAGCATTTTTTCATGTGTCTGTTTGCCATCTGGATGTCTTCTTTGGAGAAGTGTCTATTCATGTCTTTTGCCTATTTCTTCATTGGATTATTTGTTTTTTGGGTGTAAGTTTGATAAGTTCTTTACAGATTTTGGATACTAACCCTTTATCTGAAGTGTCATTTGCAAATATCTTCTATTCTGTCAGTTGCCTTTTAGTTTTGCTGATTGTTTCCTTCACTGTACAGAAGCTTTTTATTTTCATGAGGTCCCAATCGTTCATTTTTGCTTTTGTTTCCCTTGCCTCTGGATACATGTTGAGTAAGAAGTTGCTGTGGCTAAGGTCAAAGAGGTTTTTGTCTGCTTTCCCCTCGAGGATTTTGATGGCTTTCTGTCTTACTTTGAGGGCTTTCATCCATTTTGAGTTTATTTTTGTGTATGATGTAAGAAAGTGGTCCAGGTTCATTTTTTCTGCATTCGCTGTCCAGTTTTCCCAGCACCACTTGCTGAAGAGAATGTCTTTATTCCATTGGATATTCTTTCCTGCTTTGTCAAAGATTAGTTGGCCATACGTTTGTGGGTCCATTTCTGAGTTCTCTATTCTGTTCCATTGACCTGAGTGTCTCTTTGTGTTCCAGTACCATACTGTCTTGATGATTACAACTTTGTACTATGTCTTGAAGTCTAGGAGTGTGATGCCTACAACTTCAGTTTTCTTTTTCAAGATTGCTTTGGCTATTTAGGAAATATTTTTCCAGTGTGTGTGTGTGTGTGTGTGTGTGTGTGTGTGTGTGTGTCTTCAATTCCATTCATAAGCTTTCTATAGTTTTCAGTGTATAGAGTTTCACCTCTTTGGTTATGTTTATTCCTAGGTATTTTATGGTGTTTGGTGCAATTGTAAATGAGATAGATTCCTTGATTTCTCTTTCTCTTGCTTCATTATCGGTGTATACGAATGCAACCAATTTCTGTGCGTTGATTTTATATCCTGCAACTTTGCTGAATTCATGGATCAGTTCTAGCAGGTTTTTGGTGGAATCTTTTGGGTTTTCCATACAGAGTATCATGTCATCTGCTAAGAGTGAAAGTATGACTTCCTCCTGGCTGATTTGGATGCCTTTTATTCCTTTGTGTTGTCTGATTGCTGAGGCTAAGACTGCCAATACAGTGATGAGAGTGGACATCCCTGTCATGTTCCTGACCTTAGGGGGAAATCTCTCAATTTTCCTCTATTAAGGATGATATTAGGGGTGAGTCTTTCATATATGACTTATGATCTTGAGGTATGATACTTCTATCCCTACTTTCTTAAGGGTTTTTATCAAGAAAGGATGCTGTATTTTGTCAAATGCTTTCTCTGCATCTATTGAGAGGACCATGTGGTTCTTGTCCTTTCTTTTACTGATGTGATGTATCACATCGATTGTTTTGTGGATATTGAACCAGCTCTGAATCCCAGATATAAATCCCACTTGGCCATGGTGAATAATTCTTTTAATGTATTGTTGAATCCAGTTGGCTAGTATCTTCATGAGGATTTTTGCATCCATGTTCATCAGGGAAATTGGTCTATAGTTCTCCTTTTTAGTGGGGTCTGTGATTTTGGAATCAAAGTAATACTGGCTTCACAGAAAGATTTTGGAAGTTTTCCTTCCATTTCTATTTTTTTGGAGCAGCTTCAAGAGAATAAGTGTTCACTCTTCCTTAAATGTTTGGTAGAATTCCCCTGGAAAGCCATCTGGCCTGGACTCTTGTTTTTTGGCAGATTTTTGGGTATTAATTTGATTTCTTTACTGGTTATGGGTCTGTTCAAATTTTCTATTTCTTCTTGTTTCAGTTTTGGTAGTTTATATGTTTCTAGGAATTTGTCCATTTCTTCCAGATTGCCCATTTTATTGGAGTATAATTATTCATAATATTCTTTTATTATTGTTTGTATTTCTGCAATGTTCATTGTGATCTCTCCTGTTTCATTCTTCATTTTATTTATTTAGGTCATTTCCTTTTTCTTTTTGACAAACTGCCTAGTGGTTTATCAATTTTGTTAATCCTTTCAAAGAACCAGCTTCTGGTTTTTTCGATTCGTTCTATTGTTTCTTTTGGTTTCGATAGCATTGATTTCTGCTCTAATCTTTATTATTTCCTGTCTTCCACTAATTTGGGGTTTTATTCGCTGTGCTTTTTCCAGCTCTTTAAGGTGTAAGGTTAGGTTGTATATCTAAGACCTTTCTTCCTTCCTTATGAAGGCCTGGATTGCTATAACTTCCCTCTTATGACCACCTTTGCTGCATCCCAGAGGTGTTGGGCTGTGGTGTTATCATTTTCATTGGCTTCATTGTACTTTTTAATTTCATCTTTAACTTCTGGGTTAGCCTGTTCATTCCTTGGTAGGATGTTCTTTAGTCCAAGTATTTATTATCTTTCCAAATTTTTTCTTATGGTTGATTTTGAGTTTCATAGTGTTGTAGTCTGAAAATATGCACGGTATGATCTCAATCTTTTTGTACTTGTTGAGGGCTGATATATGTCCCAGTATGTGGTCTATTTTGGACTTTGTTATATGTGCACTTGAGAAGAATGTGTATTCTGCTGCTTTGGGATGAAATGTTCTGAATATATGTATTAAGTCCATCTGGTCCAGTGTGTCATTCAAAGCCATTGTTTCCTTGTTGATTTTCTGTTTAGATGATTAAATTAGTTGATTTCTGTCCATTGTTGTGAGTGGGGTATCAATGTCCCCTACTATTATGGTATTATTAGCAATGAGTATCTTTATGTTTGTGATTAATTGATTTATATATTTGGGTGCTTTCACATTTGAAACATAAGTGTTTATAATTGTTAGGTCTTCTTGGTGGATAGACCCCTTAATTATGATATAATGCCCTTCTTCATCTCTTGTTACAGTCTTTATTTTAAAATGTAGATTGTTTGATATCAGTATGGCTATTCCAGCTTTCTTTTGGTGACCATTCAGTTGATAGATGGTTCTCCATTCCCTTATTTTCAATCTCACGGTGACTTTAGGTCTAAAACAGGTCTCTTGTAAACAGCATATCAATGGATCTTGTTTTCTTATCCATTCGGTTATCCTGTTTTGATTGGAACATTTAGGCCATTAATGTTTAGAGTGAGTACTGAAAGATATGAATTTATTGCCATTATGTCACCTGTAGAGTTGGAGTTTCTGGTGTTCTCTGGTCCTTTCTAGTCTTTGTTGCTTTTGGTCTTTTTAGATTTTTTTTCTCATCTTTTTACCCCTCAGAGAGTCCACTTTAAAATTTCTTGCAGGGCTGGTTTAGTTGTCACAAGCTACTTAAAGTTTTGTTTGTCTGGGAAAACTTTTATCTCTCCTATTTTGAATGACAGCCTTGCTGGATAAAGAATTCTTGGCTGCATATTTTTCTGATTCAGCACATTGAATATCTCCTGCCACTCCTTTCTGGCCTGCCAAGTGTCTGTGGATAGGTCTGCTGTGAATCTGATCTGTCTTCCCTTGTAGGTTAAGGACTTTTTTTCCCTTGCTGCTTTCATGATTCTTTCCTTGCTTGAGTATTTTGTGAATTTGGCTATGATATGCCTTGTTGATGGTCGGTTTTTGTTGAATCTAATGGGAGTCCTCTGTTCTTCCTGGATTTTAGATATCTGTGTCTTTCCCCAGGTTAGGAACGTTTTCTGCTATGTTTTGCTCACATAAATTTTCTACCCCTTTTTCTCTCTCTTCAACTTCTAGGATCCCTGATTCTGATGTTATTTCTTTTTAATGAGTCACTGAGTTTTTAATTTTTATTTCTTGCTCTTTTGCCTTAGTCTCACTGTTCCTTTCTCCTTTATTATTCTCTGTAGGTTTGTCCCCTATATTTCTGATTCACTGCTCTGCCTCATCCATCCTTGCTACTGTGGCATCCATTCAAGATTGCAGCTCAGTTATAACATTTTTTATCTCATCAACTAGCTTTTACTTTTATCTCTGCAGAAAGGAATTCTAATCTATTTTCAACCCCAGTTAGTATTCTTATTATCGTGATTCTTAATTCTGGTTCAGACATCTTGCTTGTGTCTGTGTTGATTAAGTCCCTGGCTGTAATTTCTTCCTGTTTTTCTTTTGGGGTGAATTCCTTTGTTTTGTCATTTTGGAGGAAGAAACGGAATTAATAAGGTAAAAAAAATTAAAATTAAAAAATTAAAAACAACACAAAGAAATCAAATAAAGGATTCTAGATCCTAGGTGTGTTTTGGTCTTGTTGTTGAATGAAGCTTGATAGATTAGAGAAAAAAGGAAGGATAAGGAAAAAAAAGGAAAAGGTTTGTAATTTGAAAAATGAATACAATAAAATTGAATAAAACGAAATGATGAAAATAAAATGGAATTTAAAAAATTTACAAAAAACTATAAAATATAGTAGAAAAAAATTAAAGGAGAATATTTTTAATAAAAATGGGAAATAAAAATAGATTTTTTTCTCTTTCTGTATTCAAGAATAAGAAAAAAAAGAAAAAAATTGAATAAAAGGAAGAGTGAACAGAATGAAGTATGATTGAAATTATATCTAGTTTCCCATAGAAGTCATGCTGTGAAGTACTTTAATATCTGTTAACTAAGCAGGCAGACAGACTTGTGTTTGTCAAGCGCACTGTTGGCTCAGTTGGGCAGGGTTTATTGTAATGGCTCCATTTTCCACTAGATGGCGCTGCTTAGCTTACTGGGGTGGATTGTTGTGGCATGTTTAGGTGTGTATGTGCATGCGTGAGAGGGGTGAAAATGGCATCAGCTGGCTACCCAGTCTCTAGTATCAGAACTCTGTGCTGTCCACGACTGGCAATCAAGCACCCCTCCTTTGTCTCTGGCTTCTGTCCACTCCCCACTTCTACACTGTCTGTGACCAAGTGGCCAGGCTGCCAGGCGGCACCTCCCTCCTGAGTTTCATCTCACATGCAGCTGTGTTTCCCAACCCCTCGCTTCTGAGGGACTGTGGCTTTGACCCGCTCAGACCTTCTAGGGGAGGGTCTCGCTGAGCAATGGCTGGGCCTGACCCCAGGAATGTTCGGGAGACCATGCTGCTGTTGATGCCCAGAGACTGTGGCTGGGTGCCAGCCTGCCCCAGAAAAAGTGCTCGTGATCTTGTAGCAGCAGCATTTCAGGGTTTATGGGAAATCACAACACACATCTAGCACCAGGCTTCACCCTTAATGTCCTTGTTCCAACATCAATGAATGTAGTTGTTCTCCAGAGTCTGGTGGGACCTTTACCTGTGGGGTGACTGCACAGCCTCTACCAAATGTCACCCCAGCAGGGGAACTGCCTCTCTCTGTGTGGCCCTAGGACCCCTTGGACCTTGCTCTCTGTTCCTGGGGATTTGCCCTTCCCGCCAGAGCACTGCCAGGTATCAAGCTGAAGAGTTTTAGACTCTGTGCTCCCCTGTTTATAGAGTCATAATGGAATTTACACCCTCTCCTTTCTCCTTTCTCCCTTTTTTGTTCAGTCCCTTGTGGCTATTTCCACTCCTCTTTTTCTCCAGCTGCCTTCTGGGGAGGTTGCTTTTCCTGCACTCTCCCCCTGTCTGTGTCCTCTACCCACAAGCAAAACCAGCCCCCTGCCCTCTGTGGCTTCTCTCTCCCCCAGTTCACCTCTCTGCACCATGTGCCTGCCAAGTTCTGTGGTTCACATTGTGCAGTTTGTTGTGTTAATCCTTAAATCAGTTTTCTAAGTGTGTAAGATGGTTTAGTGTTATCTGGCTTCATTTCAGGGATGAGAGAGGCAAAAAAACTTGATGCTGTTCTGCATCTTCAAGTATTGGCTTTTCATAGGTTTTTAGACTTTAAAACTTACAATGACTTATAATCATTTATTTACATAAGAAGATAAGGAGACTTTCTGCAGCAGGCAGGGGAAGTCATGGTTTTAGATAGCTTAACATTGAGAAGCCTGTAGACAGTCCAGGAAAAGATGTCCAGGGGAGAGTTCAACATTTAATCCTGAAGTTTAAGAATTAGGGTATAAAATGTGATTTAAAGGAATAAGCAACATAGAGGTTATAGAGGTAATAAAGTTGAGTTTATGTAAGTACATTATTTCAAAACAAGAGTGTGTATGAAAAAGAGAGGAGGATCATTAACAGACTTCTCAGGCAATAACAGGTTGAAAATAAGTAGAATACACTGAAAAGAAACACAAGGAGAGAGAAAAAAATTATGATAGCATGGTGTGATAGAAATTCAGGAAAGAAAGTATTCCCAACAGCAGGAAGTGATCATTGCTGTCAGATATCTGTGTATAAAAAGTAAGAACTGAAAAGAGATCACCTATTGGAATTAGAAAATTGAAAATAATTTGGAAATCTTAGCAAGAACATTTCAATAATTTTACTGATCAGTACTGAAGGAAATTTCCTTAAAATTCTTGCCACAGGGATGATTTTTACAAATGGTCTAAGGCAGCATCTAGCCATTAGGCTTCTATGTACTGAAGCATAATGAAGAATTCCCATCAGCTATGGTAGTCACTGAGAGTATTACTGTGTTCTGGCAATGAAAGCATCTGCCTTTACCCAGGGTCCTCTCATTCATCTTGGATCCTACCACCACAGTGCCTGAGATATAGGAGATATTCATTTGTTCAACAAACATTTACTGAACATTGACTCTAGACCAAGTATTGGATACACAAAGATGAATAAGATTTGATTCTTCTATATGATCCCTTCTTTGACTAGCTGGGGAGACAGATGGTACCACATTAGGGAACTGATTTTTCTTCCTATAATAACATAGTCTACTAGGTAGGCAGCAAAGATTTATTATTAAAAAGCCATATATATATTATTTCAATGAGCTTAAATCTCGAGAATTAGGGTATCTTTTTTTTGCCTCTCTGTAGTTGAATACAAATAGTTGAAAGTGTGCTTTTCCTTAAAAGGAAAAACCTACATAATCAAAGTGATCTATTGAAAGACAGGGTCCTTCACTGCAAATTGAATTTCTGCCTCATATCTTTTCTGTAACAATTGACAGATGCTAAATTATTATTAGTTTATGTGTATATATAGACAATCAAATGATTTTCATTCTGTGTCCACACAGAACCAATAAAATTATTTAGATGTAAATATTTGATTATTTATATTTGCGCTGCAGCAAATATATTAATTATCTGACATGTACACTTCCAGTTGTCTTTTCTCTACCTTGGCAGACACTGCTAATCAGGATCTACCCTCTTTCTCTCTAGTCACAGGCATGGACACAAACTCCTTTTTAGCACAATGTTCCAGGAAGCTATTACCAATCAATTCACATTGGTACATGAAATGAAACCTATTTTCTCTCCATGGTCTTCTAGTGTAAAACATCTGTTAAAAATAAAACATAAATAGCACAATCATTTTAGACAAAGCTTCTCGTTTCTGCCTTCCTAATAGGTATTAAACTTTAAAAATATAGCCAGCATGTATTGATAGTATACTATATATTAGGCACTATGTAAGTATTTTCCTTATATTAACTTATTTAACTTTTATAATACTATTAAGTAGGTATCATTGTCATACCCACTTTCACAGAATAGAAACTGAAGCACAGAGAGATTAAGTGACCTGTGTTTGGTCACACATCTAGTAAGTGAGAGACCTGGGATTCAGGTCCTGAGCCTGTACAGTTAATCACCATGGGCCAAAGGTGATTCTTTGTAAAGATATGTCTCAAAATTACTTTATCCAGAAAATTAAGAAAAAAACCAATACTCAAATCCTAATTTGTGCCAAGGCACTGTGTATATGTATGTGTGTATGGAGAATTCTTGGAAGTTAGATCACATAGCAAAATATGTTGGTGTGCCTACTATATTAAATATCCTTTCTTATTATATGCTTTGCTGTGCTGAAAACATTGCAAGACAAAATCAGGAAACATGGGCACCGGTGGGTATGCTGCTGCTTACCTCTCCGTGCCTCAGTGAAACAGAGAATTGACAGCACTCCAGGGAAATAAATACACGTATTCATTGCTGTTAGCACTGCCAATTAAAATAATATATTTGAAAACTAGTTTGGAAATAAATGCCCAGTCTTGAAAATGTTATTATTTTTTGACCCAGCAATCCCAATCTGGGAAAAACTTCCAGAGAAGCAACTTAAAAAAATAAAGAACAACAGATACTTACACATCAAGATTACTTTAGTAACTTAAAGTTATAAACAACTAATATGTCCCAAACTAAGGTGATATGGAAGGAAATATGATAAATTTGTTATCATCATTCTCATTATCGTAGCTTTGAATGTTAGTAATAGTATAGCATAATAGGTGACAACAATAAAAAATAATTGCTATAGTAAGTTGAATGGCTTTAAATTAAAGGATCAATTTTACTTGAAATGAAAATTATAATAATGAGCCAAAATGACTTTATGTCGATAAATCAGTGAGAAAGGAGAGTCTGCCAAGCAGGGTGAGTGGGTACTTAGATGGCAAATTTCCAGGGAAGAGAGCTGGTTCAAGTAGGATTTAAATAGAATTGCTTAACAAAGGAAGTTCTTCAGAGAGAATTACAAATGTCTGTCTTAATGCCAGATATCCTAATAATGTCAAGATATTGGCTTTTGGCCAAAGGATACACTTAGAATTAAGATGCCAGAACTTTCCGTCATGACCTACTAGGCTGATTATTTAACACATCACAATGGACAGTGGACCTTGCAGAGGGCCAAAGAGGAAAATTGAGTCATTTCAAGTAGAAGGGATAATGTGTGTGTGTTACAGCCCCAATTTATGTATAAAATATCCAGGAAAAAAAGGAATTATTTAAGATATTCTATCAAAACTAGTGACTAGAGTCTCTTAACTCTTGAAAACAAAAATTAGGGCAATTTGTTACTGTGTCTACTGAACATTCATTTTATACTGAAACCCTCTATTAGGCTCTTCCTAATATTTTATACTAAAACCCTCTATTAATCCCATTTAATCTCTACAACAGCCTTACTCATTTATTTAGCAGATAACTATAAGAAAATTATTGTTATTTTCATATTATAGATAAGGAAAATCATGCTCAGAAGTATTAGGCAACATACCTGATATAATGGAACAACTGTATGCTAGAAGTATTTGAACTCAGATTTGCCTAATGCCAGAACTCTCTCTCTGCTAGTTGACTTTGCCCATAGATGAGTAGAAAGCTTCTTTCCTTTCTGCTGAGTGATTTGGCAGCTATGAAATGCACCACTTAGATCTTCCTCAAAGAAAGAATTTTGTTGTCTGTTTTGAGGAGTGTGAGCCTCTGAGTGTAGAACTTTACAACCACAGCCATATTCACTATTCAAGCCAAGGATACATCCTCCTGGGAAGTTCCAGGTCAATGATTGAGTTCAGTGAGAGGACTAGGGCTGGCAATTTCTGTCCAACAATTGACTCCTATAATGGGCAATTTTTGCCCCATAGCTGCCTGTTGGGTTAGGCTGCTTATTGCCTATTCAGAAATAAGTCATTTACCTCCTCCTCTCTACACCCTCCCTCAAAAATTACCTCAGGAATTAGAAAATATATTGACCTAAAGGATTTCTTATATTTTTGTATTTACTAAACTAATTATATTACAATCCATAGTGTTAGGACTCTTTTTTCACCATTAGTCCTTTTGCTATCCTTAATTCAAAGTGTTTGGATAATAAAACCACTTCATATGCTTGGGAAAAAATAAAAGCACCACTAAAGAATATAAAAGTAGGCAGGGGTGCCTGGGTGGCTCAGTCGGTTGAGCGTCCAACTTCGGCTCAGGTCATGATCTCACAGCTCATGAGTTCGAGCCCCGCGTTGGGCTCTGTGCTGACAGGTCAGAGCCTGGAGCCTGCTTCTGCTTCTGTGTGTCCCTCTCTCTCTGCCCCTAACCCACTCACATTCTGTCTCTGTCTCTGTCAAAAATAAATAAACATTAAAAAAAAAGTAGGCAAAACCTTTATCTGAAATATCTCCCATTCCTCATCTTTCTTCCTGGCTGTGCCCACTTTTAAGCATTTGAAACAATGTCTAGGAATTCTCTGCTGTTTAACAAAACTAAAAGGCAACCGATGGAATGGGAGAAGATATTTGCAAATGACATATTGGATGAAGGGTTAGTATCCAAAATCTATAAAGAACTTAGCAAACTCAACACCAAAAAAACAAATAATCCAGTGAAGGAATGGACAGAACACATGAACAGACACTTTTCCAAAGAAGGTATCCAGATGACCAACAGCCACATGAAACGATGCTCAACATCGCTCATCATCAGGGAAATACAAATCAAAACCACAATGAGATACCACCTCATACTGGTCAGAGTGTCTAAAATTAACAGCTCAGGAAACAACAGATGTTGGCGAGCATGTGGATAAAAGGGGAACCTTTTTGCACTGTTGATGGGAATGCAGACTGATACAGCCACTCTAGAAAACATTAAAAATTAAAAATAGAACTACTCTACAATCCAGAAATTGCACTAATAGATATTTATCCAAAGGATACAAAGCTACTGATTTGAAGGGGCACATGCACCCTAATGCTTATAGTAGTGCTATCAACAATAGCCAAATTATGCAAAGATCCCAAATGTCAAGCAATTGATCGACTGATGAATGGATAAAGAAGATGTATACATATATATATATATATATATATATATATATATATATATACGTATACGTATATATATACACACACACACATACATGCATACATACATACTATACCTCTCAACAATGAAAAAGAATACACACACACACACACACACACACATACATGCATACATACATACTATACCTCTCAACAATGAAAAAGAATAAAATCTTGCCATTTGCGACAACATGGATGGAATTGGAGTGTATTATGCTAAGTGAAATAAGTAAGACAGAGAAAGACAGATACTATGATTTCACTTCTATGTGGAATTTAAGAAACAAAACAGATGAACATAGGGGAAGGGAAGGAAAAATAAGATAAAAACAGAGAGGGAGGCAAACCATAAGAGATTCTTAAATACAGAGAACAAACTGAGGGTTGCTGGAGGGGTGGTGGGTGGAGAGATGGGCTAAATGGGTGATGGGCATTAAGGAGAGCACTTGTTGGAATGAGCACTGAGTGTTATATGTAAATGATGAATTGCTGAGTTCTCCTGAAACCAATATTACACTGTATGTTAATTAAATTAAATTTAAATAAATAAATTTAAAAAGATAAAAGGAAAAAAAAGAAAGTAAATAAAATAAAACAATTTAGTGCACTTGCAGTACCTCTTATCTCCCTTCCCAATTCCCCCATTTAAAAAATAAATTCTATGTATGTGTGCGTGCTTGTTTGTTCAGTAATCTAACTTGAAACTATACACTTAAATTTAAATTGATTGGAATTGGAATAGTTTATTTTAATTGGAAATTTGCCTTAAGTTATATATATACTTTTACAGTTATTCTAAAGGGATCTTGGGAGGTAGAAATAGAAAAATGTGTGTTCTATCTGTCCCTTGGAACAGGAAACACTTTGTTTTTGCTGTCTATAGATCCTCAGTAACGGACCCCTACATATTTTTTTGAACCAGGTAGAAACAAGTAGTTGTGGTTAGCAGAATGGGTAGACTACATAAGGAAGATAAAATTATCATGGTCAGTCCTTCCTTTTTTCTTTATCTTTTTTTTTTTTTTGAAAGAGAGAGAGAAAGAGCATGAGAGCTGGGGAGGGAGGGGCAGAAGGAGAGGGAGAGAAAGAATCTTAAGCAAGCTCCACGCCCAGCAGAGAGCCCTATGCATGAAAAGCTCCGTGGGAGCTGATGTGGGATAATGATCTGAGCCAAAATCAAAAGTTAGATGCTCAACTTACTAAGCCACTCAGGCACCCCATGGGTGGTCCTTTCTTAAGCATCGATATAAAATTAAACTAAAATATGATTTGATATAAAGTATCAAGGTTTTTATTCAGCTGATGAGAAAGCAAACTACCTTCCACAATCATTCCTTTAGTCTAATTTTTTAGCCTTGTACTAATTCAAGTATCTTTTGACTGTAAGGAGCAGAATTCAATCCTTATTTGCTTACTCAAAAAAGTAAAATTTTGAAATAATATTTTGGGGTATTAATAATCTAAAAGAAGTTTAAACAGTCAACATAAAAATAGCAGAAATCAGGAAATCCCAGCAGTCAGTGTTCACACACTCTGTTTCAGGGCAGGAAACTGGCAGCTTTATTGACTCCCACTCACTATACCCATTCTAAATTCTTGGTAGAGAGCTAGTCGGCGGCTCAACATTTGTTAGGAATCTGCCCATCAGTCACTGAGGTGTAGAGTTACTTAGTACTAAAGGAGCCAAATATAAGCCCTTAAAAAATGCTACTAAAACAACATATTAATAAAAATGACTGTGCTTTGTGTGGTGCCTATGGCTCTCACTTCACTCAAACAAACAAGATTTGAGGGTTCTGTGTCACAACAAAGTTCACTAGCCACTGGACCCAAAGGTCAAAACATCCTTAAAATAACTTTCCTGGCTGCTCTTGCTAAACAGGAAATTCAATAGCTCATGATGGCAACAAAAATCTTCCCTTTCTATGTATTTTTCATAGTTTCAGATGCAAAGCATACTAGGGCCTCAAAAAGCAGAAGGGAGTTTTACGTTGTACTATTTACATACATTTATATTCCTACCAAACAAATAAATAAGCAAACAAAACCCAATAGAATAGAGTGTGGAGGAAAAAAAGTCAATCAATGAAAGGAAACAGAATAAACTATTAACCCTAAGGAGGCATTTCGTGAATAAGTCAGTTGGCTCCAAGAATCATCTTACAGTAGCTTTCCACTTGAAAGTTAATATACAATGCCTAAAGTAGAGATTATGACAGCCATGTCTGAAATAAGAGAAATGTATAACTCAAAAAGATAACTTAATTCCCTCATTTTAGAGGCAAGAAAACAGTCTCAGAAAAGAGAAGTGGTTTTCTAAGACCAAATAGCTTGCTATTCCAAGAAGAAAATTCCAATCCAGATCTCCTGGCTTTAAATTCAGAGCTCCTCATTCTAGTTCCTAAAATGGTATTGCAGTTTTCCAAGACGCTTGTATTCTGTTGGCTCTTTTGGTAATAATTGGGGCTATTCTACTGGGAAAACATCCTGTTGCCTTCTGTAAAATAATGATTTTTCACCAAACTGATTCTCTATTTTATTTTTAGGACAAGTACTTGTCTGGAAAGGTTAAAATTGTCAGTGATATAATTTTGGTTATTTTCAGACTTGTTTTTGAGGACATTTTATAAAGCTAAGCATTATGATTAAGCTATTGCTCTGAGATTTTAATTAATAATTAATTTTAGGGGCGCCTGGGTGGTGCAGTCGGTTAAGCGTCCGACTTCAGCTCAGGTCACGATCTCGCGGTCCGTGAGTTTGAGCCCCACGTCAGGCTCTGGGCTGATGGCTCGGAGCCTGGAGCCTGTTTCCGATTCTGTGTCTCCCTCTCTCTCTGCCCCTCGCCCGTTCATGCTCTGTCTTTCTCTGTCCCAAAACTAAATAAACGTTGAGAAAAAAAAATTAAAAAAATATAATAATTAATTTTAATATTTTTTCTGATGACTTCTGAATTTCTGGTTGCATTAGACCAAAATACCTTTAATAATTTCTTAATTAATTTCATTATCCAAATACTTTTTTAAGCAGAAAACAGGAGCTGACTGTTTTTGAATATGGGATTACAAAACAGAATAATATATGGTTTTTACTTTTGAGGAATTCATAGGATAAATAACTAAAGGGGAACATACATTAAAATAATTATAATGTAACATAATAAGACATACAATATAAAGGATTAGAGTATTATGGAAACCTCTACTACTAGTACTTTTCACAAGGAGTGTGTGTATATAAAATATTATAGTTTGCTTTCCTCAAATATTTCACAATTTGAGAATTTCAGTATTATTTTCTATCTAATGCGGCAAATGCCCTATTGTGACTATAGTTTGCATGACCATTTTTAGGAAAATAGATATTAAGTAACATGGAACTTTGCTAGAATCTTTGGAGTAAACAAAAAATTCAGACATACCTTTCCCACTCTATTTCTTTTTTTTTTTTTCAACGTTTATTTATTTTTGGGACAGAGAGAGACAGAGCATGAACGGGCGAGGGGCAGAGAGAGAGGGAGACACAGAAACGGAAACAGGCTCCAGGCTCCGAGCCATCAGCCCGAGCCCGACGTGGGGCCCCAACTCACGGACCGCGAGATCGTGACCTGGCTGAAGTTGGACGCTTAACCGACTGTGCCACCCAGGCGCCCCTTTCCCACTCTATTTCTAATATAGAAATAAGATGTCAACAACGCAGAACAGAAAGTCACAAATTTTATAAAAGTGTGCAGACAATGCTGTGGAAATTGAGAGATGGGAAAGGTCTTTTCTAGGTAGGAAAAGTACACCCCACCCACAATTTAGTCATTTAACTGGATGAATACGATCAAGATGGGAGAAATTTATCAAGGGCTAAGTGTTAAAGATATTTCTAAAATGTGAATGGCGTCAACATGCTTAGTATTTATTTTGCAAGTATGGAAAAATCAACTAGATGTGTTTGGTTGAAGCACGAAGTGTATCAAGAAGAGTGGTACAAAATGAGGTTTAAAAAGAAAGCTGGAGCCTAAATGCATAAGTTATTAATAGACAAGATTTGATTTAGCAATGTATCCAATAGCCAGTTTTGAGTCATCAAAAGAATCTGAACTAGAGAGTTATGATACCAAGGTTGCATTTCAGGAAAATTAATCTAGTCTCAAGTAGTCTGCCTTGGAAGTGAGAAACACTGGAGGTGATAGAGATCAATCAGAACACTGTTTCAGTAACCTATGTACTGTATTATGAAGACCTAGATTAAGGCAACAGAAGAAGAAATTGCTGAGATGCAACATATAAACTTGTGTTCACATTAAATATATATACCTTGCATATTATTCCCATGTAAGTTAGGATCTTTATTATATATAAATATATATAACATATACATTATGTATAATATATATATATATATATATTACATTCTTTCAAAATATTTTGCATAGGGTTTATTGTGTGTGTCACACAATATTGTGACACATGCCCAATAAACCCCATGCCAAATATTTTGGAAGAATAAAACATATTTTCTTTTTTAATTTTTTTTCAACGTTTATTTATTTTTGGGACAGAGAGAGACAGAGCATGAACGGGGGAGGGACAGAGAGAGAGGGAGACACAGAATCGGAAACAGGCTCCAGGCTCTGAGCCATCAGCCCAGAGCCTGACGCGGGGCTCGAACTCACGGACCGCGAGATCGTGACCTGGCTGAAGTCGGACGCTTAACCGACTGCGCCACCCAGGTGCCCCAAAACATATTTTTTTAAATGACAGTTACTCAAAATGTCATGCACTTCAGGAACAAAACAAAACAAAACAAAACAAAACAGAAACTAGAGTGGATCTGAGTGGATCAATATGATGGATTTAATTTTGCCTTATGGGTAGGGGTATAAAGGAAATGAGATAGGAGAAGGCAAATTTTAAAAATAATAATAAACAAATATAAGGTGTCAGGAGAAGTTATGTCTTTGTCAGAAAGGGATATGGTTAAAATAAGGAGGAATATTAAGGAGCCGAGTGTAGGAGAGGACTGGAATATTTCTGGGGCAGGAAAATACCTCCCTCCTCTTCCTACATAGGATCTCATATTCTTAAGCTTTTGAGTCTCAATTTTCTCATTTTTAAAATGGGGATAATATTACCCCTGCTGCTTGTTTGGCCATTATTAAGTTAGTAAATAAATGTCTTGGAACATTCGTATTTATTATGTACTCAATATTGCTTGAATATTAGATGGTTGAGAAGTGGAAGATGGAAGCAGATAACAAGGGGCAAATTAAAATAAAATAAGTGAAAGGGAAAATAAAGTGTACCGCCAACAGAACATGGCCAGATTCCTGACATATAGGAAGGTTTATATAATATTTTACTAAATGGTATTAAAACTCTGGGTTTCATAGTTGACTATACTTGTATTCTATGGGATACAACTTTGGGGACTTAACTGATCCCAGTTAAATTCAACCGCAGAAATAATAACACCATGAATCTTCAAACTGGCAATCGAATCAATCTGTATTTATATCTATAATAGGAAGCCATAATTCAGTCTTACTGGATACCCTGCTAATGAGATGTTTTGTCTTAGTGAGTTTCCCCATAAACTATGTTTTTAAATCTAAATTAAATGAGAAAGCCAGTATCCCATGGCTCCCTGGGATTTGCCCAGAGACAAATTCCTCTAAAATTCCAAAGTCCTTTGCTGCATTGCTTTAATGTTTCTATTAAAATGTCCATGAAAATTAAAAAGAAGACAATGCATACTTGTATGTTTAAAAACAAGTTAAAAAAACATTTTTAACCGCAGTGCACAGTATAGTTGTCTGTCTCTCTTTCCCTTACTGCAATTTGCTGAGCAATTTGAAGAAAATTTGTGATCTGCAGTGCACCCTGCAGAGACTCAGCATCATCCTGCTGTTTCTGCAAGAGGAAACTATAAACTCTGCTTGGGTTTTCCCACACAATTATAAGATAATTAAGCTTAGCTCTTTAAGGATGAGTTCAGGACTAGAACCGGTCTCTTCTTGGCTAAATAGTGCTCTGAGGGCAAAACACTTAATTATAAAAGATCATCTTAAACACACACACACACACACACACACACACACACACGAGAGTAATCTAGGTTCTTTGTAACAGCATCTATAGAAAATGCTGCCATTTTTTTTTTCATGGATTTAAATGTTTTGCAAACCAAAGGCTTTCTAATTGCAAGTGAAAAGAAATAGAAATACACTGCTTGAGAGAAGGTAACATACATGTAACCCTCACTGAGCAAAATAAGAGTATTAGAAGCCAACGGAGAATTTTCAGCATTTACACACCTGAAAAACATACAAGAAACCAATAGTTTAAGGAAAAAAAGGAGGTTTCAAGGAACTCTCAATTATTGAATCTCGACAGTCATTTCTGCTTTTTGGCTGTGTTTAGTGAACAGGAAGCAGATGGAAGAACTTGCCCTCATAGATTTCTTTTAAAAGAAGCAAAATAAGATGCTCCAGATAGATGCACATACATAACTTCTTTACTTGCCTACCCTGGTGAGTTGGCTGGACTTGGTAGAAAAATAAATCCTGAAGTTTTGTCTCTCAACCTGTTTTACAGCTGTGTTAATGAGCCTATAATCTCTTATTTCAAAGGATGTTGTAAGAGTTAAATAAGATATGTATGTAAAAGTGTTTATTGAAGTTCTGAAGATAAAGTACTCAAGATGTGTTGAACAAATCAGGTCTATCATTTACATATTTAATATATCTATGGAAATTATGGTTAAAACAAGACAGATTACTTTTGTTTATAAAGTTTGGGTGAAAAGGAATAAAATATAATCTCACAGACCATGTGACTTGAAGCTCAATAGCTCCAATTTCAAACCTGAACCTCTGACTATTTATTCTATAGGTCTTGGGATATAAAAAAAGCATCACTGATGATCTTATTAAAGTTCTAGGAGGCTTCTCCAAGGTGCAAAACTCTGACTTGGAGAAATGCATGATGAGGAGAGGTAAATCCAGGGACAGTGACCTGTCCTTTTTGATATCAGAGGATTTTTTGAGAGATGCATGGGTCCTCAGGAAGATGCTAAAAATCAAAGGAGAATTTAGAAAAAGATTGGAACCTCAGAGAAAGGGAGCCAGTGTAGAAAGTGGCTTTTGTTCTCATTACATTATCCAATCAGATTTTACTAGAGAGTCATTTACTGGTAGTTCTAAAACAGTTTCTTTGCCCCACTTAGCTCCTCTCTGGTGTGTATAATTTGTCAGCCAGAATTGTATAGAAAAAAGCTGTTAGCAGCTTGATTTGGCCACCAAACTCTAACCTCAACCTTCAACATCATTAAGTCACACTGTGCTAATATAGACACTTGCAATAATTTGGACATAGGAAGGGCTCCTTTGGGTTTCTTAGTTGTTGTTTTTTTTATTGCCTGCTAAAAATATCAAGCACTGAGTTAGATCCTAAGAATAATAATAATACTCCCTTCTTCCCTCAAGATATGCATAGCCTGGTGCAGGAGAAAGAAAAGTAAACTGAAAATGTTAACACTATGTTCAAAATGCTATAAGGAAACAAAAGAGAGACATAGTAAATATACCTGGGGATAAGAAAGTCTTTGAAGAGTAAATGAGACCTGTGCTGTGTTTTGAATGACGAGTAGCTCTTGATCAAGTAGGCAGTATTAGAGGGGACTCCAGTTAGAAGAAATAGTAAATTCAAAGGTATGAAGTGACAATGAAGTAAAGTATGTTCTTGAACTTTCAATTTGGTGTAACTGCCATGTAGAGAGGTGGTGAGGAGAGTGGAGAGAGAAAAGGCCACACAAGGTAATGGAGGTTTACTCAGCCTTTAGATACTATGGGATAGGAAATTCGTATCCTTTGAAAAGTTTTAAGCAGCAGGAAGAAGGGTAATGACCTAATTTGTTTTTGGAAGATTACTATAGCAGTTGGATGCATAAAATTACAACTATATTACTCAAGGAATACAGAGTATAGCAAGAGGAAGAGAGTGAGAGTATCTCCCAATTTTCTACCTCACCCAATTATAATGGAAAGAAACAATAGTCTAAAATTGTACATATTTTTATGTAAAAATTCAAAAAAGAAATGACTATATATATAAGCTAAACTTTAAAGTTTACTTTAAACAAGATATTTGGTTTGAAATTAGTTACTATAAGAGTATAAATAAATTATTTTACTATAAAATATATACATTTCTGATTGCAAATGATAAGAAAATTGCTACATCACACAAGAACGCTTCATAAATGTAAATTCTACCTCCATCACAACCTCTTGTCTCAAAATTTGACTGGAAACCAGATGACATAATCATATCATGTATAAATAAGGATGGTTTTATTTGTTCTTTTTAATCACAATAACGTTTACTTAGGTTTTGTGCCTCATTGCACTAGCTGGGCTAACCCATAAATGTTGAATAGAAATAATGATACTAGGTCCCTTTACCTCCTCCCTGATACAGGGGAGAACTTTCAAGTGTGATATTGTTTGCTGTGAGGGTTTTTAAATGCCCTTTATCAAATTAAAGCTGTTTCTTTCTGGTCTGGTAAGATATTACTTCTTTCATACATGAGAATTGAATTCTATCAAATGCTTTTTATTCCTGTGAAATAATCATATAATTTTCCTTGTTTATTTTGTTGACTTGGTGAGTTACACTGATTGATGTTCTAATGTTAAACCAACCTGCATTCCTGAAACAAAGCCAAATGACTGTAATGGATTAACTTTAAAAAAATGTTATTTTGTTGCTGCATTCAATTTGCTAATACTTTGATTACAGTTTTCACGTATATGTTCATGAAGAGAATGAGCTATAATCTTCTTGTGATGACCTTATCAAATTTTGGCATTTTGTTGATACTGGCCTTATAAAACTAAATGAAAAGAGTTCTTCCTCTTTTTAAAATTTATTTAAGGTTCAAGTTATTTTTTCTGTACATGTTTGGCAACTTTTCCAGCTGAAGCCAACTGGGCCTGAGATTTCTTTGTGGGAGAGTATAATTTAATTTAATTTAATTTAATTTAATTTAAAATTTTAAATTTATATTCAAGTTAGTTGGGGTGCCTGGGTGGCTCAATCAGTTAAGCATCTGACTTCAGCTAAGGTCATCGTCTCAGGGTTTGTGAGTTTGAGCCCCTCATCAGGCTCTGTGCTGACAGCTCAGAGCCTAGAGTCTGCTTCAGATTCTGTGTCTCCCTCCCTTTCTGCCCCTCCCCTGCTGATGCTCTATCTCTCTCATTGTCTCTCAAAAATAAATAAACATTTTAAAAAATTTATATTCCAGTTAGTTAACATACAGTGTAGTATTGGTTTCAAGAGTAAAATTTAGTGATTCATCACTTAACATATAACACCCAGCGCTTATCCCAACAAGTGCCTTCCTTAATGCCCATCACCCATTTAACCCATCCTCCTGCCCACCTCCCCTCCAGCAACCCTCAGTTTGTTCTCTATAGTTAAGAATCTGTTTTATGGCTACAGTGTTGGTGGGAATGAAAACTGGTGCAACCACTCTGGAAAACAGAATGGAGCTTCCTCAAAACGTTAAAAATAGAACCACCCTACCATCCAGCAATTGCACTACTAGGTATTTATCCAAAACATACAAAATACTAATTCAAAGGGACACATACACTCCAATCTTTATAGCAGCATTATCAACAATAGCCAAATTATATAAAGAGCCCAAATGTCCACTGACTGATGAATGGATAAAGAAGTTGTGGTATATATACACAATGGAATATTACTCAGCCATAAGAAAGAATGAAATTTTGCCATTTGCAATGACATGGATGGAGCTAGAATGTATTATGCTGAGTGAAATAAGTCAGTCAGAGAAAGACAAATATCATATGATTTCACTCATATGTGGATATTAAGAAATGAAATAGCTGAATATAGGGGAAGGAGGGGGAAAGAAAAGAGAGAGGAAAACCATCAATCAGTACTACTAGTTTTTTGGTGGAGTCTTTAGGGTTTTTTATATATGATATTATATCATATGCAAATAGTGAAAGTTTTACTTCTTTCTTACCAATTTGGATGATTTTATTTCTTTTTGTTGTCTAATTGCTGTGGTTAGGACTGCCAGCACTACGTTGAATGAAAGTGGTAAGAATGAACATCCTTATCTTGTTCCCAATCTTAGGGGAAAATCTCTGAACTTTCACCAGTAAGTATGATACTAGCTGTGGTTTTTTCATATACAGCCTTTACTATGTAGAGGTACATTCCCTTCAAACCTATTTTTTGATGGTTTTTATTATGAATAGATATTGTACTTTGTGAAAATACAATGATGCTTTTTTTTAACATTTATTTATTTTTGAGACAGAGAGAGACAGAGCATGAACGGGGGAGGGTCAGAGAGGGAGACACAGAATCTGAAACAGGCTCCAGGCTCTGATCGGTCAGCACAGAGCCCAACGCGGGGCTTGAACTCACGGACCGTGAGATCATGACCTGAGCCGAAGTCAGATGCTTAACCGACTGAGCCACCCAGGCGCCCCTACAATGATGCTTTTTTCTGCATCTTTTGAAAGATTTTTTTATTCTTTCTCTTACTGATGTGATGTATCATGTTGATTGATTTGTAAATATTGAACCACTCTTACATCCCCGAGATGAATCCCATGTGATCATGTGAGTGATTTTTAAATGTATTGTTGGATTCACTTTGCTAATATTTTTTTTGAGGATTTTTGCATCTATGTTCATCAGATATTGGCCTGTAGTTCCCTTTTTTTGTGTGTCTTTATCTGATTTTAGTATCAGGGTAATGCTGGCCTTATAAAAAGAATTTGGAAGTTTTCCTTCCTTTTCTATTTTTTGGAGTAGTTTGAAAATAATAGGCATTAGCTCTTCTTTAAATGTTTGGTAGAATTCACCTGTGAAACTCTCTGCTCCTAGACTTTTGTTTGTTGTGAATTTTTTGATTACTGATTCAATTTCATTGCTGGTTATCTCTGTTCAAATTTTCTATTTCTTCATGGTTCAGTTTTCATAAGTTATATGCTTCTAGGGATTTATCCAGTTCTTCTAGGTTGTCCAGCTTGTTGGCATATATTTTTTGTGATATTCTCTTATAATCCTTTATGTTTCTGTGGTGTCAGTTGTTATTTCTCCTCTTCCAATTTTGATTTTGCTTTAGTCTTCTTTCTTTCTTTCTTTCTTTCTTTCTTTCTTTCTTTCTTTCTTTCATTTTGATGCATCTGGATAAAGATTTATCAATTTTGTTAAGTTTTTTTTATTTTTTATTTATTGTCATTATTATAATAATACTTATTATATTATTGCTAGCTAACATACAGTGTAGTCTTGGCATCGAGAGTAGATTCCTGTGATTCATCACTTACATACAACACCCAGTGCTCATCCCAACAAGTGCCTTCCTCAATGCACATCATCCATTTTCCCCACTCCAAACCCCCCACCCATCAACCCTCAGTTTGTTCTCTGTATTTAACAGTCTATTATGGTTTGCTCCTCTCTCTGTATCTTATTTTTCCTTCCCTCCCCATATGGTCATCTGTTAAGTTTCTCAAATTCCACATATGAGTGAAATCATATGATATCAGTCTTTCTCTGACTGACTTATTTTGCTTAGCACAATACCCTCCAATTCAATCCACATTGTTGCAAATGGCAAGATTTCATTGCTTTTCATCATCAAGTAGTATGCCACTGTGTATTTATACCACATCTTCTTTATCCATTCATAGGCTGATGGACTTTTGGGATCTTTACATAATTTGGCTATTATTGATAGTTTTGCTATAAACATTGGGGTGCTATAAATATTCAAATCAGCACTCCTATATCCTTTGGATAAATTCAAAGTAGTGCAATTACTGGGTCATAGGTAATTCTATTTTTAATTTTTTGAGGAATTTCCACACTGTTTTTCCAGAATGGCTGCACCAGTTTACATTCCCACCAATGGTGCAAGAGGGTTCCCATTTCTCCACATCCTTGCCAACATCTGTTGTTTCCTGAGTTGTTAATTTTAGCCACTCTGACTGGTGTGAGGGTATTATCTCAATGTGGTTTTGATTTGTACTTTTCTGATGATGAGTGATGTTGAGCACCTTTTCATATTTCTATTAGCCACCATATAGATGTCTTCTTTGGAAAAGTATCTCTACATGTCTTCTGTCCATTCCTTCACTGGATTATTTGTATTTTGGGTGTGTATTCTCACAAGTTGTTTGCATGGTCCTCTTCAACAACAGACACACAGCCACTGCAGATATGGGCTGGATAGGGCCACACTGCAAAGTACATGTGTGCTGGGCACACAGTTTTGACAAGGGGCACACATCCTCTGTGGGAGGTGACCAGCTGCC
Source organism: Acinonyx jubatus (assembly GCF_027475565.1). Taxonomy (NCBI): domain Eukaryota; kingdom Metazoa; phylum Chordata; class Mammalia; order Carnivora; family Felidae; genus Acinonyx; species Acinonyx jubatus. Next base: position 28,306,358 of record NC_069391.1, read on the forward strand.
ACACCCATCCCATGGCCCTCCAAAGCATGTGGTTGAGAGATGTGGTGTTGGCGAAATTTGCACCAATCTTCTGGGGAAGGGAGCTGCAGCACCAAGACCTAGCAGGCCTGACTGGAGAAGGTGGGGCATGGTGTAAGGAAGTTATGTAGTGAATGTCAGTGCCAAGGTGGTTCCTGTAAATGGCTGTGTGTTTATGCTGGAGGGTGAGGGAGGGAAATGGTGTTTGCCAGCTCCTTTATTCCTGGATAAATCCACCAGAGATTAGTAAATAACTCTCCCTCCCATATGTCCTAGGTGTTTATCAAACTGTTGCTTCTGAGGCACCTGGGTGGCTCAGTCGGTTGAGCATCCGACTTGAGCTCAGGTCATGATCTCACAATTTGTGAGTTTGAGCCCCTCATCTGTCTCTGTGCTGACAGATCGGAGCCTGGAGCCTGCTTGGGATTCTGTCTCCCTCTCTCTCTGCCCCTCCCCCACTTGTGCTCTGTCTCTTTCTGCCTATCAAAAATAAATAAAATATAAAATACAATACAAGAAAATAAAATAAAATAAAATAAATAAAATAAAATAAAAGAACTGTTGCTTCTGAGCTGTACTTCCATGGGCCGTTTGTTGTATGGTCTCTTTAAGAGCAGGGATTTGGTTTTCTATTCCTCTCCCAGCTCTGGCACAGCCAAGCCTGCTGGTTTTTAAAGTTCCAGGCTTTAAGTCCCTCTGATTGTAAGAACTCAGAAAATTCACCTCCTCTGGTTTTCAAAGCCAGATGTTATGAGATTCATCTTACTTGTGCAGGCTTCCTGGTACAATAACTTGAATCATCTTAATAACTTGAGTCATGTTCCCATTATTATTCTGATATTGAGAATTTATACCTACATGTGTGTGCATTTTTATCTCCATCAGTCTCCATCAGTCTTGTTTGGAATTATCAGTTTACTAACCTTTTCAAAAAATCAACTTTTGACTGCGTTGCTTTTATCTTTATAAGTCTGTTTTGTATTTCATTTATTTTTGCCCTTCTCTTGTTTTTTTCTATTTTCTTAGTGATTGATGTACTGTTCATATTCTAACTTTTTGTACAGATACTTAGATCTTTGATTTTAGCCTCTCTTTTCTCTAACATGTTCTAAACATGATTAGTTTCATTCTACAAGTTTCATCTTATCATCATTCAGTTAAAAGTATTTTCTAACTTACATTGTGATTTTTAGCTATTTTTTCTTGTGAAATTCCCTTTTTTTGTTTTATTTTATGTTGGGGTGCTGGGTGGCTCAGTTGGTTAAGTGTCTCACTTCAGCTTGGGTCACTATCTCATGGTTCATGAGTTTGAGCCCTGCATCAGGCTCTGCACTGGTGGTATGGAACCTGCTTGGGATTCTCTCTCTCCCCTTCCCCACTTGCACACTTGCTCTCTCTCTATCTCTCAAAATAAGTAAGCTTTTAAAAATTTTTTTTAAATTTTATGTTATCACTATAGATGCATTGACTTTGTTTTCGTTGGTGTTTGCATGATATACCTATTTTCTTCCTTTAATTCCTAACCTTTCTGTGTCTATCTCTTATAAACACTGTGTAGTAAATTTTACATTATATTCAGTATGGCAGTCTTTGTGCTTTAATAGGAGAACTGATCCATGTACATGTAATGCAACTGCTGATATACTTGAATTTATATTTATCATAATACTAAATGTTTACTATTTTATCACATGTTTATGTATCATTTTGACCCATAGAAATCTACTGTTTAAGTTCCATATATTTGGGATTCTTTTTTATCATATTTTTTAAATTCATTTTTTAACTGTATATTTGTCAGAAACTATACTCAGTGTGCTTCTAGTCCTTTCAGATATCTTGAAAATTGTTCATAGTGTGTATTTGGTGAATAATTCATATAATTCTGTTTTTGTAATTTCACTGTCTGAGTTACACACGTCTGTGTTTTAGTATTTTCATCCTGTTTCTTGATACTTGCTATGCATGATTTCTTATTGAATGCCATACATGTATATGAAAATTTGTTGATGATGTTATTTTCCTCCAGAAAAGTATGCACCCTACCTGCTGATAGACAACTAGAATTACAGGATCACCACAACCCAATAGGGGGCTGAATTGACTTGATGTGGAGTTTAAGCCTTTATAGAGCTTATTCTACTTCTGGTTTACCCTTGCTCCCAGAGTGTAGACTTCCGGGGTCTTTACCAGGGACTGTCTGTTTGGAAATTCTTGAACAAATTTTTATTCTTGGCATTGTATGAGAAAAGAAAATTCTGGTCTGTGTTTCAGACTCTTTCTGCTTAGAGTCTTAACCTATTGCTTTATGTAAGGAATTTGAAAATTATCTCAAATATAAAAGTGCTAACTTTTCTGGTTCTCTGTACTTTACTTCTTTTTAGTTGTTTGGTTCTCAAATATTGGCTTTTTGGAAGTCCTATACTCAAACTTTTGATTTCCCAGTGCCATATGATTTTAGAAAGGTCTGTTGGATTCTATACCTCTTAACATATTGTCAGATTGCAGTTGTCAGATGAGGAATGATGATGCCTTGGGCCAACTGGTGTTGGAGAAGATAAAGTGATGTAGAAGTAAGAGGACTTGGTTACAAATTGGGTGAGGGTTTTTCCAAAAGTGCTGGGTGAAAAGAAAAAAAATTAGAGTGAAATATGAAATTTTCTATAGAAAATGGGAAGACATAGAAGTGGCATTTTGAAATTGAAGAAGAGATAGATTATTTAAGAAATGTGCTGTCACATTTCATTAAGATTTTGGAAAATCAGTTTCTCATATCATACAGTCAAAAAAGTTCCAAGAGGATTACAGCATTGAGTGAAAAACCTGAGAACCAAATTTAATAGAATAAAATATAGATATTTATCTTATTTTTACTTGAGGAAGGTCTTTATAATTTTAGAAAAATAAAGGAACAAATCAATGGAGAAAATTGAAAGACTTGACTATGACTATTTTAAAACTTCTCAACAGTAAAAATATAATTAGCTTAAAAATACAAATGACAAGAGGGAAAAGTTAGTATTATAAGTCTTGAAAAAGGATTGCTATTCCATAATTATCAAGGGTAGTTGGATGGATAAATTAGAGATGTTTTAATAAAAATGAAGGATAAATATACAGGAGGAAGGATCTAACACAAAGCCTGTATGTAATAAGCTCTAAATGAATATTGGAGGTTTGAAACTGGCCTGCTCTGACTAAGTAGACACACATTAAACTGTGTGAATTTTATCCAAATGGCAGTGGAATGATGGTAAAAGACCATCACATGACTAAGAAAAGTGATCCTTGCTACTATGTGGGGAGTGGTCCATTGTGGTCCAGTCCAGAAGCAAGAATACTGGTTAGAATCTTGCAGGAAGCATATTGTTTTAAATATCATCTCTTGATGGAGTAAGGAATGTCATTACAAATGACATTCTAGGAAGTCATGACATCCCTGAGGTTTCACTTATACTTCATTTACATCTAGAAAGCAGTCCTGTTCTCTCTAAATAATCACCTACAAAAAATTATCTTTTATTATATAGTTTTCAAGTTATATACGTCACATATTTTCTCCATGTTCCAGACCTCTCGGCTTCTGGCCAAATATCTTTCAATTTAAAGTGTTTTATGTTTTATACTTCATTTTATGATTGTGAAATTAGAACTGCTGCCTTTTATAGAGATTGTGCCTGTATTTGATTCTGATTGTTAAAAATTTGGGCAAAATCTTTGACCTGGTAAGGCTCTTTCCTGGGACTTTATCAAACTTAATCCAAAAGCAGATAAAGAAGAATATCTGGAAAAAAAGAATTATAAATTATTAATTGAATAACATAATATGCTCTATATCACAATAAAATAATATAGAGCCATTAAAATGACTATTATAAAGACTGTAGCAACTGGAATATCCTTATGAATCATTCATCCAGATTATAAATGTGTATCTACACTATAGCTAAAACACTGTAAAAATGATACATATTTGGGGCCAGGTCTGGAAAAGATCAGTGGAGATGAAAATAGTTTGATTCACAGAGGTGATCAAACATTAGTTTTCAAACTATAGTGTGCAAGTGAATCATCTGAAATACTCCTTTAAAATTCACATTCCCAGGCCCACCCTAAGATATTTAGATTTAATTACTCCGAAGAGGGACTTCAGAACTTACATATTTAAGAAAGCATTCTCAAGTGTTTCTGAGGCAGTACATAAGTCATTCACTGTTGGTGACATTGTGACAGGTCAGAGATGATTTAAAGGATTATAACCACAGTGTTATAATCCACTAATGTGGTTATGCTCTTTGCTCCACAAATATGAAAATTGCAGAGGAAATCAGGAATACACTGCATTCGATTGTTCGATTGTTTGACCAACCCTTAGTCAAAATGTGATAGACTGAATTTTATACAGCTAATGTATAAAATTATGACATCTGTATATTTCTGACCAACATCATTACTTTTCTTATTGTTGCTTATATTTGTGCGACTCTATTTTTCCCATCTACTCCTTAGGAAGAGACGGACTCCATTTGGTAACTTACTGCTATTCAGTTCTCAGTATTGAGCAGGGAAAAGAACAAATTTACAGCAGTTCATTAATTGAGGAGGACTTTAATTGGTAGTTCTTTAATGAAGAAGAATGGTGTTCAGTTTACCGTCATGGATTCAGTATCTACCTTTCTGTGTGAACCTACATTTGCTGTATCTCAGCTATCTTTCTGCTTCCTCAAACCTGGTTTTCCTTTTTCCTGTTGAAACAGATCCCGCCTATGACCCAACTCACATCATACCCTACTGTACTCATGCTAGCACTTTCCCTAGGTTATTGAATTGCTTCTCTTGGGTAAGCTTACTAGTTTGCTTCCTGCTTTGAATGGACTTATCAGTAGGAAGCCTGTTATAGCTGTAACCTGCTGTTATTTACTTAATGATTGCTACCTAAATGACTAATATACCTAGAACTGTGACTGGTACATATTTAGCAAGTGCACAGCAAAGACCAGTGATTATTCATTCCCTCTGCTGGTCTGGACACTTTAGATATCAGCGTTAGCCCTAACCCTAACCACCTGTGCATCTACTGGATACTTGGATTAGACTTTAAATAAATTAACAATCATGATTTCATGAATGTCTCACACCTTCATCTCTTTTCTAGTTCCTTTTTCATCTTTCTCCTCATCTATTCATGGGGATGAAGCTCCATGCCAGTCTGTACTCAATCCTGTATTTATAACATTAGATTAGAATTTATATGTAATTTCTAATGAAGATAGGGAAGGAACATTAATAGTTACCTTCCCAAAGTATACTATACACCTAACCCTAGACTGAGAAAGAAAAGGAGACAGTACTATCTTAGGTACTTGGCACACATAATTAAATTTATTCTCACAATGATAACATATTACATGAGGAAACGGAAGTTTGGAAATATCAGAGGTATAAGTAATGTGACAGAAGTAAAATTTCAGCTCATATCTACCTGGCTCGAATGATTTTTTTTTTGCCACTATATTAGAATGGCAGTCAACTTACCTGGTTTTTTGAATTTAGTTTAGAAGGTAGAAACAAACCATTTAGAAGGAAAGGCTTATTGTTAGCAGCATTCAGTCATTGACTGAAGGCTTTTAGATTGTGGGTTTTTGTTTTTCTAGAACTGCTTGTCTCAACTATTTGACTCTTGTATAACTTTAAATTTTCATCAAGGCCAAAAATAATGAAAGAGAGAAGAAAGATGAGGTTTTAAGTGGAAATACTATGGACAAATTCTCAACATAAAATTAATATGCAGGGCAAATGGGGAACTGAGTAAAAATGATTAATTGCTCATTAAAATTTACCTTGATATTAAAGTGTGTCAAGGGCATATAGTTCTGAAAGGCTATCGGACGAGACTAAGAGTGTGAGAAAAATAAGAAATGACTATGAGGTCATTCTTTTGTTCTAATTCTGTGAACTTAATAGCATGGGAACCATTTCATAATGACTAACATGATGATACAGATAAAAAATGAACAATACAGCAATGCAAATTAAGAGGCTGGTGTTGGCCTGACTTAGGATAGGAATAATGAATAAGCAAGGTCAGGTCAGGTGAGAATTTTTCGTTTATTTAAGAGCTTTAAACAGAAATTAAATTGCAGTTTGTATTTTAAAGATATCAGTATCTTTTCCATTTAAATACTCATGGAGACAGTTAAAGATAATACAAAAAAATCATTCTGAGAGCTAAATATGTGTGTCAACCATTGGAAGAAGACCCAGAGGAGTTTCCATGAACCACCAGAAGTAGATAAAACTGGATTGAGAAACACAATTATGATCTATGTATCGAATCCTGTTGGGAAGAAGTGGGGATTGAGAATAAGAAATCAGTATAAAATATAGTTTTATTTTTTCCAAGTTAACTTGAAAAGTGAATTAAAACAACCTGAACAACTACAGATTTACCCTGTGGGTATACTTTCTTTACAAATAGAGTCAGGGCCACATGCTGCCCTCCTCTATCCCTCGTCAATATTTCTCTTTTCATCCATTCAAAGAAACAGACTCTCAGAGTACAATATAGCAGGTAGGAGAAGAGAAGACTAATAGTGTAGTGTATTTCTTGGTGTATTTTTTCATGAAGTGGTGTATGTGCAGAGAGAGACAAGAATAACATTGAGGTGAATAATGCTAAAGATTGGAGGATTTTATGTGCTCTATTTAATGGGAAAAGAGTCAGAGATACTTTTTACCTCACATTTACTCGCTGATGTACTCAAATTAAGACAATCTTAATGTATATCAACATAAATTCAATTTTTGTCAATTTAATGTGCTTTTAACGCTTACATTTAATTCTTCACACTCTAATATTTATAATCTTGATTATTATTTACATTATTTTATTTGTACCTTATTATATTTATTATTTTTCAGTTCACATCTCTTTCATTTTTCTGACTTTTCATTTTTGTTCTGGCAGCCCTTTTTTTTAGGATTACATATTTACAATGTTTGAAGATGTTTGGTGGTGCAAATATCACTGATTTGTCTTTCAAAAATGTTGACTTGCCTATCTAAGCCTGCCCGCCATTCCTCTCAATTACTTTAGCTATTCTCAAATGCATGCCTGCAGTTTTGGATATTGATATTGTAATGAAACCAAAAATTACTTATGGAAGATTCGTGACCTTTATGAAATTCATTCTTCACATAAAGGAATTTCCTGAAATACTGTATAACTTTGATGAGAATTGAGACATTTCTTATGTAGAGTTCCTACACATTTCTTGGTAATTTATTTTTAATTGTATATAAAATATTTTATTCCTTTGTATTATCAAGCTGGTATTACTTTTATGAAGGAAATGTGTTAGCATTTAAATTAGAAGACTATGATGAGAATTTGGAATAGAATAGAGCATTGATTAATAGACTAGATGATTCAATCAAATAATGCTTTTACCTGAGTAGGAGCTTAAATTCTAATGAGTGGGAAATTAGGTAATGACATGACTCAGATTCAGATGCAAAAACTCCATGACTATCTCCTTCTATAAGTTGCAAAATTCCTATTTTTGATTTTAATTTGAGTTAAGTATAACCTATCATTGTCACAGACAAGTATATGGTCATGTCATAGCCAATATTCCCTTTTATTAGGAATCCCAGCAAAATCTTGAAAGTTTATCCCTAGATTTGAATGAATGACACAAGTATTTCCTAAGTGAGGATACATCTGATCATCCAGGGAATCTAGAAGTGAGAATATAATAGTTTGAGGAAAGCAGGATATAAATTTTTTAGTTACGAAAGAAACTGGTTTTCCAGGCAGCTAGAGACAACAAAGTCAGTGTATTAAATAACCTCCCAAGATCTCTTCCACAAAATATGTAATATTACTTAAAGATAAAGGAAGCTGAATTTTAAAATAGCTATTATGAAATGAAAGAAATCAACAGATTAGTACCATGCACCCACTGGTCCAGGGCAGGAGAAATACTCAGAGGAATAATAACTTTGAACTTCCCAGATTTGGCAAAAAGGTATAACCCACAGGTTCAAGAGCTTATTGAAGTCTAAACAGAATAAACTCAAAGTAATTCACATTTAATGCATCATGGTCAATCATCTGAAAGCCAAAGAAAAGAAAAAGATTGAAAGCAGTGAAAAGAAGACACCAAGTGCTGAAAGAAAAGAATTGTCAACTCACTATACTATATCCAAAGAAAACATCTTTCAGAAATGAAGGATATATCAAGACATTCTCAGATTAAGGAAAACTAAGAGAATTTGTCGCCAACAGATCTACCTTAAGGAATGGCTAAAGAAATTTTTCTGAACAGAGGAAAATGATAAGAGACCTTGGAACATCAGAAAGAGAAAAAAAAACAAAATAAGCAAAGATGTAGGTCAATACAATAGACTTTTCTTCTCCTCTTAGGTTTTGTGAATTATGTTTGACATTGGAAGCAAACATTAGAGTCTTATGTGGTTTAAATGTATGTAGAGGAAATATTTAAGACATATACTATGAGCAAAGGAGGGTAAAGGGACATAAAGGGAGGTAAGAATAGTAAAAATATAATACAAGTAGACTGTGATAAGTTATGCATATGTAATATAATATCTAGAACAATAACCAAAATAGCTATACAAAGAAATACACTAAAAAACACTATAGATACATCAAAATAGAATTGTTCAAATCAAATATTGTTCAGTTATCCCACAGAAAGACAGGACAAAAGAAACAAAATAAATAAAAAGTAAAATGGCAGACTTAAGCCTCAACATATCAATAGTTACATTAAAGGCAAATGGTCTAAATATACCAATTAAAAGACAGAGGTTGTCGGAGTGAATTAAGTAACATGCTCAACTATATGGTCTCTACAAGACATTCACTTCAAATATAACAATGTAGGTGGGTTGAAATTAAAAGGATGTTAAAAAAGATGTATTATGTGAGCATTAATCAAAAGAAAACAGGAATAGCTATATCAATCAACTTCAGGACAATGAAGATTACCAGAGGCAGAGAGGGATATTATATAATAAGATGATTAATCCTCTAAGAGGACTTACTGGTACTAAACGCACCAGACAACAGAACTACAAGGTATGTTGAGAAAAAGTTGATAGAACTGAAAGGAAAAATAGACAAATCATCAGTGAAAGTTAGAGATTTTAACATCCCTCTATCAACAGTTGATAGAATATATAGACAGAAAATCAAGATGGATTTAGAAGAACCGAACAAGGACATTAACCAACAGCATACAATTGATACTTACAGGGCACTCCATTCAACAAAGATAAATACACATACAAGTGTCCATGGAACTTATACAAAGTACATCATAACCTGGCCATAAAACAAATTTCACCAAATTTAAAGCAATTAAAAATACATAGTGGGTTCACTGACAACATGGAAGTAAACTAGAAATCTATTATAGAAAGATAACAGGATAATCTCCAAACACTTGGAAACTGAAACATTTCTTAATAACCCAGGGTTAAAGAGGAAACACCAAGGTAAATAAAACAATTGCTCTGTTACGTATTTACCCAAAGGATACAAAAATACACATTCAAAGGAGTACATGTACTCCAATGTTTATAGCAGCATTATCAACAATAGCCAAACTATGGAGAGAGTCCAAATGTCCATTAGCTGATGAACTGATAAAGAAGAAGCGGCATATATTGGGGCGCCTGGGTGGCTTGGTCGGTTAAGCCTCCCACTTCGGCTCAGGTCATGATCTCTCAGTTTGTGGGTTAGAACCCCTCACTGGGCTCTGTGCTGACAGCTCAGAGCCTGGAACCTGCTTCAGATCCTGTGTCTTCCTCCCTCTCTGCACCTCCCCACTTGCATTTTGTTTGTCTGTCTCTCTCTCACAAATAAACATTAAAAATTTAAAAAAGATGTGGCATATATATATGTGTATATATATACACACACATATATGTATGTGTATATATATGTGTATATATATACACACACATATATGTGTGTGTATATATATACACATATATATTATAGAGTATTACTCAGCCATCAAAAAAATGAAATTTTGCCATTTACAATGACATGGATGGAGCTAGAATGTATTATGCTAAGTGAAATAGTCAATCAAAGACAAATACCATATGATTTTACTAATATGTGGAATTTAAGAAACAAAACAGATGAACACATGGGGATGGGGGACAGAGAAGAAAGGGAAACAAACCACAAGAGACTCTTAGCAATAGAGAACAAACTGAGGATTGATGGAAGGAGGTGGGAGGGAGATGGGCTAGATGGTTGATGAGTATTAAGGAGGGCACTTGTGATGAGCACTGGGTGTTGTATGTAAAAGTGATGAATCACTGAATTCTACTTCTGAAACCAATATTGCACTGTTTGTTAACTAAATATAAAAAATTAAAAACATTACATTACACACAATTAAAATGTAGAATACGATAGATTAAAATTGTGGAACAAACTTGACAACACCACCACCACACATGCACGCACACACACGCGCACACACACACACACACACACACACCCCAAACAACCCAATTTAAAAATGGGCAAGTGACTCTTCAAAGGCCTAAAAGCACATGAAAAGATGATCAACTTGATTAATCATTAGGGAAATGGAAATCAAAACCAAAATGAGATATAGCTTCACATCGAGTAAGATGACTACTATTATCAAACAGAAAATAACAAGTGCTGGCAAGGATGTGAAAAAAATGGCTTGTGCATTGCTGGGATTGGGAAGTATAAAATGTACAGCTTCTGTGGAAAGTGGTATGGTTGTTCCTCAAGAAATTAAGCAGAATTACCATATGAAACAGCAATACCACTTTGGGTATATACCCAAAAGAAGGGAAAGCAGGGACTCCAACAGATTTTTGTATACCCATGTTCTTAGCAGCATTATTCACAATAGCCAAAAGGTAGAAGCAATTAAATTGTCCATCGACAGATGAATGCATATACAAAATGTAATATATACATATAATGGAGTATTATTCAGCCTTAAAAAGAAAGGAAATTCTGACATTTGCTGCAACTATTGTTGAATCTTGAATGCATTATGCTAAGCTAAATAAGCTAGTCACAATAGGGCAAATATTGTATGAATCCACTTATATTAGGTACCTAGAATAGTCAAATTCATGGAGGAAGAAAGAAAGGCCTTTTGAAGGGAAGGGGAGAGAGAGGAATGGGGAGTTATTGCTTAATGGATACAGAGTTTCAGTTTGGGAAAATGAAAAGTTCTGAAAATGGATAGCAAGGATAGTGCAGAATAATGTGAATTATGCCATGGAAGTGTACTCCTAAAAATGGTAAATTTTACAGTATGTATTTTATCACAATAAAAAATTGTGAGACATAGTTAAAAGCAGTGCTGAAAGGGGAATTTATAGCACTAAATGAACACATTAGAAAAGAGGAAATGTCGGGGCACCTGGGTGGCTCAGTCGGTTGGGGGTCCGACTTTGGCTCAGGTCATGATCTCGCGGTTTGTGAGTTCCAGCCCCAAGTCGGGCTCTGAGCTGACAGCTCAGAGCCTGGAGCCTGCTTCGGATTCTGTGTCTCCTTCCCTCTCTGCCCCTCCCCCACTTGTGCTCTGTCTCTCTCTGTCTATCAAAAATAAATAAATGTATAATAAAAAAGAAAAGAGGAAATGTCTGAAATCAATAGTGTAAGATCTCACCTCAAGAATCTAGAAAAACAAAACTAGAGTAAGCTGAAGGGAGGAAGTCATAAAGAGAACAGCAGAAATCAATGAAATTGAAAAAGAAAAAAACGAGATATTTAACAAAGCAAAGAGCTGGTTCTTTGAAGAGTTCAATATTATGGCTGACCCCTACCAAGAGTGACAAAACAAAGAAAAGAGAGAAGATTCAAATCACCAATATGAAGAATGAAACATGGTATATCACTACCAACTCTCTAGAGTGTATATCAAGTGTTCTGTTTGAGACATAGTAAGTTTGATATATGTCATGAAACTTTCAAACCATAAAGTAGGCACTGGGATGAAGTACCCTGATGCAAAAGGACTGTTGTTGAAACCTGTCTTCACAGGTCAAAAGTATTTTTTGGTCATTTGCCATGTGGCAATGCATCCTTCATCTGAAGACAAACAAACCTGATTAAACTATTATGTGTAGTGCTTTGCACAGCAAGGCTTAATTTGTTTTATCCCATGGAGATAATGTATTTAAACCATAAGAAATGAAATGAGAGCATGTAAGTTTCCTTATATATTTTTCATTTTGTCATGAACATTTTTGCATGATTGCTACTTTATAATAGCTCCATTAGAGGAAGAATCAGCCACCTCTACATCCCAAATGATGTCATTGTTGTCATTGGGTACAAATGAAGGAAAGTCATTTTGTAGAAGAAAGGAATGACAACGTTGTGTCTACGTGGCTTAACTGCCAATGAACATTGTTTATCTACCTCCTCACAAAATAGCTAGGGGCTGGGTGATTGATCAACAAGCATGTTCTCCAGTTCTACTCAGGCTCTTAAAACTTGAAGCAGAAAATCTTCATCAGAATGCAGAGAAAACATAGTGAATGATAGCTGATTGCTATTTAACATTGATTAGAAAATATGGACTTTGTAGAGAAACCACTCAGACTGATGTCTGTACCAACTTCTAAACATTTTATCCACTGATTATAAAAAGGATCTGTTACATAATTAGGCCCCTGAGAGGAAGAAAGTAGTCTCTACTGATTTGCGGCCACAACTTCCACTAAAATGCCAGGGAGACACCATCAGGTATCCCATTTAATGTCACAGGAATTTCTGCAATTACATGAAACAGTGTTTCTCGAACTTCTGGCAACCTTTAGGTCACCAACTTAAAGTGCATTTAAAAAAAATTTTTTTAATGTTTATTTTTGAGAGAGACAGAGACAGAATGTGAGTGGGCGAGGGGCAGAGAGAGAGAGGGAGACACAGAATCCGAAGCAGGCTCCAGGCTCTGAGCTGTCAGCACAGAGTCCGATGCGGGGCTCGAACTCACCAGCTGTGATATCATGACCTGAGCTGAGGTCAGATGCTGAATCTACTGAGCTGCCCAGGTTCTCCAAAGTGCATTTTTAAAAGACTCATCAAAATGTAAAACAATAATACAAATAAAACAGAATATTTTAAAATTAATAATATGATGATTATTTCAGATTAGTGAAAGAGATGAAATTATTTGAAATCTTTCACCAAGGTTCCCAGTTCTGGTTTAATAATGAATGGCTATAATTGACAACTGGGGCCATGTTCAATTGATATATTCTTTTAAGTCCCTTTATTTATTAAATTAGAATATTCTACCTAAATTTTAGCCACCAGGAATGGACAACAGTGTCCAGTGTTATCTGTTTCAGGGCTCTGGAGATTCATATTCAAAATAGATCTAAAATTTATAGACAGATTTTTCAGTTACTATATGACACTCTCTAATACCATCTCAAAAACTGAAAAGTCAAATGTCTCAACATGAAAGAATGGTGAATGAGTCTTTATCCACTCTTTATTTTATTCATCTCTGTAAAGCCTTCCTTCAGATTTTGATTAAACATTCCCAATAGGGGCGCCTGGGTGGCTTAGTTGGTTGAGCATCCAACTTGATTTCAGCTCAGGTTATAACCTTACAGTCCTGAGATGGAGCCCTGCGTTGGGCTCTGTGCTGGGTGTGAAGCATGCTTGGGATTCTCTCTCTCTCTCTCTCTCTCTCTCTCTCTCTCTCTCTCCCTCTCTCTCTTTCTCTCTCCCTCTCTCTCTTTCTCTCTTCCTCTCTCTCTCTATCTCTCTCTCCCCGTTCTTCTTCACCTCCCCTGCTCTCTCTCATTAATTAATTAATTAATTAATTAAAAAATTTAAACATGCCCAGTAATTTCATTCCCCACAGGTGAAAAGCCAGGTGTTGTGAAAGAGTGAGACTCAGCAACCAATCTGCAACATGGTTTAGTTTTCTTTTTGAAATTTTAATATTTTATCCTTCATTTGAGAAATTGTGATGTCTTTGTGTGGTATCATAGATTCAGACTCTTCAAGACTCTGCCAATTTCAGTGAGAAACACAGTTTAAGTAAATTACTTAAAATCTTAGAAATGATCTGTCAGTATTAGAATTGTTTCATCTAATGGTTCATTTCACTCATTTGCATACCTTTATAACAATCTGCATTCTTATGTGCATAAAAGCATTTCTTTGCACAGCATATTGAGAAAAATGCACGATTTGATCATATTCTTAATTATGCTCTTTTCTTTTGACTCTGAATTGAAATAAGGAATGGCTCTGAAGCTGGACTGCCTGGATTTCAATCCCAGCTCCATATTTACTAGCTGTGTGACCGTGGAAAACTTACTCAACCTCTCAGTTTCTTCACTGAAAAACTGAGGATCATACTAGATGATAACAATTCCATAGGTCATTGTGGTAATTAAATGAGTTAATTCATGTAAAGTTTTTAAAGCAGTGATTGATACATAGTAAGCTCTCAGTACCTGTTATCCATTATTATATATGAATAGCACTAGCTTAAAAACTTGCTCAGATATCATTTTATCTAATTGTAGTATATGTAGCACATGTGGAATTAATTGCTTTTTAAAATAATTACACTTTAGTAGTCTAAACTCTTTCTGACATGAATTGAAAGAAAAAAAAACCTTGAACCTAGCTTAAATGGAAAAAGGAATGTATTAGCTCATGTAAACTGGGAAATCCTAGAGGAGATTTCATGTTAAGCCTTGATGAATTAAGAATTCAGACAATTCTGTTAATAAATCAATCTCTTTTCCTCTTTCTCTTTAGTCTCTTGGTTCTACTTTCCTGAATTTGGCTTTCTTCTCAGGGAAAAATGGCTTTCATCCACTCTGTGCTTGAAGTTTTTAACTATTAGGACCTTGATAAAGACAGACTTTCTCTCTCATGGCATCATTATAAATCCCCATGTAAAATAAACACATGAAAATAATTTAAAAGAAAAGCTGTCTCTGTAGTTAATTGGCCCTTTCAACCTTTTTTCTAGAAACATTTCTCCTTATCCATGGATGAAAAATAAGGTCTGTACCAATCTTTTAGCTAATAACAAGTAGTTTAATTTCCCAGTGTTAAAAAACCCAGGCTAATATCAACACTTCTGTTTCATCCACTTTAAAGCTTCTTCCATTCCCCAGCTTGACCCTTCTTCAGGCTGTGAATTCTGCAGTGGGAATATACAGGTGAAGTTAGTTTCCTCACCCTTTTCTGTCCCTGATTTTCTGCTTCTTCTCTCCCATTCACTATGCTTGTTTTGAATCCTATAGTGCAGAATAAGGGAACAAGGAGAGGTAAGGTAAGGTTTGCCCATGTAATATAGACATAATCTGGCTTTGGTTACCTTCTGAGAATGGCCAATATACAGGTGCTTATTCTTCTTCTAATTGAGCCCTAATTGAGGTTTCTTGGAGACTTGCTGGGAAGCTCTTACCTGTGATTCCCTGATGCTCACAGAGGTCTCTCCTGGCCGAACATTCATCATTTCTGTCCAGTTCCTGTGTTCTGTGACAGGCTTCCCAACCCTCTCTCCGGAGAATCTACTCTCCACTCCTTGGCTAGGACTCCTCCAAAACATGCAAGTCCAATTAGTCTTCCATGGGGTTGACATCTTGCCTGCAAATTTTGGAAGTCCAGGCCACTTCTGGTACAGCTCTCTTTGCTTAGGAATGAGCCTGACTTAGGAATTGTCCTTTCACTCTTCTTACCTCATCTGCTCAGGCTTCCCTGCTGCCTTAGTCTGGTATTTCCTGGAGTTGGATAGATAAATTTTTATAGCTCTGGACTTGTCTTGATAGGTGTGTTTGGTTCGTCCACAAATTGCATTTTTCAGCTAAACTTCATCAATAACATAGGTAATATTTTGGCCTCCAGTTTTATTATTTGTTTTATTTCTCACATTGTTCAGAATCTAAGTAGGGACAAGTGTTCTGTTTATTTAGATGGATGGAGAATCTCAGTGGTACAGACCACCATACTGAGAAACACTAACCCATTGGAGAAAATATAGAATGAAAGGGAGAGGACCTAGGACATAGCCACTGCCTTCAAATCTTTAGTCTAATTAAAAAGCTAGACAAGTAAGTCAACATATACAGGTCAATGTATTGAAAACAATAATGGCTACACCTACTGAGTATTAACTATGTGTCAGCCTTTACATATATTTTCTTATTTAATTCTTACAGCAAATTTGATTTAGGGACTATTCTATCCTTCATTTTACAGATTGAGGCTCAGATTTCAACTTCTTAATCAGCACCCTTGACTTTTTGACTTTTAGAAGCTTAGAGTCTTACAGAGTGACACATAGAAAATTTCAATTTCAGGGTAACATAGTAAGAAAACCTTATTTCTATCAAGTGCTTTGATGCAGTAAATTATATGATACAAGGTCTTTCTTAATATGCTAATATCATTACTTGGCAAAGACAAAGTGTCTGTCTTAGTTCAGGCTGCTGTCACAAAGCACCATACACTGAGTGCTTATAAGCAACAGAAATTTACTTCTCATAGTTTTGGAGGCTGCAAGTCTGAGATCAGGGTATCAGAATAATCAGGTTCTGGTGAGGAATCTCTTCCAAGTTGCAGGTGGCTGATTTCTTATTGTATTCTCACATGGTGGACAGTGAGCTAGCTCTCTGGCCTCTTCTTAAGAGAAGATTGATCTCATTCATGAGGGCTCTACCCTCATGACTAATCACCTCCCTAAGTCCTCACCTCCAAATATAGCACATGGGAGATTAGATTTCCACATATGAATCTGGGGGGACACAAAGAGTCCAAGGTATAAATGCATGATCTGCATGAATCTTAAAGCTCATCTCTAGCACCCAAACAGTTCAGACACTCTCTACTTGTTGTGTACTGACCATCTGTGTATGCTCACCAAAACACAATGCCTTTTTAATACATTCTGAAATATAAGCAAACTCTATTCAGAATCATAAAATCCCACAATTTCTGAAGGTTCAAAAGATGTATTTTTACTGTACCTCATTACATAAAGAAATGCAATGTTAAATTTCACAAAAATAGTAACATTAGTATTCTAATTTTATTTTAAAAGTGATTTTCTATATATCTACTCACTTGATACTATATAGTATATAGCAAGGATGCTATAGAATAGATTATCATTATTATTATTATCAATATAATTATTATTATATTATAAGGAGCCTGAGGCTCAGAGTTATAAAGTAGCTTGCCAAATCACACAGTTAGCAGCTGGCTGGACCCTCTTCTGACTGTAAATCTTTCTACTCTACCTCAGTGCCTCAGATACAGCCAACAATCACTCTAGCTTTTCCTTGGCTAGTTCTTCCAGAATGATGGATATCTTCAAAAAGTTGCCATCGTGACCACAAGAGCTGATTATTGACTGGCTAGAAATAAAACATATATCAGACACTGTGGTAAAGCACAAGTGCATTTATAGAGGCATTGTTTTTAATCATGAAAAGCTGGTATGACAGGTAATTTTTTGAAATATTAAATTGTGTTTTGCTTTTCCAGCTATAAAAAAATAAAAAAAGAATGAGCAGTATTTATGTTTTATACTTCCTATTTTCCTCCCCTCACTCCAAAAGGCAACCAGGACTTCGCATTCTCTTCCCTTGGGTGTGATTTCTAAGGAAAACAAAATTCCTGATAGAAAATCACCTTTTATGGCCTTTTTGGAAGCTTAAATTCATGATGTATATCATGAGGAGGAGGGAAGAGAAGGCAGTCTCTTCTAGGGTGAGAAGAGGTAGACAAAAGCAGTGAAAAAAGTTGGGGTATACCACAAAATTTAAAAGGGAATGATCATTGGCTGATTTGTGGTATATTTGAGATGCAAAGTATGATCTGTTGAAATAGTCATGGAAGCCTGAAGGAACCTCCAGATGGAATGGCTGCTTGATAAAGCTCAGGAGGCTGGATCCTAGACACTAGAGCTGGAACATAGGCGGACATTCAGGTACCTGCCTCTGGTACAAAAGCTCCAGAGCCGCAGGACTTCGAAGTTCAGTATAGGTGGGTGATAGGTTTATCAGCTCTTTCATAATATCTCAAAGGCAGGAGAGGTGTCCGTGAACATATGGTTTTACTGAAACTCCCATCATCATCTCTGTATGAAAGCAGAGTCAGAAAGAGGATTCTCAAAAATACTGCTTTCCTATCACAGAAATAAAGGACATAGCAAGCAAATATAGTCAATGGTATTGTAATAGTGTTGCATGGTGACAAATGTTAGATACACTCGTGGTGAACATAGCATAACATATACAGAAGTTGAATTACTATGTTGTACAACTGAAACTAATGAAACATTGTGTGTCAACTATACTCAAAAGAAAATTTGTGAAGAATTGTATTTGCAGACAGCTAGTAGCTGGAAACTTGAAGTCAGACTTAATTTTATTTAAAAACAATAAAATATATATGTGTATGCGTGTGAGGTGGAGTTGGAAAGTTGAAATAACCTTGGCAAATGTGAATAATTTTGACATTGAATGATGAGTACATGGAGGCTCATAATATAATTCTTTTCTTGTAGATGTTAAAAATTTTTCATAATAAAACATTTAAAAAGGCAATAAGGTAACAATTCTTGCACCCCTATTTTGTAGAACAAGGTTCATCTGGACATGTTGAAAAGAGCCTAAGAATTCCAACACAAAGGGAGTAATTCAGTAGCAGTGCCTGCTTGGGCTTAGAAAGGAGAAATGGCAATATACATGACATGAATTTTCCATCCTTGATCGAGGTTCTCTAACTTTTATTTTGTGTATAAACAAAGTCATCACAAATCAATATATTCCATTTTAGCCATTTCCATGCAGAAATAGAACAAATATGTCATGCTTTTGTGGGGGTAGATTAATAATTTGAATCAATAGCCATGTCTTTTATTATAAGTACAGTTATTGTTCAGTATTTGATTCTATAATCCTTTTTTTACCAAAACCTGAACAGAATGTTTTTGCTTGCTTTAGTTCCAGGGCAACCTCTACTAGGAACAGAGGTGGGTTAACCAGAGTCCCCTATCCACTAAAGCTGCTAGATCCAGATAATCTTTCTGGCTTTGGTTCACCAGACTAGAAATAAAACTTGGCCTGGATCCTTACCACAGTTTGTCAGAGTTTCCAAATTCAGAAAAAAGCCCCAGTATCCAGTCCCTGCCCCTGCTACGAGCTGTGATGTAGCAAACCTTTTCTCTCAGCCCTGCTGGTGCTCTGGGATGGCATAACCAGCCATCCAGGTCTCTGGGGCTCTCGGATTCTTGGTCTAATGCTCCTGAGTTGCCAGCCTCTTTCAAATTCTTCCATAGGACATGCAGCTCAGCAGGCCCAGAAGCCTTCTTCTGCACCAGCACAACTCCTTCTTCTGGACTCAGTGTCTAACACCAGGATACCCCAGATGAGGAGATTCCAGCTGAGGGAAGTCTAAGCATCACCCTAGAGAGACCAGGAGCAGACTTCTGAGGACCGCCTGTTCTCCGAGGGGAGTTGCTCACAGGAAGGGCTATTTTCCCCTGATGAACCAATTGTGAATTAAATATCCAGTAGCTCAAGAAGATTTGAAACTAACTCCCACAGAGTACAAACTACCAAATAGCAATTCACAGGTATATCTAGGTCTTCAGGGGATGCCCAACCATACTTAGGACTGACCTGAGTGCAGCTACTTCCCCAGAGAAAAAAGCTTCTACTTTGGAACCGCCACCAACAATCAGGCCCCGGAATTCCTTGTCCTGCAGGACTGAGGATGGAGTATCAAAACCCAAAAAGGTTCAAAGTCCCCCCCAAGAGTCTCTGAAGTGATGTGCAGGAAGAAAATGTTACAACATCTGTTTACATCCATTCGTATTCAATAGACTAAAAAGCAATACAGTTTAATAATACATGATATGTGATTGGCAGTGGTATCCCCACTTGGTCCATGTGTAACTTAAGGTAAAAGTGTGCCCTGATGGGAGAAGATACATTCCACAACTTAAAGGGGTCAACAGCTGCACCCCTACACACCTCTTTAAGCTCATAGTGTGGTTCATATGCTTGGTTATGTTTGTTTATGAATTTGGTATCATAACAAGTAGACTCTAATGCTTAAATTTGTAATGACATAGGTGTGACCATAGAAACCCATTTTATGTATTTTGTTTTGTTTTGTTTTGTTTTGTGCAACATAGTTGTCTTATTATCTTTTGGCAAAGAAGCTAAAAGAGTAACAGTGTTCTTTCACTAAATGACAAGTACTCCAAATTTGGTGACCTTTTCTGTCATGACAAGTAACTGTCGATAGATGCCACCTAACAGAGATCCTCAAAAAAGATAAAGACACTTATTGTCTCCTTTCAAGGTAAAGGTGACATTCTAACAATGAGTGAAAAAGTAACTGGTTTTTGTTTTGTTTTCTTTTATTTTTAATCCTGTATGGGAAAAGAATGTTGAAAAATGGATGTTTGTAGGTGTTTATATCATTGTCAAAAATGATGTCTCAGACATAAATTTCTATCTTACACTGAAACAGAATTCTCTAACCTATTTTGAGATCTTCCAAATGAAGCGTTTCAGTGGTTTTTGAAACCATTTGATAAAAAATTTTAAGAAAGAAAATCCCTTCTGACTACATTACAAAAAAATCGATTTTGACATCAGGGAAAGGGAGAATTGATTAATTTTAACAATAAAATTGAATGAGAAATGTTGTGAATGGGATTAAGAAATTAATATGATTTAGAAAGTGTGCTCAATGTTGCACTTCCTCTGTTGGATCACAGATCTTCTGAGAAATATCTTCCATACGTGATAGTCATAAAAACCAAGTATCACAATAAAATGAACACACTAGACCTTTAATTTCTGCCACATAAAGCAGGAAGCCAAAAATGTATTCAAATGATGAAGAATTTTATCACCTCACAATGATAAACTGTTACTAATAATAATTTATTGAGCCCTTTAATACATATTTTTCTTTGATTAATATAGTTTAATTATTTAAATATTACTAATTAATTGTTATTATATATTTTATACAGTGTCTAGTTTGGTAAATAGTTTTTAGTGTACCTAATACCTAGTTCCATATTACATATGTGTGTATGTTGTTTGTGTGTACATCTGTGTATGTAAAGAGAGGGAGATAACTAAAAAATTATGCAGGAATGCCCCTGGGTCACATCCATGAGATCCAGAATAACTGGACATAGCTTTTGAACCACAACTTGAAACAGGGGCCCTGAGGCTGGCTCATGTCTATATCCATAGTGTTAAGCACAAAGCCTGGCTATATTGAATAAATGATAAAGGAATGAACATTTCATGGTGGCCAGAGGTTTGAATTGTTCTCATATGAAAATAATAATTCATGAGTTCTTTCAAAAAATGTTTTAATCCAAGCATATCTACACAGAGCAGTGAAATAAAATTGCAAAATATTTATGCATTAAAAAAAAAACAAAACTGTTAGACCTGAAAAACAGAGCCTGATGTTTCTATTACTAACCACTAGGTGGCAATAGCTCTACATTACTCTTCATCTCACTTCTAGCAATCTTTCCCTAGTGGTCTTGGAGTTAGCACAGAATGTTATCTCCTCAGATATTTGCCAAGAAAAGGCATATCTGTTTTAGGAACTCTGATACTGGTATTATTGATGCAAATGTATTTCTGTGCTTGTTTCCTGTTGCATACATCTAGGACTATTACAACAGTTATCCACTAATTTGATGATCTTAGAGTTATAAATTATTATAGCAAAATCAATAAAGAATTTATTTTTAAGCCATAGGAGTCCATAAAGGTCTACATATGGAAAATTTAAGATAATTGCTGTGCTTTTATATATCATTTTCTCTCTCCTTCTCCCTATCCTCATGGCCTTGGAATTACAGAATGAAGACATGAACATAGCTATAAATACAGATAAAGATGGCAGAAGTGAGAGGTCTACTCTTGCTTCTTTTCCTAGCTATTTCTCTGTATTCACAAATAAGCCACCTAACTGTGACTGAGACCTGTCCAGTTTCTCTTTCACGGAACATATATACAAAGAGCATCTGCAAAATGCATGGAGATTTTGGACAGAAAATGACAGAATTGGAGACAGGATAACGTCCAGGCAGTATGAAATGCTTTTCAGCTCCAATTCCTTGGGAGAATGATGCAGTGAAATTTTCTTTGAAATAGGAACAAAATTTAAATCAGAGCTTTCATAGAGCTGTTTTGTTTTAATTTATTCATGTAGCCACAACAGGATAGTAGCAAGAAACTATACCCAAAGTTCAGGAATTGAACTAACTAGTATTGTCTAAAGCCTTTATAGATGATACCTAGATCTTTTAAGATGTCTCTTTCTATGACTTCATCAACTATTAGCTCCAAATGGCTCAGAAGTTAGAAAATTAAACAAGATAAATTTTTTTATTTTTATTTATTTATTTATTTATTGAAATTTATTGTCAAATTGGTTTCCATTCAACACCCAGTGCTCATCCCAAAAGGTGCCCTCCTCAATACCCATCACCCACCCTCCCCTCCCTCCCACCCCCCATCAACCCTCAGTTTGTTCTCAGTTTTTAAGAGTCTCTTATGCTTTGGATCTCTCCCACTCTAACCTCTTTCTTTTTTTTTTTTTCCTTCCCCTCCCCCATGGGTTTCTGTTAAGTTTCTCAAGATCCACATAAGAGTGAAAACATATGGTATCTGTCTTTCTCTGTATGGCTTATTTCACTTAGCATAACACTCTCCAGTTCCATCCACGTTGCTACAAAGGGCTATATTTCATTCTTTCTCATTGCTGCGTACTACTCCATCGTGTATATAAACCACAATTTATCCATTCATCAGTTGATGGACATTTAGGCTCTTTCCATAATTTGGATATTTTTGAGAGTGCTGCTATAAACATTGGGGAACAAGTGCCCCTATGCATCAGTACTCCTGTATCCCTGAAAATTATTTTTAAAAACTGACCAAATCAATTAGAATCAATTTGGTATCTCCAAAAGATCATTCATTCATTCATTCATTCAACAAGCTCACATAGTGTCCAGCACTGTGTTCTCACATAATGGTGTCCAGAGCTGGAAGGAAGAAAAAGGCAAAGGGGTCTTCATATGCACCTGTTTTTTATTTTTTCAGATGTTAATAACTTTTCTGAGTATCTCCTGGCTCACTTTTCTCACATCTCTTTGTCCAGAACTAAGTTTCATCCCTCTTCTAGGCCAGCCCCTGGGAGGTATATGGGGTTCTATGACTCAATTAGGACAATCATGAGCCATCCTTAGACAAGTCTGGGTATAGTATCACCTGAAATGGATTGCTGATAAATTTTAGAGGTAGGATACAGTACATAGGCAGCACAGGATATGACTTTTTAAAGAGAGAGGCTGGTGAGTTTGAAGAACTAGCAGGTCAAGGACCAATGTTTCTGCAGCCCTGAATGACATAGTATTGGAATGAATGAGAAGGTTCAAATATATGAGAAATGGGCTAAGGCAGAGTGCATCTCAAGAATGAGACTGTGGAGAGACTGGAAGTCTGCAGCATGGGATGACCCACCAAGACCACAGTGTGTCCAGAATCATGAAAGGGGATCTATCTCCCTGTGCCTTTGTTAGGGATGAGATTGGTATTTTGTCAGCAGTGATTAGAAGAGAAATTCTTCTCTGATTCATAGGGCATTTAGTCTCAAGCACTGGATGGGGAGTTTGTATTTGAAACCTTCTTCTGAGATGATTCAGGCTATCCTTGAGCAGTGTTGAGCTTGTATGCACCACTGTGAGAGGGTGTGCCAGTGTCCAGTGTGCTTGCAGAATTTATCCAGGGAGTGTCATTTGTGGCTCCATCACTAGGTGAAGATCAGTGTATCCGCTACAGTGGACCAAGAAGGGCCAGAATGCCTGGAGTACTTACTGTTGACAGGGAGGTTCCAGTATGTCTGGTTCACTTAGAGCATTGGGAGACTCCTGGACATGTTCCACTGACTGGAGGGGTAGTCAGAAGCCTAGGTCTTGAAAGATTCTTGGTATTTTCCAATACTGGAGACAAGAGTGGGAAATTTGAAGAACTGTTGGGCCATAAATTCTATGTGGCTGCACCAATGACTATGCAAACAGCTGATATACATCAGAAGCCCTGGATGATAAGTTACCTGTATGTTTACAACAAAACACACACACAAAAAAAAAACAAAACCCAAAAAAGCAATACACAAAAACTATGGGTTTAATATGGTTGTGTAAGGGACAGATGTTATAAAGTGAAGGATAAATTATATTCTATTTATTGTGTTTGGTCTGTATGACTGAATGAATTATCCTTTATCAAGTGTGCATCACCAGTACCCCCTTTAAATTTGTCCTCTTCATTTTTTTTAAGTTGAGAGATGGAGAGAGAGAGAAGAGAAGGGCAGAGGGAGAGAGAGAGAGAGAGAGAGAGAGAGAGAGAGAGAATCTTAAGCAGGCTCCCTGCTCAGTGCAGAGGCCAATGTAGGGCTTGATCCCACATCCCTGGGATCATGACCTGAGTCAAAATCAAGAGTTGGGCACTCAACTGATTGAATCTTCCAGTTGCCCTAAATATGTCCTCTTCTAATGACAGCAGAAGACAAGAAGAAAATTCATTTTCTAGAATGCTTTTCCCCATGTGGTTCAAATTTAAAGTGTGCCAGTAAAAACCATTTGCATGTGATTTGGAATGTGAACAAAAAAGGGTAGACCTTCCCTAAAGACTATTGGAGATACACACCTGGATAGACGTGAAGGTCATAGCAGCTTCTTAGGGAGTAATGGAAACCATACAGCTCAGCACTTCAAACTGAACTGTGTGTGTGTGTGTGTGTGTGTGTGTGTGTGTGTGTGTGTGTGTGTAAAACACAATGTGGGACAGGAAACATAAATTAGTCTGGCTGAAGCCATTTACAATAAATACTTAGCCACATTTCATTAATTAAAATGTAAGAAAAGGAAAAATTAATAACTGAAGTTAATATAATGTTATGTGTCAATTATACCTGAATAATAAAAAAAATGTAAAGTGGCATTACTGAATTCAGTTATGGAACTCAGTATTTTTAAATCCCTTGGGCTATGTTAGCTTTCTCTGTCAGCCAATTGTCTTTTGAGACTCCCATGCCGGCTTATGATTATGGTGGCTATAAGACAACGATAATACTTTCACATATGTCTTCTGGGCCTTCCATCCTTTGTGAAATGAGTTGAGATCATGACAATTTATAATGGAGTGATAAACTAGAGTTTATCTTTAAGTATATAGTTCAATAGAGTTCAGAATATTCACAATATTTTGCAAGCAATCTTCAGAACTCTTTTCATTTTGCAAAACTGAAACTCTTACACCCATTAAACAACTCCCCATCCTTCTCTCTTCCCCTGCTCCCCGCTCACACACCTGCCAACCACCATTCTACTTTCTGTCTCTACAAATGTGAGTACTTTAGGTAACTCACATAGGTGGAATCGTATTATCTTTTTGTGTCTGGCTTATTTCACTGAGCATAATGTCCTCAAGGTTCATGGGATGAGGGAGTTTTGAACAAAACCTGTAAGAACTTATAGAATTAGAGGATATGAAAATGGGGATTTCAAGTAGGGAAATACAGATATTTATTAAAAATACTTTAAAATAGCTGGCTTTATATGGGAAACCTATGAGAAAGAATAAGGGGGGTTTTTAAAATGTTTATGTAGTGTTAAAGGAATCAGTTTATGACAATAATGAAAGAATAAAAACTGTATATAAAATACAAATTTAAAACTGGAAGAAAATTGATAAAATTACTGTTAGATGTAAAGAGTTTAAGAAACCTGTTTCAGTCAGTCATTGTATACCAAAGAGGCGGAAGCGAAATAATGCTATAAATAATTGGAATACTATAAATGATGCTTACATGTAATTTCCAGTTGTGAGCCCTATAAGTAATTAACTTATAGGTTATTTTTATTACCTTCATAAATATTGGTAGCCAAGGAAATATGTAATACATTAAAAAAGTAAATTACTTAGGAATAAGATCACTTAGCCATTTCTAGCTTCAGGTTATCAAAGGAGAAAGGTAGAGCTATAGAAACAAACTAAAAGGTTTCTTTCCTCCGATTAGCTGTAGGTCTTTGTGCAAGGCACTTTTCTCCTTTGCTTCATTGCTTATCCATGAAATTGGAAGAAAGATGTGTAAGGTTTTTTTTTTCCAGTTCAACATCCTGTGACATTATGCATATAATTTTCATTCAGATAAAAGGAAACCAAATTTTAATATTTATTTGGCAAGTGTTTATTGGTGGTATGCCTGAGGAAGGTCCTGTACTAGTTGGTGAGAACAGACAGGTGAAGAAGTCATAAACTGGGGACAACCCAACTATATTTGGAATGTTTAAGGGAAACCTTATAAGAGAAAACATTTGAACTGGGTCTTGAAAAAAATACATAATATATGCAGAGAATAAACAAACATATCCATGAATTTTTCCCCAATGAGTAATTTATGATCCTCAAAATCACAACTCCCTTTCATGCTATTCATGCTACTAGGTTCCTCTGATGATTTTAGAACTAGAGAAAGAAAGCAAGTTATTTCATCTGAGAAATCACCCCACTGGGCCAAAGCATATAAAATACAGTTTGATGTTATAAAGGAAGATAGGAGTGCAAGAAAACAGGAATCAAGCAGAAACTGAAAATTTTGAAAAATCAGCTGGAGTTAAAAGAAGATCAATCAAAAGAGGAAGCATAGTAGTGATAGCTTTGAAGCTTAGCGATTGATAACTCAATCCTTGCTGTTCTTAATGGGTCCTTATGGACACACCAAGAGAGGGTGGTAGAGATTGGTGGTAAAGAATGCTTAAACTCTACTAAAGGCCAGTTTCATCTCATCACAAAGGAATAAAATTTCCATTTCAAAGAGAACTAGAAAAGTCGTTTATTCCTTAAATAAGCATCTAGGATATTATCTAGTACTAACTAGGGAAATAAACCTAAAGAACATTTTAAGTAAATTTTGGAAAATTCCTGGCTATATGTAGTATGGGCTGTAGTCCAGACAAATACGAATTCAATACCAAGCTCAGTGACTTAATAATTGACAAGTCAGTTATTTTTCTGGGCCTCAGTGTCCTTAGTTGTAAAATGATACCAGTAGTGGTATGCTGCAAGAAAGAGTGGCTCTGAAGACTGAATGAAATGAGGATAAAACACACAGCACAGGGTCTAGTGTAGAGCAGATGGCCAGTAAGTGCTATTTCCCTCCTCTCTCTAGAGTAGTGTCTAGCTTACACCAACCCAGCTATGTAAGTTAGGGTCCAATCAAGATATAGAAACCACACAGTGATTTTAATAAGTTTAATAGAAAGAATATTAACTGGGGCATCTGAGTGGCTCAGTCTGTTGAGCGTCCAATTCTTGATTTCGGCTCAGGTCATGATCCCAGGGTTATGACCAGGGTCTACTCTGATTGTGGAGCCTGCTTGGGATTCTCTCTCTCTCATTCTCTCTCTCTCTCTCTCTCTCTCTCTCTCCCTCCCTCCCTCTCTCTCTCTCTCTCCCCTCTCCCCATTTGCTTTCTTTCTCTAAAACAAAAAGAAATTTTAAAAAGAATATTATTAATAACAGGGGATTGGAATACCAAGGGAATAGCTGGTAAGAAGTAAAGAGAATTTGAAAGAATATAGGAATGGCAGATATAAGGAGCAGTCCCTAACCCTGGGTGTATGATACAGCATCCAAGAAAGAGCACCCACCATCCCTCACCCCTATGGCTGAGATACAGATATTTTTGAGGAGATTGAAGCTGTTGGTCGCCAGTGCTGTTAGCCAAATGTGCCCTGCAGGAGGAGCGAGTTGTTGGAGAAGACATCTGGGCTACAGAATCCTGCCCCTGAGAAGCTACAGTGCTGCAGGGGCTGAATGCTGGAGAAGCTATGCATACTTCAGGAGTCTACAGAGTGCAGCACCCTGGAACCAGAAGAAAGATCCTCTTCCTCTTCTATTGATTGTCTCTCCAAAACTCTCTATTCATAAAACTTCACATTGTCCCCTATGGCAAAGAAGAAATCATCAAAAAGCCCATCTCCATTTCACAGATCATGCAATGGAAAGTAGATTTGTAGCTGAGAGGCAATAAAATGATAAGTGGCACACTGGTTAATCTATTTTCCTCTTTGGGTGCATCAGTGTGGAATCATTCTCTGTAAATTTATCCAGAGGACCCAGTAGGTGTGAATGGCCAGACACAGGCTGGCTAGCTCCTGGGAATGGCCATCTAGGGATGCAGGGGAGGAGATTTTAGTTTCTTTTATTCCACATGTTTCTTACCTCCCTTTCCTTCCTATGAAAAAATTGCTAATCTTATCAAATTCTGGGCCATAGATTCACCCAGCCCTTGCTAATGGGCAGGAACATTGTGCCGTAAGTATCACAAGTCAACACTATACTTTTCTCTTTCACTTTTTCTCTTCTGTGGTGCCCTTGGGAGGAATTCTGTCACCTCAACTGTTTCCACAAAACCACTTGAATATTCTTGTCAGTGTGTCAGATACCTCAGACCATGTAGTTGATCAATTGATGGTGATATTCCAAGATTTGAAATTGGACTAGGTACAAACCAAGAGCTATATACTGTCTTCCAACTCCGCTTTCCAACATTTTGCATTAGGAGTAATTAGGTACTTACCCAAGTAATAATAAAATAATATTTGCTTCCCATTGGCTTTGTTTCTTGTGTCTATCTCCCTATAGAAATTTCAGAGATGAATTGTGATTTGCAAAACAGGATTCAGGCATTCCTACATTTCTGCAAACACCTTCAAAATTTCACCTTAGTTTCTAACAACTGTCATCTTGTTCTCACAGCCAAATGCCCAAAGTGATTGGCATTTAAAAAAATACTTCTTTTACAACAATCATAGGACAAATATTTATGGTAATTTATATTTTTCAACAGAAATATGTATATAGCAACTTTACAAATAACACTCACATGTTAAATTATCCTCACAATTTCTGTATGAGATTATTATTCTCATTCCTATTATATACCTGAGGAAACCGAGGTTGAGAGTTTTTGAATGATAGTTTTTTTTTAAGGTAGAGTTGGGATCTGGGTGCAGGTGTTCTGATTCTTTATCCTACATTCTTTCAAATAAATACATGAAAATAGTTTTAAAATTCCTGGCACATAGTAGGTATTCCATAAATGTTGATTTTACAGGTTCTTCTTGCACAAGCTGCTTTCTTTGTGCAGGAAGTGGATGTGTTAGCGCAGCTTATTTTCACTTCCCGTTGCTACGATAAAATGCTAATTATTTAACATTTTCTTCTAAGGGCCAAGATCCCAACAGAGATCATACATGGGGTTCCTGCTGTAAAGACCACAGCTTCTGGTGGTGGAAGGGAATGCATTTTGATCCTTTTCTACAGTATTCCAAAGTGGATTTGCCATTGGTAATTTTTATTTATTGGTAAACAAGATAAATTCACCACAGTGTACTTGTGCTGCCTTAACCCTCCCCATTTGTCTTTAAAGTCCTTCAGAAATGTTTTAACTCTAAAAACGGCGTTTAGAACAGCAGGGCCAATTGTTATAGATAGATTAAGATAGTGAAAAACAGAGAGCATCCAATGTTTTTAAAGGGAGATTTCCCTAATATACTTACTTTGGGGATTAAGAGCTTTTGAACAATTAAGTTCACCCCCTGATGTTGCCAGACCACATTTAAACAGTCCCCTATTCATTCACAAGATATGGCCCACATAGATGCACTCCATTGGCAATGTAGGAAACTTGCATTAGTGTTCTACAGAGAAATAGAAAATGAGGGAGCAAGATGCTCTTTTTTTTTTCCATGTTTCTATCTCTATCTCTATCTCTAGGTTCTAGCACCTGCTGTACAACATCCCCAGAAGTGAGTGTGCTCTCGCATTCTGGTGACAACACTTCTTCACTTTTGTTTTTTCCAACCAAGGGGGAGGTATCTGCTTTCTGTATGCATTAATCTCTGGGCAACATTCCCCCCTCTATTTTATTCCTCCAGGATACTTCCTCATTTTTCCTCTTCCAGCTTTCCAGTATTAGTGTAACCAATTCTTCGTTAAAAGTTTGAAAACAATTTCTATTTTCCTGACTAAAACGAATTGATAGAGGAAACAAAATGTATCAAGCGCTTTGAAGATGATAGAAGTGTAAAATGGGGTTCTTTAGATATTTTTATCAAAGCCTTCTTAAAAGGGAAGTTATTTGAGCTACAGTCTAAAGTGTGAGAAGGAGATAATAGCAAGGAGATCTGAAAGAAGTGTGTTTCAGCCAGAGGGGATCTTCTTTGGATGCTAATTAGTGGTAGTTTGGATTGAAGGGATGGCAGTGGAGATGAAGTGCATGGATTCAAGATGTGCTTTCTTAGACAAAATTCCAAGACAGAGGAATTCGTCCCAAATTAGAGAACAAGATAAGGTCATGGCCAGAGATTTAAATGTAACAAATGTAATATGCTGAGGGAGAATTTAAAGCAACAACCATAAGGATACTCAAATAGAATAAAAACAGAATTGTTTATGAAAAATACATGTTGGCATAAGAGAGGAGCAATAAAAAATGATGGGGTATTTTGAGTAATGCCCACCCTCTACGACCCATGCAGGTTCTAATCCTTGCAACCTGTGAATGTTACCTTATTTGGCAAAAAAAGAATTTGCAGGTGTGATTAAGTTATGGCTCTTGAGATGGGGAGAATTATCCTGGGTGGGCCCAAAATGGAATCACATGTGTCCCTATCACGGAATATTTGACACAGAAGAGAAGGAAACCATGTGACCAAAGTAGGGAGGAGCAGAATCAGTGGGAGAGGATGCCATACGCTGGCGGGTCATAAGCCAAAGAATAAAGGCAACTACTAGAAGGTGGAAAAGGCAAGGAAATAGATTCTCCTGTAAAGTCTCTGGAGGAACTACAGCCCTGCTGACACCTTGATTGTGGCCCAGTGAATTCCATTTTAGATTTCTGGCTCTAGGACCATAAGAAAATGAATTCGTGTTTGTGGTAATTTGTTATAGCAGCTATAGAAAAACAATACAGATGACTTCCAGAATTTCATTCTGAGCAACAGGGTAAGTGTGGTATCATTTACTAAAATAAGAAGTAGTGGGAAAATGAGCAAGCAGGTTTGAAGGGTAGGAAGTATCAAGAAAATGTCAAGAGATCGTTTTTGAACTTGGTAGTCTTAAGATGTGTGAATAACCCAAAATGAAATGATTGGTTGGCTGTGGGTAAATCCTGCTTGGAACTGGCTGAATTTATTGGATCTACTGATTGTTGTTTTTTATCGTATTTGGGTAATATTCACCCACTTTCTGTTCAAATATGTATTCTCCATTATCTACGTTATCTTTTTCTGGGACTATCATTACCAACATGCTAGATTTCTTGATTATTCCACAAGCTATTGAGGCTCTGTGTGTGTGTGTGTGTGTGTGTGTGTGTGTGTGTTTTCATTTTCTTATCTTTGTATGAGTTTGGAGATTTATATTTATCTGTCTTTAATTTCACTGATACTTTTCTTCTCAAAGCCCTTCCTATTTTAATTTCAGATATTTTTCAGTTTTGGATATCCATTTGGTTCATTTTTAGTTTCTATAGGTTTTCTGAAATTTCCTATATATCTATTCATTGTATCCATTTTTTCCTATTAACTCTGTATTTTAAGTCATTCTAAACTTCTTGTTTGCTAATTCCAGTAAGTTTGTGTCTTTTATTGAGTGATTTTTCTTTTGAATATAGGTCATAATTTCCTGCCCCTTCACCTGGCTAGTAACTTTATTATACATTGAATAACATTTTGTAGAGACTGAATTCTATAACCTTTCCCTGAAAATGTTAATTTAGTTCTAGCAAGCTAATAAATTTCTGGTTGACCCACTTGATCCTACAGAGGCTTTGCTTTTAGTTTTCTTAGAGTTGCTGAAATCCAATTTTTCTTTGTTTTGGGGCATAGACTCAAGTCCTGAGAATGGTCCTTAATACTGTAAGATGTTGCCCTTCTGGTGACAAACCCTAGATTTAAGTCCTTTAATGAGTCAAGACTTGAAAGTCCAAATTGTGTCTCCCCAACACCAGGCAGCTACTAAAATTCCCGTTCAGTATTTTAGCCTTCCAACTGTTTTCTGCTAAGTTCATTAGAGTTCTGTCTCTACACATGTGCAGCCAAACTTTGGGAGAGTTCGCATGCAGATTTGGGGGCTACCTCTTAACTGGTTTTATCCTTTCATTCACTTACCTAGCCTCACCAATTTCTAGCAGCTCTGAACTTTGACCTCAGACTTCTGTTTTTTGCTTGAACTCTATTTCCTGTGCAGGGAGGAAACTGGGAAGTGCTATCTCAGGAAAGGCCAATTAAATGTGGATCTCATCCAGTGTGCTTCCATTCTTGAGAGTATAATATCAGGTCTGGTGTCTGCTTGCTTTTGGTTGATAGAGTGACATAGATATATTTGTTTGTCCAGACTTTTATAATTGTTTTTGGCAAGGGCGTTAGTTCAACATAAACTATTCTGCCATCACCACAATTCTGGAAATTGAATTAATGAATCTTGATTTCAGGAAATCTGTCTGGAGAAAAAATATAAAAATTGATACTTATCGATAAGAGAAACAATCTCTGCCAATGCTTATTATTGGTTTCACACTAGAATCACCTGACAATTCTTAATCCATTTGCCCAGACTATCCCAAATCAACTAAATCAGAATCCCTGGGGGTTGGATCCAGATATCATTAGTTTTTAAAACTCCCCAGGTGACCAAAATGTGCACTCAAAGTTGCGAACCACTGATCTTCAAAGAGGGTGAAGAATATGAGAAGTAGGTTCAGATTTGAGTTCAGGATTACTTGGCAGAAGAAATTGAGAAGGAACAAACCACAGGAAGGTAGTACTATGGCAGCTAAGAGAAGAGAGTGATTCTCTAAGCAGGAAAAAGTTATCAAACGTGTTATATGCTGTTCAGAGTTTAAGTAATTTGAGGACTGGGAAGCAATATTATTTTTCAGCATGGTATTTGTTAGTGATTAACCCACCAAAATAAATGCAAGAATTTTCAATATTGTCATCAGTAGTTGAATAGAGTTGGTATGTACATGCTATGTTTCAGATGTGAATGAAAGATTTTATTTCTGTAACCGCTCTCTTCCAGCTCATCTTCTATTCCTGCATAGTTATGAAAGAAAAAAAAAAAAGAAACTGCCCATTGTAGCTCTATGTGTTCCAGTTTAAGAAGTGAAGTCAGCCTCTTTGAGATACTTAGTCATGACTATAAATTGAATCAATTGTCTTTTTCTATGCATATGTGGGGGTGGGGAGAAGACCTAAGTTCTTGGATAGTATGTGTCCTATCTGGGGTGTTAGGGTTAAAGAATGATGAATGTCTTATGAGTCTTCACTAGTTTCCTTATATGTATCTATCACCCAATAAGTCACTGGCCAACATACTATGCTTGTCAGGTTCCTTATTCTTGCACCTACAGTTGAAATCTGGGGTCATAGCTAGAGTCTCTGAGCTTGAGGTCCACCAACTCTATACTCCCTCAACCAAGCTCCAAGCCTCCGTTGCTTTACCATTTCCTCATTATTTGTTCCTCTTTGTACATCTAAAACCAAGCCCAAATTTTAAAATAAGCGCTTATTAAAGGGGAAACTGTAGTAATGATAAAAGGAAATATAGCAAGTAACATGTAAGTTGATAGCTTACAGAAAAAAATATTAAGGCGTGTTTATATTAGAAGTCCAGACTTAAGAGATCAAGTCTTACTTAGGTAAGAGGCATAACTCCAATTGGATATCTATGATATCTACGTTCTGCCTTGATAATTCAGCATTTCCCATTATCTCCCTTGTCCCTTATCTTAGGAACTGCCTGTTCCAAAGATAACTGACACTGATATTATCTTAGCCTTTTAGGGAGATCATTCCTTCATACAATCTATCAGAATATGGTAATTCCACTACCTGCAAAAAAATGAACACAAAGTACCAAGTGGTTTATTTTAAGTTTCAAATAGCAAAATAGAAAAATATACAAAAAATTAAGTGACTAAAAACAAAGTGATAGACATATGAAAAATTTAAATACATAAATTTGCTTAAAAGCAAAACATTTTTGTTGGAAATGCAATTGAAATGAGAGACACATAAATAATTCAAATAGTACAATTACTAGGCTTGAAAACACAACAAACATTTGTCTAAAAGTTCAGAGAATGTTTGTAAAAATTGCATGTCTTGTTTCAAAGGAAGCACACAGAGAAATTGAGACTCAAACTAATTGATTTATCTCAGTATTCACCGTGACTGTCTACTTTGTGAGGACTCTATTTGCTGGTGAGTCTTCAAAAGGCTCATAGATGTGGGAGCTCCAGGTGCTAACTAGGGAGCTGAGGCAAATGGAATACGAGCTGTCATTCACTAGGTGGCCTAAGGTTTACACCTGTGAGGTATTCTTTTTTTATTTCAATGTTTATTTATTTAGAGAGAGAGGGCGTGCATGCATGCATGCATGTGCCAAGTTGGGGAGGGGTAGAGAGATGGCAGGTGGGGGGAGAATCCCAAACAGTTTCCAAGTTCAGGGCTTGATCTCATAACTGATATCACGAACTGAGACCATATCAAGAGTCAGACTCTTAACTGACTGAGCCTCCAGGCACCCTGAGAAATATTCTTAGTATGAGTGTGGAGAAAAGTGAATGGTTGTAATAAGATTTAAAAATAAATCAAGGATTGCAGAAGAGCAAGTTCAATTACATGAATTGAACTGATCTACAAACTTATTACTAAAAATGTGGTCTCCAGACCAGCATCATCAACATTATCTAGGAGCATGTTAGTAATGCTCAGCCTCAGACACCATCAGAGATTACGGAATTAGAATCTGCATTTTAATAAGACCTCCTGATGATTTTAAAGCATATTGAAATTCAGCAGCTGATCTAGGATATAGCTGAAAACAAAGCAAAGTTTTCCAAGTTACATAGAGTCTAGTGCTATAATTCAATTCATTATTATAGAGCTAACTTGGATAGTATATGATGTCAAGGAGTGGGACATAAAGGAGGAGAGGAATATTCCACTTATTTTGAATATGAAAAGACTAATGCAATAATTTGGCCTCAGTGTGGCATGTAGTGGTAGAAGGTCAGAGACACTGGATGGTAAATGTTTTTGGGGGGACGCAAGTCATATAGGAATGAATTTACATTAGCACTAATTCCAGTTATGAAATATTTGATCTGAAAAGCCTCTCCACTGATGAGAGTCAATGCTTCTGCTTTGGTTAAGCTGGAGGGAAAGGAAACTCTTTTCTAATTGAGTTGCAGGGGCCCAGAGATAGCAGTGATAGCTCAAAATAAACATTAAATGTTAGTTCAAATATTTGTAGGTAACAGATTGAAATTGAAAGCACACTTGGTTAATTAGCAGGTTCTTAAAGCCCGAGTTTTATCACACCTAATAAATAAGACTTGATGAATAGAAAGTCTGCTATGACAGCTCCTAAAAATCTTACCTTGGAATCAATAGTCAACATTAACATCAGTGGGGTTAAATTGAGGCTTGGAGTTGCACCTCCCCACATAGCTTTGCATAGTCTGATAACTTTCTTTCACTGAATTGGCCTTGGTAAAAATTTATTTGCTCATAATTATGGCTTCTTGATTTCCATTTGTTCTTTCATTAAACATTTATTGAATACCTTTCATGTACCAGATAATCTAGGTTCTGGACATAAAGAACCTAATAAGGCCTGTTCCTGACCTTTGGACAATCAGGTAGGGAAGCATCTATACCAATAGGGGAAAAATCCTTAATAGTAGCAGGGAGTTACAAAGAAGATAAACAGGGAGTTCTAGAGAAGAGGAGGGACTGGTGGAAGGCTAGAGGAGCAGAAAATGTAAAATACACTGAAAAAATGTTTAATATGTATAACCTTCATCAATGAGAAAAATAATTAACCTGAGAGTTTCATCTGATTATTTCAGGAACCATGTGAAATAGATATTAATCTGCTTTTGCAAATGAAGACTCTGAGCCTGAAGGAAGATTAGAGACTCAGGATTTTGCGGGCGAGCGGTGGGAGCTGAATGAGGAACCAGATTTTCTTTTTTCTTTCCTTTGTTTTTTTTAATGCTGGTTTCTTTTGAGAGAGAAAGAGAGAAAGAGCAGGGGAAGGGCAGAAAGAGAGGATTCCAAGCAGCCTCCACACTCAGTGCAGAACCCAAAGAGAGGCTTGATCTAATGACCGTGAGATCATGACCTGAGCTGAAATCAAGAGTCAGATGCTTAACCAACTGAACCACCCAGACAGACACCCCTGACCAGATTTTCGAACCGTAGAATTCCAGGTCTTCCACCTAACTGACAACCCATGGCTATTCTAGGTAATAACCTATCCAGGAATAACATTTTAGAACACTTGAGGATCCTTATCTATGTGACTATGAATATGGTCCTGCTGAAGGATATATGACCTGATTGATTGATTGATTAACTGGGTGTGTTTGGGTGATCTAATAATTTAGACAGGTCCCTCTCACCCCCTTGCTGTTCTTAGTCTGTCCCTCTGAAAGCTGGCCACTGGTTAAAAAATAACCACCTTCCAATCTTTACTTAAAGATAGCTGAGCATTTGGGCTCCACTGCTAGAATTTTAAAATATGCTCATTATTTCATTTAATGACTATTTATAGGGCAGAACCTACTATGTGAAAAATATTACACTAAGGCTATGTGGAAGAACAACATTTTTAATAATTTAGTTACCCAGGATAACCCCAAATCAACTAAATGAGAATCCCTGGTAGCTGGACCGAGACATCAATAGTTGTTAAACCTACCCAGATGATTTCAATGTGCACCTAAAAGGGATGACTGCCCCCTATATAGCATGAAATGGTTACAGCAACAAAACAGCTAATTGTTAGCAATTACTTATCCTGGGCCAGGCAACATACTAAGCTCTTTAATTGGGTCATCTCCTTTTATCTTCCCAACAACCCAAGGAGGAGAGTGTTATTGTTACCCATTATCTCCAGTTTTTACATGAGAGAAATGAGGCTTTCTCAGAGGCTCATTGGTGTGTCCAAGGTCAGTGGTGAAGCCCAATTTTTTTACTTCAGATTCCATGTTCTAACCACTAGGCTATATAGCCTCCCTACGATAAAGCCAAATAGAAGGGAGATGCTTTTGAGGGCTATTTTCTAAAAGTTAAATTTGGGAGATAATTGGGGTAAATCTGTACAACATTTGAGTAGATGATTCTTTGTCAAGTGAAGAAAAAACTTAATAGAGAAAGATGAAAAATTAGCTTCAAATGAATTAAGGTCCCCTCTATTATCTCCTTTGAAATTAAGAAAAGTATTTTGATGTAGGTCTATTGATTAAAAAAATATACCTAAGCAGCTCTGAGGACAGCCTGGCCCATAGCTATTGGAAGGAGGTCCCCTGCAGCATTATCCCAAGGCAAATACATAAAGAGCATCTAGTGCCAGCAGAGGGGCCAGCATCATGTATAGGATGGAGTGAGTGATGTTCCTACTGGGTTCAGGAACATCAGGGAAGTGTGAGACCTTAGTTACAGAGTCCTGTATATCTCTAAGTTTCATATGCTGTGGAATCATCAATGTATAAGTGTAATCTGCTTGCTTAATTGTTTCCCTTATATGAAGCACTGCAGCATATTGGTTACCATATATACATATCATAGAGCCTGAGTTAGGTTCAAATCTTGGCTCTAAAATGGAGTAATAATACTAATATTACAGGGTTATTGTGAGAATTATAAAATATATTCCATGAGACTGTGATTTATAATGAGTGTGTGTGTGTGTGTGTATTTGCTCTTCATCCTCACTTCTGACATAGAGCTTCTAAAACTCTTGGAATTTTCTAAGCGATGAAAATGATAAAGGTGACTTTTATTACATGAGTGAAGTGACTGTTTAGAACTCGCCAAAGGATGGAGTTGGTTGCCAGGGGACCAAAGCTCAGATTTAGAGGATTAAAACCTTCAGTCCCACCCCAACTCCTGAGAGGAGAGTGGGCCGAGAGATCGAGTTCAATCATCAATGGCCAATGGTTGAATCGGTCATGCCTAAGTAATTAAGCCTCCAAAAAAACAAAAAGGAGGGCGTTTGCAGAGCTTCCAAATTGGTGAACATGTTGGGAGAATTGCTGAATTGCAGGATACTGGATAGGGCATGAATCTCCACACCCTTTATCTATACTATGCCCTATACATCTCTGCCATCTGCTGTTCCCAGATTATATCCTTTGATGATATACCAGTAATCTAGTAAATAAAATGTTTCCCTGAGTTCTGTGAACCACTCTAGCAAATACTTCAAAGTCAAGTAGGGGGTATGGGAACCGTGATACAAAGTCAGTGTGTCAGAAGTACAGGTAACAAGCTGGGCTTGGACCAGGGTTCTGAAGTTGGGGGTGAGGGGCAGTCTTGTAGGGTTGAACCCTTCACCTGTGGGATCTGATGCTGTCTCCAGGTTGGTAGTGTCAGAATTTAGTTGAATTGTAGGGCACTCAGCTGGTATCCAAGAATTGCTTGTTAGTATATAAACCACCCCCAAGGTGGAATTGGGTCCAGAACACTTTTCATATCTATATACCTTGTAATATATAAGAATATAACATATCCTTAGATATTCAAATATTAGGCCAAAGATATCTTAAGTCTCAATATATCTTGGTTGTTATTACTTATATTAACTGGAAATCAACATAACTAATAATAGAATAATTTCCTGTATTTTAGTTAAACCTAGAATTTCTGATAAAGGTAGGGAAATGCATCACTTGACCATTTTCTTTGAAAAATTATCAGAAAATTCAGGGAAAATTGGATGAGTGTAGATACTACAACTAGATATAATAAATGTGAGGGGGCAGAGATGAGTGGTTAGGAGCACACATGCTGGAATCACATGGCCTGCCAATTATTAGTTTTTTTAAAGAATTATTTTTAATGTTCATTTATTTTTGAGAGAGAAACAGAATGCAAGTGGGGGAAGGGCAGAGAGAAGAGGGAGACACAGAATCCAAAGCAGGCTCTAGGCTCTGAGCTGTCAGCACAGAGCCCAACATGGGGCTTGAGCTCACAACTGTGAGATTGTGACCTGAGCCGAAGCTGGACGCTTAACTAGCTAAGGCACCTAGGCAGCCCGATTATCTTTGTGACCTTGAGCAGTTATTTGATGTCTCTGAACTTCAATTCCATTTTCTTCAAATTGGCAGTCATAATAGCATTAAATACTTTAGTATTAAATGTGTTAATATTTGTAAAACTCTTAGAACAGTGTCTTGTATATAGTAAGTGCAATATAAGAGTGTATTAAATAAAATCTGATATAGATACAAGCATGGCAGTATGCTTCAAGGGAAGACCTGATTAATTCTGAATGAGTGTTTCAGGGAACTGTTCTTGATAAAAGTGGTATTTCAGGTGGCCTTATTCACTATTACTAAAGGTTTTTTCCTCATACTCCAGTATTTGGTGAGTTGGGATGGATGTTTTTGGATGATTCATATTGCCTATATAGGATGTAAGTTTAAAGGACTTCCAACATAAAAGGTAAAGCAAGGGACCTTGTCTCTAAGATAAAGACAAGCCCAGGGTTAAATACATGATAGAGATAAACATAAGCCAACTGGAAGTGATTTGCTATAATAACTGGAGAGGAAAATGTCTACATTCTTCTGTTAACCAATACCTATGTCACTAACCCAGGCTCTCTCAGGATAGGGAAACTTGGCATTCTTACTCCTTCAAATTCCTGGGAGGAAAGGAGATACCACAGACATTCAGAATCTCATGGCTCTAGCACTATGGCCCAATGTATATGCTTAAACCTAATTCATTCTTGGGGAACCAATGACCATAGGGTATGGAGAGGAACCTGAGCAGCAACTTCTCCTTACTTTTTATTCTTTGTTTTATTAATCTTGTGACTTCTTTTTTTAAGTTTAATTAACTCCTGTGGTCAGCTGGAGATATTGCTGAACCACTTAGGAAGAATGTAGTGGATTATCAGAAAATCTCTCCTTCCACCTTCATATGGCTTCATTATGGATTTTTAACAAATGTTTGGTCACCTCATTTAAAAGTCTGAGCACCTAGTTCAGGCAGTGAGAATGCAGTGATGAGGGTAAAACTAACATGGGTTCTGCTGTCAGGGAGCAACTGAGTTTATTAGACTTTATACCATGCTGGGTCAAATCAGTCAGGGAAGACTTGAGAAAAAAATAATGCCATAGAAGACCAAAACTGTCTCATTCTAAAAAGAGATTTCACCACAGAATAAATAATAATGAATTAATGAAAACAAGATTATAAAGATCATTTACCAAGTGAGAGAGGAAATTCAAATTTTAATATAAATAGAGAATTTAAGTGAACAAATACAACTTTCTATCAGACATGCTTGACAAAATTATTTAAATTCTTACATTTGGAAGATGTGTAGTCAGGCATTCATCCTTCTCAGAAAGTCTTATATTGTACTAATTACTGATAAATATAGAAAAAGGTCTCTTAATCAACACTGACAAGAAACAAAGCATGCACAATTTCATCTTTCAAAAAGCCATTTTCCATCTGGCTAGCATCTTCATTTATATTCTTGTGGTTACAAGATGTATATATTCTTGTTCCTTCAATTTTTTGTCTTGCTGAGAAGGAAATTTTCAACAGCATTTGCATTTTTCAAGTACATATGTCCATAAATGCAATTTAACCCACATTTTTATAACTAAAGTATGTCAACATAATTAAAATTTCCTAATTTTGATTTCCGCAGAGTTTATAGTCTAGCAGTGACCGATTATACTGGCAGACCATCCCTTAGGCCATCATGAAAATCTTTTTTGATATTGTCCCCAAAAGCCTTAAAATGGGTCAGGACAGGAATTAATTGAGTGACCCCAAGGGCATACTATACATTAGGATAAATTATCCAAGTTTCCATTTCCCCTTCTACCTATTCACCAGACAAGCTCATACAAGAATGTGTCAACTAACAGCAGAGCCCAAATAACACAAGGCCAGTAATTTAAAATGCCCCTAATTTTTAACTAAGCCTGTACATTTTAATGATATTAACCATTCACGTTGTTATATAAACCTCTTTTACCACAGGGAAATTTTAATAGCTGAAATGAAATCTTGTCTCCATTTTTACAGATAAAGTCCTGGATTAGGTCTAAAATCGCTTTCCTGCATTTTCTTCTTATTTTACTGAGTCTCAGTCAAAAGAGCTCTCACTTAAGTGTCTTGGTAGAGAAATGGGGGTTACCTCTTCATTAGTAGTGTCCTAATAAAGGCCTACATCCTTCCATTGGACATAGTAGAGCTTTTTAGCACTTTGATATGGACTTTGTCCAACTAGAAGACTCTCCCATGTTCTTGTAAAGTTCCAGAGGGACCACGAGACACTTGAGATCACAGTACCAGTCCCACATTTCATCCACAAATATTCAGGATTCATGGGACACTGGCAGCCCCTAAAATCTAAGCATATTCCTATAAACAAAAGCACTTTCCAAGTAAAAATGATGTCCCTAAAATGCATAAGATGTTACAAGATGCATTCTATAAAAAAATAGGTAATTTCATAGACCTTGTAATAACTGGTACAATAACTGAGGAGGAAAAGTGAATTTAAGAGAAAAAAATGTCTTGGTTTATTTAGCTTTTCCAGAATGTCCATCAATTTCCTGAGTCTAGTGCTTTTGAATTTAATCATCACAGATGAGTAATCTCTCACTGAGGTAATTGTGACACACTCCGTTTCTTATATTCTTAGGAGAACAATA
The DNA here is from genome assembly GCF_027475565.1 of Acinonyx jubatus. Classification (NCBI taxonomy): domain Eukaryota; kingdom Metazoa; phylum Chordata; class Mammalia; order Carnivora; family Felidae; genus Acinonyx; species Acinonyx jubatus. The sequence continues at coordinate 28,348,293 of NC_069391.1, forward strand.
AAGCAAAAGAGAAAAAAATTATGACAAAAACACTGCCCTATATACATTCATTAGAAGAGGCTTATTAAAATATCCTTCTTAATATAGTGAAGGCAGTAGTCAAAGACTGCCCTTTATTAATGCCACTTTTTCTCCTTTATGTCCTAGCTAATCCATGGATGTTAATTCATATATCCCCTTTGGAACAGAGTTCTGGGAATCCCAATTTTTAATCCAGTGTGGTCTCTGGCTGGGGCTAGAATTTCCACTCTCTGATGAGCTCAGAATCTCAGACATATAACAAGGACTAGTATGGTTTATGGTCTTGTAGTTTCTACTCTCCCCAAGTCTTCTCTCTCTGAAGTTTTCCATCCCTGGAAGGACCACCATATTCCTTAGCCATTTGTTGACACTTAAGCTCCTATGTAACAATAACTGCAGCACCAGTCCCCAGCTCCTGAATTCCATACACCTTAGTTTCTCCTTACCAGGAGAGATTTCTTCCTGTGTTCACATTTGTCCCTGCTGGAGAACAGTCTTATGATCTGGAGATGGAATATGTTCTACTTTCCAAACCTGTACCTTTGGGCCCCGTGCAATCATTTGCATATATTCCTCTCCTAACCACTTTTTTCCTTGAATTCCCTTACTTCAAGAAACCTTCTCTCCTCCGGTTACAGCAAAAATACTCTGTATCTTTAATTTATTATCTACAGAATGAAATCTGACTATACTGACTCTTGAAATCCTTTCTCTTTTTTTAGTTTGGTGTCTCTCAATACCCTTTTGAAAAGGCCAGTTGAAATGTTAACGCTTCAACGTGCTTCTTAATTTAATACATTTCTCCTTGACTGTGTATAAAACTAATGTTTGCTGAGTTTGAACGTCTTCCTTCCTTTCTTTTACTGTTTCCCACAGCTCATGTTTTAACTACTAGATCAAAACCTTTCATAAGTGGATTTCTTTACTCCTGAGTTTCTGATAGTTTTCTTCTAAAATGCAAACACTTCTCTGTTGCCTTACCTGCTGATTGTAGTTTTCCCTTTGCTTATTAGTAATTCTGATATTAGAGTCACTGTGTTGTTTCCTTCTCAGCAATTGGATTTTTGATGAATGCATTTTTTTTTTTACCTCCATGCAAGGAGATGGTCCAACTTTTATATTCTAGTGACTCCCGTTTCTCTTTATCTTTATTGATGAATTCCAGAAAAGAACTGTGCTGGAACTCATACTCTGTTATCTAGGTCCCCCCAAATCCACGCTATTATCAACATTTAGTAATAAACAGGTTCCTCAGAACTTGGCTGGAGAGACAAGCAAAAAGGGACAAAAAGATCCTGATAAAAATACATCAATTTGAAAGTAAAAAACTGATACAGAGCTCCTGGCAGTTTTGAAGTGATTTTTCTGTGATCTTGGAAATAAATATGAACACCTAAACCACAATAAGCAGAATCATGGTGGAGAGTGCATGTTCAATAAAAACCCATGTTTCTCTCTCTTGGGCTCCTAATTAGACTACATTTTCTAGCTTCCTCTTCAGCCACTGAAGTGTGACCCTGGGGCTATGAGTGAAAGTGATGTGTGCCATATCCAAGCCTGGCTAATAAGAGCCTTCATTGTGATCCTCTACCTGTGCTTGTCTCTCTTTACTGTATGCCAAAGACAGAGGATTCAGCTGGGGACTCCAAGGTCTTTGGGAACAGTGGGACCACATAACAGGAGGAGCTGGGTCCTGAGGGACTCTGTGGAGGAGAGCACTCATACTCCATCCTCTTGGATTTTGCACGAGTGAAAAACTTTTATAATTTATTACCACTGAGATTTTGAAATTGTTTCAGCAGATAGCCCACCCTGAATAATACAGTAAAATAAAGATTAATATATAAATGTTTTTTTTTTCTTTCTGTCAGGGAGGATTTATTCAGGTTTGGGGGAAATTTTCTGACTCACAAGTCCACTGGCAGTGTCCTGAAATCAAAGTCATTCTAAGATAAAGGAAGTTTCCACAATTCTTTTTATTATAAATGAAAACTGCGTAGTTATATAGCTCACAATTATTTTTTTTCTCGGAATATTTGTCTTTACCCTTTTTCTAGTTTACTGCATATTATTTCTCTCATTTAATTTTTTTCTATATTGATGCTGTATATGTAGGAGTGACTCAAGCAAGACTCAAGATAAAAAATTAAGTATAAAATGTTGAGAACTTGCAAGTGAAAAATACAAATAAATATCTCCAAGCAAATATCTCTAAGAAGCTAAGAACCAAACTGAAAGTTCAGACTTACTTTTCTCTTGTCTATTGATAATGTTCAAAGAAGTCACTGTCCAATTGTTAGAGGGGTTCTAGTGATGCCAAAAAGGCACTGAATTGGAAAAAAAATTACTAAATATTGCAAGAGCAAAAGTATCTTTTCCCTATGCAGGTCTTGTCCAAAAGATCCACTTTTGATCCAGGCCAAAGATGACCTAGGTCCCAAGGTGTAAGGTCAAAATAAAACTTTGTTTTTATTTTGGTACTTTGCATCTCAACATTTTATCCCTCATTTAATGGATATTCTTCCCTGTTCCATCAAAATACATCAAATGTAAATTATTTCTTTCAGGATGCCACAGAGAAATAGTAGGCATATAAGTTTTTACTACCTGCCCATTAGCAAAAGTTTGAAGAATACAATATATGAATGGATAACAAGACTATATGTAGGAATACTTTATTTCCTGGGGCTTTCTCCTCAAGCTCCAATATGGAGCCTAAGTTATAGTGAGCTGTAAAGGGTACAGAACTCTGAAGACCCCTTGGAAGTTTTCTCCTTTTTAGTAGGCTTTACTCTCTTTCCAACATGTATCTCAATGAGGGTAAGGGATGGATGCAGGAGCAGCCTATTTTCTTATGGGCCATGACTTAATGCTACCAATGCATACGTAAAGAACTGAAGTAGAACTTGCCATAAACTCAGCTCAGAGTCTAAACGCTGTCCCTTCTTAGCCCCAAATTGTCACCCTCTGATACTGTAACCTAGTTAAAAGAAACTTAATATCCTCATATAACTATTTCTATTTAGGAGTATAATGAAAGAGGAAGCAATAGTTTCCAAATTAATTTATTTTTTGAATCAAATAAAAATAGTGCATAGTGATAGGAGTCTTTTATCAAATGTATTAGCCTAGCTTTTAAGAAGACAGGCAGTTGTTAGGAGAAACAAAAATGACTTAAATATTTTTATTTAATTTCCCCAAAATGAAAAACCACTTTAAGTAATATTTTAATACCATTTGACAAAATCAGCATAGAAATTTGAAAAGGAATATGAATAAAACAGCACTAGCAACCACAAGATCTGAATTGTCAAATTTTCTTGTTTTTGGTCTTTTTGTTTGTTTTTGAATCTTTCCAATTACTAATTTATAATCTTTGGTTTCCTAAGTGATCTTGCATAGGTCTACCTTTTTTATGGATTTGATGTCAAAATAATAGAAGATCCTCTTTCCAGTTGCTAGATACTCTGGACATTATTTTCCACATTCTGAGAGACATTCTGCATTGCTCTAGTAGTGACTTCTGGCTATACCACATAGGATGTCGCCAATAATCAGAGATCAGGAAGGACTCCAATTTTCTTGAAAAAATAATATTAGAAAAATATAAGATAAAGGTCTAGCTGTCACAGGAATCCATGAATTACATCTGTATGTTTATTTTTATAATTATTTATGGCTATATTGGCAAAGTTTATATAATTTCTTGCTAAGATAAAATCAGGTGCACATGGAGTAATAAAATGGAAAATAATCAATTATACTGAATCATTTAAAAATTACAGGAATAGAATAATGATAAAAATGTAAAATGAAACTAAAACAATGACAGCTAAAGACTAGATTATAATCAACAGAAATTGAATACATCTGATTTAATGACTATATTGAAAAATACTGGGATATCTTAGAGTATGAAGAGAAAGTTGAAAAATTAAGACTCTGAAAGGAAGAGAACCAGAGGTACCTTGAGGACTCTGATAGCACCAGTACCAAAACTACTCTAGAATGTTGCTACCTCTGTGACTCATCTCTACAGGAACCAAGTGTGGTTATCTAATGCTACATAACAACCCCAAATTTACAGGCTTTCAAGAACATTATTCTAACAATGTCTGTGGGTCAGAAATCCAGGCTTGACTTAACTAGATTCTCTGCTTCGGGAATCTGTAGACATCTCAAGGTTCAACTAGGGGAAATCTACTTCTAAGCTCACTCTTGTGTTAGCAAGCATTTTATGCTTCGTGAATTATTGGACTGAAGGCTTCTGCTTCTGTTGGCTGTTGGCCACCCTCAGTTTCTGGCCACATGGACCCTCTCTCTAACAGGATGGCTTGCTTCATCAAATTGTACAAGCTGTGGGGGCGCCTGGGTGGCTCAGTTGGTTAAGTGTCCGACTTTGGCTCAGGTCATGATCTCGTGGTTTGTAGGTTTGAGCCCCACATCGGGCTCTGTGCTGACAGCTCAGAGCCTGGAGCCTGCCTCAGATTCTGTGTCTCCCCCTCTCTCAGCTCCTCCCGTGCTCATGCTCTATCTCTCTCTGTCTCTCAAAAATAAAATAAATGTTTAAAAAAATTGTACAAGCTGAGAAGGCAACAGTACCAAAAGACAGAAGTCATAATATCTTGTAAGATTAGCACAGAAGTGGCATTTCCTCACTTCTATCACTTTTGTCCTATTTGTTACATGTACATCTCTAGATCAAGCCCACACTTGAGGGGAGTGGATTACATAATAGCAGGAAGACCAGGAGGGAGGATCTTTGGGAACCATGTCAGATAGTGTTTACCACCACAGTCTGTCTCTCTCTCTCTCTCTCTCTTTCTTTTTATTCCAAGTTTCAGATTCTGAATGAAAACAAAATTGAGGAAGCTCAGGTCAGTTGTTTATTTTTTCACCAATGTGGGTTAGGGAGGAACAGAATAATATGTAAAAAAAAAATACCGTGAGTCACAGCTGAAACATGTATTGGGGGCCATTTCTAGAAAGAAGGCATTATCATAACACAGGCAGAAGATGAACCCACTACATGTATCTAAAATGATGTGATGGTTAAAATAACTTTAGAGTTTGTTGTTAAAGGACATACTTCAAAATATTTTCATATGATTTACTTTCTTGAAACACAAACTTGATGCTTGTGCCTTTATGTGTTTGCTAAAAAGGTCATTCTTTTTGTTATTTTGTATTGAAGTATAATATAACTTATATTCTGGTGTACAATACAATGGTTCAATATTTCTATACATTACTCAGTGCTTATTGTGACAAATGTACTCTTAATCTCCTTTATATATCTCCTCCCCCCATCTCCCCTCTACCAACCACCAGGTTTTGTTTTGTTTTGTTTTGTGTTGTTTTAAGTTTTCTACAGTGGCTGCACCGGTTTGCATCCCCACTGACAGTGCAAGAAGGTTCCTTTTGCTTCACATCCTCAACAACACTTACTGCTTTTTGTGTTTTTGATTTTAACCATTCTGACAGGTGATATCTGAGGTGATTTCTCACTATTTTGATTTGCAATCCCTGATAACGAGTCATGTTGGGCATCTTTTCATGTGCCTGTTAGCCATCTGTGTGTCTTCTTTGAAGAAATGTCTGTTAATGTCCTCTGTCCATTTTTTAATTGGATTACTTTTTTGTGTGTGTGTGTTGAATTATATAAATTCTTTTCCATATTTTGGATACTAACCCTTGATTGAATATGTCATTTGCAAATATCTTCTCCCATTCAGTAGGTTGTCTTTTAGTTTTGTTAATTGTTTCCTTTACTGTGCAGAAGCCTCTTATTTTGCTGTAGCCCCAATAGTTTACTTGCAGTAACCACCAGTTTGTTTTCTGTATATAGGAGTCTGTTTTCGTGTCTTTTTTGTTTATTTTATTTGTTAAATTCCACATATGAATGAAATCATGGCATTTGTTTCTCTCTGACTGACTTATTTCATGTAGCATTATACTTTCTAAGTCCATCCATGTTGTTGCAAATGGCAAGATCTTATTTTTTCATGGCCGAGTAATATTCCTTTGTGTGATATACCACTTCTTTATCCATTCATCAACAGACATTTGAATGTCTTTCATATCTTGGTTATTATAAAAAATGATGCAATAGCATAGGGGTGCATATATCTTTTAAAATTAATGTTTTTGAGTATTTTGTGTAAATACCAGTAGTGCAATTATTGGACTATGTGGTAATTTCATTTTTAACATTTTAAGGAAACTCCATACTGTTTTCCACAATGGTTGTGCCAGTTTTCATTCCCACCAACAACACATGAGAGTTCATTTTTCTCCACATCCTTGCCAACACTTGTTATTTCTTGTCTTCTTAATTCAAGCTATTCTGACCGGGGTAAGATGATATCTATTTATGGTTTTGGCTTGCATTTCTCTGAAAATTACTGATGTTGAACATTAGTATTCTGACTATTTGTATATCTTCTTTAGAAAAATGTATATTTAGGTCCTGTACCTGTTTTTAATTAGATTATTTGCTTTTCTGGTGTTGAATTGTATAAGCTCTATATATATTTTGGGATATTAACCCTTTATTGGATATGTCATTGCAAACATCTTCTCCTATTCAGTAGGTTGCCTTTTTACTTTTAGTTTCCTTCACTGAGCAAAAACTCTTTATTTTGGGGTAGTCCCAATAGTTTAATTTTGCTTTTATTTCTATCACCCGAGGAAATATATTTAGAAAAACGTTTCTATGGATGATGTTGAAGAAATTATTGCCTATATTTTCTTCCAGGAGTTTTATAGTTTCAGATATCACATTTAGGTCTTTAGTCCACTTTGAATTTATTTTCACATATGGTATAAGAAAGAGGTCCAATTTCTTTCTTTTGCATGTTGCTGTCTGGTTTTCCCAGCACCATTTGTTGAAGAGACTGTCTTTTTCCCATTGGATATTCCTTTTTTGCTTTGTGAAAGATTAATTGACCATATAATTGTGGCTTTATCTCTGGGCTTTCTAATATGTTCTGTTGATCTGCATATCTGATTTGTAGCGGTACCATACTCTTTTGATTAGTACAACTTTGTAATATAACTCGAAATCTGGAATTATGATACCTCCAGTTTTGTTTTTCAAGATTGCTTTGGCTATTTGGGGTCTTTTGTGGCTTCATGTGAATTTTAGGATTACTTGTTCTAGTTCTGTGAAAAATGTTACCTTCTGATAGGGATTAATTATGTTGTATTCTCATAAGTATTCTGATAGGGATTGCATTAAATCTATAGATGACTTTGAGTAGTATCAGCATCGTAACACTATTTTTCTACTCCATAAGCATGGAATATCTTTCTCTCCATTTGTTTGTGTCATCTTCAATTGCTTTCATCAGTGTTTTATAGTTTTCAGAGTATAGGTCGTTCACCTCCTTGGTTAAGTTTATTCATAGGTACTTTATTATTTTTGTAATTGTGAATGAAATTATTTTCTTAATTTCTCTTTATGCTGCTTTATTATTAGTGTATACAATGCAATGACTTTCTTTATATTGGCTTCATATCCCGGAACTTTACTGAACTCATTTATCAGTTCTAGTGGATTTTTGGTGGAGTCTTTAAGGTTTTCTATTTACAGTATCATGTCATCTGCAAATAGTGAAAATTTTACTTCTTACCAATTTGGATGCCTTTTATTTCTTTTTCTTGTCTGATTGCTATGACTAGAACTTCCAGGACTATGTTGAATGAAAGTGATGAGAGTGGACATCCTTTTCTTGTTCTTGATCCTAGCAGAAAAGCTCTGTTTTTCATCTTTGAGTATGTTAGCTGTGGGTTTTTAATATAGGGCCTTTATTATGTTGAGTTGTGTTCCCTCCAAACCTATTTTGTTGAGGGTTTTATCGTGAATAGATATTGTGCTTTTCCAAGTGCTTTTTCTGCATCTATGGAGATGATTGTATGGTTTTTAGTCTTTGTCTTGATAACATGATGCATCACATTGATTTGTGAATATCAATGAGCCACTCTCACATCTCTGAAATAAATCCCATTTGATCATGGTAAATATTTTTTAATATATTGTTGGATTCAGTTTGCTAATATTTTTTGAGAATTTTTGCATCAATGTTCATCTGAGACATTGGCCTATAGTTTTCTTTTTTTTTTGTAGTGTCTTTATCTGGCTTTTGGTATCAGAATAATGCTGGCTTCATAGAATGAATTTGGAAGACTTCCTTCCTCTATTTTTTGGAATAGTTGAGAATAACAGGCTTTAACTCTTCATTAAATGTTTGATAGAATTTACCTGTGAAACCATCTGGTATTGGACTTTTGTTTGGAGTTTTTTGGTTACTGATCCAATTTTATTGCTTGTAATCAGTCTGTCCAAATTTTCTATTTCTTCCTGGTTCATTTTTGGAAGGGTAGATGTTTCTAGGGATTTTTCCATTTCTTCTAGGTGGTCCAATTTTTTGGCATATGATTTTTCATAAATTGTCATATAATTCTTTGTATTTTGGTAGTGTCAGTTGTTCTTTCTCCTCCTTCATTTCTCTTTTTGTTTATATGAGTCCTCTCTCTTTTTTTCCTTGATCAGTCTGGCTAAAGGTTTATCAATTTTGTTGATCTTTTCAAAGAACCAGGGTCAGGCTTCATTGATCTTTTCTTTTTTTTTTTTTTTAGTCTCCATTTTCTTTATTTCTGCTCTAATCTTTATTACTTCTTTTATTTTACTGCCTTGGATTTTTTTTTTCTGTTTCCCAGCTCCTTTAGGTGTAAGGTTGAGATTTTTCTTATTTCTTGAGGGAGGCCTGTATTATTGTAAACTTCCCTCCTAGAACGGCATTTCCTGCATCCCAAAGATTTTGGTTCATTGTGTGTCAATTTTCATTTGTCTCCACATATTTTTTAATTTCCTCTTTGATTTCTTGGTTTACCCATTTATTGTTGCATGTTATTTAGCCTCCATGTATTTATTTTCTTTTCATATTTTTTCTTGTGATTGATTTCTACTTTCATTCCTTTGTAGTCAGAAAAGATGCATGATATGATTTCAATCTTTTTGAATTCATTGAGACTTGTTTTGTCATTTAATGTGATCTATTCTGAAGAATGTTCCATGTGCACTTAAAAAGAATGTATTGCACTGTTTGGGGGTAGAATGTTCTGTATATATTAGGTCCATCTGATCTAATGTTTCATTCAAAGCTGCTGTTTCCATGGTGATTTTCTGTCTGGCTTATCTATCCATTATGTAAGTAGGGTGTTAAAGTCCCTAACTATTATTGTATTACTGTAAATTTCTCCATTTATGTCTGTTAATAATTGCTTAATGTCTTTAGGTGTTCCATATTGGGTGCATAGATATTTACAATTGTTATATCCTCTTGTTGGATTGTTCCCTTTATCATTATGTAGTGTCCTTCTTTGTCTCTTGTTACAGTCTTTGTTTTAAAGTCTGTTTTGTCTGATATAATTACTGCTATCCCAGCTTTCTTTCACTTCCATTTGCATGGTAAATGTTTTCCATCCTTTCACTTTGTCTACATGTGTGTTTAGGTCTGAAGTGAGTCTCTTGCAGACAGCATATAAGAGTCTGGCTTTTTTTATGCATTCAGCCACCCCCCTATGTCTTGGAGCATTTAGTTCATTTACATTAATGTAATTATTGGTAGGTATGTACTATTTGTTATTTTGTCTCTTATTTTACAGTTGTTTTTATAGTTATTCTCTGTTCTTTTCTTCTTTTACTCTTCCCTTGTGATTTGACAGCTTTCTTCCATGGTATACTCGGATTAATGTCTCTATTTTTTTGTGTGTATATATTATCAGTGGGGTTTTTTGTGGTTACCATTAGTTTTAATATTTAATGTCTTATGCATATAGCAGTCTATATTAAGTTGATGGTCCCTTAAGATGGAACCCATTCTAAAAACACTGTAAGCACTATATTTTTTTCTCCCCCCTTTATGTATATTATGTCAAACTTTACATCCTTTTATTTTGTGCATTCTTTGACAGATTTTTTTTAGATATAATTGATTTTAATACTTAGTGCTTTCACCTCCCTCCATACTAGTTTTATAAGTGATTAATGTACTACATTTATTATGTTTGAAATTACCCGTGAAATTTTTTCTTTCATAATTTTCTCCTATTTATGGTCTTTTCATTCCACTCAAAGAATTCCCTTTAAAATTTCTTGTAAGGCTAATTTAGTGATAATAAACTCCCTTAACTTTTGTTTGTCTGGGAAACTCTTGATCTCTCCTTCTATTATAAATAGTACCCTTGCCAGGTAGAGTTTTCTTGATTGCAGATTTTTCCTTTTAGCACTTTGCATATATCATGCCACTCCATCTGTCCTGCAAAGTTTCTGCTGAAAAATCAACTTACAGTTTCATGAGGTTTCCCTTGTATGTAACCACTTCCTTTTTCCCTCGCTGCTCTTAAAATTCTCTATATATCACTATTTTTTCCATGTAATTATTATGTATCTTTGTGTGGACCTCCTTGGGTTAATTGGGGGGGGGGCTTTCTATACTTACTTAATCTGGATGTCTGTTTCCTTCCCAGTTTAGGGAAGTTTTCAGCTACACTGAAAATAACTTTTCTACTGTATTCTCTCTCTTACCCTTCTTGGATCCCTAGAATGTGAATGTTATTACATGATGTTGTTTCTGAATTCCCTTAACCTATTGTTGTTTTTTATTCTTTTTTTATTTCTCCTGTTCAAATTGGTTGCTTTCCATTACCCTGTCTTCCATACTAATTCACTCTTCTGCATCCAATAGTCTGCTATTGATTCCCTTTAATGTATTTTTAATTTCAGCTAATGAATCCTTCATCTCTGACTAGTTCCTGTTTATATCTTCTATCTCCATTTTGAAGGTCTCACTGAGATCCTCCACTCTTTTCTCAAGTCCAGTGAGTATCTTTATGACCATTACTTTGAATTTTTATCAGGCATATTGCTTGTGTCTGTTTATCTCTTTTGCTGTGGGTTTGTCAAGTTTTTTTGTTTGTTTTTTTGTTTGTTGGGACAGATTGCTCTGTCTCTTTATTTTGTCTGTCTGTTTCTATGAGTTAGGAAGGTCGTCTATGTCTCCTGATCTTGAAAGTAGTGGCCTTGTGGAAGAGGTCTTAAGGTGCTTTGTAGCATAGTGTCCCGTGTTCACCAGGACCAGGTGCTTCAGTGGTGTCTCCTATGTGGGCTGTGTGCACCCTATTGTTGTGGCTAGGCTGCATTTGTTCAGTCCACTTTACCTGTTGTGGGCACTTTGGTCAGAGTTGGGCCCCTGTGCTGTTAGGGGTCTGTCTGGGGCCACCACAGACTTGTAATAGGGTGGTGTTAGCAGTCAGATCGGATTGTCTTCTGGGGCTATAGTGGCAGCCAATTGCAGAGTGTTCTCTCTGCACTGCAAGCTATAAGGTTTGACTGCTGGAACTGCAGACACACTGATATGTGTGGTTATCTTCCCCTTTCCCCAGTGCAAGAGTCACTTTGGAGTGGTGCAGTTTACTACCAGGCTTGCTTGCAGAGTGTGTCTTGGCAAAGTTGCTTTGGAGGGACACCTGCCAAATGGGACAAGTTGGAAAGAGAGGATCTGGAATAGAGCATACAGGCAGGGGAAGAGGCATGTAGTACTAGCAAGATAGGTGGAGAGTGAAAGGTTATTATTAATAGGATTATTTTCTCCATGTTATTCTTTGGGGATCAAAACCTTAACACTAGTGAAGTAGTAGCAAAAGTTATTCTTATTTCACTGAGTCAGATAAAGACACAGAATGTATCAGGGAGAGTATATCCTATTGTCAAATGAGGCTTCACAATTTTTGTTGGTAAATTTGGTAAAAAATTTCATTGGCAAATCTCTTTATAATGTATAAAATAGGTTTATTTTTGGACATTAGCTCATGTGATTATTGAAATAAGAAAATCCCAAGATCTGCAAAGCTGAAGACCCAGGAAAGCCAAAGGTTTAGTTCCAGTTCAAGTCTAAAGGTTTGAGAACCAGAGAACAAATGGTGTAGTTCCTATCCAAAGCCTAAGAGGCACAGGACCCCAAAATAAACAGTTTTCCAGTTTGAGTTTGAAGGCAAGGAAAAAGTTGATATCCCAGCTTGAAGGCAGTCAGGAAAGAATGCTCTCTTAGAGGAAGGCCAAACTTTTTGTTCTGTTCAGGCCTTCAACTGACTGATTGGATGATATCTATCCACATAAGGGAGAGCAATCGGATTTATTCAGTCTTCCAGTTTAAATGTTAATCACTGAAACACTTAGAATAATGTTTGACTAAACATATAAGTACTCTTTGGTCCAGTCTAGTTGACATATAAATTAACCATCAGAACCATGGTACGTAATTTAATTCTTTTCTGTGTACTTTAGGTATGTACTTGTCTCTGTCTTCTGCACAGTCAGAACAAATGTTCTGATAAACAAATGTTATAATAAAATATGCATGTAGTTTTAAATATGGCATAGAAAAAATTCTTTTATCATATCATATTAGTTAGATGATAAAGCCCAAAAAGTACTTTGAAATTAATTCTGGCAAAAAATACTTTATCATGCAATGTTATCATATTTTTTGGCTAGTTTGATAACACAAATAGATTTCAAGGCACAGACTGTTTTCAGGGTTGATATGTCTTAAGTATGATAGAGACATGATACTGGAACAGGATAATCACCTATGATTGGTATGCTGTATCCCAGTATCATTTAACTCAAGGAACATAGAAACAAAGAGTTGAGCATCTAAGTACCAGACACCTAAATTAAAAACAAGATACTTCATCCTACACCTATGGCTTTTACCTGATTAGATCTTGCATTATATCTTTGCATTTTATTACTACACATTAAAAAGTCTTTCAATTAGTAGAGATGGTGTTTGTTGATTTGTTCCTTTTAATTATTCTGAATGTAGAATCACTGGAGGAAAGATTAGGCCCAAAATAAATTTAAAATCAAGGATTACACATGTTTTTTAAATATCAAGGCACAGATAAGTAGGACTTATCAGAGATATAGGAAAAGCAATTTTCCTTTCCCCTATTACCTGTCCAAACTCTTTGTTAGATTAATTCTGCTTTTGTCCCTTGATTAAATCCCAAGTTGGCTCCATAGGTTTTCTTATCTCTCACTTAGTAAAAAGAACATCATCCGGTCTCAATTCAATAATGGCATTCCAAACTGGGAAAATAATCAAGACGTTGAATTTCCAGATTATTAACTCACATCACACATCACACATCACACACACACAAATAAATTTTAAATGAATGAGTTCTAATTATTAAAACAAATGTGTGAGACAGCTTTGTGAATACCACACATTCATGATCCTATTTTAGTCTAAAATTGTTGCTAAACTGAGGCAGTTGGTCAAGGATTACATTTCCCAGATTTCCTTGCCTCAAGATAGTGCCATATGAATGAATTCTGACGAATGAAAGGTGTGCAAAACTTATGTCTCTACTTCCAGTACTAGCTCATAAAACCTACCAAGCTATTCTCCCCTATCTTTTTCTCCGTCTGCTGACCGAATGTCAACCCTGAGTGCAAACTTGGCAGTCACGTACGTGTTCAATCGATTTGATGGGTATTTGGATGTTCGTTGTAATATCTTAAAAACTTTTAAATTTTGTTTTATTTAATTTCACTTCTACAGCCAGGCCTAACTTGGGAAGGTTATCTTCAGTGGGAAAGCAGTCATGCCCAACTCCTTTTCTATTCCCCTAATTTATTCTTGTATCCCTTCTCTCCCATATTGCTAACCATGGTTTCTGAAATGTCCAAAGTTCATGTAGAGGGGAAGAAGATGAACGAGAGAGATATAAGAACAAAATATTTTTTTCTTGACTAGTGTTATTCTAAGCCATTACCACTCTCCAGATGGTAGGAGAGTAAGAACTCCTTTTTTTTTTTTTTTTTTAAGTGTTGTGTGTGGTCTTTGGTGAGCACATCAATATCTGGACACCTCCTGTGTACAGTTTGCTTTTAGATGAAGTCTCATCTACCCTCCAATAGCTGTTTGGGGGTGTTTCTAAGACAAATATATGGCAGTGCTCTCTCTAATAATCTATGTATGGTCTGGTGAAACCAGGCCCTTGGATCTACAGTCAGCAGGAGTATACCCAGGTCCTAACTGAGTCCTCCTTTACTGATGCTATGGGTTACTTTAGGCAGCCTCTGTACTTTTCAACTGGGAGCCCTACACCTTTCCTCCAAATTGCTGTGGGCATATATAAATCTGTCACTGCTCACTTGAAGTGGCTATCACTAGGCCTCAGTTGAAATGTGAGCACCCTCCACTTTGTTCAAGTAGGGACTCATAGCACAAGTGGGGAATGAATTCCACTCAAGTTTTTGTACAATACAACTTACCTTTGCTTTTTCATTCCTTTTCCTTTTAATATCTTGGCATTTGTGAGGAGAAAAATAAAATGATATATATTCAACTTTCGTTGTATGTATGGTGAAATACTGCCTGCTGAGAGTGGGAACCAAAGCTATGAATTTAAGGAAAAAATGGTGAAGTAATTCAGTAACTAATGCTGGAAAAAGTGGATATCCCTACATTTAAAAAAATCTCTTCAAAAGTAAAAATAATTTCTGGATGGATAAAATATGAAAATTAAATTATAAAAATTTGGAAGGAAACATACAAAATGTCTACATGACACTAGAGTAGGGAGGGATTTCTTAAATGATTCAAAAGGATAAAACATAAATACATTTAAACATCACTATCGGGGCGCCTGGGTGGCGCAGTCGGTTAAGCGTCCGACTTCAGCCAGGTCATGATCTCGCGGTCCGTGAGTTCGAGCCCCGCGTCGGGCTCTGGGCTGATGGCTCAGAGCCTGGAGCCTGTTTCCGATTCTGTGTCTCCCTCTCTCTCTGCCCCTCGCCCGTTCATGCTCTGTCTCTCTCTGTCCCAAAAATAAATAAACGTTGAAAAAAAAATTTTTAAAAATAAAATAAAAAAAAATAAACATCACTATCAAAACTTCTCTCTGTAGCAACCCACAGCACTGGGAGAAGGCATTTATAATGTCTATAACCAGTAAAGGGTGAAATGGACACATATATGAATATATATCTTACAAATATATAAGAAATATAGAATAAAACACTATTTAAAAACAAGAAAGAAGTACTAAATCTTTTAAATTCCCACACCCCTTATTGTAAAAAAATATATTTACTTAAATTCAGGTACAGTGTAGTATTGGTTTCAGGACTAGAACCCATTGATTCATCACTTACATATAACATCCAGCGCATTTAGCCCATCCCACCACCCATCTTCCCTCTAACAACCCTCAATTTGTTCTCTGTATTTAACAGTCTCTTACGGTTTTCTTCCCTCTCTGTTTTTAATCTTATTTTTCTTTATGTGTTCATCTATTGTGTTTCTTAAATTCCATGTATGAGCGAAATCATATGATATTTGTCTTTCTCTGACTTATTTCACTTAGCTTAATACACTCTAGTTCCATCCGTGTTGTTGCAAATGGCAAGATTTCATTCTTTCTTTATTGCCAAGTAATACAAGTATTCCTTTGTGTGTGTGTGTGTGTATGTATATGTATGTGTGTGTGTATGAGATATATGTTTAAATCATTTTTGAATGATTTTTTAATCATTTAAGAAATCCCTCCCTACTCTAGTGTCATGTAGACATATATATGTGTGTATGTATGTGTATACACACACACACACACACACACACACACACCACAACCTATTTATCCATTCATCAGTCGGTAAGACATTTGGGCTCTTTCCATAATTTGGCTATTGTTGATAGTGCTGCTATAAACATTGGGGTGCATGTGCCCCTTTGAATCAGCATTTTTGTATTCTTTGGATAAATACCTAATAGTGAAATTTCTGGGTCATAGGAAGGTTCTGTTCTAATTTTTGGAGGAACCTCCATACTCTCTTCCAGAGTGGCTGCATCAGTGTGTATTCCCACCAACAGTGCAAAAGGGTTCCCTTTCTCTGCATCCTCGCTAACATCTGTTGTTGCCTGAGTTGTTCATTTTAGCCATTCTGACAGGTGTGAGGTGGTATCTCATTGTGGTTTTGGTCTGTATTTGATTGTTAGTGATGTTGAGAATCTTTTCATGTGTCTATTAGCCATCTAGATGCCTTCTTTGGAAAATTGTCTATTCATGACTTCTGCCTATTTCTTCAGTAGATTATTTGGTTTTGGGTGTTGAGATTGATAAGTTTTTTATAGATTTTGGTTATTAAGCTTTATCTGACATGTCATTTGAAAATATCTTCTCCCATTCCATCAGTTGCCTTTTAGTTTTGCTGATTGTATCCTTTACTGTGCAGAGGCTTTTTGTGTTGTTGAGGTCTGAATAGTTAATCTTTTCTCTTGTTTCCCTTGCCTCCAAAGACATGTCTAATAAGAAGTTGCTAAGGCCAAGGTCAAAGAGGTTTCTGCCTGATTTCTCCTGTAGGATTTTGATGGTTTCCTGTCTCACATTTAGGTCTTCCATCCATTTTGAATTTATTTTTGCGTATGGTATAAGAAAGTGGTCCAGGTTAATTTTTCTGCATGTCACTTTCCAGTTTTCCCAGCACCACTTGCTGAAGAGACTGTCTTTATTCCATTGGATACTCTTTCCTGCTTTGTTGAAGACTAGTCAACCACACACTTGTGGGTCCATTTCTGGGTCCTCTGTTCTGTTCCATTGATCTATATGTCTGTTTTTATGCCAGTACCATACTGTTTTGATTACAGCTTTGTAACACAGCTTAAAGTGTGGAATTGTAATGCTACCAGCTTTGGTTTTCTTTTTCAACATTACTTTGGCTATTTAGGGTCTTTACTGGTTCTATACACATTTTAGAATGATTTGTTCTAGCTCTGTGAAAAATGCTGGTGTTACTTTGATAGGGATTGCATTGAATGTGTAGATTGCTTTGGGTAGTATAGATATTTTAACAATGTTTGTTTTTCTAACCCATGAGCATGGAATATTTTTTCATTGTGTCTTCTTCAATTTCTTTCATAAGCTTTCTATAGTTGTCAGTGTACAGATTTTTTACCTCTTTGGTTAGGTTTAGGAATATGATTTTTGGTGCGGTTGTAAATGGGATCAATTCCTTGATTTCTCTTTCTGCTGCTTCATTATTGGTGTGTAGAAATGCAACCAATTTATGTACATTGATTTTATATCCTTCTACTTGGCGGAATTCATGTATCAGCTCTAGAAGTTCTTTGGTGGAGTCTTTTGGTCTCTTTATACAGAGTATCATTACATCTGCAAAGAGTGAAAGTTTGACTTCTTTCTTGCCAATTTGTATGCCTTTTATTTCTTTCTGTTGTCTGATTTCTGAGACTAGGACTTCCAGTATTATGTTTAACAACAGTGGTGAGAGTAGAATTCCCTGTCATTTTCCTGACCTTAGGGGGAAAGCTCTCAGATTTTCCTCATTGAGGATGATCTTAGCTGGTGGTCTTTCATATATGGCCTTTATGATGTTGTGGTATGTTCCTTATATCCTACTTTCTTGAGCAGTTACCAAGAAAGGATGCTGTATTTTGTTAAATGCTTTTTCTGCTTCTATTGAGAGGATCAGATGTTTTTTATCCTTTCTTTTATTAATGTGGTATATCATGTTAATTGATTTGTGAATAATGAACAAGCCCTGTAGCCCAGGAATAAATTCCACTTGATCATGGTGAATAGCTCTTTTAATGTACTGTTGAATCCAATTTGCTAGTATCTTGTTGAGAATCTTTGCATCCAGTTTCATCAAGGATATTGGCCTGTAATCCTCCTTTTTAGTGGGGTCTTTGGTTTTGGAATCAAGTTGATGCTGGCTTCATAAATGAGTTTGGAAACTTTACTTTCATTTATATTTTTTGGAATTTTTTTAAACTTTATTTATTTTTTGAGAGAGACAGAGTGAGCAGGGGAGGGGTGGAGAGAGAAAATCCCAGACAGTGTAGAGCCTGCTTCAGGGCTTGAACTCACAAACCATGAGATAATGATCTGAGCTGAAACCAAGAGACATACCTTTAACCAACTGACCCACCCAGTTTCCCCTGGAACAGTTTGAGAAGAATAGGTATTAACTCTTCTTTAAATGGCTGGTAGAATTCCCCTGGGAAGCCATCTGGCCCAGGGCTCTTGTTGGGAGATTTTTGATAACTGATTTGATTTCTTTGCTGGCCATGGGTCTGTTCAAATTTTCTATTTCTTCCCTTTTCAGTTTCAGTAGTGTGCTAGTTTCTAGGAATTTGTCCATTTCTTTTAGATTGCCCAGTTTGTTGGCATATAATTTTTCATAGTATTTTCTTATAATTGTGTGTATTTTTATGATGTTGTTGTGATCTCTCCTCTTTTATTTGTGTTTTTATCTATTTGGGTCTTCTCTCTTTTCTTTTTGATTAGTCTGACTAGGGGTTTATCAATTTTGTTCTTTCAAAGAACAGGATGTTTTCTCCTGGTTTTTTGTTTGTTTCTATATCATTTATTTCTGTTCCAGTCTTTATTATTTCTCTTTTTCTGCTGGCTTTGGGCTTCACTTGCTGCTGTTTTTCTAGCTCCTTTAGATGGAAGGTTAGGTTGTGTATTTGGTAACTTTCTTGCTTTTTGTGATAGGCCTGAATTGCAATGTACTTTTCTCTTAGGACTGCTTTTGCTGCATCCCAAAGGGTTTGAATTGTTTTGTTTCCCTTTTTGCTTCCATGTATGTTTTTAAAATTTCTTCTTTAATTTTCTGGTTAACCCATTTGTTCTGTAGTAGGATGTTCTTTAACCCCCATGTGTTTGAGGGCTTTCCAAATTTTTTCTTGTGGTTGATTTCAAGTTTCATAGCGTTGTGGTCTGAAAATATGCATGGTATGATTGCAGTATTTTTGTACCCGTTGAGGGCTGATTTGTGACCCAGTATGTGATCTATTCTGGAGAATGTTCCATGTGCACTTGAGAAGAATGTGTATTCTATGTGTATACCTATGTGTATACCTATAGACATACCTATGTCTATACATAAGTGTATCCTATGTGCACCCTGCTGTTGCATTTTCGATGCTGTTTCCCACTGGTCAGTCCTCTGCAGAGCTCCTCCTTGCTCACAGTGGGGGAGTGTTTGGACTTTTAACTAGGTGTGCTTTGATTTGTTTGTTGAAATAGGCCTGGAAAAAAAAGTCGGCGGGGGGTGGGGGGGATGCATGATCCAAAGAAAATAGAAAAGGAAAGGAAACAAAACAAACAAACAAAAAAAGAAAATAAAAAAACTGTAAGGCTGATTCCAAAGAAAAAAAGAAGACCATGAACTACCATGAACTATCATTTGGAAACACTCAATTTTCAGTGCACTTCCTGCATGGAGGTGCTCCTTGTGCTAGTCTTATGGAGAAGAGGCCCATTGCATTAAGTCAGAGTCATCTTGCCCAGTAAATGAGCAGTTGTCAGGCATGGAGTGGGGGAGGCAGGGTTTGGTGTAAGAGGGTGCCACCTCCGGTGAAATCCCACTGTGTTGGTGTTGGGGGGGGGATGGGACCACCCCAATCTCTCATCTCCACACTGGGGATCTCTCACCCCCTGCCCTTCAGTGAGGGCAGTCAGCTCACTCTGTGCCACAACTCTCCTGCATTTTTTCTTTTGTGTGTGACTGGAATTCAAGACCTGAAGTCATAAAGGACCTGGCACTGTGCAGATCTGCTCCCTTCCTCCAGAATAGAGGATCTCCATACTGTGTCTGAAATCCTTCGTCTCTAATAACAGGCCCACACCTACACAGTGTGTGGAATCTATGGTGCACAGTATGCACATCTATGCACAGTGTGCAGAATTTATGCTAAAAGCAGCAAAGGTTATATTCCCTCTGGGTGTGCCTCTGTCCCCTGCTGATGAAAAACCATTGGCTGATGCCTACAAGGTCTTCTGTCCTTGAGGAGCAATGTACCCTTTTCCAAAAGTACTCCAGTAAGGGGACTATTCTCTCTCAGTGCACCCCGGAGATCACTACATCATGCTATGTACTCCAGGACCAGCTCCCTTCACCCCAGGAGCACGCACTATAGCTCCACTCCTGGGAAAGTTGCACACTTCCAAAACCTGAGTTTGAGCTCCAAACACTTTGCAAAAAAGAAAGAAAGACAAAAACGTGCAACAGTTAGTACTTCTTGCTCCCCAGTCTGTGGCCCAGAGAGATTTTCCTCTTGTGCTAACTCTATACTGTACTTTCTCAGCCGTTCTCACCTTCTCTCCCTTTTGTCTCCCCATGGAAAGGGATCCCTCCTCTCAGTGGCACTGACATTTTTCTCTTCTCCAATTGTCTTCCACACACATGCTACAATGCCTCCCTCCAAATGTGGAAATCCTTCTGCCACTCCACAGATGAATTTTCTGGATGTCCCAAGTGATTTGATCTCAATACAGCTATGTTTGAGGGAGGAGGAAAGCCCAGGGTCCCCCTATTTCTTCACCATCTTAACTCCTCCCTAAATCTAAGTAGAATGTAGAGAAAATGGAGTTCTCATACATTGTTGGTGAGAATATTAATTGAAACTATCTTTTTGGGAAACAAAGTTGGAGATGTGCATATTCTGTGACTCACCAATTCCCCATTTCAGTATATATAGATAGGCTCTTTGCAGTCTTGTTTATTGCAGCTAAAATAGGTCTCAATGATCCACTGAGGGAGGTGGATTAATACATTATTATAAACTCACATGATGGAGTGAATTGACTATAAATTCACAAAGTGAATGAATTGACTATAAATTAATCAAGGAGGTTCATTTCCAAAAACTGAAAAAAATGTTTATGAAGAAATCCAGATACTTGCTTACTTTCAATGTGTGGCATTTGTCCTTGAGCTTCTCTGCCATAGAATCCATAGTCTCCCCTATTATAGGATTTAGATATGTTTCAAAGAGCCTGTTTTCTGGATTTGACTAAACATGAACATTTCCTGTGAATACAGAGATCCTGAAAATATTTGAGTCTCTGAAACTCTCTGTCTTTAAAATAATGACTTTAATTTATTCACCAAAAGTACTGTCCAGTGAGCTTTCTGGGCACATCACAGCTTTTCATCTTACTAACTTGACTTTGCCAAATTAACTATACTCCTTTCTTTAGGGATGGTATCATTTCTCCAGCATTAATTTGAAAGATATCCTCTGCTTCTCTACCTTTTTGTCCTACTGAACATCTTTGTTTTTATCAGCAAGCCTCTTGTGATTTCTTTATTTCTTAATGAATGTGAGTAGTAACTATCTCCAGAACTCTTTCTTATAATTATCTTAAGCCTCTTCTTTGGGAATTATTTTGAATCCTGTGCCCTGAAGGCTGAAAACAGAACAAGAAACATCAGTTCTGTTGACTGAGTAATTTTAGCTGTTTCTAATAGTTTCCACATTGGATTATCCCTATCCTTAAGAGAAACAAGATTCGGTCATCTTTCACAAACATAAATCACACATGTTGAATCTCAGCTGGTAAATTAATCTGCATTCAGATGAGAAGAAATGGGAGTTATTTTATATCTTACAATTATTCAGAGGACATGCTTGGAAAAATGCATAATAAGCTATTTCTGTAGATCTTAAACATGCCTTTATAGTCACTGGAAAAACTTGTTCAGATTTTACATTTTTGAATCTATTCACCAAAGAGTGGAAGTTTCTTGATTTCTAAAAACCTGTTTTGCAATTTGAGAAATTTACTTCTAGATTGCTCTGATTTGTGCTAAAAAGTTCCCTGAGCCTTTAAGACCAGTTAAACAAGGTGAGAGGAGGCATTACGAAACCATCTGATGGATTTAATGAAGGTAGACAATCACTCAGACTTTAAAAGACAAAAAAGACTTAAAAAGGCTCTTCTCTTTAGAGTATGCTTTCCTCTTGATTTTTGAATGACTTATTTCCCCCAAATAAAATATCTCAATGTTCAAAAAAGTTGAAAATGTCCACCAGAGATCCAAATACTTGCTCTGCATAACTGTCAAACACCCAGAATTTGGGTAACATCTGGATTACTATATCGCAAAACAACATCTGTCCATGTATATACATTTTTGTGAAATTTTTTTGTTTCTCTATTGTTTGTTATTTTCAGTGAATCCCTTTGATTGATGACTGACAGTGGCCATATTCAGATATTATTTTTGAGAACATATGACACCACAATGATTGTACCAGTTCCATAAGGAATCTGGACAAATAAACATAATGGAATGGGGCATAAGACAATCATTCTTTTTCTTAGCCATCACAACTGTAGGCTGTGCAATATTGATCATAAAAGCAGATATTCTAAGCTGAGTCTTTCAGGACACAGAGCCTCCCATAACCTTAAGGTTTTTTAAAAAGCTTTGAGAAAGACAACGATTATTTTTAATCTATCATGATTATTTAATGTTAGCAAATACAGTAATTAACAAAGAATAAGTTGCTTTTCACTAATAATTGCAGTGTAGTTGCTGAGAACATGGTAAAGCATGAGAATATATTATTTACTTACACATATTCTGTCTTGTTTTCTAATTTATTGTGTTTTGAGAATGTTTAGAAACATGCCAATATGAAGAATGATATCATATATTGAGCAAGCACAATTGTTCAGGGCTTGCTAATAGAAGTGCCTTCTCGCAACCGACAAATGCATTATTTTTTTATTTCAACCCTCATAGTTAACAGAGTCATCTATCCATTTTGCTCCTTAGTTTAGAAGTCTTCAGTGAGTCCCCACAAACTTCAGTATTAAATCTATCTTCTAGGCTGCTAGGCAAAGCACTTTGTATCAGTCAGCTTAACTGGTGTTATACAAAGAAGCAAATGCTCCTCAAATCTCACTTACATAACAACGATTTATTTCTTGCTCATGGTACATGCCATTGCATGTTGACTGCAGTTCTGCTCCAAATTATTTTTATTCTGGAAACCATCTGAAGAAGCAAACTCTATCTGGGCAGGCAAGGAAGACAAAATATATGTAGTAAAATGTACACTGATTTTTTTAAACTTTGTTAGAAGTATGATCATAACTTTTGTTCTTATTTTATTGGCCAAAGAAGTGACATAGACAGTGGAGTATAACTATGGAGTTTATACTCCATAAAATCAATGGATATTGATATCCATAGGGATATCCTCCTGTAGGGAAGAATGCTGAAAGGAGAAGCAAAAATCTAATCCATCACACTCTTTATGAGCTTATTTTAATGTCTGTTAACTAAAAGTACTATTATCTTTCACAACTTACCTCCTTGTTGTGTTTGCACATAGATCTGAAATTTTAAATCTGCCAGAACACCTTGTTTTGATTTTCTTCCTGGCAACGTCCTACATATTTTTTTAGGAGCTATAAGATCTAAAAAGGCCCTTTAGCTTCAAGAATCTATGTGGCATATTTAGAATTACTTTTACTGGGGAATTTCTGTTGTGTGCATAACCCTTTTTCATTATAACCTTCACTATGGCCACAGCTGTGAATGTCTGTGAATGTCTGGTGCTTCCAAAGTTGAAGGCTCCTAATTTGGAAACACTACCATATTTGTTTTATTATAAGGTGTGGCAGGCCAATTAAATAGAAGATTGATAGATACCTGCCTTTGTTTACATTTGAAGGCAAATGTATTTATTTGTTCCCTAGTATGGGGAACAAATCCACCACTCACCTCTTCAAGCAGAAGATTTTCTTGCAGGTCATGTGGACTTAGTATCAAATGATCACTATATAATTACTATAGTATATTTTCGTATATTAATATAGTGTTTGGTGTATTAATATAATATGTTGCTTTGTATATTATTAGGCATATTATTCATTTTCTTACATGTAGTAACTCCTGAGTGGTAATTTTCTCTTCCTTAAAGTAATAGCTGCCACTTACGTCGTCTTTGGTTTAGCAGTCTTGTTCTTCCTTAAGAATATTTTGGCGGTCTTCAAACCATTCTATCCCATGGAAGAGATACCATTTTGATTGTAATCATTAAAGTTCTCCTGTCACAGAGGAATATAGGTGCAAAGAGTTGGAGATATTAGATAGAAACTTTAACATTACAATATTGGAACACTCTTGCTCTTCTCCCATACTTCGGGGAATTTCTCAGGCTTTCCATCTCTGGGGGCCTTAGTTGGCTCTAGAATTACATAAATCTTAGCATATCTGAGGTTTAAAGGCTCTCACGTCTTCTATATTTTAAGATGCGAACTAGCAGAACTTCCAGCTGCTAGTAAAAACTAGTAGGTTTGTTAAATACATGATGAATGTCTTAAACTATGAAATTTGAGAGCTGAAATGAACTCTAGAAATGATCCAATCTAGAGGGTCCTAAACACAGCTGCACATTTGAATCACCTTGGCAGATTTAAAAATTACAGAGGCTGCAGTCAAAACTGCAGAGATGCTGATCTTGCAGATCTGGAGTGTGGGGCACAGAAGACTTAGTCATTGAATCCAAGCCTCTCTTTACACTCACTCTACCAATCTCTTCTGTTATCTTCGAACAGTGTCCCATTCAGAAAGTTATAGAGAGCAGAGGCATGATAAATGTGACTGAGTGACATCTGGTATAAATTCAGAATACATTTTTACTGACAGTATATTCCATTATTGCCTTGTAAGAAGATAGGCAACTGGGATATGTAACATTTAAATCAGCTTCTTTAGTTTTGATGGATATGTCTGGTTCCTACCTACTGGTTCTCAATTAGGTTCCAGACTCAAAGAGTAGCCTGAACACCACCCCACTACCATTGCCAAAAAAAATAAAAATAAAAAATCTGGGGGTGTAACTTCTATTTAACCTACTCAGCCAAAAAAGAATGCCCATGAATATCCTGGGGTACCTTTCAACTCCCCATCCCAATAAAAAAAATTTAGTCTTCTAATTCAATGTAATAAACAATTTTGTTCACAACTATATGCCAGATACTCTGCGAGGTGATGGATTATCTGATGAAGAGCATGAAAACTCACAGCAGAAGACTGAGCTAGTTATCCTATCATCACCCTTGACCCTCACTCC
Source organism: Acinonyx jubatus (assembly GCF_027475565.1). Lineage (NCBI taxonomy): Eukaryota > Metazoa > Chordata > Mammalia > Carnivora > Felidae > Acinonyx > Acinonyx jubatus. The sequence continues at coordinate 28,373,294 of NC_069391.1, forward strand.
CAGCTTAATTATGTGCACCTAACACATTTGGGGATGTAATTTCAATGCCTGGATGCTCTTTACTCAGTGCCTTTATCTCTTTCAAGGTTGCATTGAACAAATATCTCTTCTTACTCTGCTCTCTGGTTTATCTTTCTTTTCTTTCCCCAGGACCCGGTGTACTTTTTCCTCCTTCAATTATGCTTATGAAATCTAACATGTTTTATCTGGTTTCTGGTTTTTTTTTTTTTTCCTTTTGAAAGCACTTACACTTAATTCTTAAATAGTTACCTGGAAGACAATATAACCACCTCTTTTTTTAAAAGAATTGGAATTAAACGGAAAGTTTCTGCCACACAGCTTCAAGTAGTCATGTTGCAGACACCAACGACTGACTTACTCAGAAGTAGTCTAGTTAATTCTTAGGTGCCAAATTGACCGATTCCAGGACAAATTTGTTTTTGTTCCATACTCTTGCCATTGTTTGTGTCTTGCCATAACTTTTGGCCAAGAGGCATCAATACATAATTGTGATCATCTGATCTTAGGTGAATTTGGTTACTACTGTTCACATTGTCATCACATCAACTATGTGTGTAGTTGGTACAGATGTTGAATTTAACTGATTTTCACAATGTCTTCAAAAAGATTGTTATAATTCACCATTGAAATAAAAAGTGTATGTGTGTACAATACCCTGGGCACAGAACAACATGATATATGATAACATTCTAGGTGTAAACAAATATCTAAAAGTATTCTTTCAATGATTATCAAGTAAGTATTCTAAGTGTAAAGAAAATCATGCCATAGTTTCATTGTCAGGAGATTTTTTTCTTTTTTAGGGGTATATAAAATGGTGTGTTTATATGATACTCAATTTTGTTGGAGGAGATACTATACCCAGCAAAGACCATTCTCCAACTTTGCCTACCAATTAACATCACCCTGTAACTTATCTCTACACATAGAGATATAAACAGAAGTTATTTAGTTGATATTTTGAAAAAAACAAAAAGCTCTTTTAAATGGGCAAACTTAACTGACAGGTGCTTTCTTTCTTGTTGTAGACTCTAAGTCTAAAGTTCTCTCTTGTCTAGCAAGAGAGCGGGATGCAGGATGAAAAACAAGAGATGGCTAATGTCCAGGAAAAGACAAGAACCCGGAATAAGGGTCCTTGCCCCACTTTTATTAGGATCAGAAGGCTTACAAACATGGCAATGGACATGCACAAAGACAAAATGGATCTGTGAACATAAACTTGTTGACGTGAGGGAAAGGGGGTCTTGAAGGTATTCTGGGTTAGGGGTTTGGGTTAATACAAAACAATATCTGGGCACCGGGAAGTCAGAAGGTTGTTTACAGAGGACATGAGGCACCACCTCTGTTTATTTTAGCTAGCCTAGGGGATGAGACAGCTAGGGTAAATAACCTCAGAGTTAACAAGGCACCTTTTCTTTTGTTAATCACCTCTGCTCTGGGCTGCTTCACCTGAAGCACAGTGGTCTCTAGCCTAATTTACCTGTTTACCTATCTTGGTCCTTTCTTTGTATGAAAGCAGCTTTCTGCTATAGTACTAAATTGGGGGTGCTTCCACCCTGAATATCTAATCTTGATTATTTCATATACCTATGTATTGAGTACATTTGTGCCCCTTTCTATTTTGGGGCCTTTTCCCCTCCCTCTCTATTCCAAGGGCTCTGCACGCCGTCTCTGTTCTGGGGTACCTTTGCATCCCCTCTCTATCTTAAGGTGCCAATCTTGTTTACCCAAGCTTGGGTGTGAGCATACTATGGCTCTGTCCTTCTTTATGCCTTATTAACCCATTGGTGTAAGCCTGGGGAATTCCTAAGCTTATTCCCTACACTTTCTCATTGGAATGGGGACTTGAATGCTGGACCTTGAGTACCCTTTTTTAAGACCATGTGACCCTGAATACGTGATAAGAATGACAGGAAAGATGGATGCAGACTGAATATTTTATGATTTTGTGGGGCCAACATACCAGCCCTAATCTTCTTACCTGCAAACTCCCTGGTGCATGAGAAAAATAAAACTCGTAATTTTTACTATTTTCAGGTAGATATAAAACACAGCTGATGACAAATATTGACTCTACACATAGAATCAAATGCACAACATGAAATTTATAAAAGTCTTGAAATTTATAACATTATTTCCAGATAACCCAGTAAGAATGGTTTTCTGGGATATTTTACTCTTTTAATTTATGTAAGTAATAGATGACCATTGTATTTGAATATATAGGTAAATAAATTGAAAATAACATCATTTAAATTACCTCTCAAAGATTACTAATTAACATTATTTATTCTAAATATTAAATTTAAACATAAAACATTCAAACTTTTATAAAATGGATAAATATATATATGTTGTAATCAAAGTGAATGATTTAAAGGTGTTCATTGTACTAAGAGTGTTCACTGTTCTTTCCAATTTTCAGTAGGCTTAAAAATTTTCAAATTAGAGATTCAAATCTCTAATGTGTACACATATGTGTGTGTATATAACTTTGTAGATGATCCAAAACATTTAATGGACAAATATCACAGTTGAGAAACTTTGGCACTTCCTTCAGTGCTTCTTTGGGTAAGCTCAGGGTTCCCACCCTGAAAACCAAATATCTTACTCTTGTCCCATAACTATCTCCACAGACACTTGAAAAAACTTTTATTTATTCCTTTTGCCCATCCTAGAAATAACATCTCTCAAACATACAGCCACAACACACTTTAAAAACTGAAATGAAAATTCTGACAATGCAGAGGTGAGTTATACTATAGGACTAATTAGAATCCTTTGAATTTCAATGAAAAAAGAGAAATTGCTGTACTGAGACAGAATTATCAGAAAATGCCTGCTCTTAAGTATATTCAAATTTGATAAGTGAAATGGCTTTCAATATGTTGTTTAGGAATCCCATAGTAGAACATTAATGAGCTAGTCCCCACAGCTGATTACAAGTCAGTTCTAGCAAGGGATGTAATTAAAGTCTCAGATGTTTCGATATTCACAAATAGAAGTTTGTCCTCCCTTGGTGCCTTTTATCCATGTTCAGAGTTCTTTGCAATTATTAGCTCATTAGTCCTAGTGGATTTTCTAATTTAATTGTAAATTAGTAGACCCTACAGAGTTAAATATAAAACAAACAGAATGTTAATAGTCCATTTCATGACTATATATACCAATGGCTCAACCTTTATTATCTCAACATATACATTAATAATACTACCAGCAACTTCACCTCTCCTCTAAGACAAAATTTCATTCCTCTCACATATCAGTATTACACAGAATTTGTTTCAACTTCAAAATTACTTTCTTGTTGGTATTTTTTTAAACATGCCATTTGAAAGTTTAGCATTTTGTAGAATTTCTACATATATTCATCCCATTCCTTTGTTGTATTAGTATAGCAAAATCTGTCTCATACATTATGGGCAAAAGTTAGAACATTTTTATCAAATATTACTGAGATATCATTTGGTTTGCCAGGGATCTTACATAAACATCATTTCCATTAATACCTTCAACCTGGGAAGGAAATCATGGGCATATCTAGTGTTTCTAAGGGCCTGAGAAATACCTGGCCTTGTGCAGAAGTCAAAGGACTAAAAGAGAACAAAGATTGATCACATGGATCAATGGAGATGTGAACCTTGATGCCCCTAAAATTGAGAGAAGATAAAGAACTGTATTGTTGACACCTGAAGTTTATTCTAAACAGCTTCTGAGAATTACCTGAACTTACCTCCTGAGGATTATCCATTCCTTCATTCTGCTCCAGTGCTGTCATTCCATTCCTGGTATGATAAGCCTGGAATGACCCCTTGTATTGCTTTCACCTGATTGTGGTGATTGGTTCATGTATTAGTTTCCTGGTACTTGCAAGGTACCACAAAGGAGATGGCTTAAATAACAGAAAGTACTTGTCTTACAGTTCCAAGGTGTTAACAGGGTTAGTTCCTTCTGGAACCCATGAAGGAGAATCTATTCCATGTCTTTCCTTTAGCTTCTTAGGTTATTTGCTAGTAATCTGTGGCATTTCTTGGGTTTTGCTCTATCACTCCAATCTCTGCCTTCATTTTTACACATTGTTCTCTTTGTGTGTCTGTTTCCAAATTTTCCCATTATTTTATTTTTTAGGTTTATTTATTTTGAGAGAGAAAGTGAGCACATGAGAGCAGGGCTGGGCAGAGAGAGAGGGAGAGAGAGAATCCCAAGCAGACTCAATGCTATGAGTGTGGGCTCCATCTCACAAACCAAACCATGAGATCATGACCTGAGCTGAAATCAGGAGTTGGACACTAAACTGACTGTACCACACAGGTACCCCCAAATTTCCCCTTTTTGTAAGAACACCAGTCTTATTGGATTAGGAACTCACATTACTCCTGTAAGACCTAATCTTAACTAATTACCTCTGCATGACCCTATTTTCAAATAAGGTAACATTCACAGGTACTGGGTGTTAGGACTTCAACATATGAATTTGAAGGGGACACAGTTCAATCCGTAACAATCCAACATAATCCAACATGAATTAAGCCATTAAGATTCAATGGGGATCAATAAAAATTTCTTTGTGAATCCTCAGATTTACTCTCAATTCTTTTTTTTTTTCCCCACCACATAAGAGCCTGCAGGGACTGATGCTGCTGCAGTCATCTTAAAACCACTGGGTGGGAGTGGGGTTTCTCAGAAAATGTGTCTAACACTGTGGAAGCAGAGCCAAGAAATGGAAATAGAAGTGTCTATTTCCTTCTTACTGAACACTGGGTCAAACCATAACTGAAGTCAAACACTCCGTTAATTGTTCAGTTATATGAGCTAGAATGTATCCTCCCTTTAAGCCTGTCTTACTGTCACTTTCTTCTTACTACCAAGGAAATAGAGTCATAAAGAATATGATTAAACAGTGGGATTAAGGATGGAGTATCCATGGGAACTGCAAGAAAACGGGTGATAGAATGAGTAACTCCCTTCTGCTTTTGTATTATTTTAGATCAGACTCGATGAGTTCCTCCACAGGAATATGTAATACTTCAAAAGCATAAGGAATCTAATTATTCTGCTCTATGAAATATTGAATCCCTTCACGCAACAGGAATACACAAAGGCAGATTCCTGTAACAACAAATCTCCCAGCAAATGATCAAGCTATGTGTTTCCAGATGCTGGGCCTATGTCTTGTTGGAAATAAAGAGACAGTCAAGCTAAGGGCAAGAGGATTAGTACAGAGCTAACAGGATCAGAGGTCAAATGCAGACATTGTCAGGGACACAGAAAAGTGGTCTTCAATCAGAGATAGTGTCTAAACAGTAGAATTAGAAATGCAGGTTAATTCAAAGGGAAAACTGTTCTTGGGAAAAGGATGGGCACTTGACTTCCAAAATGCAGAGTAGTGATTATGGTATGTAAGTCAAAGTAGGATTATCTCTGAGAAATATTTGGGAGCCGGAATAAAGAGGAGCAAGATTGATCTTCCAGAAGCATGGCAGATAATAACAAGTCAGGCAAATGTGTTGTGGCAGATTCTTCCACAAGTTATTGATGATGAACCTTCAGAATAGTGTTGGCACTCCATCCCTTGTATACCTTAGGAACCCAAGGAGCCTGGTGTAAGGGCACTAGATAGTCTTCTTATCTCCAGTGGTGTTTGGTAGTGAGGTGATATAGTCACAGAGCAGACTTCTACCCCAAATCATCACTGAAGTGTCTGATACCCCCACTATAATTTCCATATCTTGTTTCTTTGCTAAATGTATACCATAGATTTGGGGATTAATTAGCTTCTCACTGGTCATTGGTGAAATACAAAACAGTCACTCAGTAGGAACAGAAGGGGGAAAAGCCATGGATAGGGATAAGAAATTGACAGTATGGGAGCAAGGGAGCTGTCATTGTACAGACTCCTGATGTAAGGAGCATAACTTCATGTTATTTGTGGTAATTCAGAGAACTGTGGAAATATTTCAGTACATGAATAAGAGTATTCAGCATTGGGAATCTCACACTTCTAAACTGCAGACTCACTGCAGAACAGCAGTATCTTGGATACATGCATGATTGTATTGGACAACTTTATGCCTTGTCTCTGGTCTTGGACCACCTTTAATCCGGCCATCGTGTAATAACTAGCTTAATATAAATATGTAATCTGAGAGCACTTCCCCTTTGCCTGTCCTCATGCCTTCTGTTTTATGCTCCAGGTCTTTGACATTGTGGTGTGGGATGCTTATGGGAACCAGGTAGCACTCACACATGGACATACTGGAGTGCCAGAGAGTAAACATCTGATGAGGCAATCCTTGACTAATTGGAATCTGGAGTTTATGCACAAATGCTTTCCTCTTCTTTCCTTCCAGTGAGCAATTTTGAGGCCCATTCTACATTGCTTCTCAGAAGATCCAGCATAATCTAACTCTAGTGCCCACAGCAGTGACCAAGTCAAGAACACATCCTCATACTAGCTTTTATTCTTTCCATAAAGGAAGTGTCTTTCACTCCCTGACTTCTATTCCCTGGGATTACTTCCCCACAGAATTGCTTGCACTCAAGCCCTCTCAGACTCTAACTTCTGGAGGGGAATCCAGGCTAACAAAATAACCTTCCAGGTTCTCTTTATGTTTTACAACTAGAATCCCATTGTGGTTCAGGGTACTTACTTATCACTTGTAAATCCCTAAATCTTTTTTTTTTAATATAAATTTATTGTCAGATTGGTTTTGATACAACCTGGTGCTCATCCCAGCAGATGCCCTCCTCAATGCCCATCACCCACTTTCCCCTCCCTCCCACCCCCCATCAACCCTCAGTTTATTCTCAGTTTTTAAGAGTCTCTTATGGTTTGCCTCCCTCTCTTTATAGTAGAGGACACTACAAAGTCACTTATGTGTGAGAAGCAACAGATCACAAATCAAAACTGGCAATTGAGAGAATCAAGCCTTGTGATTTGTGCTTATATTTAAAATTTTTACCATTTTTTTTGTCTGTCATTGTACAGGCTCCTGATGTAAGCTGCATAACTCCTTTTGTATTTCCTGATCAGAAGTCACACGGTTCTGATATCACAGTTCTGAACTGATAATAGCAAGGGATGATGAAAGATACTGTATTTGGATTACCCAAGGGGCCTTCTTGAATTTTGTGAACCAAATATTAAGTCAGACCAATTCAAAGTCTAAGTTTGATAATTGGCTTAGTTTTTATGTGGATTCACTTCTTGGAGTATGTGGAATAATGAATGGGGATAGCAGGTGATAGTAGGAAATACTTATCTAAAATCTTCTGTTGTTAAATTTGGTTGTACATCAGAATCACCTGGAGAAAATTTTAACTGTTTATTTTTGAGAGAGAGAGAAAGAGAGCACAGGTTGGGGAGGGGCAGAGAGAGAGGGAAACAGAATCCAAAACAGGCTCCAGGCTCTGAGCTGTCAGCGCAGAGCCCAATGTGGGGCTTGAACTCGTGAACCAGGAGATCATGCCCTGAGCTGAAGTCAGACCTTAACTGACTGAGCCACCCAAGTGCCCCCTCAAAATTTTTTTAAATACAGATTTTGTGTTCTACCCCTAAAAGTTCTGACTCCATAGATATAAGCAAAGATTCTGAGATATATATTCTTAAAAGCTTCCCAATATATTCTGATGCATAATCAAATTAGGGAAACAGTGATCTAAATAATTCATACATTTTAAGAGAATTTGTTACCTAAAACAATACATTTTTTTTACCAAAGATTTGGAAGCTTAGGCATTTTTAAATCATATTTTCTTATTTTTAAGTGAGAAAAAGTCTTCTTGATTTGGAAAGAGAAGTAAATTTTAGAAGTAAAATTTTAAAATAAAGGTCTAATTTCATAAATTTTGATATTCCTGAAAATTAACCTTAGAGATAGTTTTGTACAAATTTTAACTTATAGCCATCTGAAGGCAGGCTTACTTTAAAATAAATCTCTAGGTGGAGTAGTATATAATAGAAAGTATATATTTATATGAATTATAAATACTTCATCAACTAATTAATTGTATAATTAAGACTTTGATTGACAAAAGTAATTATGTTGATTCTCCTTCTCAAATATACGTGCTCCTAAAGTGTTTATTAACTAGTTTCAACCATAATACATTTCCTAATAGACTTCCAGATACAGACATGGTATTTTTTCTTCTTTTCAGAAACTACCTTAATAAATGAGTGTTCCTTTGTGTCCAGGTGAAACCACAGCCCTTTGAGATTGCTGAAAAACCAGAATGAGGGAGTTCAGGTGCTTAGTTAGCAAAAAATTATGGGACAGTACCTTTGAAACTAAAAATCAGTTCTTGGTTGTTGTTTGTTTATTATGATGGTGCTTTTGTGAATGAGGAAAAAAATGATGGAAATAAATGACAAATGAAAAATTTAATAAGCAAGATTGTAAATATAAATTGATATCTTGATATAGTTTTTGTTGGGTATATTCCTTACCTAAAGGATTTTTCTGACATGACTAATTTATATGAGGTTTTTATGAAAATAAAGTTAATTTGTAGAATTATAAAACATGAATTTGTCCTGTAGAGTTCCTTTACTTCTCTGTGGCAGAAATATATAGTTACCATGGGGAAAAAAAGGAAAATACAACTATTGGTGGATTCAATAAAACTGAATTAAAACTATAAAAAAAATAGTAAAGCTACTAATCTGACATTTCCACCCATTTACTGATTCAGTCCACAAGTATTTATTTAGTACATACTCTAAGTGCTGTCATAAACAATAGGAATATCCAGTATTAGTGAATAAAATAGAACAAAATCCCTGCCTGACTAGGGACTTACATTTTATATTTTTTGCTTCTGCTTTTTATTAGAAAAATCTCTGTGATATTACAAAGGGTAACTGAGAATTACTTATTGTTGCTTGTCTGAATATAATGTCAAAGCAGAAATGCACCTGAAATATGGTGCAACCAGCAAATTACAGTACCTGTGTTTCACCTTCACCTTCTTTTTGTTTTGATTCATGGTGACACCAACAACACTTGGAAGTATACTGGACTTATGGAAATTGTTCTGTGTCTTGAGACTACAGAGCGTATGCTGCACCATTGATATAATTTATGAAACCATCTCATCTGAGCTGCCTGTATGAAAAATTGTGATATCTCATTTGGCTATATATCTGATATTCAGAAAGTTTCAATAGAGTATATTTTAAGTGATGTATTTGGCTAGTATTAAACTGAGATAAACTATAGTAAGGGTCTTTGAGAAATTAGAGTCAAATTAGCAGCTTAATAAGAAATTTAATTTTCTGAAAGCCAACTGCATAACGAGTCTGATCCAAGCCCTTGGATTGCTCCAAAAGCAATGATTCAAGTTCAGTCTCTTCTGTCTAATGTTGTTTTGCCTGTGACTGGTTCTCTTACATTTGAAAATCCCTTATTGGTGTCATTGAATCTCAGAAAAAGAACATTATGACTCATTACTGGAGTTTAGGGCCCTCAGAGGAGTGGACAGTCTTTATTGCAAAGGGCAGAAGCAAAGCACAGTACAGAATAGTCCTGTACCAAAAACAGGGCATGTTGTAGGGTACTCTAAGGTTGGTATTAAAAAATAAAAGAAAAAGAAAAGGAAAGGAAAGGGGAAATAAAATCCACAGTAAAAGTGTCTCTGAAACAAAGGATGAATAATGACCATGCAATTTCTCCACTATGGAAAAAGCAGGATTTTTGACAAGCCCTTTTTTCATCCTCATTTTTTTCTTCCTTTTCTTTCCTCTCTTTTACTTTCTCCCCTACTTCCTCCTCCTCTTCATTCTTCATCTTTGTTGTCTTCTTTCTTCTTTGAATTAAAGAAAGAAGAAAGTTTTTTATAATTTATTCATGGGTCACTTTGGAATGCTCCTAAGTGGGAAACTTGGCTCTCATTTTTCTTTGCATGTTTCTTACGCTGTTGTGTCTAGGCTCTACATCATACTGCCAGTGAGAGCCAATTAAGTATATCTACATTAAGATCAGGGCCATGAAGTACATGATTATCAGACTCTTGCCCCACTTTAGTCATACATGGAGCTCTAAAAACAGTGGTGGTCTAGTCAGACAAGCCTGATGGGGCTAGAAGTAAAGGTTCTGACTTAAAGTGTTGGTTGACTTCTGACTTAAAGTACTCTCATTGTGGCTGATTTCAATATATCAACATACTATAACTGAATTAAGAGTTAGGGAGGGAGCCATTTTGCATTCTTCATGTTTTGTGAATGAATTTTTTCTAAAACCCAAAATAAATGATATGGTGATTGATGTAGGACAGTTTGTTTAAAAATAAAGAGCATGTATCACTGTAGGAAGGAAAAAGGAAATTGTAACATAAAACTGCTCAGGGAGTTTTTTGCAAAGGTTTTAACTGAAGTTAGGGCAACTATAATCTCCCTACTGAAAGATCAGGGGAACTGGACTCAAATTTCCTGGGACTATTATTTCTGGTCTCCAAAATCAGGCATGAATAGAGCCTTCTATTATCCAGTGTTTTCTTATGTGGTATCAGCAGTTACCTGCTCTGTCATTTATCTCAGAATATTTGCCTTTCTATTTCTTCAAGTTAGGACTTACCTAGCTTTGGACACCATCTGATTTATTGAGAAATAAATAGGGAAGTCTTCAGGTGATACATCAATACCCAGATATTCAGAGTCCAGATCCATCTGGAAATATTTCAATGCTTAGGTCAATAAAAGTTTCCTAAGATTCTCCAAGGTCAGTGGCTCTCTATTTTCTCTACATCACATAGGACTTAAAAGGGCTGCAGCTTCCAAAGTAGGACAGAGATGTGGAAAGAATCATCTATTAGCACTTTCACAAAAATCTGGTCTAATTAATCTCTTATAACAAGTTAAGTAGAACTATTTAAGAAGTTGATGTTGACTATTTAGTCACAACTTTTTCATATGAATCTCCATCCATGAGACATCTGTCTTCATAAATACTGAAAGTATTTTCACTTAAAATTCTGCTGCCCCTTATCATTTTTCATCTAGGTATGACTATTATGTAATAGGATGATAGAAAATAGAATGAAGATTCTCTTAAATATTCAGATATGCCATGATACCAAAGCCTTCTTAAGTAATTTGAGGCAGATTCATACTCTGAACAAACTGACCAGTTCTATGATGATTTAGTGTCAAGGAATCATTTGGCTCATAGATATTTCTAAAATCTACTTAGTAACATGAGAAATATGCAAGTTAAAATATTATAAAAAATAGAAGAATAAAAATTATATGTAGTCTATAATCCCAGTCTCATGCATAAACTGTAGAAAATATGCTGTAATATTAACATCTAGAACTATAGGTAATTAATATTTTTAATTTTTTAATTGTATATAATAGGGATATATTATATAAAATTTTAGAAATAAAAAATCCCTTGGTTTATAATAAAAAGTCATTAAAAGCAAATAAAAATCTTTTAAAATTTTGGCTTTATCTCTATTGGAGGATATCTGAATTCCTTTTTATCTCCATCAACTTTTAAATCCTGGATCAAGAATTTAAAGCCTGCCTTTAAATTTCTCATAAAGAAGATTAATAGGGTTTTTAAAGTGAACAGATATTTAAAAAATTACCCCCCATGATTTCTATTCATCCCCCAAAATAAAACCCTCTGTGTCCCTGAGTCAGAGTTTCTGATGACTTAATTTTTCAGGAAAAGTAGGGCAAAAGTTGATGATCAAAGAACATTTTTAGAAATCTAATGAGGTCAGAGATCACTGAGCATATCCATACCATCTGGGAGGCCAGAGCCAACAAAAACTGTTAGATCTTGAAAACACAATTTATCAGGGTCTTTGAAGGGTGACGTATATCTTTATGCAGTTAAACTTTAATTGTATTCCAGGTTAAATGAAGTTGATGTCTTATTTTTTATTATAAAATATGTGCATATATTTTATAGGATGCAAACTATGAGAAAAGAGAAAGATGAATAAAATCAACAATCTCCCCATGAAGGCAAAAATGACTAACATTTTGTTGGGTTTCCTTTTGGTATTTTTCCATGAATGTTTTTGTTCACAGATAAAATCAAAGTATCCCATTATGCACAACCTAAATTCCTACTTTGCTTTTTAACAACTTAACGTAAGAGTTTTTCTATGTTATTTATAGAAATACTAAGTTTAGATTGTTGGACCAGAAATGGAAAATTACACAAAGGAGTGAAAAACCCACCCCAACTGGGAATTGACCATGGGTTTCGGTCCCCACAGTTTTCTTGTTTGGGGTACAAGTGTGGGTACCATTTTCTTTGGATGGCAGGGAAGATGGAATGGGTAGACAAGGATGAGAATCACCTAGTAAGGGTGTTAAAATACAGATCCGAACCCTAGCCCCAGATATTCTGGTTCAGCACCCAGAGGTAAGACCCAAGGGTCTGTATTTTCGATGAGAACCCTGGGCTATCATGTTGCAAGAGATTCTGGGGCACTCACTGAAAAGGAATGTAGTAAATCACTCTTTGTTTTCAGAAATTGTTATGGAGGAGTTGGAAAAGTGTACAGACAGTAGAGGAGGTGCAGGGAGATGCTAAAGTTGTCAGCACTACCTCTCTTCAGTCCAAAAACCCGGGGATGAATGGCACAGCAGGCATAGCATAGCTGGCAAAATGCAACAGCCACACTCTTCAAGGCCCTTAGGCTTCACCCCCACCCCGTTTGTGTCAAGCATTCTTTTTTTTTTAATTAAAAATTTTTTTAATATTTACTTTTGAAAGAGAGAAAGAGAGAGAATGGGGGGGGAGGGGAACAGAGAGAGGGAGACAGAATCCAAAGCAGTCTCCAGGTTCCGAGCTGTCAGTGCAGAGTCCCACCAGGGGCTCCAACTGATGGACCACAAGATCATGACCTAAGCTGAAGTCAGATGCTTAACCAACTGAGCTGCCCAGTTGCCCCACATTCTTTTTTTTTTTTTTTACGTTTACTTATTTATTTTGAGAGGGTGAGACGCAGAGAGAGGGAGAGAGAGAATCCCAAGCAGGCTCCATGCTGTCAGTGCACAGCCCAACGTGGTACTTGATGTCAAGAGCCATGAGATCGTGACCTAAGCCAAAATCGAGAGTGTGCAGCTTAATCAACTGAGCCACCCAGGTGCAGCTCAAGAATTCTTTCAGAGCACCCTCGCTTTTCTGGTCTCTTTCCTTCATGCCCACTTCCCCTCACCCTTCAAGTCACAAGTTGAGTTGATAGAGTTCATACTGGAAATTAGGTCTCTTGACTCCTTTCCAGAGATCTTACTACTGCACCATCCTTCAAATCCAGATTTTCTGGGTTCCCGAGCAATACCCCTTTCAAGAAGACTTTTACAGTTCTCCAGTCCATTCTGAGTTTCTACAGTAACTTCCCCCACTCCTGTGTCCTTGCTTCTTTCATCATGTTTATAGTACAATTAATTCCCTTACCATCCTTCCCTGCTACCCCAAGTTATCCTGTGCCTGGCCCAGTTGCTGGAACAGAACGTGCACATATTAATGTTTTATAAATTCACAATATTGTGAGGGATGCTTTCCTCATAATATTTTGTGAATATTATTCACACACATAATAATTTGTGAATTCATTCATAAATAAAAGCATTTATAGTTAAAAGGACATAAAATACCACATGTATGTAGTATGGGTTTTCCCCCATTGGTTAAGCTGTTTTTGTTTTTTTCCAAATGCCAATATTTTGAAGTTTCCTTTTTTTGTTTAGGGAGCATTCATAGTAATTCATCTTTTCTGAAACAGCAGGAATATATCATTTCACGCTATTACACATACAGCTTGAGGTAGGATTTCTTTTTAAATCTATTTCAATTGGTTGGCCTGATTTCCATCAGAGACTTCACTTTGTTATTTTATCCTCTGATCAGAATAACTACTCTGTAAAGGAAAAGAATAAAATGTTCAAAGAGGATAGTTAGGTATATTGACATTGTGTTAAAATGCAAATACAATGCAAACTGGAAGAAGTTGAACTGCCAAATAATCTGGATCATTTCTGAGTTCAGGAGAGAAATTCAAATTACTCATTTTCTCTATAGCAAGCTACAGCAAGCCTCTGTATGCATAGTCTTTGAAAGAAAAGCAGGAGTGAACCAGAGGATATTCATTCTTCATGCTTGGTTACACAGTGAGAACACCCACTGACATTTTCTAACCTATTTTCAAAAACAAACTTTCATTTAAAAACATGTATTATGCATGATTATTTCTGAACCATTTTGAGTTTCAAGGAAACCCCAACCCCACTTTCTTAGCCCCAAGCTGCCTCCATATACCTTTCATACCTGTCAATAGACCTCAAATATTTATCCTGTTTCGTTCACCTGTTGGTAGGTTTTGTCCTCAGGGATTCTTTTCCCCTTAGACCAACTGAAAAGTTGAATAGAAGCCCTCCAGCTCCTTGCTTTCTTGCATAACTCAGATGCAAGTGTTCATAATTTAAGAATTTCCTTGCTAACCCTCATCTCACTGTGTTCCCTGACCCCCAATTGCCTCTCTGATTTTATCTCTTACATTCTTCCTTTGTGTTACTTCATTTCAGCTGCTTTAATTTCCTTGCTATTATTTGATTGCTTTATGTCTGTTACTGTGAATGTGAATACATAGTAACATGAAAGCAATGACTTTTTCTGTTTTCTTCACTGCTCCTACCTTAGCACCTAAAATAGTGCCTGGCACATACTAGGTGCTCAAAAATATTTGTTAAACAAAGGAATAATTACTATGGGGAAATAGTGAAGCAGTTTCTGTAAAGGGTAAATGACAAAAGTTAAGGTTTTTAAATAGCACTTAAAATATAGTTCTTGACCTTTATTCCCTAACTCCTTTAGAGACAGCTATTAGAACCAGTGGCATTTATAGACTCAGCTTTCATTTCCGAAAGGAATCCCACCATTAGTATCTCCTTTTTACACCCTTGACTTTAAAAGAGAATTATATTCTCTGCAGGAATGTATATTTGTAAGTTTCAAAAAAAAAATTATGTATAAAAATGGAATCATAAGCACATTGTTTCATAGACTCTTGTTTACAAAAGACTAATACAAGAGTACACTTCTCTGTTTAAAAATAACCTAAGTATAGCTTTGAATGATGAATTAATTTCCTTGATAAATCCCCAGTGATTAGACATTTGTGTCCAGTTTTTTAGTTTTCTAAACTACACTGAATTGTCTGTTCATGTAGAGAAATCTGTGAATTCATTCATAGATACTACTATTGGATAACTTCCTAGATGTAGAATTATGCTAAAAAGCATGACTGTTTTTAAGGCTTTTGAAGCATACTCCCAAATTCCCTTCTAGAAAGGTGGGAGCAATTTACGAGCAGTGCAAGAAAGTGACTATTTATGGTGTCTGTATTATTTAGGGTTCTCCAGAGAAAAAGAACCAATAGGATATAAAAAGAAATTTATTATAAGGGATTGGCTCATATTATGGAGACTAAGAAGCCCCACAGTCTGCTATCTACCAGCCAGAGTCCCTGGAAAGCCAATGGTATAATTCAGTCTGAACCTAAGGCTTGAGAACCAATGATGTAAATTCCAGTTGGAGGGTAAGAGAAGGGATGAAATATCCCAGCACAAACAATGGACTTGGTCAGCACCAAGAGGCTGCCTATGGACATTCCCACACAGAAGGGTGTCCTGAGCTGTGTTGCTGTCAACCTGTAGGGAACATATATTGCAATCTGAGAAAGGGACTCATAAAAATATTTGTTACTTCATCAGGGCATTGAATCCAGGAACCATGAAGAGGATTTCAAGCAGCAAACATATATTTCATTAACTTCAATCAGGGTGCTTTCCTTGTCTGTGTATCTAGTGACCATAGCACACTGCACATTTTTGCTACCAAGGATCCAAAGAAAAAAAAACAGTCTAGTTTGATGTCAGCATTTCTCTTCCAAAATACTTGAGTTCTAAATAGAGTTTTCCCAAATTTCAGGTTTCCTCAGGCTCTCTATGCATTTGTGCTTTTGGAACAGAGTCAAATGTTGTCATTTCAATTTGTGCAGAAGGCAGCTACTGATACACATTCCTATTCAACTTCAAGGAGGAGGGCATCCAGGAATGTGCAGTTTCTAGGAATGAGCAATGACAAGCTGTGATTCTTCACAAGCGTGTGCCATTGACACCCGCACTGACCACCCCACTGAAGTGCAGAATGTGCCCCTCAGACTCCTTTGCAGCTAGTGCTGGTTCCCCATGGACCTTGTGGGTAACAGACTCCGAGGTTGTCATTGTTTTCTTTTCTAAGGAAGGCTTCCCATTTCCAGTACTAAAAAAATAATTACTAAGGCATAAGTAGATGCTTCAGTGGCTTTGGACAACTGTGCCTGAGTCTGGGCTTGTTATCTTTTAGTTCAACTGTGAAGTTTAGCTTTAGCCATTCCACTGCTTTCTTTACATCTAAAATTTGGGGGGACTCCATATGAACTTATAGACTGAGCTGAGAAAATAATGAAGAAATTGACATGTTTTTGGCAACAGATCCCATCATTTTTATGGAGTCTGTCAGGAAGAAATGAACAAATGTGCTAAGATTAGTTCTTACAGTATAACAAGATTTAAATGGAATAATAGACCAGCATCTTCCTTTAGAAAAGGAGGAAATTTCCTTGTCCACACTGAACCTTCTAGAAAACACAGTGTGGACATTTCCCCTCATGTAAATTCAATGTCCTTACCCTTTCCATGCCTGTAACATTGTTTGGTTATATGCTGCATGCTGTCACTGCCTGTTTCTGTGTTGGAGTTGTTAGAATTGATGCAAATACCAGACTCACCCAATAAGCCCAAGAGTTTTGTGCTATCACCGGTAGGAGTAGCCAGTCTTCCCATGGGGTTGGACTAGGTCTCATAAATGAGGAGAGTCAGTTTTATTCATGGTTAAAACTGAATTTCTCTGTTATGTGTAGGGAACAAGGTAATGCGTAGACTTTAAAAATTGGTCATTTAATTTAGAGTCTGTGAAAGAAAATATTCAAATCTTTCAACAAAGTGATATTTAAGAGAGAATGCCCTCTGGTGATTTTTTTTAAAAAAATTTAATGTTTATTTATTTTTGAGAGAGGAGAGAGAGAAAGAGACAGAGCACGAGCAGGGGAGGGGTAGAGAGAGAGGGAGACACAGAATCTGAAGCAGACTCCAGGCTCTGAGCTCTTAGCACACAGCCTGATGCAGGGTTCGAACCCACAAACCATGAGATCATGACCTGAGCTGAAGTCGGATGCTTAACCAACTGAGCCACCCAGGCACCCCTGTCCTCTGGTGATTTCTGTGGATATTGAGAATAATGTCTTATATAACGCCTCGGTCTGTCATTTCTACTTAGATTTTTTGCCATCTTTTTCTCACCTCCAAATTTTTAAGAATAGCTGCAAGCCAATGTCTTGGGAATGAAAAGTGCATTACGTTAAACATTGAGTCACTACCATGAGTTATGGGCTCTGTGATATTAAGTACTATTTGAGGTATCTATTTATTTAATTTTCTTAAATTACTGACAAAGAGATTTATTTTGTATTTTTGATTTCAGCATTTAAAATCAGGATACAACACCCAGTGCTCTCCACATTCAAGAGTCTCTTATGGTTTGCCTCCCTCTCTGTTTGAAACTATTTTTTCCCCTTCCCTTCCCCCATGGTCCTCTGTTAAGTTCTCAAATTCCACATATGAGTGAAAACATATGATATCTGTCTTTCTCTGACTGATTTCACTTAACATAATATCCTACTTGTATGTAAGCAATGAATCATGGCAATCTACCCCCAAAACCAAGAGCACACTGTATACATTGTATGTTAGCTAACTTGACAATAACTTAATGGGCTCCCATAGGCAATATGAGCTAGAGTCTAGACTCAATAGCCCAACCAGCTGGCAAAGAAAAAAGAAAGGCCAGATTCTTCTATTGGAGCATTCCTGAGCATCCCAAAGTATCTGTGAAACAAAGAAAACTCTCTTCCTCCCTTAATTCAAAAGAAGAAGATGAAGACCTGCACTGCAATAGAAAACTGGTAATAAGACATAGAGAAACAAATCACAGAAAATAGTTGTTTAATAAGCATAATGAGGGGTGCCTGGGTGGCTCAGTCGGTTAAGCATCTGACTTCAATTCAGGTCATGATCTCATGGTTCATGAATTCAAGCCCTGTGTCAGGCTCTGTGCTGACATCTCAGAGCTGGAGCCTACTTCGGAGTCTGTGTGTGTGTCTCTCTCTGCCCCTTTCTCCCTCTCTCTCTCTCTCTCTCTCTCTCTCAAAAATAAATATTACCAAAAATGAAAAAAATAAACATTATGAAAATATCCCCACTTCACATTTAATAAGAAGTAATTATTAACTATGTACCATGTTTTGCCTGTCAATATGCACTCCTAGTACAACTGCATATTAATAACACCTGTCAAAAAGGCAATTGGACAACTGGAAAAAGCTTTAAATCTATAACTTACATTTTAACCTATTTTTTAATTTTATTTTAGAGAGAGAGAGAGCATGAGCAGGGGAGAGGAGCAGCGGGAAAGAAAGAATCTTAAGCAGTCTCCACACTCAGCATGGAACCCCACATGGGACTGGATCTCATGACCCTGGGATCATGACCTGAGCCAAAATGAAGAGTCAAAGGCTCAACTTACTGAGCCACCCAGGCGCCCCTAACCTAACAATTTCAGTTCTAGGATTCTACCCTTAGGAAGTCACTAGAGATGGGGAGATGTGAAAAATGATTCATGGACAGGAATGAACAGTGAAGAGTTCTTTAAATATAGAAAATTAGAAGCAACCTAAATGCCCAATTGTAAGTTAATCATTGCATAATTTATAGATAGGCTTATGGTACCATATTATACAGCTATTAAAATATTATTTTCAAAGAACATTGAATAAATGAATAGAAATAAGTGATAAATATATAATATATATGTGTGCATTGAAAGGAATGTGAAATATTTATAAAAGTTATTTCTGGGTCCTGCCTTTACGAATAATCTTTATTTTGTCCTTTATACTTTTCTTCAATTGTCAGTGTTTTAATGTAAACATGTAACATTTTTATCAGAAAAGCACTAAATTTTATTTTAATACCTAATAACTTTAGGGAAAAATAACCTGTGAAACACAATGCATTTCATTTTCAAAATATTGTATTTTCATAAAGTTTTGGTTTTTTTTAATTCCAAACTTGTGCTTTAAACTTACCTCTCTGAAATAAAATTTTCAGTTTTAGGAAGTGACATTTTAGCACTTGTTAGTCTATTGGGAAATTTTACCAGACTAACCCTCAGCTCAAACTAGTAGAGATTGATGGACACATATGTTGAGTAATGCACACTGATTTTTCACAGGAATGGAAACATTTGTAGAGATTGATAGAGCAATTCTTTTCAGACAATATACACTTTGCTTTTCCAGACATTCACACTAAAAAAAAGAAGAAAAGAACACAGTTTTCTTAGGTGGATCTTTCCACTTCTCTATTTGTTTTGGGCTAAAAAGCAAGCATGTCTTCTGAACTTCCATGTCTGAAAATAGTGCTCTGGAGGAAGCAAACATAAAATATAAGTAAAAAGAAAATCCACTAATAAAAAGTTCCTTGATTACATGCACAATGCTGATGAAAGCATTTGATTACATTATGCCTTGGCTTTTACATTTTAAAAATTAAGATAATATCTGTGTTATCACTGTGGTTTTAAATTTTGCATCTCAAAAAGGCTTTACCTCCTCTTTATGTCCAGGAGGGTTTGGAATAGTCCTGTCCTCTCTCATCCACAGTAATACCACAAAAATCTTCCAAACCACCAACTTGCTTATGTTTCTCTTCTTAGGAGTCTTCAAAGGCCCTTGCCTTCCGGATAGTTGTAAAGAGGTAAGCACTTATTTGAAGGATTTACAACCCATTTCTTCTGCCTAAACTTCTGTCCTTCCTTACTCTTCTGCCCCTACTACTCCTCACACTATGTTCTGGCTGTCAAGATTTTGCAAACAAGCTGGGTTATTTCTAGATTATGTGTCTTTGTTGGCTGTTCCTTCTGTATTAAATGCATTTCCTCAGCTTCTTTGCCTAGCAAGAAAAACATCCTTTAACATGCATCACAGATACAATTGTCTTGGTGAAATTTGCCTGCTTGCTCCAGGGTAAATTTGTCCTCCTTCCTCTTCACTCCCATACCATCCTTAGGTCTGCTTTGTACCATTTATTGTGTTATTATATATGTATATAAGTTTTAATTTATGGTTTTGCCCTCCAATAGACTGTGGCTCTGTAAGGATGGGAATAGTGTGGGTTTCCCATTGCTCTAGGTATTCAAGTCCAATGTTAGAACCAAAGGATGAAGCAAGCTGTAGTACCAACCCAACCTTGGCTGGATAGTTTACCAAGACAACTATGGGTACCCCTTTCAGCTCATAGCATATGGGATTCCCTTGCCCAGTTTGCCATTCTGACTGGAGAAGGAGGAAGAGTTGGTCCTGGAGGCTGGGGCAGACCTTGGTAGCAGTGTATCTTTTCCAACTTTAAGCAGCAACTTGAATAAGTACTGTTTCTTCAGATCCCACTGTTTCTTGAGATCCCAGGGCTCTGATAAATGAAAAGTAGCTCTCCTCACTATAAAACATTTGAGGAAACTGCTGAGCTAATAATAACTAGCATTTTTAAACATTTACTCTGTGCCAGGCATTCTTCTATGGGCTTTACGTATATTAATGCACTTTATCCTCCTGGTAACTCCATGAGGTAGATATTAGTGTAGATTAGAAAAATGCAAACATAGTTCATAAAAATTGTTTAAATATACATTGTAAATAAGTGGCAGAACTGAGATTCCAACCCAGGCAATATGATCCAGGTTTCTACAGCCATGATCAAGGGTACATTGTCTTCAGAATTATTGCTGCCTTCTTAAATTGTTAGCCTCTGACCAGTTATGGAGCTCAAGGTCAGAGCTAACTGAGCATAACTGTTTTCTAAAGTTGTTTTCTTTCAAAATCTTTCTCTGCTGTTTACACAGTGCAGCCATTTTACCTTAAAATACACAAATCTGATCATACTACTCCCCAGCAGAAGAGTCCTCCAATAACATCTCCACTGCTTTGGAGATAATACCCAAACACCTGAGCATAAAATGAAAAGCTTTGTATGAGATGGGTCCACTATTCTAGTGTCAGATCTGGGCTTGTTAAAAGCTAGAACCAAAGTAGGTAATTAGGCCACAAGGAAACCCCAAGTGCAGCTACAAGATCTAAGGCTCACTATAACATCTGTGCCCTAAATGCCCTAGAACTTCTCCAAATACATTTTCTCATGCATTACACATGTTTCCTACATGATCTTTCCCCCCTCTTCCTGAAAAATTCTTATTTATCCCAAAGTATTGAGCTAGGTCAAGTGTTGAGCTTGGAGACAAAAGACTCCACTTTGAGCCTCCAGCAGGAATGCTGCTGGCAGCTGGAGGACTTTGGTCCTAAATGACTCCTAAAGTGCTTTGGATGGTATATCACTACATCCATTCAACCTACTACCTTTTAGGGCCTGTAACTGTGCCACAGTTATTGACTTCTGGGTTTTATTTCTTATTGTGTCATGAATGCTTCTCCATTCTGGCCATTGCCTACTACAAGGGTGTAATTTGAAATATCGCTGTGTCTATAAACATTCCTGTATCTTGCTTCACTCCACCTTTCTCCTATAGAGAATTATTATTTCTCTTTTCTGTGTCCCCATGTTATTTTATTGATACTTCTTCTAGTACTTACCTCATTGTGTAATGATTCATACTCACATGCCTCTCTTCCCTTACTCAACTATTAGCACCTTAAGGGTAGGGTATCTGATTTGTTCCTATTTGTAACCAGCTCAGTATCTGGCTGATAGTAGATGATCATAAATGTTTAATGAATAAACTAATAAATGTAGCTTAAAGCAGTGACTGTCTACCTCATCATCAATTGGTGGAGCAGACTGAACAGCCAACTGTATGAACAAAAGCCATCAAGCATGTCCAACAAAAGTGACTGAGTGTGTATAGGGAGGCAGTAAAGTAAACAATATCTCAAGGGTCACAGCTGTTTCACTCTGCCTTTCAGCTAAGAAATGCCATGATTTACTTTCTGCTCTTGCCAAGGATGAAGAAATAAAGTCATAAACAAAAAGTGAAGGAGTGAGGAATTACTCAGTTTGGATGGACAGGTCAATCTGTTTGCCCACCTGTGGCCAAGCAAGTACAATCAAAGAATAATATACTTTCTTTTTCTGTCCCCATTTCAATCTTTATTCTTTTAACAAAAATGAAGGGATCTTAAATGAGAAATGTAGTTTCAAACTCAATATCACTATCAAAATTGATTTTATAGACAGAATTGGGTATCCCCAACATTGTAGGGACTGTTTCAAAATTTCTGCCCCCAATACTACCCTTCTTGCTTCAGGTTGCTAAACTCTAACAGTGCTCCTGTGTAATAACTATTTCACAGGGATTTTAGGAGGATTTAACAGATTAAGAATTGACAAATGTAGAAACCCTTAAGATAGTACGCATGGCATGTGCCTAATAAATATTTTTATTTTATTTATTTTCCTGTAACAGTTTAAGTTCTATAACAAATTATGTGTGTGTGTGGAAGGTTTGGAGGAATAAGGTCAATATGGCAGTTTGTATGTATTTTGTTTTGGAAATTTTTTATTTATTAAAGTAACATAGATACATAGTAAAACTTCAAACAGTATAAAGCAATATTAAATGTCCTCCTCTCCCCAAACCTGCTGTTAGCATGGTTATTCTAAACCACATGCTGAAATTTATTTCTTTCCAATGTGTCAATTTTAAATACCGACTATAAACTTGCCTATGAAAGATTAAGAATTTATTTATCTTATTTCATCCCTACTAATTTTATTTATATGAGTACTTAATTCTTCAATTGGTTTCATTTTTATCTTTAGGTTTTATATATACACTCATGTGTATACATACATATATATACACATATATACATATATTACTATTTTTGTCATCATATACTTTATTCCTTGATATCTACCATGTAAATAATTATAAATTTGAAGAACCTCATGCCCAGTGATTTTCAGGTAAACTAACTCATTGGTGGGCAGGGTAATGGGGCTGATGTAGTGTTGCCTATTTCTGTGGCTAATTTCAAGCTACTATCCTGACTGTACATTCCCTTTTATAATTACAGTCATATTCAATGTTTTTCCTGTGGTTTGATGTTTTTAAAAAATCAATAAGCTGCATTTATAAAATTATGCTTATGCAAATGTTATTCAATATAGAACCAAATATTATGATTTCTCATAGAGAAAGAAACATAATCCTGATAGGAAATAAAGTAGATCATCAAATAAACTAGAATTTTCAAGTTCTAATTGTATTTTAGAAATAATTAAATCTAGGGGCACCTGGGTGGCTCAGTCGGTTAAGCAGTTGACTTCAGCTCAGGTCCTGATCTCACAGTTCATGGGTTCCGCCCCACGTCGGGCTCTGTGGTGACAGCTCAGAACCTGAAGCCTGCTTTGGATTCTGTGTCTCCCTCTCTCTCTGTTCCTCCCCTGCTCAAACTCTGTATCTGTCTCTGAAAAATAAATAAATGTGAAAGAAAGAAGGAAAGAAAGAAAGAAAGAAAGAAAGAAAGAAAGAAAGAAAGAAAGAAAGAAAGAAAGAATTAAATCTATCATTCTGAAGGAGGAGGTGATTCTTCCAAAATTGAAAAATGAAAATACAAGGTAGCAGGAACAACAGATAACAGAAAATGTGTGCTACCTTTTACACAGTTTTGATTACAGAAGCATGCTGTCTTGCAAAACACTTTGGAGGACATCCAGAAGTCTTCACATTATTAAGGGTTACCACCAAAAAGAGAACAGACAGAAAATTATTTCCTGCTCATATTAAAATGACCCTACAAAGGAAACAACCAGAAAAATGGACCTAGATTCCTAGCAGGAATTTGAGTGATGTGAAACGAAGTGGAGACAGATTTGTGGTTTTGTATAAGCATGTAAAATCAAGCCTTCTTGCATGAGAAATTATTGGCAACTGCAGACTTGTTGCTTCTCCAAGTACATGTAAATACTCAGATGCAAAATTGCCTGTCTTCTCTGACTCATATTTTCTGCTGGTTTCCACCATTTGTTGGAATAATGCAAGTTTTTGTGGTAATTAAAATGTTTTATTTCTTCACTGTTCAATTTTCTTCATTCATTCATTCATTCATTCAACAGTAGTCACTAGCCACAGGTGGCTATGAAGCAACTAGGAAAGAAATATTTAACTTTATGTAATTTTAATTCCATTTTCGTGAAAAGCCACATGTGACTAGTTGACTATGTACTGGCAGTGCAGTTCTTACAAAAGCTATAGACAAAGGAAAGACAGAGATGACTCCACTGGGGACTCTACAGTTTGGCCTGGGAATGAAACAATCTGCTCATCTCTTACTTAGAAAGTCCTCTTTGGTCTGGAGGTCTGGGTCACATGGGAGAAAATAAGAGAGTCGGCAATTTAGTGACATTAAATCTGTGCTACAGGAGGCTGAATATTCTAACCATGAAAATCAAATCATTTCATTCTCTTTCTTGCTCAGTGTCATGATACATTTTGTGTTGGGTCATATTTGGGCTTTGATGTTCTTGCATGTATCCCTTTGTTATTTCTGGAGATTCTAAATGCTTTTGCTTTACCTGCTGGGCACAAGAACCATATGCCTTCAAACTGTTAAGAGCTTCCAGCTGATTTTTTAATGACATATTTTTTGTTTGTTTGTTTGTTTTAATGTTATATGTTTAATGGACTCCACTTTTCATGAAGATCCTGTGAATTCCTACACTCATTTCAGCCTCTGCTTTCTTTACCTGCTCAATAGCTGACATCTTGGGTTTTCTTGTCATATTCTTGAATTCATTCATTCATACATTCAATAAATATTTGTTGAATGCCTACTAAATGCCAGATACTTTCATAAATATTGGGAAATCAGCAGTGAACAAAACCAAGTCCCTGAACTCATATTCCATTAAGGGGAGCTACCAGGGTAAACAAATAAATAAAAATAATATACCAGGCAGGGAAAATAAAGCAGAGTAAGGGGGATAGAGAATGCTGTGAATGGAAAAAGGTATGTTGCTATTTTACAGGTTGGTCGTGAAAGGCTTTAAGATGGCATTTAGCACAGAGGCCTAAAAGGAGAAAGAAGAAAGCCATGTGAATATTAGGTAAAGAACATAGCCCAGCAGAGGGAACTGCAAATGCAAATGTTCCCAGGTGAGATTTGTGGGCGTGATTAGTTGAGCTCTTTGTCCATGGAAAGGGTTTGTCAACCTGTCCTAATCTGTCCTAATCTGTGTGAATGGGAGAGCACAGGCAGGACACCTTTTAAAGAAGGTTTTAACCCTAGGGCAGGAACACCTTTGTTTGAGAAGGAAGATCATAACTGCATGCTGATTCAGTGTGTGTGTGTGTGTGTGTGTGTGTGTGTGTGTGTGTGTGTGTTAGAGGAGGGTGATGTAAGAAAAGTCACCTGGCTGTCTGGCAACAGTTCTTTAATTACTTGGACTTCTCCATCATGACCCAGTTGAATTCTGGATTCACAGTTTCCTCTGCAACCACAGGTTTTCTTTGTGTTCTAGACTATGCTTTCTCGGTTCTGGTTTATCAAACAAAAGAATTCATACTGCTTTTCATATTATAAAAAATGCCTCAGTATATGTATTTGCTGATGTCTTCATTTTCAGATTGGGGCTATATATAGGTTATTCTCTACTAACAATTTTAATAGGATTTTGGAAGGAAAGTAAGTTTACGTAGCACCTCAAACTTGAAATCAGAATTCTTATGGGCTGTTGTGGCTGGAGTCCAAGACAGAGCAGACTGTATGGGATAGTCCTGAGTAGGCCATCACAGGAGGAAACTATTAGAGATCAGTCTTTATTTCTATGTTCTGAGACTCTTACTATGTGAAGATGGCAGTAACTGGGCTGTTATGGTTTTGTTATTGGTAGTATGCTAAAATTTGGTATCGTAAGACTATAAATCAGGGGCCTCACAGACTGAGTGACTTGTGGAGGGTCCATACGAAGGTAAGATAATAGATAAGGTTGGGGATACAGACATCAGTAACAATGGCTTATCAACATCAGCATTAAATGGGTATTTCCCTCAAAATACAAAGACATCTCAAGTGAGAAAGTGTGTTCTAAAGAGTCTGGGTGTATAGTTTAACAAGATTATGTTTTAATGTCTTTTCCTCATCTTTCCTAAAATGGGAGGGATCTTGAGGAAGGCTAGTCTTGTAGTTAAAAGTGAAGACTCCAGAGCCATATTTAGAGGGGTTGAAATCTATCAGTTAAATGCAATAACATGTTAAATAAGCAGTAGCCTGCAGACCTGAAACACTGGGAGCCAGAAATGGCTCAATTAAATAAATGTGTACTGATTATCATTATGTGGCAGGCCCTGTGCTGGTCCCTGGGGCCAGCGAGACAGGAAATGTATTTTTCTGTATATAGGGACTTCACAGCTGGATAGGGAAATGGTAGCATAAAGAAATGATTACTACTGTCTAAATTTTCTAGGTCAAATTCAAGAATAAAGATATGATGTCAAAATCATATAAATGTAACTTCACCATTAGAATATGAGCTATCTTACATGTATGTTAAACTATGCTTTCAAATCACACATCAGAAGCTATGTAACTCAGAAAAGTGCTAGTACATGATAGGAATAAATGGAACTGAATTAAAATGTAAGAGACCATTAACAGTATTACTAACAAATTTGATAACATAGTGAAAATATCCTAAATACTAAAATAAAGGACGTAATTTAGAGAATTCCCCCTCACTTTACAAATAAAGAAACTGTAACCTGGAGACTTATCTGGGAAAGACCTAGAATGTAAGGCTAGATGCAAACTTTCAGTCAGAAGTTCTTTTCTACTGTAGGTGAATGATAAAAAAAAATCTCAGATAAGTCTCCCACAGCACACACAAAGGCACAGAAATTAATTTTATCAAGTCACAGCACCCATAATAATAGGAAGTTCCACTTCTCTTGACTTCTTTCATTTTAACCAATTATCCATTGATTCAAAAATATGAAGAGAGGTGTCTATTCCAGACCCTAAACTAAATGCTGGAGATGTAACTGTTGCCCTCATAGAATTCATGGTCTAGTAGGGAACATAGCTGAAAACAGTATAATAATAATATATTATTATAATATAAATATGCTATAATTATAATTTTTACAGTTATATGCACCCACACATATATATACATATATATGTATAGTGTATATATGTATAACAAATAATATAATTGCCATGTAACTATAAAAAGAAATTATTACTCTATATGTATCATGGAAAAAAGGACCGAGGGTAATTGTGTAGCCAGTAAAGGTTGTAAAGAGGTTCCCTTGATCATGTTGCTGAAGAATGAGTAGGATCCTTCAAGGGGTCCTGGGAGGCAGCTAACCTGGGTGAATGTGCCTTCCTTCACATGTTTTCATAAGCTTATCTCAACATGAAGGGATTCAGAGGTCTAATTTTGCCACCTCCTGGGCTCCACTTGCTGTTCTACTCACTGAGACACTTGTTCTTGACTTGTGCACTTGAAACACTGCCTCAGCTCTACCATTTGCTATTTTCCTGGCTGCAAAGTGATGGGGGTGTTGGATTTATATCATTGCTACTTTTATCTATTTACATATTTTTCTGCTCACTAGGAATGGGGTTGTGATGGATAGGAAGTCAGTTAAACTTTACTAAAAATGTGCTGTGGAGAATTGGCTATATTTTTTTGCTGTTAAAAAGGGGAGGAGATGGAGCACCTGGATGGCTCAGTCAATTGAGTGTTGGACTCTTGATTTGGCACAGGTCACAATCTCCCAGTTCATGGGATCAAGCCCCACATCAGGCTCTGCACTGATGGCATGGAGCCTGTTTGGGATACTTTCCATCTCTCTTTCTCTCTCTCTCTCTCTCTCTCCCTCCCTCCCTCCCTCCCTCTCCCCTGCTCTCTCTCTTGTTCTTAAAATAAATAAACAAATAAGGAGAACTACAAGGTACTCAGCCTTTGGGAATATGGCTTACAAATAAACTTTCCATTGCAAATATCCCCACTCCTTCTTCAGGAGAGAAATCAGAATGGAAGACATGATCCCAGTTGCAAGCTCACTTGAAACTATAAAATGTGCCTGTTGCAATAAACTCAGACTACTCAAGATGGGAGAGTGATTATTTTGAAAGGGGAGAATTTCATTTTAAAATGAGTATTGATTTCTTTTATTATTAGAACAAAACATGCACACTGAGTATAATACAGAAAATTATAAGAAGGAAAGCAAAATTACCCAGCAATCCCATCTTCCTGGGTTAGTTACATAGATAACATTGTGGAATATTTTCTTAACATCTTTCTACTAATTATATGACATTATATTTGGAAGAAAAAATAAGCCACTTGACATATTGAAGTTTTTTAATAGAATCCAGTTCTAATAGTAAAAAGCTTTGTTATATTTTCTATTTCATTTGCTCAAATTATCTTCCCTTCTTTGGATTTTCTGAGCAGTAAGCAGAAGCTACTTCCTTTCTCTTTCCAATGCATTTCTGTCACTATTTTCTCAGTTCACTTTTCCCCTCTTTCTCTAAGCTTGTGATCATCATGTTACTCTGCATCTTTCAGGTTTCTGTATTTGTCTTCCATTATACCTCAGTTGAGTCGAAACTCTCTCCTACTAGAAGAATTTTCATAAAACAATATTAACAATAAGATAGAGAATTGATATTTGAACCTGACTAAATTAGCCTCTTCTTAGAATATTACAACAATGAACGAGAACAAGGGCATATAGAGCTTTTGGATTGCTATATTACAGAGAGATATATAGTACCAATTATTTAAATCTTGGGTAACCTTACACTTTTAGATCAAAGGACAGGTGAAAATTTAGCTCTACCTCAGTGGGATACCATCTTGAGATAGAAAAATAGAAAAGGAAAAATGGTAAGTAGTTGGAAATACAAATATACATAAAATAGGAGAATTCCTGGAAAGCTACAAATGCTTCAGATAAAGAGTCCTCATTAAATCACTGAGTAAAACATTATTCATGCTGTTGTGATTAGGGTAACCTTAGGTGTAGCACTCTTCAGAGAACTTATCGTTAATAAAACCATAATGGTGAGGTTGTTAACTAGAAATTATCATATTAGTTATTTCTGAGTTTGGCATATCAGAGTCTGGGCCATGCTTCTAAAACAATGATTAACAAATAGTGTGTTCAACAAATATTTGTTGAACAAATGAATGAATACTGTATTGAATTTGGAAGTGTTTGATCACTTGTAAGATTGAGTCTATAGGAGGCAGAATTAATAGTCAGCATTGAAGTTTGCTACAAGTATCAGCAATAAGACAACCCTCATTGTCATTTCAAAGTGTAGGAACAAAAGTCAGGACAATACTAAATAATAAACTAAAATTGAGTGGCTAGGATGCTGGAGGCAGGAGTAGAGCCAACTTCTGGGGGAAAATAAGATGGTAGGATCCCCACAGTATTGAAGATATCAAATGGTCACACTGTGTACTTCAGCCAAGCACAATGCCAGGAACAGATTGCTGCTCAGTAAGTAAGATTTGTTAAGTGGGTGAATAATGAACTCTAACCCAGAAGAGTGGGTGGGCACCCACATAAGAGTGTATGGGTGTGGGGGGGTGTGTACTCAGATATATCAGTCACAAGGCAGCAAGGGACCTAATGAGTAATTGTTGTTACAGCAATTTTCATAGGTTTAGTTATGCATACAAAAGATTTCACCTTAGACTACCTCAAATGGCCTACTATCTCCTCACAGACACTGACAGAATCGATTCCAATCACTTGGGGTAATATCGATAGACTTCACCCCAAAGCAGAAATAGTGCATGGTCTACTTATTTAAACAGTTTTACCTTGTAAAAATTCAAGATTTAAGAAAGAAATGGTGCAAGTAGTATTTGTGGGGTTTTTTTCTTTTTCTTTTCTATAACATTGAGCAGTAGGCTCAAGGGATAGTACAGATTGGTATTATTTTCACTTTATGAATTGGTCTTTACAAAAATCTATGGGGTCAGTTTTATATCCCCTTTATTAGTTGGAAAAATTGGTGTTCATTGGTGAACTCAATGCTTTCCAAACTTTATGAGAATCAGAAAATCTTGTTAAAATGCAGATTCTGATCCAGCAGGCTCTTGTGGCATGGGTGTATGTATTTTTTTTTCTAATTTTTATTTATTTATTTATTTTAAGAGAGATAGAAAGAGAGAATGCAAGTGGGAGAGAGGCAGAGAGAGAGAGAGAGAGAGAATATCCCAACCAGGCTCCACACTGTTAGTGCAGAGCTCAATGATAGGCTAGATCCCATGAACTGTGAGATCATGACCTGAGCCAAAAATCAAGACTCAGACACTTAACCGACTGAGCCACTCAGGCACCCCTGGGTGTATGTATTTCTGTGAAGCTACCAGGTGATGCTTTGTAGCTGGTCCAACTACCTTCCTTGAAGTAACAAATAACTAAGAGACTCACTCAAGGTGACAAAGCTAAAAATGTTAGGACCAAGATTTGAACTAAGCTCTTCTTATGGTAAATCTGAGACCAAAAACCATGGAGTTAGAATTCTGTTTCCCATAAGATAAGAAAACAAAGATTAATGAGAACCTATCACCTTCTTGACACTGTCTCACACCCTTTGAGCAGGAGAGAAAATCCTAATTACTCTGATAGGAGTCAGGAGACTGTAATAGGAAACCTACTCTTCTTTCCTTGAGATATTTTCCAATAAAACTTCCAGATTTCACTTGCTATTATTGATTAACCTGCTCTTGTCAAAGTTGTCAATGATTTCCTTGATTTTAAAAACAATGGACATTTTTTTGAACTTGACAACTCAGAAGTATTTGACACTGAAGATCATTCCTTTTCCTCCTCCCTTGATGTCTGTTTTAATGCTCCATTTGTGTTTTACCTCTCTGGCTGCTGCTTCCTAGTTTCCTGTGTAGGGTCCTTTTCATCTGCCCCTCTTTCTTGTGTTTCCTGAGTATTGGTTCTTGGACCCAGCCTTATTTTACTTTGACCTCTTTCCCTATGGGATCAATGTTTAACCCTTCCATAGAATTCAACTTTCACCTTCAAGTTTTAACCTCCAGATTATACCTTTAGCTTAGATCTTTATACTCCAGATCTTTATACTTATTAAATATCTATAGCCCAATTTATACTTATTAAATATCTATAGCCCAAAACTAAACTGAATTAACTCATCTTTTTCCCTTAAATTATTTTTTTAATTGTGTCATATCTTTGGTAAATCCATCCACCTGGTTGCCCTCTTCACTTCCTCTTTTACTTCCTACATTCACTTCCCTTCCCTCTTACTTCCTACATTTAATCTAATTTTATAGATTGATTCTCCTAAATGGCTTTCAAATAACTTTCATCTCTGCACTTGCACAACATCTGCCTATTTCAGATTCATATCTCATTCCTTGATCATTGACAAACCCTTCTAACCTCTGGCCTTATTTCTTCCTAATCCATTTTCCACACTACTTCTAGAATAATCATTCTAAAATACTAATGTTATTGTGTCACAATCTTGCTTAAAGTGTTTCCCTTTGTTTTAGTATAGTTGGTAAATTCCTTAAGTAACATTGAAAGTACAATATGTCCCTTTCTACTTTTCCTGATCATTGCCCATCATTGATATCCTTCTCCTTATGAACAAGACCATAAGCGTCCTGGCCTACTTTTAGTTTCTCCATAAGGCATGCTTTGTCATATATTTATGCCTTTCTGCTATCAATCTTTTTAGAACCACCAGAACACTCAATGGCCATTTTCCAAGCTAACCTCAATGTTCCCTCTATGACACCACCTCTTCAAGGAAACTTTCCATAATTCTTTCAGGCTAGGTGTTCTCCTCTTATATGTACTAACATAGCACCCTGGTTTATATCTTAGTACTGACTACACTGTATTATTTATTTGAGTCCTTTTAGAGTATGAGGATTCTGAGGACAGCAATTGTGTCTTCACTTCTGAATAACCAGAACAATGGACAGAGCCTGGAAGTTCAATTAACTTTTGCTGATGAGTGATGTTGGGAAAAAGCCACTTTCTTGACTAATTAGTCAAGGGTTTCCTTTCAATGTTTCACCGTTTTGCAGGAATCATACATTCTAAAATCACAGATCTTAATGAGTGATTTAAGCTTAATTTCTTTAAGCTTATGAGCTTAATTTCTTTAAGCAGTACATGACCAGACACATCCTGTTAAAAACATTCAATAGTAAATGACTCTCACTAGAAAATATCATTTTATCATTTACAAGAGGTCTAATTATCACACTGACAAGAAGATTAGACTGGGTTTCCTTCACTCTTAACTTTTACCCAGTAGCACACTCTTGGCAAAGGGAGTGAATGGATCTCAGACTAGTTGCTTTAACTCCTTTCTCCCTAACTTTATATCAGGATGGAGTGATTCTCTACTCATGATAGAAGGGCAAAATAAATGCCTTGAATGGAGACATAAATGGAGGTGGTGTTCCTGTGGATTGGGGCTTGTTCTTATTTTCCAGAATCTTTTTGGTGAATGCATTTTTATTTTCATAACACAAGCAAAATAGTTAAAATTATCAAATTAACACCGGTTCATTTAAAAAGATTCAAAAAATATAAAGCATTCAGAGAAGAGATAACACAAATCACATATAATCTTACATTTCTGTGATAGATTGTTAAAATTTTGATGTATATCTTTCCAAAATAAATGGGATCACATTATATATGCTGTTATGTATTTTTTGAAATCAATTATGTCATTCATTTACTTTATAACATGTGTCTAAGCATGTTGTCAAATCAAAATTATTGCCATGAAAAAATATTTTATTTCTATTCAAGAGATTTCAAAATGCAGAGTGGCAAATAGAGTAGAATACTAATTACTATATATTAAGGGTGTTATGAAAATTGGAAATTGCCAACCTTATGTTTTTTTTGTATGTTTGTACAAAACATTTTAATTATGTGAAAAATTTATGGAAAGAAAGCTGTGATGTTCAAAATGCTAGCCATTTGCCACATGTGGCTACTTAAATTTAAATTAATTAAAATAAAATAAAATTAATAATTTGTTACTGCAGTTGCACTAGCCAGATTTCAAGTGCTTAATAGCCACATATTACAAGTGCTTCTAGCATTAGAGAGCACAGATATAAAATATTTCCATCATCACAGAATGTTCTATTGGGGAGTGTTGGTGCAGAGTTCTAATATATATGTTACAATTTAAGTTTAACAATTTGTTGAGCATCAAGTATGTGTCAGATGTTATGTTAGACACCTTTCGCTTTTCTAGTGGTATTTTACTTAATACTCCCCAAAAGTTGTGGGATAAATAGTTGCCATACCTACTTTTCAAGTTAAAAAAAATGGAGGCTCATGGAAGCAAATTGGCTTGATTGTAAGGGTTGGAAGTCAATTGTAATCCTCATGAAAGTGTACTGATTTGATTAAAAGGGTTGGAAATCAATTATAATCTGTCCAACATCACTGTGTTAGTATCTGGTCAGCTGGGGCACTTGGTCTCATGGTACATAAGCTGCTGATTTCCCATATCAGAATTGCCAGGAAAGTCACCCCTTTGAATTCCATGTTGAGGATCAACTTGGAGACAAGCATCTCCATTCACTCAGTTATTCTTTATGGCCACACTCCCTTTAATTGACCTGGACAGTTGGGCTGTGGCCCTCAGCCATTCTCCTAAGGTCTTAAAACCTAGATTCTCAACATTACTCACAAAACCCATCACAATTTTGTCTGAACTCTCTTGCATCATTTCCCATTCTCTACTTCCCAGCCATGTGCCAGTCATGTCAAGTAATAATTCCCAGAGGAGGTATCATGTTTCCCATGTCTTCAGATAACTCATTCACTTGAACTGAAAGCTTCTTTTACTCTTTTCAACCTATCTAACGATTGATGGTTTTTAATACTCAGCTCAGGTCCTGACTCCCCCTAGATGCTTTGCCTTAACCACAGAATATGACTTAGGAATCCTTCTAATTTAGGATTTCTTATTGTGCCTTGTTATTTTTAATAAATCACACTTACCACAGTGTGATCATTGATTAACTTGTGTGTTTCTCCATTGACTATAATCTCCTTGAGAGTAAGGCTTATATCTTATTCTGCCACAATACCACATATAGGTTTAAATGTTCAATTCTGATAATTAAACAACTTTTTTTCCAGATATGAGATATCATCTGAAGATACAGAAGCAGAAGAAGAGAGAGTCCTCTCTTAGACAAAATATACCTCAAAGGATTAGTCTCCATCTTTCCTTCACATCCCACATCTTCTCTAAATCAGGTAAGGACTGTCACCTGTCTTTGATGGTCCTTATACTAAGATCATCTCTAGGAATACCGTGGCTGCTTGTTTCAGAATATGGGGAAAAAGAGGACAAGCACCATATAGAAGAGCCTGTAGCTGCCCAAGAAGGTACGGCCAGCACACTTTTCTCATAACTTTGTCCCCTTCCAAGGCTGGAGGTGGAGCTCTTTTCACGTGCTTCAGAGGGAAGCTTCTTCTTCCCATCCCCCAACTGCCAGCCATGCTGTCTGAATCATTTGAGAAGTCCTCTCCACTCCTTCATTAACTCTCCTATGTGCCATATGGGGCTGGCTTGTGGTGACACCTGCCATAATGTGTCATCAGCTGACAGGCAATCACTTCGTAGAGGGTATTGCTCTGCTACAGAACACACATCAGATTGACACACTGCCTCTCCCTGATAGGGAAGAACAATTCTTCTACATCCTCAGGTAAAAAAAAAAAGTGGTATAAAATGCCAGGCTCCTGTAGCAATATGATGTGCATAGGGACATTATAAACAGGAGAGTTTTTATAACTGTCATTCATCTTCCTGGCCTTGAGATGTGTGACATGGTTGTGATAATCACTTGCCCTCATCTCAAGCATATTCATTTATCCATGCATTTATTTATTCATGTATTCAACAAATTTGGGGGGTACTTTCTAAGATTTAGGTACTTGCTGGAAGCTCCAAGGGGATACAGGGGTAAACAAAACATGGTCCCTGACATTAAGAACATCTCATTCAAGCAGGAGACACAAGCACATAAACATGATTATAATGTAATGAGACAGGGGCTTGTAAAAGAGTCAGACATGAAGCACTGTCAGGCAGAGCACAATGGAAAGAGCCATTTATGAAGCCTGAGGGAATCAGGGAATGTTTCAAGGAGAAATGAAATAGGAGTTGATTTTTGAAGTAAAATGACATTTCATGCGAGCTGGGTAAGGAAGTCCTTCCTGGCAGTGGCAATAACAGGTGCAGAGGAGGTAGGTGTAAAGGGGTGTGAACCACAGTGCTCTGTGGCTAGAGCATGAGATAAGCAAGTGAGAGTACAAGGAGATGGCATCAGACATGCCTTTAGGGAACATAGTATGTAAGGCCTTTGACAGTCTCATGTTGACAGTGGCTGGTCATCAGCTATTTAGTCAGGGTGGAGCACAGAGATTTTAAGGTGAATACTTTCCAACTGAATCAGGAAAATAATAGGCTTTTAAAACTTCTGTAGTTCCCCCTTGTTTATTTTTATCTTTTTCTGTATGTGTTTTCATAATGATTAAAAACTCTAAAATACACACATAAAAGTCCTGGTGGTTTACTTTTGTGAGTAGCATGAGAAGAGGGGAGCTTGGGAGACTAGATCTCACTTCATAGGGTAAGGCAGTTCACAGCAGCATAACAGAAAAAAAAAAGAACAAGGAAGGAAGGAAAGCTGAGAACCATGGCGTTAGTGGAGTAAGGGAAGACGGGTCCCAGAGACACCAATCTGAGACAGAGAAGTGGTCAAGTGTACTTGTAGCCTAACTGGCTGATCCCTCTCCCAGGGAAGGCTGATCTGGTGTCAAGGGACTATTGCAGGGTAAGGGTCTAGAGGGCATGCAATGCATATATGAGGAAAAAGCCATGAGGTGAGGTTAGAGAGACATGGAAAACACTAGAAATGGCAGACCCATCTAAGCGGGTACAGGTTGATTGCTTTGCTAATTGTGTATTTGCTTAGACAAGATATGCCCAGTAAAACTTGTGTATGGGCATAGAGAGGTGGATAAGAAATCTATTATCAATAAGATAACCACGTGGGTCTTCCTTTTGTCCCCGAAAAGATATGGCCAACCCTAAAAGGTAGGGAGGCTGTCTAAGATTATGCCAGGTGCTAGCAGCAAAGGTATGGAGATCAGACAGGAAGGAATAAGTCTAAATCTCAGCTCTACTGCCAAATTATGAAATAGGCATGAAAATACCTTTCAGCATGATTGAGACGACTATCTGAAATAATGTATGTAAAATATTTAGACCATTTCCAGGCTTTCAAAGAATGGAGCTGTTATTTTACACAGTTTGTATGTTTTCTATGTAGCACAGTACTGGGCCTTCAAGAAACTTAGAAATATTCCTTGGCATGACTTCTCTTGGTTTGCAAGTGCACTGGAAGTTTAAATTAATCTTTTGCAAGTATAAGGCACACAAAGAGTTATCACCGGTTGGTATTGAAGGAGACAGTCATTTGTCAGTAATATTGACCCAAGGAAAACCAGTCAGGTGTAAAGAGGCATCACTTTGAATTGATGTGACAAATGAAGCTCCATCATTTGAATGAGGAGACAGTAATAGGGTCACTGGATCTTGTGGGCCTAATCTGACACATAGTTAAATAGTCATTGCAATCCCAACACACAAGATTCCTTAGTCATCTGTACAGTTAGGAGTTGGGGATATGGGTCGCTGCTAAGAGTAGAGGTAAAATTTGTGCACCTCGGGCATGAAAACCTGAAATAGAATGACTACTTAGAAACAAACTGAAGGATTTGAAAAAGGCAGTAAATAGGTATCAATGTCCCAACAAAAA
Organism: Acinonyx jubatus; assembly: GCF_027475565.1. Taxonomy (NCBI): domain Eukaryota; kingdom Metazoa; phylum Chordata; class Mammalia; order Carnivora; family Felidae; genus Acinonyx; species Acinonyx jubatus. The sequence continues at coordinate 28,410,342 of NC_069391.1, forward strand.
TATTAGTACACTTAAAACTATTTCTTTGAATATATACATCACTTATCTGTTAAAATGATTCGCTGATAAAACTTAAGTGTCCATCTCTGAAAGCCAGCAAATCTTATTTAAATTTAACCAAGAGCAGGCAACATTTTGACAAGCTTCTGTTCTTCCTTCAGCATTCAAGCTTATGTTTAATTCAGTGTTTCATCATTTGCAATGAAATAAACTTCTTCATGCTATGAAAAATTTACAAAATGTGAAGCAAAGAGAGTGTATTTCAGGTACACAATGATATTAGCTGCTCAAAAAAAATTGTTCATGTAAGGCATGAACTTACACTTGTGTATTGAAGAGGGAGATAGGAGATAATATTAGAAGCTAAAGAAACAGAAAAGTGTATATTCAATTTCCAGAACCCCATATACAAATTGGAGTCTCATTGTCTGCCCAGCATTGTTCTAGAGACTGTGTAGATAGTGCACCTCCAATCTGCTGGTTTCCCCTGCCTCCTTTCTCTCACCCGCAATTCTGCCACAGTAATATGAATAAAATGAATATTTATGAAATTAATATGTAGTTCTAACATCGAATTTTAACTTCTTATGGTCCCCCTCCTTTCTTCTCCTTCTCCTCTTTGTCCTCCCTCTCCCCCTCTCTCCCACCCCTTGCAGCAGCAGGAAGCTGTGAACTCTGGGAGAAGTTCAGCTGTAGTCAGCTCCACCACCATCAGTAGTGAATGCTCTCCTGGCTTCATTAACACCACCTCGTTTCTGTTCTTACAGTCCTAGGAACTTCCCATAGTTTCTAATCTCAGTATTACTTCCTCTTCCCTTTTACTTTCTCAACTCTTCAAGCACTTTGGAAACATGTACTCTCTGTCAAAGTACCTCTATTCGAAATACACAGTGTGGTTTCTATTTTTCTCATTGGACCCAGATTAACTCAAGGCCTTATTAGCCCATGAGTATACATGAAGTCAGAGTAGCAATCATAACACAAAATATGTCTTTCCTATCATCTACTCATGCAGATCTTCGCCACCTGCCACATTTCTCTCACTCAAGTGTAATGAGGGTCAATAGGTAGATCTCCTGTGTGCCAATTTGGTTGAGCAGAACCACTACATTGCTGAGTGTTCTGGGCGTCTGCCACCTCCTATCATGCCTCCCAGTCTCCATCATCTGTTGGAGCCTTCCTGGGTACTGCCACTCGTGCCAAAGTACTGCCATATGCTCCTCTGCATAAAACATCATGTCTTTTCACATGGGAACAAAGCAACATTACTTGTGTCGCTGGAAATGAGACTCCCTCACAAAAATAACTCCTTCAACTCTGGTCTAAAACCCCAAGTTGGCATAGAGGAAGTGATAATTGAGGGTGCTGAGCGAGACCTGTGGGGCACCTAGCTAAATCTCAGTCTATCGTTCAGTGAGATATGGTTGCATGGTCATCTCTCCAGAAATGAGTAGCTGAGAGGGAGGCCATGTGATGGGGTCTCAGAGGTGATGATCTCAGGTAGCCTAGGGGCGGACAAGGGCAGTGGCACTGAGAAATGACAGGCACATGTTTTTAAACAAATAATATATAAATGAATTGAATTTTAAAATGCACCCCCACACCTCCAAAGTTATTCTTCATTAAACACTTTGGAACTCTTCATTGAGCTCCAGCAAGAGTTATTCCTGACCTCATGTGGCACCAAGGTAGCCACCAGGCCTTCCTGCTTGGAGAGATAAGGATGTGTGGTGCAGAGATTCAATTTCAGGGAAAAAAAGAATTAACAAAATTTTTTCTCTAACCAATAAGAATTTGTGAGAAATCAAAATGTTAACAATTATGTTTGAAAACAGTTTTTGCCAGAAAGTTTTTTATTGAGATATATTTTATATACAATAAATGTACTCATTTTCAGTATAGAGTTCAATGAACTTTGGCAAATGCATATAGAACAGTGGAATCACCTCCAAAAGTTCCTTCATTCCCTTCCCAGTAATTCTCCCTCAATATAATAACTAGTCTGATTTCCTTCACTTTATATTAGGTTTTCCTGGCTTAGAATTTCATACACATGAAAAAATACAGTATTTCTCTTTTGTGTCTGGCTTCTTTCACCCAACCTTATGTCTATAAGATTCATAAACAGAGAAAGTAGTTTGTTCTCTTTCATTGTTAGGAGTATTCCATGATCCCATTGTTGTGTGTCTTTGTCAGTTCTTAATTAGACACCTGGGCTATTCCCATTTTTTTTGCTATTATGCATAAAACTAATATAAAAAAGTGAAAAGAAATAAAAAAGAAAAGCCCTATATTAGAGTACAAGCTACGCTGGTAGGACGAAACAATCCCAATGCATCGTGGTTTCTGCGTGATAGAAGCTTATTTCTGCTGATGTACATTCTAGAAGTGAAGAGCCCAGGGCTGAGGGTGGCTTTGTTCCCCCCAGGTTGATGGACTATCTCTGCCATCCTCAAAACATGACTTTGATCTTTATATCTGAGGTGGCCATCCAATCATTGCCATTTCCCAGACAAAGGAAAAAGGAAGAGAGTATCCAAAATAAGAGGCTTTGCTTAAGAAAGTGACTGGAGGTTATATTATGGACATCACAGCTGCATATATCCCATTAGCTGGAACTAATTCACGTGTCTACTCCTATTACAGCAGAGGCTGGGAAATTTGTCTCCAGCTGGACAACCAAATGCCCAGTTAAAAGTTTGGGGCTCAGGGAACACATGCAGATATGTGGGTTGTGGTCTGAAAAAGCGTGCCCTGCTGATAAGCTAGGGGAGCTGATATCCAACCCATGCTCTGCTCATCAAGACAGTGAGTCCCAGTCTATCTTCTTCACACAAAACTTTGACAAGTTCTGTGTCCACAGAGCTGTCTCTGCCCCAAGGGCAACCTTTTTCTGATTTGTACAAGGTACCTATTTAGGCTAAGTGGCAGTCCTGGAAACTCCTAATAGAAGATATTAACAGCCCATACCAGAGACTCTCTCTCTGTGGGGTTCATATCCAATTCTTGGGACTGGGCAAAATAGGAAGAAGTTAGGAATAAACACCATCCTTTGTTTTGCAGCTTTCTCTCTCTCCTATGTGAGTGCCACACCAAAATGTTCCTGTTTCAACCTAAGATAGGAGCTTGGCTAAAAATTAGCAGGGGCGCCTGGGTGGCTCAGTCAGTTAAACATCGAACTTTGGCTCAGGTCATGATGTCCTGTTCATTTGGGTTCGAGTCCTGCATCAGGCTCTGTGCTGACATCTTGGAGTCTGGAGACTGCTTTGGATTCTGTGTCTCCCTTTCTCTCTGCCCCACCCCTGCTCATGCTCTGTTTCTCTCTCTCTCTCAAATAAATACACATTAAAATTTTTTTTAATTACTTTTTGCAGATTGAGTACCTCTGATATCTTCCCCGCTATTTCATTCATATCCTTTATCCTCACTATATATTACATACAAGGAAACTGAGACTCAGAGATTTTGGGTAAATTAACTAGGAGCGTATAGCTAGTAGGCAATTAGATATGAATTTGGTCCCAGGTCTATCTGACTCAAAAGCCATTGCTTATTTTATTATACTGCCTATTAAGTTACAAGCACTGGTACCTTGTGATAAAAAATGAACTACTTGTAATATGAACCTTTTTAATAGAGAGGTTTCAGGAAACAGGACATCACCAGGGCCACACTGTCATTGTGGTTTACACTTCCCATGAACTCTTTCCAATAAACATTTCATTTAAATTTAATAAAGTAGTTAATAAAGCCATAAAGGTTAATTACTAGTTAAGGGAAAAATATGACTTCACTTTGGTGAACATGTGAAAAATGAATCAACTTCGTTTTGCAGTTAACCCAGGATTATACAGGCAATAAAGCATGATTATGGATTTAACATGTTAATTCCCAGTAGATTTAATAGCGGTGTTATGAAGTACATGACCAATCGCTAACCCATCTGACAAGACTTCAGACAGCTCTAATCAAGATTAAATCACTTGGCCCACATGTGGATGCAATATATCTTTCAGGATGAAATGACTATAATTTGTCATCATGGAGTTATTATAAATGCTGATAGGATGAAAAGTGGAGAAGGGAAAGTGGGGAACGCAATCTATGATCTCAATCTGACACCTCACTTTGGTAGCCATTTTTTGAAAAAAATAAACTTTAATTTTTTTCATAGCTTAAAGATTCTCTCTAGGGATGGCTCTAGTGGTTCATGATTTACTTATAATTTGTAGAATAAAGCAAAGCATCCACATCCCTTAAAATATTTTGCCTTTCCAAAAATAGACCATTGGCAGAGTCAGCTCTTTGTAGCACTAATATCCTACATTCAACATCTCTTTCTGTTTCATCAGTGTTGCTTTAATTCTTGAGAAACAGAATCCTAAATAATAGTATATTATGTTAATCACGGATTGTACTACCTGGTTACCATAAAGGAAAAATGGTACGTTGTTTTCATTACTTGAAGGTTAGCAATAGGGATCTGAAAATGATGGGCCCTGGGCCAAATCTAGCCCACCGACTATTTTTGTATATGAAGTTTTATTGGTACTTAGCCACACTCTTTCAATTATGTAGCATCTTTGGTTGCTTTCGTGCTACAATGACAGAGATAACTAGTTGTTACAGAGACCATATTCCTACAAAGCCAAAACTATTTGCTGTCTGAAACATGGTTATTTTTAGGGCCATCTGTCTCTCCCATTCATATCATGCATTTTAGACTTTGGTTCCCAATTTCCTTAAAGTCTCACATCAAAACTTCTCCCTCATAGTAGTGAGAATATAGGAACATGTGTTCTAATGAACAACGGGTGCTTAAAAATGTGAATTCATTGCTCCTTGTCCAACATGTTGCTGTTGTTTTAACAGGAGACAGTACAGTGTGATGGTTAAGAGCATGGACATTAGCTTCATACTGTTTGGAGTGAGAGCCAGCTCTCCCACTATTATCTGTATAACCTTGGGCAAGTACCTTAAGTCCTTTGTGCCTCAGTTTTTTTATCTGTAAAATAAGGATTGTAATAATATAACTTCCTCAAAAAGTTCTTTGTACAATTAAAAAAGGTAACACAAACGATAGGTTTAGCATAGTTCTTGGCACACAGTAAGCACCACACTAGTGTTAGCCACCACCACCACCATCAGTCATCATTATTATTATCATCATCACCGTTAAAAGAGCTTAGATCATGCTGGAAAGAATTAGTCCATTTCCTACTGATTGAACAAGTGGTGTAGGAATTGTTAAATCTAAACAGCCCTGTGTTCAGCCCTGTGTTCAATCAAACTCTATGATCATCTACTTTTTAAAATCACAAATAATTAATTTAGCTTTCCTGCATTAGTTTCCACATTATGTAGTATAGGGTAAAAGAAAGATCTCATCAGTGAATTGAGGATTAAACCAGCTAATATTTATGAAGGCTTCTGAAACTGTCCCCAGCACATTGTATGTACTCAATAATTGATAGTTTTTTCCTCTGCCTTTCTGTTCCCTTTTTGGTAGCCTGACCCTCCTGATTGTCTCCTACTTCCTGATTACTCATGCTCTAAACCCCAGTGATGCTCATCACATCACAATTGCCCATTTGCCTTCCTCTATTCTCTGCCTCTTCAATTCTTGTGTCCACACCAACCTGTGTCATTTCATATGCCAAGTGTTTAACAACAATAATGATAATAAATATTAGCAAACAGCAAATATATATGTTTTATATTTATATGGCATTATTGCCAGGTATTGTTTCAAGCACCTTACAAAAATTGACTCCTCATAACAACCCTTTGAACTAGGTACTATTATCCTCATTTATATATGATGAAGTTGAGGAACAGATGTTTTAAATAACTTGCCCGAGTTCACACAGCTAGTAAGTATAGAACAAGGATTTGAATCCAGACAGCCTGACCCTGGAGTCTATGCTTTTTGCCATGATGCTATAGTGCCTCCTAAAATGATTTCAAAATAATTTCATTTTGTTAAATCAATGTGCTCTAGTTGAATTTGTGTTTCTTAAAGCTTTCTTTGATCAGAGTTTGAGACTAATGGAGTTCATAAACATATTCTACCAATGCATTTCTGCCTGTGAATTTACATTTACGTATGTTCCCTGTATAGAATGGTCCATCTGCTTGTTACACATGTAATGTTAAAGTCACATAGTCTCTCTCTGTGTGTGTCTCCCTCTCTCTTTTAAAAGTTTGGGTAAAATCATAATTTCCAGATGGAGTTCAGCCCTACAACTGTTATTTTCAAGAAATGTTTCTCAAACTAATATACATATTAATCACTGAGGATAATATTAAAATGCAGATTCAGATTCAAGTTGGAGGCTGAGACTCTGAATTTCTATCAAGTAACAAGTGTCATTTTTTTTTAAATTTTTTTTCAACGTTTATTTATTTTTAGGACAGAGAGAGACAGAGCATGAACGGGGGAGGGGCAGAGAGAGAGGGAGACACAGAATCGGAAACAGGCTCCAGGCTCTGAGCCATCAGCCCAGAGCCTGACGCAGGGCTCGAACTCCCGGACCGCGAGATCGTGACCTGGCTGAAGTCAGACGCTTAACCGACTGCGCCACCCAGGAGCCCCAACAAGTGTCATTTTTTAAAGTTTATTTATTTTGCAAGAAAGAGAGCACAAGTAGGGGAGGGGCAGAGAGAGAGAGAGGGAGAGAGGGAAAATCTCAAGCAGGCTCCATGGTGTCAGAGCAGAGTCCAATGCAGGGCTCAATCTCACGAATCATGAGCCAAAACCAAGAGTTGTACACTTAACTGATTGAGCCACCCAGGTGCCCCTGAAAGTGTCATTTTAATACAGTACATAGAGAATTTCATATTAATACACCATGATTACATAAGGGCATCCTTGTTGGGCACAGTTGACTAACTTTTAGGTTTAATAGAGAAAAGTGATTAGAATAGATCACACTGGACTTCATGGTAGGGATCCTTTTTGAGTCACTGTTTCCTCAAGATGGCTCTTACAACCAATGACCTACTTAAATAAAACTTTGTTTTGTACCCTTTATCATTAATTCATTCATTTAGCACTCATTAAGTACCCGTTACGTGCCATGCTGCTTCTTTTCTTGAAGAAGGTCCCTTTCTTGGGTCAGGGGAAGGGGGTGGGGTGGACCCAGACATGCATGATAAAAAGTCAAAATAAGTATTTTTGATGTTCCAATAGAAGTTTGTATGGGGATACAAAGGAAATTGTTCATTTGTAATAGCTTGATATTTGGGAAAATAATCAAGTTAGGCTTCAAAGAAGTATCCCTTGAATGGATTCTAGAAAGTAAGTATTGTCTAAGAAAACAGTGAAACAAAGAATATTCTAAGCTAAGAACTCATGAAGAAGACAGTGGCTTGGCCTAACTGCCGAACCAGCATTCTACTGGTATCATTGCATCTTGGGACTTTGGATCACATTTGAAAAAGAAAAAGCAAAGAACATGATGCAGTAGACAGTAGAAATTGAGAAAGCATTAAATAGTGAAGCAGGGGAGAAATTGATGATTGCCTTGCTTCAGCAATTAGGCTGTTGTGTCTGTTCTTTGCTTGTTTTAACATCCAAGCACTATATTTCTGCTGAAGCATAGCACCTTATTCTTCTGAGTTCTCGATAAGTAAGTATATATGCAGAATCTTTATATTTCAAAATGTTTTTGTCTAGTAGTTGGTATATAAAAGTAACATTTATAATATATTTGCTTGTTCTGAAACCTAACATAAAAATATGCCTGCCAACTCCCTAAACAGCGTTATAGTTGCGCATTACTAAAACTGTTGAAGCTACCTGTGTTCAGATGCTTTATACAATAATAAATGATATATCAATGAAATAAATCTGCACATGGCAGCATTTCTAACCAGTGTCCTAAAATTTTACTTTGGGTCACTTAAACAATGTGATAAAATTTGTTGTATTTCTCTGTATAATATTAGTAGCTCACTTTGAAATGACTGTTTAACTTAAATCCAAAAATCAAGATTAATAGGTTAGAAATGGAAAGAAATCTAGGAAATCCTCTAGCTGAATGTTGTAGGTCCAAATTATATTATAATCCAGTAAACAACTTACAATCCACCATGGACCACAATAATGTGACAAAGAAGGCTAGGTGAATGTGAAAGAGGAGTCCAGTCAAAACCACTGACAATAAAGAAGAAAAAGTTTCAGATGTATTGCAGTGACATCATTGTATGGAACATCAGATCAGTGATTCAAAAAGCGATTGAATCAGTATCATTTAACTAAAGTTGGAAACCGAATTGCAGAGAAGTTAACTAACTTATCCAAGATCACACAGCTCAATAGTACCAGACCAATTATAGGAAAAATGTGTATTGAACACCTATTATATGCAAGACACTGGAATAAGTGTTGTGAAGGGAGTGCATTTGTATAAGGCAGGGAGGTTACCATCTATTTTATTGCTAAGAGATGATGTATGTAGATATAAGGATGTGTATATATGTCCTTGTGCATAATATGTATGTATGTGTTTGTGTGTTTTGTCTTTTAGGACAGAAAGATATAGGAATGGGTTGAGGCCAAAGGGTAAAGGGTATGCAAAAGTAAAGAATTTGGACTTTATCCTCTCTGAAATAGGGAACCCCTGAAGAATTTTAGGCAGGAAAATTAAACAAATAAATTTGTATATTAGAATAACTGTAGCAGTGTGGATGATGATCTAGAGAGACAGCGTGCACAGAAGCAGGGAAACCAGTTAGGAAGTTATACTAATGGTTCCAGTGAGCACAGATGAAAAAGTCTTTCCTAAGCAGTTGCTGTGAGGCTTGATCAATATACATTAATTAAAATATGCATAATAGAAAGATACAAGCGTTAACCCATTTTTTTTAAATATTCACACCTGACAGTGACTCTCAAGTATCTTCAGACACCTCATTTCTCCTTACCTGCTTCTCATTAGATAGATGAAATGTACCTAAAGAAGTGTCAGACCAAAGAACATTAGAGTCAAGGACAGAGATGAAAACTGGCCCTGGGCTTCAGAGATTCAACTGACCCACATGCTATAGAAGATACCGTGTGAACTGAAGCATGTGTATTGAAAATCATTCACCTGCCTTCTCCTTGCTGGCTGAGATGAACCCCATTAGCATCAAAAGGACAATTCAGGGTGAACTTGGAAAAGAGGAATTGCCTTTTATCCTTACAAATAAGTAAAGTGAACCCTTAATGCCTCACTCTGCACGATTATATTGGTATTCTGGATTTTGAATGAAAAAGTGCACTCAGTAGCAGAGAGGAGTAGGGATTAAGGGTCATAGGTACCTTTGAGTTAGATTTGAAAGGCTCAGTCAAGCATGACAAGCTATATAAACACAAAGCATGGGCAGTTAAACCTATAGTTTGGCTCTCAGCTCTGTTGCTTGTTAGGATAAAACTTTGAAACTTTTTTTCTTCATTGAAAACATAGGCATAATTAAACAAAATTTATTCACTTGTTGTAAAGGTAAAACAACAGTATTTGTGAATGTGTTCATCAAAGTGTGAAAGACAGGTGATAACTAAAAAAGACCACAACAACAAAAAAGTAAACAAGGTAAAGTTGGTTTTAAGATCAGTAACTCTGAAGGTAAGGCCATCTGGGTTTCAATCCAGACTGAAGCACTTACTGGATTTGAGTCCTCCAGCAAGTAGCATCAATAAACCTCAGTTTCCTTCATCCATAAAATGAAGATACAAATAATACCTGATAGAATTTATGTATGTGTCATAAATAGTAAACTTTCAATATTAATTACTATTACTGTATTATCATGAATTTTTTTTCTTTTTCCCCATTCAAGAAAAGATGTTGCACATTTTATAAGTATGATGTTTTTGGTTCATTAGCACATTTTTGTGACTCCTTAATTAATCTTGGAATCTTTGAGTCAAATGGGAATTTATAAAACATTCAATCAGATTTCCCACATTTTTGGGATCCAGCCAAGCATGAACACTTCTAAGGACGAGAGCTCCTTCCCTCCATTGGCCTCTTGATCTACCATATGTCCATCCTGATAGGAACCATATGACCCCTCTAATAGGACAGGCTTTCTTTCATTAAAAAAAATCACTTTCCTATATCTTCCTCCTTAAAGCCAAATTCATTTTCTAAATAATCCAAAGAAATATACTTTCCTAGAGAATATCTATTCATGTATTTGATATCCATTTTGGTTTTCCCTACCTGGAGAAATTCTCTACATCTTTGATCGCAGCCTAGTCATTAGCTTATAAGTACACTTTTGACCACAATAACAATTTTATTTTCCTTTATAATCTGTTACTAAGTTGTAGTGACTTTAAACCACTGCAATTGATTTCCTGTTACTAATTTCAGGACTTTATGTATATTTCCCATGAGTTTTTACCATGAAAGGTTTAGCTCATTGTTTATAGTGTACTGCTCACTTGATGTAAGTGTGTTTAAAAAAAAAAAAAAGAGGGGCGCTTGGGTGGCTCGGGGTTGAGAGTCTGACTCTTGATTTCTGTTCAGGTCATGGTCCCAGGGTCATGGGATCAAACCCCACATTGGGCTCTGTGCTGAGACTAGAGCCTACTTGAGATTCTCTCTCTCTCTCTCTCTCTCTCTCTCTCTCTCTCTCTCTCTCTTTCTCTCTCCCTTCCTCCCTCCTTCCCACCCTTCTCACTCACGCTTGCTCTCTCTCTCCCTCTCTAAATACATAGATATAGATATAGATGATATAGATATAGATATAGGGTGTGTATATATGCATGTGTGTATATATATATATGTTACACACATGTATGTGTGTGTATATATATGCACACATATATATATAATTACGTATAATTATATATAAATATAAATATATATAAATATAAAATTATAAATATATATAAATTTTAAATATATATATAAATTTTGAATGTACTGGAACACATTTATATCCATTAAACAGGTTTTCTAAGATTTCTGCAAGAACATCTCGATTATTTTTAAAGGGGAGTTATTAACACAAAATGTTATTTTTTTAATTTGAAGTTTGAGTCCTGTGCTACATTTAGGTGCTTTATAACTACTGTGGACCCAGAGAAGCCAGAGTTCATTCCTGTTTACAACCTGGGATCAGCCTCACTTCTCACCGTCTCAGAATTTCCCAGTTACACTGGAGGGAGAGTGCTGGAAATTTTTATCTCTCTAATTTGTTTTCAAGTTGCTCATTTTTCTTCTTCTTTTTTTTAAATTAAAGTATAGTTGACACACAATGTTATATTAGTTTTTTTTTACGTTGCTCATTTTTCTTGATAGCATTTACCAACATATTAACCTGCGAAACTGCTACTTATTTTTCAAAACAGTATTTACATACTACTTCTCCAAGAAGCCTACAGAAATCTCCCCAAGGGAATCGTTGCTCCCTGACTATTCTCTCCCAGACTGCCATTTGTCACTTCCCCATGATTGTAAGTAACTGGAAGTGTCTGTTTAATAAGATAGGCAGAGAGGAAATGTATTGATTCACAAAACCTAAAGAGGGTCAAAAAATAAAATCATGTGAATAACAAGAGGACAACTCAAGTTCTAGAAGATCCAGTTCCTGACTCCAAGACTCTCTCCTCATGACTTGTCTTGCTTTCCTTTGTTAGCTTTCTACTCTTAGTTCAAACTGGTTTTCTTCACAAATTGAGAAATATAGCTCTTAATAGCAATCCAAGCTTTAAAGCTTTTACTATCTGCCACTGGAAGGGTAGAAGAATAACTCTCTTCATCAGAACCAGTTGAAAAATCTCAAGGGAGTACTATGACTTGACCACCACTGGACTCATCAATTGTGTGGCCAGAGGGGCAAAAATACTATGATTAGCTTGGCTTTGGTATAGTTACCATTACTGGACCAGTTTACAATGGGTAGGGAATCAGCTACCCATCATATGGCAGCCTTAAATGAAGATAATGAAGGCACAGTTTTCAGGGTAGGAAGGTAGTGCCAAGTATCCCAAAGATGTTTATTTTTTTCTATTTATTTGTAGCTGTTTTTATAACTAGATGGTGAGATTCTTGAAGGCAATGACTATGTCTTAAGATAGTGACCATTTCTCCTTATTTTCTATGAATTGCAAAATGCATTAGGTTTGGAATATATATATATATATATATATATACACATATATATATTTTAAGTGTTATATGTATGTATATGTAACACTTAAAATATATATACATATATATTTCTTTAAAAATGAAAAAATATATAGGTATCTTTAAAAAATAACACTTGTGTTTGGTAATACTTAACATGCATACATTGTGTTAAGTAATATATACTCCCATCATTAGTATAGTCTTTGTGGTGTTTGCAGCTTTTGGCAGATAATCTTCATAGTTAAATCTGGAAACTAAAATATAAGCTAAATATTTTAAGAATTCAGTTCATGAGAAAAAAAAGACTGAAATAATATTTAGATATATGGCCAATTTAATAATATGCATTTGTCTCTATAGAAAGCCTTAAATTTAATTCATCAGGCTTTTAGTTCCAGTTACAAAGTGATGGGAAGAATCTTTTCCAGATTATATTCATATTTTCAAAGATTCTTGGTGGCTAGTTGAATAGACTGATTTGCCTTTCAAAACAATTTGCACCCATCTGTTTCTAATACTTTGTCTCCTTTACGTTCATTCATGGCCAGGTGACATTTCTGAAGGCTTATATTCTTTTTCTTTTGGATTGGCTTCCTGCAAGAAGCTGCACACTCAGAAAGACTACTCCTCTGCCTTATATCATTCAGATCCCTCACTTCACTGACTTCCTTTGTGGTTCTTATATCTGGACACTGGCATTTGTTTTTTCTGTGTGTAACTGCTCTAGTTTTGCCAGCTCTAGGAAATGCAGTTTTTTGCTTCATCTCTTGTTTACTTGGAGACCTGTGTTTCTCAATCTGTAGGCATATGAAACTGTTACAGGGGCTTTCAGCTTCAGAAGTACTCTCACATTTAGAAGAACACTTGGGTCTCTTCCCAGCAGTTGAAGGAAATTTCACATGTTGAACTGTGGTTGAAGATGCTCTCCCATAGTTTGATTCATAACTATGCACATTCTTCACTTTTGAGCACACACAGCATATATTTTGAATGAAGCATTCACTTCTGTTACTTCCTTTCAGAGAGGGATTACTTGATTCTCTGCTTAAAGATCTCTTTGTAAGCCCAACACACCAAGATTTGGATCTGTGAGTATTGCACTGTGATTGTCTTTGGACTCTTCTACTGAAATGTGAACCAGCTTCTGTAAATTGGGAGGACTGTTTGCCCTTCAACCTCTTCTTTTTGAAAGATCTCAGCTTCCTACTATTTCTCTTAGAAGAAAGGGCAGTTTCTGAAACGCAACTCCAAGAGGGGTCCCTCTTTCTGGATTTGTAACTTAACAAGGATCTTTCTCTCGGCAATCTTCTTTGAAAAATCTTTGGTGGTGAATCTGAGTGTTTATTCTTTTCTGCTTCTTTTTCCTGGAAATTGATCTGCTGGTCCGGGCTCAAAATCCTTCCTTCTTTTAGACTGCACTGACATGACTGCCCCTGATTAAAAATTTCCAGGGAACTGAAGGTATGTGCAGTTGTGTCACTCTTTCCCAGATCCTGGACATTACCAGAAAGCAACTTTATCCCTTCCATTTTCCTCTCTTGAACTTTTTTTTTGCAATTCAGTAAGCCTGGGCCCCTTTCCCTTGGTGTAGGGCAATCCAAGATTATATTGTTAGTAGAAGTTGTACCTTTGTGATCACCTGATTCTGGTTTGTCTTCAACCCAAGCATGGATTTTGCTTGCTGTTTTTTGATGGAGTAGTGGGATTTCCGATTTCTTCAAGGAAGATTTACCATTTGGAAACTGTCTCAAGCCTGATAGAGGCTTCTGCTCATTATTCCATTGGCCCCGGGTGTTTCTGTGTTGAGATGCCAGTAGAGCCTGATCCTTAGACAAAGGCAAAACAGAAGCTGATGCTATGGACTTCTTATTTACCCTTGGTGAAACAGAAGGACATTGATAGATGGCTCGTTGGTCATAGGTCTCCATGTTATAAGGTGAATGAACAAAACTGATAAACTCATGCAGGAAATGGTGGGTGTGTTGTTGTAGATAAGGTTCCAGGAGATGAATGAAAGACTCACTGTCCAGATCATATTCTGTCATATGTTGGAGAATGGTGGCTAGAATATTCTTCACTGTATAGCCATAGTCTCCATAAACAGCTGTTAATTCCTGTTTCAGCCAGGGGACCAGTCGGTGTAGACAACCAGGGTTTCTCTTGAAATAATTAGCTGATAAGTGCTTTTCAAGTCTGTGGCCTTGGACATGTGTCACCCAAATTCCAGAATAATACAAAGCTCTTCTGAACTTCATTACCACTTGATCTCTAAAGTGGCCTACGGACATGGAGTTTGGCTGGAACTTCCTGCTATCCCCAAACTCCCTCAGTAATTCTTGGACAGTCATTTCTCTGAATGGTCTGATTTTCCTTGTAATGCCCTCAGGGTTCAGACCGAGATGATTGCTTTGAGAAGACTCCACATAGCTTTCCTCCTCCGAGGGAAGAAACCCTGAGTCTTTGGTGTCATTCTCTGGCCTGGTGGAACAACACTGAGAAGCAAAGCAATGCACACCAGAACAAAACACGGATTTTTTTCTTGGTCTTGAGTAAAAAGAGTCATTACTACTCTTGCTGAAACAGGGATTCCAATCAGACTCATTCTGAGTACTCTCCAAGCAGTTAGGACAATCACAGTCAGATGAGAAATCAAATGGCATTGTCCTGAAAAGATTATATTTCAGTTGTATATGAGAAAAATTGGTTCAAATCAATTCCTCATTTGGCATGAAAAATGCCTATTAAAAATATTTCTGTAATATGGTTTGTCTCTCCACGGAATAAATTCTAGAACAAGGTTAAGAAACAAACTATTCCTTGAAATTAGTAATAATATGCTCAATAAAACCCAACATGGAAAGGCAATGAGGATTAAGGCACACTGACTTTTTCTTTCTCACTCAAATTGTTGCATGCTGAAAAGCAAGTTGGAAATAAATATCAAAATTTAAGTATTATATTTTTTAATGGCAATTATAACTAGAGATTTAATCTAGATATACAATCTGCAAATATATACATGTTGACCAATAACAAAAACTAAAAATAACATAAATATCCATTAATAGGAAAGTTGTTAAATAAATACTGTTTTATCCGTAGTATTATGTAGCCATTTAAAAAAGTTAAACTCATAAGTACTAATATGAGAATACGGCTGAATCTATTGTTAAATGAAAATGTTTATGTAGAAGTATTTTAGACTTTTATAAAATCTTAGAGAGTAATCATTTCTGGCAGTATTGTGAACCTTGAAAAACTGTCTCACTAAGAATAATAAAATAATGTAAGCCATTAATTGTAAATATAGCTGACCATAAATATATCTAAGTTGATATATCTAATATATAACCATAAATACATCTAAGTTGAGGAAATTAGTAAAATTCTGAGAGGCAAAATAAATAAATAAAAATAGGAATCCAGAGAGGGAAGTGAGTTCTGACCCCACATACGTACCCATGGTGTCCTTGAGTTTCAATTCTGGTGGTCGAAACTGAGAGCTACAGATGACAGAAGACAAAGAATGGATTCTGTCCAAAGGTGAATGTCTGATAGGAAGCCTCTGCATAAATCTGTCTACATTCTTACTGAGAAGGTGAGTTAGAAAAAAAAAAAAAGAGTACCCCCATGAGAGTCAGCAGGACATTTTAGCTGAGATTTTATAACAAGAAATAATTAAGTATGTCTGCAGACTAAATTCAAACAATAAGTTTTCCTACAAACCTCAAAGAGATGATTTATTTTAAAGATGGTAGTGATGCCAAGCAACTGGCAGAGGAAAACACACATTCTCCCTGTAGGAGTACAACTTACATGTCTCATGACAAATTTCCCCTAAATGAGTTCACAACCAAAAATCACTAAAAACCAAGAAATAAGCCATTTAAGCATGAATCGACAGAAATAACAGGCAGCAAATTTGGCTCCTAAGAGAATCAGAAAATGAGTACACAGGGTGTACATAACTCTCATCCTTTCTCATAAGGCTTCAAGCTATGCTTTCCGAATATAATGCTTTCACTAAGTCTTCATTGATCTTGAAAAGCAAAAATAGCAGAAATTACATTATTTAGCAGATTTACCTCCTGGAGAATCTGGAGGTGTCCACACTCACTGAGCCTTAGCTGCTGTTTTGTTTGCCTTAGAGACAGAATTTAGAACACTAGGCAAATTCTGTGGACTAGGGAGAGACAGCTCCAAATTTTCCATAGAGATTGGCATCTTATATTTCCCAGAAATGTCCCAAGTGAAATTAAGATGAAAGCCCTGAATAAGATAGGTCTCAGATCCATGACTTAGAGATTGCCAAGAAATCTTTAATTTTCTAATATATTTTCTAATCAGAGCCAACACTGTAATGAGTGGTCTGACTCAGAAGAGAGTAGGAGCAGTAAGTGGAATATAGGTTTTCTTAATGAATAAATTCTTCAAAAGAATAGATACCTGTCTTATATTAATATTTAGATTTAAATTATTTAGTCAGAAAGTGGTCCCTTTCCCTTTAAATGCAAGATGCAAATAAACTATTAGCATGTTTGCAATGTGATTAACCAACATTTTGGTTGTTTGTGTACAAAATTTTGGGACCAAAATTATGAAAATGTATTATTAGGGGGGAACCTTTAATTCGTAAAAACTACCAGTTAATACAGGCAACACAACTGGAAGGTCACTCAAAAAATTTTTTTTTCTTCTCTCAGATATAGGATAAAAACAATTTAGCTCATGGGACATCTGAGGGGCTTAATGAGCTACTTTGTGTTAGTGCTTGATACCTAATAGCAGTTCAACAGAACCCTCATTTTAGTGTTATTTTGAGTAGATTTCATTACATATTCCCAAGACAGTATCTCACCTTTTTAAAACATGTTTTGTGTGATTTTTTAATCCAAAATAAATACCATTTCTGATACTCTGATAAATATAGGGCAATAAAGAACCCCATAGCGTCATAATCCTCGTATCTATGTCGGAATTATCTAGATGAAAGAACACTACAGACGAGTTCTTGTTCTACTATTACTGTGGACAAGTTCACATATGTTCCCTGAGTCTTTATTTGTCTATAAAAGTCTTTACTTGTCTATAAAATAAGGTTTATAGAAAGATTCAAATGAAATAATAGATGTGTAAAGTACTTTGTAAAATATAACACTTATTAGTAACAAAATTTCCTCAAAAGATAGTCTCATCTATACATCATGCTTTGCACAGTAAAAGAAAATAATAATTATCTGTTGAAAGGAAGAGAGAAGAACTAAATGAAGCATAAGAGGGGTAAGGGAAGAAGGAAGACCATAATAGAGAGTCATTCAAGTTTCTTTTTTGATGTTTATATTTTAATCTATCTCTCCATTATTCTGCCATCAATGTCTCCCTTTCCTTTTCTTCTTATTTTTACCTCCTCAGTTCTTAAATACATACCGAGAATTCTCAAACAGCTTGGAAAGGAAGATTGTTGGGAAAGGGATACATTGGCATCTATAGTGAGAGTATTTTAGATTTAAAAAGATATTAAATTGACAATGGTAGGATAATGCTGTTGGGGAGGAAAATTTTTATTTTACCCTTTAAGCTTCTTCTGGCTGGTCTAAGAATTAAATTGACATCAAACATTAACAAAAGAAAATCAAATTTAATAATGTACATACAGGGGATCCACATACATAGAGATTCCAAAAACAGGTAAGATGAGGTATGTATATTATTCTGGACTCAGGAATAGGGGTAGGAGTCTGGGGCTTCAAAATGAAGGAATGCAATTCACGGAAAGAATGTAAGGAATAACTGTTGGGTAAACAAATGTTTGCTGGGCCATCCAGAAACAATGGGACATAGTGAGGACCTTGGTCAAAATGGGCCTTGCTAGGTTCCTCCCTGTCTACCATAACTAGTTCACATTATACTATAGTTATCCCTGGTGATAGCTCCCCGCCTGGAATAGGTCCTCTCTCTCAATTCTTTCAAGCAATTAGAAAGGAGGCCAAAAAGAAAAACTTAGTTTTCTGGTTTTTTTTTAATTAGCCTAAAATAATTCCAATGCCAAAGAGACACATTTTAGGGTGGCAAATTTTTCTCCCCTATGATGCTGCACATTAAATCTGATCATGAGAAAAGCAAGATATAAGATCTTTTATTTTCCCACATGAGTCATGAGCTAGCCACTTGAAAGTGTTGCTTGTCTAGCTCTTTCTAAGTTCCAGTTTCTCCATCTAACTACTATTGGCCAGACAATTCTTTGTTCTATTCTGTAGAATGTTAAGTACTATTCCTGATCTCTCCCCACTAGATGCCAGAGTCACTCCCTACCCAAGTAGGACAATCAAAAATGTCTCAAGATTATCAAATGTTCTGTAGGGAGGCAAAATTGGTCCCTATGTTGAAAACTGCTCTCAAGTATAAATTTATTATCTTTTGAGATAGGGTCTTCTTCACAGGACCTAGATGCAGTTCTCTTACAAACAAGTGCAATCTAGTACATACATTCATGAGAAGGATCAAGTGTAAATTAATTGAAAGAGCATAGTTTTTGAAGCCACAAGAGCTGAGCTTGAATTTTGCATCACTTTAGATTTTTCATAAGCAACTCAGCTTCCCTGAGTTTTATTTACATAATCTACATTCTAGAGCATGGAAGCTTACTTCATAGCACTTACCATAATGAACATATTATACATTTATATGTCTATTTCCTCTCTGCTTTACTAGAATATAAGCTCCATAAATAAAGAAGGCTGAGGTCTTTGGTTTACTACACTACTGTCCCCTCATTACTTAGAACAAGTCTGGCACATTGAACGAACTCATATGTATTTGTTGAAGAACACAAAGTTCAGTGTCTACTATAGAGTAGATATAAAAACTTGTACTTACAGTCAACTCTCATTGTCTGAGGCACTTATGGTTTATAAAGTCATCACAAACACTGAATTAGCAAAGTTTGAACCATTTCTCCCATGGGAAATATAGGGTTAGATTCCTTTGGGCCTCTAGTCACATTTTTATCAACAGAATAGTACATAATCTTATGTCTGTTTAAAGATATATATGGGGGAGCCTGGGTGGCTCAGTCAGTTAAGCGTGGGACTTTGGCTCAGGTCATGATCTCGCAGTCCATGAGTTCAAGCCCCACGTCGGGCTCTGTGCTGACAGCTCAAAGCCTGGAGCCTGTTTCAGATTCTGTGTCTCCCTCTCTCTGACCCTCCCCTGTTCATGCTCTGTCTCTCCTTGTCTCAAAAATAAATAAAACGTTAAAAAAAAAGATATATATAGTTGATTCATTAGCATTGAACTCAGGGCCGACAGCATTGTAACTCATGCCTGAATGATGCTAATCTAACACATGTATTTTCTTCATAAGGCATATTACAGTTTTCTTGCAATTAGGAAAACTAGACCCTGTTTCAGTGGTATGCTTGGAGGTCATTTTAAAAAGCAAAATTGCCCCCAAAAAAGCACAAAAAAATGGCACTAAATAAACTGTGAAAAGGAAACTTGTTTGTAGTATGAAAGCTGAAGCAAGAAGGCAGAGCATCATTTTGTTTGCCCTTAGCTGGGAATGTGTGAGTTGAGTAACTCAAATTTCCTACTGCTCTGCCCATATCTATGAATGACCATGAAAACACTGTGAACATTGATTTTGGAGTTACATATTTTAGACAGTAGGCAAACTCACAAATACAGAATCTACAAATAATAAAGATCGACTACATTTGTGGACAAAGTCAACTTCTAAGTGACATACAACAGAATTCTAACTTAATTCTCTTAATTCACTGGGAGAGTAATGAAAACTCATCACTTTTTTCCTCTTTGTATCTAACAGTAGAACAGGTCTTTCTCCAAGGCATTCCCTTCACCAACACACAAAGGGAACAGTGAGTAAAAATTTTAAGTGATTTTGTTATAGTTTTGTGTCCCTTATGGTCCTCATTTGCCACATATCTGGAAATTGCCCACCTGTCTTTCTGTTACTGATTTCTTGTTTAATTCCATTGTGGTCTGACAGCACAATTTGTATGATTTCTTTTCTTTTAAATTTGTTAAGGTGCATTTTACAAGCCAGAGTGTAGTCTCTCTTGGTGAACATTCCATCTGAACTTAAGAAGAATGTGTATTCTGTTATTGTTGGATGAAGTATTCTATAAATGTCAATTAGATCAAGTTGATTGATAGTGTGGTTCAGGTCAACAGTATACTTACTGATTTTCTGCCTGATTTTTTATCATCAATTACCTAAACAATGGTGGTATTAAAGTATCTACCTATAATAGTGTATTTCTTTTTTTCACCTTTCTATAAATTTTTGTTTCATGTATTTTGATACTCTGTTATTAGGTTCATGTGTTGGAGAACTGACCCTTTTTTGTGTGTATATTAAAACATCTTAAGTTTCAATATTTTTAAAATGTTTATTTATTTTTGAGAGAGAGAGAATGAGCAGGGGAGGGGCAGAAAGGGGGGAGGACAGAGGATCTGAAGCAGGCTTTGCACTGACAGCAATGAGTCCAATACATAACTCAAACTAACAAACCAAGAGATCACGACCTCAACCCACTGAGCCACCCAGGTACCCCTTAACTTTCAATCTTTTAAGTATGTCTAAATCAGAACTTATTATAAGTTTACTTTCCTGGTTTTAAAGGAAGATAAATTATAATATATACAAAATATACTTCTTAGCTTATCTCTCTTCAAAAGAGAATATTGTCATGTCCGACATTGTCTAATGATACAGAGGCAGTACTAAATATTTTTAAACATTAACTCATTGAACATCTTTTTAAGGACTCCAATGTGAATAGTATTTTTTAATTTTAATTTTTAATTTTTTAATTCCAGTTAACATATAGTGCTATATTAGTTTTAGGTGCAAATATAGTGATTCAACAATTCCATACATCACTCAGTGGTCATCACAAAAAGGAAACTACTTAATTCCTATCACCAATTTAACCCAACCTCCTGCCCTACTCCCCTCTGGAGCAATTGGTTCATTCTCTATAATTAAAAGTCTATTTCTCTCTCTCTCTCTTTCCCTTTGCTCATTTGTTTTGTTTCTTAAATTTCACTGTGAGTGAAATAATATTGCATTTGTCTTTCTCTGACTTACTTGCTTAACATTATATTCTCTAGTTCCATTCATGTTATTGAAAAGGACAAAATTTCATTTTTTATGGCTGAGTAGCATTCCATTGTGGGTGTATACCACATCTTCTTTATCCATTCATCAATCAGTGGGCACTTGGACTGCTTTCATATCTTGGCTATTATAAATAATGCTGCTATGAATTAGCGTTTTTTTATTCTTTTGGTAAATAACAAGTAGTGCGATAGCTGGATCATAAAGAAGTTCTATTTTTAACTTTTTGAAGAAACTCCATACTCTTTTACACAGTGGCTGCCCCAGTTTGCATTCCCACCAACAGTGCAAGAGAGTTCCTATTTCTCCTCATCCTCTGCCACACTTGTTGTTTCTTGTATTTTTGATTTTAGTCATTCTGACAGGTGAGATATCTCGTTGTTTTGATTTGCATTTTCCTGATAGTAAGTGACGATGAACATCTTTTAATGTGTCTGTTGGCTATCTGTATGTCTCCTTTTGGAAAATATCCGTGACTTCTGCCTATTTTTTAATTCAGTTATTTGGGGGTGTTGAGTTTTATCAGTTCTTTATACACTGTAGATACTAACCTTTTATTAAATATGCTATTTGTATATATCTTCTTCCATTCAGCAGGCTGCCTTTTAGTTTTGTTGATTGTTTACATAATTGTGTAAAATGCTGATGGTATTTTGATAGTGATTGCATTAAATGTGTAGATTGCTTTGGGTAGTATAGATATTTTAACAATATTTGTTCTTCCAGTTCATGAGTATGAAATGTCTTTCCATTTCTTTGTGTCATCTTCAATTTCTTTCATCAGTGTTTTATAGTTCCTAGAGTACAGATATTTGACTTCTTTGGTTAAGTTTATTCCTAGGTATCTATTTCTGACACATTTGTAAATGGGATGTTTAAAAATTTCTCTTTCTGCTGCTTCATATTGGTATATAGAAAGGCAGCAGATTTCTGTACATTGATTTTGTATTCTGACTTTACTGAATTCATTCATCAGTTTTGGCAGGTTTGTTTGTTTGGTGGATATTTCAAGTTTTCTGGATATAGTATCGTGTCATCTGCAAATAGCAAAATTTTACTTCTTCCTTGTTGATTTGGATGAGGTTTTATTTCTTTTTATTGTCTGATTGCTGTGGCTAGGGCTTCCAGTACTATGTTGAATAAAACTGATGAGAATACGGGGTGCCTGGGTGGCTCAGGTCTGACTGAGCCTCAGGTCATGATCTCATGGCTTGTGAATTCAAGCCGGAATTAGGCTCTGTGCTGTGCTCTGTGTTTCCCTCTCTCTCTGCCCCTCCCCTGCTTGCCCCATCTTTCAAAAATAAATAAACATTAAAAATTTGACAAAAAAAAAACTGGTTTGAATGGACATCCTTGTCTTTTTCCTGACCGTAGGGGAAAAGGTCTCTTTTTTCCCCTATTGTAGATGATGTTAGCTCTTCATATGGCCTTCATTATGTTGAGATATGTTCCCTCTAAACCTACTTTGTTGAGGGTTTTTATCATGAATTGTTGTACTCTGTCAAATGCTGTTTCTTTATCTATTGAAATGATCATATGGCTCTTATCCTTTTGCTTATTGATATGATGTGTCACACTGATTGATTTGTGAATATTGAACCACACTTGCAACACAGGATTAAATCCCACTTGAGCATGGTAAATGATTTTTTTAAATGTATTGTTAGATTCAGTTTGCTTGTATTTTGTTGAGAATTTTTGCAACCATGTTCTCAGGGATATTGGCCTGTAGTTCTCTTTTTAGTGGTGTCTTTATCCTGTTTTGGTATCAGGATAATGCTGGCCTCATAGAATGAATTTGGAAGTTTTCCTTCTTTTTCTATTTTTTGGAATAGTTTGAGAATAATATGTCTTAACTCTCCTTTATATTTTTCTTTTCAAATTTTTACTTAAATTCTAGTTAGTTAACATACAGTGTAATATTGGTTTCAGAAGTAGAATTCAGTGATTCATCACTTACATACAACACCCAGTGCTCATCATAAGTGCCCTCCTTAATGCCCATCACCCATCTAGTCCATCCCCCACCCACCTATCCTCCATCAACCCTCATTAACTCTTCTTTAAATGTTTAGTAGAATTCACCTGTGAAGCCATCTGGTCCTAGACTTGTTTGTTGGAAATTTTTTGATTACTGATTTAATTTCTTTGCTAGTTATCAGTCTGTTCAAATTTTCTACTTGTTGTTTCACTTTTGGTAGTTATAAACTGAAATTTTACGTTTCTAGAAATTTATCCCTTTGTTCTAGGTGTCCAGTTCGTTGGCATATAGTGTTCATAATATTCTCTTACAATTGTTTATATTTCTGTGGTGTTGGTTATTATTTCTCCTATCTAATTTGTGATTTTATTTGAGTCCTTTCTTTTTTTTTTCTTGATAAGTCTGGCTAGAAGTTTATCAATGTTATTGACTTTTTTCTCAGAACCAGCTCCTGGTTTTATTGATCAATTATATTGTTTTTCTAGTTTCTATCTCATTTATTTCTGCTCTAAACTTTATCATTTCCTTCCTTCTGCTGGTTTTAGGTTTTATTTGTTGTTCTTTTTAGCTCCTTTAGGTGTAAGGTTAGGTTTTTTATTTGAGACTTTGTCTTGCTTTTTGATGTAGGCCTGAATTGCTATACACTTTCCTCTTAGAACTGCTTTTGCTGTATCCCAAAGGTTTTGGACCATTGTGTTTTCATATTCATTTATTTCCACGTACTTTTTGGTTTCTTCTTTTATTTACCGGTTGATCCATTCATTGTTTAGTAACATGTCATTTAACCTCCATGTATTTGTGTTCTGTCCAGATTTTTTCTTGTGGTTGACTTCTAGTTTCATAAAATCATAATCAGAAAAGATGCATGGTATGACTTCAATCTTGAATTTGTTGAAGCAGGTTTTGTGGGCTAATATTCTAGATCTATTCTGGAGAATGTTCCACGTGCACTTAAAAATAATGTGTATTCTGCTGCTTTAGGATAGAATGATTTAAATATATCTGTTACATCCAACTGTTCCAGTATGTTGTTCAAAGCTATTGTTTCCTTATTGCTTTACTGTTTAGATGTAAGCTGGGTGTTAAAGTCCCCTACTATTGTTATATTATAATCAAGTCACTCTTTTATGTTTGTTATTAACTATTTTATGTATTTGGGTACTTCTATGTTGGTGCATAAATATTGCAATTGTTATATCTTCTTGTTGGTTTGTCCCTTTTATTATTATATAGTGTCTTTCTTTGCCTCTTGTTAAAAGTCTGTTTTAAAGTCTATTTTGTCCAATAGAATTATTGCTATTCCAGCTTTATTTTGACACCCATTTGCATGATTGATATTTCGTCATCCCCTTATTTTCAATCTGCATGTGTCTTCAGGTCTAAAATGAGCCTCTTGTAGGCAGCATTTGGATGAATCTTGTTTTTTTAATCCATTCTGTCATCCTATGTCTTTTGATCGGAATGTTAAGTCCACTTACATTCAAAATGATTACTGAAAGATATGTATTTATTTCCATTTTAATACTTGTTTTGTAATTGTTTCTGACTATTTCTCTGATCTTGTTTCTCTCTTGCATGTTTTGCTGATTGTCTTTAGTGATATGTTTGTATTTCTCTTTATTCTTTGCAAAATATTCATAGTTTGATATATGGTTACCATCACATTTGTGTATAACCTGTCTGCATATAGGAGTCTATATAATAAGTTGATGGCCACTTAAATTTGAACCTGTTCTTTTCTCTTCTTCTCCCCCATTTTTTAGGTATATGTTATTATATTTTATATCATTTTTTGTGAGTTCACTGATTGTTTTACACAAATATTCATTTTTATTATCTTTTTTGTTTCCTACTTTTTTACTGTCAATTTTGGTCTCTGCTTTCCACTCAAAGCGACCCCTTTACTATTTCTTCTAGGGCTAGTTTAGTGGTCATGAACCTCTTTAGTTTGTCTGTTGGGGAAACTCTTTATCCTTCCTTCTATTCTGAATGATAGCCTTACTAGATAGTGTATTCTTGGCTGCATATTTTTTTCCATTCAGCACTTTGAATGTATCGTGCCACTCCCTTCTGGCTTGGAAAGTTTCTACTGAGAAATCCCCTGATACTCTTATGGGTTTTCCCTTGTAAGATACTGACTTCTTTTGTCTTGCTCCTTTTAAGATATTTTTTAATCACTATATTTCATTAGTTTAATTACAACATGTCTTGGTGGATCTGCTTTTTTTGTTGTTTTTATTTTTTTCTTTTCTTCTTTTCTTTTCTTTTCTTTTCTTTTCTTTTCTTTTCTTTTCTTTTCTTTCCTTTCCTTTCCTTTCCTTTCCTTTCCTTTCCTTTCCTTTCCTTTCCTTTCCTTTTTGTTGTTGGAACTACTTTGTCCTCCTGAATCTGGATTCCTTACTTAATTAGGAAAGTTTTCAGCTGTTATTTCTTGAAATAAATTTTCTGCCCCCTTTTCTCACTCTTCTTCTGGGACTCCTATTATATAAATGTCATTATGTTTTATGGAGTCACTGAGTTCCCTAACTTTATTCTTGTATTGCATAATTCTGTTTTCTCTCTTTAGTTCAGCTTGATTATTTCCCATTATTTTGTATTCTATGTCACTAATTTGTTCCTCTGCTTCTTTCATCCTGCTATTCATTTCATCAAGTGAGTTTTTCATTTCATTTATTGAGCTTTATCTTTGTTATGTTATTCCTTATCTCTGTGTTAAGGGTCTCATGCATGTATTCCCCTCTTTTCTCAAGCCCAGTGAGTATCCTAATGATAATCCCTTTAAATTCTCTATCAGGCATGTTACTTACATTTCTTTTGCTTAGATCTCTGGTCGTGACCTTGTCCTGTTCTTTCATTTAGGATAAATTTCTCTATCTCCTCATTTTGTCTTCCTGTCTGTGTTTGTTTCTGTGTGTTAAGAAAGTCAGCTATGTCTTCTGCC
The DNA here is from genome assembly GCF_027475565.1 of Acinonyx jubatus. Taxonomy (NCBI): domain Eukaryota; kingdom Metazoa; phylum Chordata; class Mammalia; order Carnivora; family Felidae; genus Acinonyx; species Acinonyx jubatus. Next base: position 28,436,540 of record NC_069391.1, read on the forward strand.
CTTGAAAGTAGTGACTTTATTAAGAAGAGGTCTGGACTGTTGTGTAGTGTAGTGTCCCCTGTTCACCAGAACCTGGAGCTTCAGGAAAGTATCCTATGTCTGTTGCTTACACTCTGTTGTTATGTCTAAGCTACTTTTCCTTTCAGTGTAGACATCTGCACTGACTCTGCCTGTTGTGAGCTGTGTTTTGCTCTCTGTGGTGCTAGTAGGACCCAAGCAAGTCAGCTCTGAGGGGCTGTGCCCTCTGGGGAACATGGGAGTGGGGTGGCAGTGTTAGCAAAATTTGCATTGGGCCATTAGTCCCATGCCATATCCCCTGAAGTGCTGCAGCAGGTGGTAGCTGTGTGCCATGGTAGCTGTGGGGCACAAGGTTGGGCACAGTGCATGATGATGGCTGGACACAGCTGAGCCTGGCACCTGATGGCAGCTAGAGATTCGTGGCTGGGTACAGTAGGCAGTGGCAACTGTGCATCTGGCATCTGGGCCCAGCGTGTGATGGTGGCTGGGGGTATGAGCTGGGCACAGCATGACTGCAGGTTACTGCCCACCATAGCAGCTATACATCAGCTGCTGGGCAAAGCACACAGCAGTGACTGGGACCCATGGCTAGGCACTGTGCTGCAGCTAGGCAGGGCAGCCAGTGGCAGCTGTGCACCTGGCAGCTGGGTAGGGCATGGACACAGCCTTAACAAAATGTGTCATGAGCCCTGGGCTAATGCTATAAGTATCTGTGCAGCCTCACCTCCCACAGGTGGCTCTGTGTTTATTTTGGGTGGGGGGCAAATGAGGAAAATAGCACCTACCAGCTTTTTCATTTTCAAAGAAATCCCTCAACATGCTCAGAAATCCGTCTGAATAGATCTCTCTCCCTTCTGCCCCCATCATTGTGCAAACTATAGTTTTTATGCTGACTTTCTACAGAGGCTGCTGTCTCTTTGAGGGCAGTGATCTAGCTATCACTCACCCTCTTGGTACACCCAGTGCTGAATCAGCTGACTTTTAAAGCTCCAGGCTCCAAATGCCACTGGTTTTACAAAGTTATGGAATTCAGTCCCTCTGGTTTTTAAAGCAAACCATTATGGGGATTAGTCTTGTGTAAGGTCCCTGGTGTGAGGGCCCATTTTTCTGCCCTCTTCTCGATGTACTGCTCACTCCCTGCTACTAGCAGCCTTCCTCAGCCTTTCTGACCTTCCTAACATTTGAGATGTAGTTTCTTCTCCATATTTAGTTGTGGAGTTTCTTCTGCCAGTCTTCAGATCACTCTCCAGCTTATTGACTTGGATGTGGATGATACCTAGTTGTAAATGTGGGACAGGGTGAGCTCATGGTCCTCCTACTCTGCCATCTTCCCAAGATCCTTCGAGAATTGACCCTTTTATCATTATGTGATGTTGTTCTCTATCTTTGAAAATTTTCCTTGTTCTAAAGTCTGCTTTGTTTCAAATTAGGATAGCTTCTTCAGCTTTCTTCTGAGTAGGTTAGTTGAGATTATCATTCTTCATCTCTTCACTTTTGGTCTAAGTCTTTACATTTAGAATGAATTTCTTGGAGACAACATATAGTTGGGTATTGGGTCTTGTTTATTTTCCACGCATTCTGACAGTGTCTGTCTTTTATTGGTATTTTTAGATCCTTAAGGTTTAAAATACTGATATTTTTGTTTTAATGACTACCAATTTTTAACTGTTTTCTATTTTTTGCATTTGTTTTTTGTTTCCTTTTTTTTTATTCTCACAAAGAGCCCATGACAGAAGCATCTTATATTAATCCCCACTTATTGATGAGGAAACTTAGATAACTGAAATTAAGTGACTTAACCACAATTGCACAGGACAAAAAAACCACAACTTTAAACTTGACCATGTTCTTTACTTAACTAAACATTATATCCTATATACTGAGCAATTTCAGCAATAAAACTGTGATAAGGCCTTCAAGTCAAGTAAAATTACATTCTCAGGATTTCTAAAATTTTTATGCCTCCCAAGGCTTTTCTCTCTCCAAAACCAACCTGGGGAGGAGGTATTAAAAACCTAGAATCTTTGCTGGAGTTAAACCAAAACACCATGTATAAACCAGCAGTTTATAATAAATTCTAACAAGTTGAGCATAAGTGAAAGGGGAAAAAAAGAGTTTTTGCCTCAATCATGCAGAACACAAAATTATCCATGGAAACCAAGCCTATAGTTTCAGGGTGTCAGGTTTCTTAAAGAGTCAGAAAAAAATTTAGCCCTATTCTCAAGCGAGGCTGTTCAGTTTTATTTTCCCATCAACTGAGGTCATTTAAAATGATTGTTACAACCTCACTCCTGAATCACAATCTATTTTCCTATAAAAGTGCTTCTCTGTTTCCGTGGGGAAGAGAGCAAAGACAGAACTGGACTTGGGCCCAAACCATAATTTTAGTAATTACTAAACCAAGTGACTGCAGCCATAATTGAATCATTGAAAGCCAAATGGTAGCTGTAATTAGTTTGTCAAATTTGAATAAAAGAGCTTTTTGGAGGGAACAAGTAGAGTTGAGCTGTAGAGGCCTGAACTGTCAGCCATGAAGTGGGAGACTTTTTCCAAGTGGAGAGGGTCTTCTCAGCACCATGGTTCTCCTGTGTGACAGTGACAGATGTTCCTCGTTACAGATTATGGCCTTGTCACATTTAAACTAATCTCTCTTCATGTCTTCAGGCCCTGCTCATTCCCCTGGGCAGCAGTCATCAATTTACATGAAGAGACACCTAGGGAAACACAGAATCTATTTATCACACTTGCTCAGAGTGTACTAACAGTGACTTCAAACCAAGCATGGATCCACATTTCAATCGGGCTTCCCCTCTGCAGCATCATAAATAGTGTCAAAGGATATATTGTTAAGAAAATGTATGGAAGGTAAGGGAGGGACTCCTGAGAACTACTTGGAGTCAGTGAAATCCTCTTCATATGACCAGCTCAGTTTGTATAGAATGCAGCATGGTTTAGACTTCCTAGATTTCTTTAAACTTTGTAGAGTCACCTTACTTGTGGATCGTCACTTCCTTCCAATTCATCAATCATAGCCCATATCCAATTATGTGTTTCATTACAAACATATTACCTACTATCTCTTGCCAAGTTCTATGTTCCTTCTAGTGAGATTGGTCAGTGCTATCTCTGTCCAAAGCTGAGTTTTCCTCACTGTTTTCAAAGATGGTGATTTCTTCCCAAAGTCATAAATATCTCAGGAGCTTTGCTAATAATACAAAAGACATTGCTGGCATTCTTTCATGGTCAGAGAGTCAAATGGAAAGCATATATTTCAATGTTGGTGGATTCAAGTCCCGGGGTTCATCAGTTCAATGGGTTAAAATTCCTCCCCCATTCTGAATTTAATTTGAACATAATCAGTATTGTTTATTTTGAATAATTCTGCTGTTTTTTTCCCTCAAAAAGATTCTTCTCTTTTGTGGATACACCTATCAATTTCATGCATAAGCTAAAACATACTCACTACTATTTATTTTTAATTTTATATGCCTTTTTTCATAAAAGATAATTTTCTTGATGTTGAGCTTTCCTGTCACTTTCACACAATGCTTATTTGAGTTGATGTATTTTACTCTTTTATCAAATTTCCACTAGAATTGCCTAATAAATTTATGACTGGACTGCATTTTAATAATCAAAAATGGTAGGAAATCTAAGATGTCAATAAATGATGGGAAAGGGAGATTCTGCTAATTATGACTAAAATGAAGAATTAAAGAAAAAAATATTATGTGTATATCCCATGAAGTTGATATTATTCATCAAACTCATGGCAACTATGTATAAAACTTAAAGATTATAGCCAAAGCTATGCTTAAAGACAAACTGATTGCTTTATAAGCTTTAATTGATGAATCAGAAAAAAAAATGAATAAACTAAGAATTTTAATTTAAGAAATCAACACACAGAGTAACCCAAAATGCAGAAACAAAGATGAAATAAAGATAAAAGCAAACAATTCTGAAATAAGAACAAGAACAATTGGTGAATTGAAAAATACACTGAAGATATGTTAAAAAATAGTAATAATGAATGAGAAAAGAATATTATCAAAAACAGAAAAGATATTTAAAACATTAGAGAAAATCTGAACTATAGCACTTTGTTTATTTAATTCATTATCTTCGTAAAGTTTGCTGTGAAGCCATATGTCTGTAAATGAGGCCACCTCCAGTGACCACTGGAGGTATTGGTTAAGAGGAACACACTCTGGAGTCAAAAGACCTGGATTTGAATCTCTGCTCCATTACTTAATGCCTGTGCGACCTCCACTAATCTGCATATCAGATTCCTCATCTGCGAAAGGGAGATGATAATAGCTATGAGGATTAAAAGGGTTAATGTGCATAAAGTGCTGAGCACAGTGCCTGGCACAGAGTAAAAGCTATAATGCACTGATTATATTAGGGTGAAAGGCAGAATTATTGCAAATTTATTTATCATCTAACTGAGATTGTGAGCTCTTTGAAAACAGGATATACCATGCATTTGTTGAAAGAATAAATAAGCACCCTCATCTTTTTAGCAAATATATTGAGGTGTAATTTACGTGCCATAAAGTTCACCATTTTAAGTGTTGATTCAATAATTTTTAGTAAATATACCAAGTTGCCCAGCCATCACCACAATCCAGTTTTGGAGCATTTGTGTCACATTATTTGCTTCCTTGTGCCCACTTACAGTTAAAACCTGTTCCTATCTCCATTTTATGATTGAGGAAACTGACACTGAGAGAAATTATTTGATGTTCTTAAAGCTGTACAAATGATGAGTGTGATAAGCAGGTCTAGAATTCAAGTCTTCTGACATCCTTTATGTCCAAACCCATTTCATCACACAGTGCTCTCTGCCATGATAATCTAACAATAATTAAATCTGAGAATCAAGCATTATTCTAACTGTATTTGCCAATAATTTATTATCATCTTTGTTATTAGTTTTTCCATCATTATCATTGATGAAGATTATAATATATAACTCTCATTGCCTACCTATCCTAGGCATGATGATGCATAGATTTTTCTCCTTCAGAATAGAAGCTATCACTCATGACATGTGGCAGCTCCAGCCATTCCTGAGTTTCAAATGTGCTCAAAGACTTTACTGTCAGGGCGATGCCATTTTCAATTTTAATGATTTGCCTAGCTGCCAACTTGGCAAACTCAGTTCAGAATCCTAAAATCCATCAGTAAAATGAGTGATGGAAACTGGAATATATTAATTAGAAATCCTAATCCCATAGTTGTTGTAGTCAAACTTACGTTTAACAATATCAGTATTTTAAAATAGACTAGGAACAAAGGAAAAATTGATATGTCCACAGTGAAGTCATAAGAAACTTAGATTCCTTTGCTCTATTAGACTTGATTCTTAATACGTGTAGCTTCTCTCTGCTAATCAAGAAAACATTAGGTATCAAAGTTTTCCATGAATAGTAAAATTGCTTTAGTCCCAGAGCACCACCTTGATTTGCTGTGCTGTTGTTAGAGCGTGGCAAAATTGGATTTTCCCATAAATTCTCTGTGCACCAATAATGTTTTGGTTCATGCTTTGAGTAATGGACTAAATCAGCTCTCACTCAAGGCAGCTGTTCATAATTCACTAATCTAGGATGATTATTTTATGAAAACAAGCACCTCTCAAAACACTTTAACAGGCATCTACTTTAAAAGAAGATAATGCTAGCCAATCAAAATGAAAATAAAAAGTTGATGTGTAGTCCTTACATTAAGCTAATTAACAACTTGGCATTTCTAACACTGAAAGCACCCAGTTATCGCAGGCCAAGATACTGGCCATCAACATTTTTGTAATGCATCTGGCACCGAAAGTATCATACAAATAACTTCCAGCAAAAGGCTAATGGAGACAGACACTAATACCCCAGACCAGCTTGAAAACGGAAACTGGTATCCAAAGCAATTAGACCTTTCATTATGGAAAAAGTAACTGTGGCCACTCAAGAGTGATATGATTAAGACATCCAATCACTTCTCGAAAATAAAATGCTACCGTCTTTTATTTTGCCCTGTGTGAAGTTGAACCTCCACCCTATTAGAAATGTCTAAGGACAAAGAATGGCATATGGCCCTTTGTATCAACGTGGATGGAACTCGAGAGTGTTATGCTAAGTGAAATAAGCCATACAGAGAAAGACAGATACCATATGGTTTTACTCTTATGTGGATCCTGAGAAACTTAACAGAAACCCATGGGGGAGGGAAAGGAACAAAAAAAAAAAAAAAAAAAAAAAAAAAAAAAAAAAAGAGGTTAGAGTAGAAGAGAGCCAAAGCATAAGAGACTCTTAAAACCTGAGAACAAACTGAGGGTTGATGGGGGGTGGGAGGGAGGGGAGGGTGGGTGATGGGTATTGAGGAGGGCACCTTTGGGATGAGCACTGGGTGTTGTATGGAAACCAATTTGACAATAAACTTCATATATTGAAAAGAAAAGAAAGAAATGTCTAAGGACATGTATAACACTCCTTCCAACAGTGTAGTAAAAGATGATCAGAATGCTCTACTCATAAAATGACATTACTGAAAAGGATATTAACCTTCTCATATACACCCAGCATTTTATGCATACATTTAGGGATCTTGTAGATTCTCTGAACCCCATTCATGGCATTATACCCATAATGCCATAATGCCTTTGTGAGTATAAAATATGTAACATACATTAGGAAAAGACTATTGCTCAAGGAGTTTTTTTTTTATATAGAAAAATGACCAAAGTGAATAAATATAGGCGAATTTAGCAAAGATGTATTCAGTGCCTAATATGATCCAAGTATCCTATCAGGCACTGGGACACATGGATAAGGAAATCATTGTCTTTGCCCTTGAGGATTTCCCATTTCAGTGTGAAGGCACACTTGTAAAAAGAGAAGTTCAATATAAAATTGTAAATGTTATGATAGTGAAATGATAAGTTATAAAAAAAGAACAAAGAGGAGCATTGAGATCAAATCTGGAGGAGGGGGTAGAGGGAGAATAAATGAAATCTTCATGGAGATTACTGTTTTTCATTTCCTATAGCACATATATGTGCATTTCTGGAACTTCAGATATCTCATTTTCTCTACATTGTGAACTATACAAACTAACAAGTCCTGTCGCTGTGAAGTGGCTACTCATTTTCTGTTATGTGGTGGGTAGATGAATTACATAAAGTACCTTCCTTGGGATTTAAAAGGAAAACCATTAGGGTTGCATACTCTCTCTTCCTATGAAGAGAAGTTATTATGTACCACTGTGGCAGGCAGAATAATGCCACCTCCCAAAGATATCTACTTCCTCATCTCCAGAACCTGTGGATATTTTACTTTTCATGGCAAAAGAGATATGGTGATTTGATTAAATTAAGGATTTTGAAATGAGAAGGTTATCCTGAATTGTCCAGGTGGGCCCATTTGATCAAAAGTTTCAGAGCCAAAGATTTGAAGACCCTGTGCTGTTAGCTTTGAAGATAGAGGAACATGCCACAAGTCAATGAATGCAGGAGGTCTCTAGAAGCTGGAAAACATAAGGAAACATATTCTCTCCTAGAGTCCCCAAAAAGAGTGACTGACTTATCATGAACACCTTAATTTTAGCCCTGTGAGACCCATTTTGGAATTCTGATGCCCAGAACTGTATGAGAATAATTTTTTTGTTTGGAGCCACTAAATGTGTGTAATTTGTTAGAAGAACAATAGAAAACGAATATGGATGTCAGGTGTCCCTGTTAGACCCAGCAAACTAGAGTACATTTTTTCCACTCTATAAGCACATAGCTGATCTTTTTATGACATAGAGTGAGTTAAGGATACACATTATTTATATTTTAGGCACTGATAAGTATGTAAAATTACTCAACCACCTATAGTAAACTATGATTCTTTTTGCTGGTCTGCTCTACTTTCATTCTTACATAGGCCATAGTCTCTCTTTTAGGACTTTGATCTTTCCTAGTGATAATCCCAGTCTTTTTCACAAATGATATTTCCTAACTACCTAGAAATCAGCTATTCTACTTTAAATGTTTATTTATTTATTTTGAAAGAGAGAGGAGGGGGGAGAGAGAGAAAATCCCAAGCATGCTCCACACTTGGTGCAGAGCCAGACACAGGGCTTGATTTCGTGACCCAGAGATCATGACCAAAATCAAGAGTTGGATACTCAACCAACTGAGCCACCCAGATGCCCCTCAGCTGTTCTACTTTAGACTGTTTCCCTTGAATTCTATTCCTGAGAAATATTCCTCTACCCAGCCAGATTAGATGAGCATTACCACAGAACTTCTAATTCTTACCCTCCAAGATAGGCCTTCCTTCCTCCCATTTTTTTCCCCAGTAGGAACTTATTCCTTTGTATTTGTGGAGGAGAAAAAACAATTTTTTTCTCTGCCATTCTGGGTCCTTGGCTGAGACAGTTCTGTAATAAAAAGATTAACAGAATGAAATGAACAGAAGTTTAATAAAATGTATGCCTCCTGTATGCATGGGAAAGACCCAGGAAAACTGAGTAACTCTCAGAAATGGCCCAAGCCACCACCTTAAATACCACCTCCACCAAAGACAAAAAATACTGGGTGTTGGGGAGAGGCCGGTTATAGGAGTTTATAAGGAAAACACAGTAAATAGTGGTAGTCTGAAGATTTAAGTCCTTGCTTTCTCCTTTGATAAGTGTTTCTAGAGATCTAGGATCTTCCTTCTTTTCCTGATATGGAAAGGGAGACACCCTTACAAATGGAGATCTCCCTTATAAACGTCTCTTACAAAAGAGTTATTTCTACTCTACTTTCAAGGTCTCACCTGTCTCTGCTTTTTCTTAAAACTCGCCAGTTCAGGGGCACCTGGGTGGCTCAGTTGGTTGGACGACCGACTTCGGCTCAGGTCATGATCTCACAGTTTGTGAGGTTGAGCCCCGCGTCGGGCTCTGTGCTGACAGCTCGGAGCCTGGAGCCTGCTTCAGATTCTGTGTCTCCCCCTCTCCCTGCTCCTCCTCTGCTCACGCCCTGTGTCTCTCGGTCTCTCAATAATAAATAAACGTTAAAAAAAAATAAAAAAAAAACAACTCACCAGTTCAGAATAATCAATATCCAGAAAGGCATACTTGGGGGCATATTTTGTTCCCTTTCATGTATCTGAACCATCAGTAATCACGTTTCTACTAATTTGTTTCTTTTGAGAAATACTGAATTTTTGGTCAGTCACTTGGCATTCATGTCAGCCTGGAAAATTCCTGTCTCATCTTCCCTTTCAAAAAGAAACAATGATAAATTAGCATGTAGAGTGACCCAGACTGGTAGACTAGTGACTGTTTCTTCATCCCAAGCTATGTGACCTGAGCAATTAAATCTTTTAGGAGTCTCAGTTTCTAAAAAGTCACTAAACTATACATTTGTTCCATCCTTTCTATTACCAAGAATCTTTTTACTATTTTTTCATGCAAATCAATATTTTGAAAAGTTTTATCGCCAAAAGCACTGTATTTATTTAGAATTATTCATTCATTTTTTCAAGGTTTATTAATCAAATACAAATAAATCTGACAAACTTCTAATCAACATACGTTAATCAGTGTTGCCACACAGAATTAGTATGATTTCAGGCAAAAATTGAAGAGAAGTAGAAATGTATTTCTGAGGCAAATGGAAAATCACTCTTCTTCCACCCATATTCCCATTACTACCTTTCAAATTCCTAGGTGCCAGGAATCACCACAGGGCTAGATCATTAGTTCTAAAGTTCTGTCAGCTCTAAATTACATTAAAATTCACCAACAACCCCAGGTGCATTTTATCTAATCCACCTCTGCAATAACTTTAAATTGTTCCTCAATTTTCAATCATATTAGCAATGAGTTGTGTTTTTCAAGGTTGTTGAGAAAAGTTAAGAACATTTTGGTTCCCATGTTTTAGGTTTCCATTATAATTACATTTACTTTGCCTTTAGACCTTTATGTAAGCTGGTGTGCCAAACAGCCAAATGACCCTATTTACTGTCCTTAGCATGACCATTTAGAGGCCTACATAATTACTACCATTAGGATTTATTGAGGAAATATTCTGCTTTAAAACATGTAATTTTTTAAATTTAAAAATGTTGGGGCTCCTGACTGGCTCAGTCAGTTAAGTAAGCGGCTGACTTTGGCTCAGGTCATGATGTTGCAGTTCATGAGTTGGAGCCCCACATGGGCTCTGTGCTGACAGTTCAGAGCCTGGAACCTGCTTGAGATTCTGTGTGTCTCTCTCTGTTCCTCCCCCCACTTGCACTCTGTCTCTCTCTCTCTCAAAAATAAGTAAAGATTAAAAAAATGTTTAGTTTTTTAATGTTCATCTATTTTTGAGAGAGAGAGAGAGAGAGTGAGTGGGAGGGGCAGAGAGAGGGAGACACAGAATCTGAAGTAGGCTCAAGGTCCTGAGCTGTCAGCACAGAGCTCTATGCGGGGCTTGAACACCCAAACTGCAAGATCATGATCTGAGCTGAAGTCAGACGCTTAACCAATTGAGCCACCCAGGCATCCCTATTTTTGTTTATTTTGAGAGAGAAAGAGGGAGGGAAAAAGAGAATCCCAAGCAGACTCCATGCTGTCAGCACAGAGCCCAACGTGGGTGAAATCTCAAGAACCGTGAAATCATGAACTGAGCTTTAATCAAGAGTCAGATACTTAACCAACTGAGCCACTCAGACACCCCAAAACTTGTCACTTTAAAAGACTGATTTTTTCCTAGGATTTTTTAAAAAATATATAGGATAACTACAGATACACTGATGTCTTCTTTACCCATCCAATCTTGCATTTGTGCTCAGAGGAAACCACTTTCTAGAAATGAATGTGTATCTTTCTAGGCCATGATTTATAATATAGAAATGATGTATATTGTTGCTTAGAAAAATTAATAAATAACAGGTAATATTTTATATGGTTTAAATTTTTAAACAAGTGGTATGCATCATACTTCCCCTTTGTCCTTTTGTAACATTTTAATGTTTGTGATATTGTGATTTATAATAAGAAATATATATTTAATTTTTTTCCTTGTTTCTGGCATAGAGCTCCTAAAACCCTTGGAATTTCTTAATTGGTGAGAGCCACAAATGTGTCTTTTGTTTTATTAATGAAGTGACTTTTGGACTCCACCGGAGGATGGGGGCTGCTTGCCAGGGAAGCCAACTATATAGAGGCTTGGAACTTCCAGTACCATCCTCCTAACCTCTAGGGGTGAGCTGGAGGTTGAATCAGTTGCCAATGGCCAATGATTTAATCAGTCATGGCTATGTAATGTCAAACTTAAAAATAAAACTGCTAGTTATATTAAATGGCTTTATTATGGAACAGCAGAAAATTGCAATTGGGGACAAGCAAGCTATGGTGAAACCATGAGCAAGGCTGGAGAACAAAGGAGAGGAATACCCTTTTATAGAGGAAAGGGGGAATTGGAAGAGATTGTTATAAACAAAATGTCTATTAAAATAAACTGGGAGATTGAAGTATAGTGGCTTCTCATTGGCTGAGTTGTGACTATCTCTCATTGGCTGTGGGGGTAGAAGGGAAGAAGAAACCTTTCCTGCTGCTGAGATAGTAAAGCAGTATCAACTTGCAGGGGGCCTCTCTGCCTGTTGGATTTGCAATTGATGATGAGTGGTAGGGAGTGACGGCTCCCTCTGCCCTCCCAATTCCATTTTAGTGGGGTTCCCCTTTATTAATTTTCACAGCAATGAAGGCTCCATAAAATCCCAAAATGGTAGTTAGGAGAGCTTCCAGGTTGGTGGACTTGCGCAAATGCAGGGAGAATGGTGAATTTCAAGAGGGCATAGAAGCCCAGTGCCCCTTCTCATATGCCTTGCTTTTATGTATCTTTTCATCTAGCTGTTGATTTATATACTCTAATAATATTTGTAATAAATCAGTAATCTAGTGAGTAAATAAGTTTCCTGAGTTCTATAAGGTGCTCTAGCAACTTCATCAAACCCAAGGAGGATATCATGGGAACTTGGGATTTACAGCCAGTCAGTCAGAAACATAGGTAACAGCATGCCCTTATGATTGGCATCTGAGGTGAAAGGCGATCTTATGGGACTAAGCCCTCAACCTGTGGGATCTGACACTATCTCTAGGTAGCTGGTGTCAGAATTGAGTTAAATTGTAGAACGCCTGGCTGGTATGCCAAGTATATTGCTTGGTGGTACATGGGGAACTCCACCACCCCCAACACACACACACACACACACACACACACACACACACACACACACCCACACCCACATGTTAGAACTGTGTCCAGGAACCCAAAATAATGTTCAGTTTTGGATTTGGCAGGATGGGGAGGGTATCCATATTGATATTTGTCATTTATTTTAACTGGAATTTTATTCCATTGCATGAATAGATTACATGTTATTCATTCTAATTGAAACCAATACCCTAGCAACAGCTCATTCCCCATGCATATAGTCTCCTGGTGGACTGGCCCTATCAGACAAAGCTAGACAGAACTGGATTCTAATATGGATTGAAGTAAAGCTCAAGCCAACTCCACTGTTGTTATTATTTTTCTTTTTATTATTATCCACTGTTATTATTTTCAGTTATGTTTCAGCTCAGAGAGGCAAGAAAATGAAATCTTTTCTATGTATATAATATCTAGAATGTTGCCAATATACTGAGTATATTCTGGTCTTTATAGAGGGCAGGGTAGGCTGCGTTAGTTACCTCTCAAAGGAATGGGAGTACAAAGGAATGAAGAGAAAGAATAACCAGATGCTCCTTTAAGTATAGGAATTTTTCCTGGATGTTTTCATGACTTGAATCAGCTATAACATTCATTAAATAATTAGGAAATCAAATTTGCATTACTCACTAGTATTACTTTGCAGCCACTGGCAATTGTGAACTTGAAACCTTCTAGTCCTAACCTTTTCTTTCACTGAAACAATTGCTTTTTTCATATGATTTGTTAATAAAGTGAGGTTTGTTAAGAATTGTATTATTGGACTATAGTATGTAGAGAGTATGGATTTTTTTAACTAAATAATATGAATCTTGTTTGAAAAGGTATATTAATGATTTTGGCCATTAAGAAAATGACTTTCATATTTATCATCTCCAGTTATTTAATATTTCAAATATAAATCTAGTGATAGACTCTGATATTAGGGAATTTAAATTTAGCATTAACTCTAAAAAGTTGATAGCAATTAGCCAAGCAGAGGGAACTTTTGAACCAATTGTATAGTTACTGGAGTTGGTAAACACTGTTCATTCCTCACTGCAAATTACCAAAAGAAGAAAGCCAAATTGTTATAAAACAATTATATAAAAGTCTTAATTTTTACATATTTTAATTGCAAGAAGAATAATATAAACATTGTTTATAAGAAGATTTAATCCAAATCCCAACATAAAAGCAAAACAAACGAGTCTAAAATAACAATTACCAATGCAGTTGATATGAATGCAAAATAAAAGAAGTGCTTTCAGTCATTATTTGTTTTGCATTTTAATACATTATATGAGTAACTAGAATAACTTATTTTGCTCAATATCATCTGCATTGTTTCTAAGCCCATAAAAATGAGTTCTTAGTCCTTTTCCTATGTACTTACAGTAGTATTTTCTTGTTTGTTTTTGTGTAATTCTGAGTACTTATTAATTGATTTTGAAAGAGAATTGCTTTCCTCCAGTACATTTGGCAGAAACCATCAGCCCTTATCCCAACTACTGGTCTTTCTACTATTCCAGACCTTTTTCTTGCACACGGTTGTGACAAGACAATGGCTCAGGAAGAGTCACTTCCAGCTTGTACTAGAGCTGAAATGAGATCTCTCATCATAAAAGATGCCCAGGATTTACTATGTAGCACTGTGAATAGTTCCCTCCAAATCGTTCCCAGGGCAGCACTCTCAGATATATATTGACAACTTATATTTATACTCAGTGCCATTGGGAACATGCAGAACAGATTCCCAAAATTTCTGTGTTTTCTACTGACTTTTACAGACTGTCTCCAACCCTATATCACCTTAGAAAAACTAGAAGGCATGAAATAATGTTACTTATTCTTTCATCCCATGGCTCTACCTCCCAGGTTCACCGAGCCTTGGCAGCTCTGGAACATGGCTCCAGGCTTTCTCCTCCTCATCACTCCTATTAGATATATAAAATGATAATTACAAATTACTTAGGAAAGGCTTTTTTTTTAGTTTTTTAAAAACTATTTATTTTTTAATTTACATTCAAGTTAGTTAGCATATAGTGCAACAATGATTTCAGGAGTACATTCCTTAATGCCCCTTACCCATTTCGCCCGTACTCCCTCCCACAACCCCTCCCACAACTCTCTGTTTGTTCTCTATATTTAAGAGTCTCTAATGTTTTTTCCCCCTCTCTGTTTTTATATTATTTTTCCTTCCCCTCACTTATGCTCATCTGTTTTGTATCTTAAAGTCCCCATATGTGTGAAGTCATATCATATTTATCTTTCTCTGACTGGCCAGTTTTGCTTAGCATAATACCCTCTAGTTCTATCCACATAAGCAAATGGCAAGATTTCATTCTTTTTGATCGCCGAGTAATACTTCATTATATATATATATGTATATATATATACATACATATATACATATATATATGTACATATATACATATGTATGTATATATATATATGTATGTATATATATATACATACCACATGTTCCTTATCCATTCATCCATTGGTGGACATTTGGGCTCTTTCCATACTTTGGCTAAGGTTGATAGGGCTGCTATAAACATTGGGGTGCATGTGCCCCTTCAAACAGTATACCTGTATCCCTTGGATAAATACCTAGTAGTGCAACTGCTGGGTCGTAGGGTAGTTCTATTTTTAGTTTTTTGAGGAATCTTCATCCTGTTTTCCAGAGTAGCTACACCAGTTTGCATTCCCACCAGCAGTGCAAAAGAGATCCTTTCTCCGCATCCTCGCCAACATCTGTTATTGCCTGAGTTGTTAGTGTTAGCCATTCTGACAGGTATGAGGTGGTATCTCATTGTGGTTTTGATTTGTATTTCCCTGATGCTGAGTGCTGTTGAGCATTTTTCATGTGTCTGTTCACCATCTGGATGTCTTCTTTGGAGAAGTGTCTATTCATGTCTTTTGCCCATTTCTTCACTGGATTATTTGGGTTTTGGTGTTGAATTTGATAAGTTCTGTATAGATCTTGGATACTAACCCTTTATCTGATATGTCATTTGCAACAATCTTCTCCCATTCTGTTGGTTGCCTTTTAGTTTTTCTGACTGTTTTCTTCGCTGTGCAGAAGCTTTTTATTTTAATGAGGTCACAATAGTTCATTTTTGGTTTTGTTTCCCTTGTCTCTGGAGACATGTTGAGTAAGAAGTTGCTGCAGCTGAGGTCAAAGAGGTTTTTGCCTGCTTTCTCCTCGAGGATTTTGATGGCTTCCTGTCTTACATTGAGGTCTTTCATCCATTTTGAGTTTATTTTTGTGTAAGAAAGTGGTCCAGGTTCATTTTTTTGCATGTCGCTGCCCACTTTTCCCAGCACCATTTGCTGAAGAGACTGTCTTTATTCCATTGGATATTCTCTCCTGCTTTGTCGAAGATTAGTTGGCCATACATTTGTGGGTCCATTTCTGGGTTCTCTATTATGTTACATTGATCTGAGTGTCAGTTCTTGTGCCAGTACCATACTGTCTTGATGATTACAGCTTTGTAGTACAGCTTGAAGTCTGGGATTGTGATGCCTCTAGCTTTGGTTTTCTTTTTCAAGAATCCTTTGGCTATTTGGGGTCTTTTCTGGTTCCATACAAATTTTAGGATTGTTTGTTCTAGCTCTGTGAAGAATGCTGGTGTTATTTTGGTAGGGATTGCATTGAATATGTAGATTGCTTTGGGTACATTTTAACAATATTTGTTCTTCCTATCCAGGAGCATGGAATCTTTTTCCATTTTTTTGTGTCTTCTTCAATTTCTTTCATAAGGTTTTTATAGTTTTCAGCGTATAGATTTTTCACCTCTTTGGTCAGATTTATTCCTAGGTATTTTATGGGTTTTGGTGCAGTTGTAAATTGGATTCATTCCTTGATTTCTCCTTCTGTTGCTTCATTATTGGTATATCGGAACACAACCGATTTCTGTGCATTGATTTTATATACTGCAACTTTGCTGAATTCATGGATCAGTTCTAGCAGTTTTTGGTGGAATCTTTTGGGTTTTCCATGTAGAGTATCATGTCGTCTGTGAAGAATTGAAATTTTGACTTCCTCCTGGCTGATTTGGATGCCTTTTATTTCCATGTGTTGTCTGATTGCTGAGGCTGACTTCCAATACTATGTTGAATAACAGTGGCGAAAGTGGACATCCCTGTCTTGTTCCTGATGTTAGGGGAGGAAAGAGTTTTAATATCAGCTTTTTAATAATAAACAAAAGTCTAAATGTAATTATGTAAGGATTTATGTCCAATTTTTAATCTAATGAATTATTGATATTTAACAAATAATATTTACCATATGTTAATATTCTACAACACACATTTTTTCCAATATCTTAACCCAATGCTTACAGTTTCTCAACATTTAAATAGAAAAATATTACCTAAATAAATTCTGCATCTTGAATTTGTGCCTTTAAGACTCTCTTTATCATTGAGGGCTAATGTTGGCAATACACTAATACTCTAGATTTATTGTAAATTTACAAATTAGGATAGGCTCTAGCCAGACATTAACCCATTTGTTCAACAGTTCAATCAAGTGAGCATTCTGGTAGAAAATAACTGAAAACCTTGCCCCATTGCAAAAGTAGGGCAAAAGACAGAAAATGGTAATTTGTCAATTTTTCATAGCAAGAAGGAAATGGGCATCACAGAAAATAGATGCAAACAGGTAGAGAGGAGAGAAAAAGAGGGAGAAGGGAAGGGAGAGAGTCAAATGTAGAAAAGAAAGTTATATATGGATGATAACATAAGAAAGTTTATTAATTTGATATGAATTTATATGGTATAAAGAGAAAGGGGTATATTGTTTTGAAGAAGACAGTGATAGAATCTATGTGCATGTTACTACTAGAGCTCAACATACATATGCCCTGTGACACGGCAGTTCCACTCCTGGGTAAATATCCAATGCACGAATACATGTACAAGAATGTTCGTAATAGCCCCAAACCAGAAACCATACAAACTTCCATTAGCAATAAAATAGATAATTAGGGTGTATTCAGACAAGAAAAAGAATGAACTACTGATAAAATAACATGAAATAATCTCATAGACATAATATTGAATGAAAGCAGTCAGACACAAAACATTCTGTGGCATATGACTGCATTCACACAGAATTCAACAATCTGAAAACAAATCTATGGTTATAACAGACAGAATAATAATTCCTTGAAGGATACAGATTGGAAAGAGCTTGAGAATACTTCTAAGATACTGGAAACATTCAAAGTATTCATTTGAATGTTGTTTATGTGGTTGATATATCTAGTCAGGTAAAAACGTGAAAATTCATTTTACCATATACTAAAGATTTACAGCAATAATAATAAAAATAAAAGAATGATTATGCTATTTAAAAGATAGTGCAAAACATAGCAATGTGGAATCCAAAATTTTTAACTACCAGTATAGCTTGAACTTTGACCAATCAGAAAATATGCCCAACCAAACAGAATGTATGTCATGACTCAAAGAACTGCTATTCTGAACAGATAGAAATTCTTGCAAAAAGAAACAGTGATTCTAGCTTTGGAAACTCCTTTATAATGTTGCTCGGCACATGCCTCAACTGATGATTTCCTCAGAACTCTACTTACTTATCCTGGTTGACATTTTTTGTTTTTTTAATTCAGAATGTCTGGCCTTTTGCTCTTTTTTTTAAATAAATATTTATTCATTTTTGAAAGAGAGTGTGATCAGGGGAGAGGCAGAGAGAGACAGAGGATGCAAAGTGGGCTCTGCTCTGACAGCCTGATGCAGGGCTCAAACTCAAGAACCATGAGCTCATGACCCAAGCTTAAGCCAGAAGTTCAACTGACTGAGTCACCCAGGTACCCCTGGCCTTTTTTCTAATTCTCAACTCCAATCCCTGGTATCACTGTTTCTTCCTTCTCCTCCCACACAAACATAAAGCTTCCTCAATATTCTCTAAACTAAAGGAACCCTTTAGTGTTGAAGATCTTTCTGCTTAAACTCCACCTTCTCTGTCACATGAAGTTAAACTGTAGTCAGTATTTTGCTTT
Source organism: Acinonyx jubatus (assembly GCF_027475565.1). NCBI lineage: Eukaryota > Metazoa > Chordata > Mammalia > Carnivora > Felidae > Acinonyx > Acinonyx jubatus. The sequence continues at coordinate 28,454,789 of NC_069391.1, forward strand.
AAGAAAGATCTTTGTTTAATTTCTTTTTTTTAATGTTTATTTATTTTTGAGAGACAGAAACAGAGTGTGAGCAGGGGAGGGGCAGAGAGAGAGAAAGACACAGAATCTGAAGAGGCTCCAGGCTCTAAGCTGTCAGCACAGAGCCCGACGCGGGGCTCAAACTCACAAGCCATGAGATCATGACCTGAGCTGAAGTCGGACGCTTAACCGACTGAGCCACCCAGGCGCCCCATGATCTTTGTTTAATTTCTTACTCCATCATTTACTGGTTCACCTTAGCACGTCTCCTCATCGTCACTCTTTTATTTTCAATTTTTAATTGTGTCAGCCAATTCTGCTGGTGATGACAAATGAAATAGAAGGGCTTCTTAGAAGAAGTCCCTGTTACCTTTCTTTATCTACCCTCTGTTACACTGCCCTGGATGCAACTCTTTAAATTATTCCTGCTTTTTAGTTCTCTTGGTGCTCATCTCAAAGCTGTGGATAATGTTTTTGCTCCTTTTTAAAATCAACTTTGACAATATATGTCACTTTTGTCCAATGTTCTGGTCATGAAGCACCTTCATATGAACTTTCCAATCATATGAATCTTACCTCCCCAAGGTTAAAACTCAGTTCCCTAGTCTCTTTCCATATAGAGGTTTTGCTACAGGACGGGTATGTGACTTCATTCCATCCAGTCAGACTCAACAGTCTGAGAAAGTGATTTGGATGTAAGTGACTTGAGGAAAAGGGCTTCAATCCATATTTCTTTGCTGAGAGGGTTGGGGTAGCAAGCTTTGAGGAATCAGTAATTCTGATTTTCTTTAGCATTCAGTGGGGCAGCCATAGTGACAAATTTCTTCATTAAGACCATTTTTGCTTTGTGGTCTTAGACATTGCTCCTGGAAGTTTAATTCCAAACCTGGTTATTTCACCCTCCCCCAAATTATGTGAGTTTCCTAGTGTTCTTTTTAATAAACTTCTTTTCAACTTATCCACTAGAGTTACAGAATTCAATTGCCTCTTCAGTATGAATGATGAGCATTTAGGTCAATTACCCTACACTCATCCACCTTACTGCTCTCTGTTAGATATTAATATTATAATGTAATTCTCTTATTGATGATCTGTGTAATTGTTTCCATCAATTTTCATCAGTTTCTCTTGATTTCTCACTTTCTAATTGGAAGGTATTAGCACCCTGCCTTTCTTTCACTTTCATCCAACCCTAACCTTTTCCGACTATTCACTTCTTAATTTAGGTCAGCCTCACTCTTACTTTTATGTTGTCCATTAATATTTACGTTCTGTTCTGCAACCAGTTCCTGGGCTTCTAGGTTTTGTCTATAGGTTGATTGTAAAGTTAAAAGCCATTACATGAGTTACTTTTTAAAATTTGTGGATAGGTAAATTCAAACTGTGGAATCCATGTGGTAACATTACTTTCCTCCTCTTCCAAACCAATATCTTGACCTCTGTACTATATAAAGGAGACTGTTTCTAGCATTGGGTCAAAAGTATTACTGTTTCTTATTCTCTAACAATTGCTTGAAATCATATCACATTTTAATTATTTGCTTAATATTTGAACGATGGCTTTCTTTCATTCTTATATTATTTGACCTTATACTATTCTCAATTACCTTCCATTTTTAGTTTTGCTTTCTATTACCTCAGGAGGTGTTTAGTCGTTCTTTTTCACAGAACTATTCATCTTTTTGCCATGACTTGGATTGTTTGCCCTGTAGATGTGGTACAAAACCATGACTATATGAGACTTCTTTTCTTTGTCCTTCTAGAATAAATTTACTCTTTCCTGGATTATTTCATTTCCAAGGTATTGATTTACTCCCTTATTTTGTTGAAATATGTCATCAAATCACTGTCTGCAAAACGCAAATGAGAGGTAAAGTTGATAATTCCTTGCATACCTGAAAGTGTCCTTAGTTGAATACAGACCTCTGGGTGGAAAATAGCCTTTCTTCAGAACTTTTAGGCATCACTATCTTGTCCACATGCTTCTAGTTCTGCTGATGCCAGGCGGAAGCCACTCTTTCTCATCCTTTTATAAGTGGGTTGTCATTTCTCTCTGTATACTTTTAGGATTACCTCTTTATCTTTCATATTCTAAAGTTTTTAAAACTCAAAGCTATGTGCAGATCTTTATTCATTTATTGCACTGGATACTTGATGGATCTTTTCAACCTCAAGACTCATGTCCTTCTTTTCTGGGAAATTTTTCTTTGATTATTTCTTTGATAACTTCCTTGCCTCCATTTTCCTTGTTCTCTTCTTATGGAAATCCTGTTAGCAGGATATTGGATTATTACATCTATTATCCTTTACCTAACATTATCTGTTTCTTTGTCTTTCTGTTTCATGCTAGAATATTTTCTCAAATTTATTTTCTAGTTCTAGTAAATGTCTTATGTCTGCAATTTTTGTTGTCAATCTCTAAGATTTTCTTATTCTATGATTATGTCAATGTTATGTCATTCTTCTTGTTTCATAATTTCATCCAAATATATTTGTATGTAATACTTAGAATTTCATTAAGGTCAGTATTGTATATACTAACAACACGGGTTTGAACTGATCCACTTATACATGGGTTTTTTACAGTACAGTACTGTAAGTATATTATCTCTTCCTTATGATTTTAACATTTGCTTTTCTCTAGCTTACTTAATTGTGAGAAATCATTGTATAATACATACGACATAGAAAATAAGTGTTACTGTTTATATGATCAATAAGGCTCCAGTCAACAGTAGGCTATTAGTAGTTAAGTTTGGGGAGAGTCAAAAGTTATATGTAGAATTTTACTGTGGGGGGGAGGGGGTCAGTGCCCTAACCCCCAAGTTGTTTAAGGGTCAATTGTAATTTATGTGTTCATATCCCCAGACACATATAAATTGAAAATAGTAAATGAGTAAGGCTTTTTTTAATGTTTATTTATTTTGAGAGAGAGAGAGAGAGAGAGAAAGAGAGAGAGAGAGAGAGACAGTGAAAGAGAAAGAGAAAGCGAAAGCAAAAGCTAGCAGGGGAGGGGCAGAGAGAGAGGGAGGCAAAGAATCCCAAGCAGGCTCCACATTGTCAGTGCAGAGCCCAACAAGGGGATCAAACCCACGAACCTATGAGATCATGACCTGAGCTGAAATCAAGAGTAGCATGCTTAACTGACTGAGCTATCCAGGCACCCTGAGTAAGACTTTTTTAAGTTGTTTTCTCCCCCCTGAATTATCTTTGTTTCCTTCAGTATCTTTGTTCTTTCTTTTTTTTTTTTACTGCACTTTCTTTCTTGTACATGGGGTGATATTTAGTTGTCCACTTCCATTTAAACAGAAGTATGGTATAGTTGGTATCCAATGCTGGAGCACTGTCAACACAAGGCAGTCGCATGGTTTCATAAATATAGAGTTTTAACAGTTAAACCAATCTCTGGGGTTAAAAGTCAACATGGTTATCTACATCTGGTGGTATAGAGATTAGAAAGGGGCTTATGGGAGCCTCTAAGACACTAGATATTTTCTATTTCTTGATCTAGGTGCTTAAATACAGAGATACCTTTCCCTTGTGAGAATTTATCAGCTGTAGTCTTATGATTTCTTAAATTTTATGTATTTATTTATACTTAACCAGAAGAGTTTTGGGAAAAAAACTGGTGGAAAACAATTTGATAGTGAGACACAGAAAGTAGTAAAAAATTTAAGAGAAAGCTAAACAATTAGGGAGTACACTCCAAAATGTTCTTGATCTAGACATTCTGTTTGTTCCCACTAAGGCCCATGACGCTTATCCTATCCTAACACCTTCCTATTTTCTCTGGGCAGACAAAATAGGACAAGGCAGACAAACACTCAAAACACTCAAGATATTTTATACAAAATTTCTGTAGAAGGAAACCATAGTATCCATTAACCTGAGAACAAATGCATTAGGAACAAATGGAAATTACAAAAAAATGCAAGTAGATAAGAAAACAATGTCAATTCTAATGGGAGTTTTAGTGAATTATCTTTTGTGATTTGGAAGTCCTTCTTTTGTGTTTCCATATGATCCTTGCAAAAATTTATCATAGAAATTTTAACCTCTATTATAATCGTCTACTAATGTGTCCCTCCTGTCCTCTAGAACAGCATTGTCTAATAGAAATATAATGCAAGCCATATATGAAATTTTACATTTTCTAGTAGCCATGTCTTAAAAAAACAAAAAAGAAATAAGCACAATTAATTTTAATCATAAAACCTAATCTTAATGATAGAGGTACTTAATTCAATATAACTAAAATATTATTTTAGTATGTAATTAACATAATAAATTATTGGGATATTTAGAATTCTGTTTTTTAATGAAATCTTTGAAATCCAATGTATATTTTACTCTTAAAGCACATCTCAATTTTGGACTAGCTACTTTTCAAGTGCTCAACAGCCACATGTGGGCCACTGGCTGTCATCACGGACAATGGAGCTCTAGAATGAATCACAATGAGGGCAGTGACTGTTTCTTCTTGTAACTGACAAAGAACCACCAAACAGTAGGTGGTGACACCAGTAGGACAAATAGTCCTTTTTACCATCTCCTTAGATGTGTAAAAACTGATATAATAATTGTAAGAGGTTCTCAATCTTATTTCATTACTCTATTTGAGATTTACTATAAACCAGGCCCTGTACTGACTGCCATGAATTATTAGGGTATCAACTGGAAAATAAATTACAAAGTGATGTAAAGGTCGCCAATTATGAATACAACTTTACAAATAATCTGGAGAGAATGAAAGTTATTGCCAGACATGACTGAAATTACACTTTAAAATTATGTTTAATGCTAAACATGTTATGATTTTATATTCTGACAAAGGTTAAAAGAAACACACAGAATTGGGTTTGAATTCACGTTCCTAAATTTTTAGCTGAAGTTACGTTTTTCATTTCTAAAAGTGGGATAAAATTGATTTATATCCTAGAGCTCTTGAAAGTATTATAAAGCACAACACACACAGGGTTTTACATAGTAGCTGATCCATAGAAAGCACTTGATAAAAATTTAATCTTATTATAGTTATGTCATAGGTAGATCAACATTCTATTAACTATTAACTTGAGGCATCATACTACCTGATTTCAAAATATACTACAGGGCTATGGTAATCAAAACAGCATGGTGCTGGAGAAAAAACAGACATATAGACCAATGGAACAGAATAGAGATCCCAGAAATAAGCCCACACCTATACTATTGACTAATATTTTATAAGAGAGCCAAGAATATTAAAAAAATATAGCCTCTTCAATAAATGATGCTGGGAAAACTGGATACTCACATGTGAAAAAATGAAACTGGACCCCTGTCTTAACTCCATACATAAAAATCAACTCAAAATGGCTTAAAGGGCTTAAATTCCATGAAATTATAAAACTCCTACAAGAAAACATAAGGAGCAAGCTCTATGACATTGGTCTTGGCAATGACTTTTTGGGATAAGAAACCAGAAGCTCAGACAACAAAAGCAAAAAATAAACAAGTGGGACTACACTAAACTAAAATGCTTCTGCACAGCAAAGGAAATCATCAACAAAATGAAAAGGCAACCTATGGAATGGATGAAAATGTGTCCAAACCACACATTCAAAAAGGGATTCATATCCAAAATGTGCAAGGGCTCATACAACTCACTAGCAAAAAAAGTCCAAATAACCCAATTTTTAAAAATGGGCAAAGGGGGCGCCTGGGTGGTGCAGTCAGTTAAGTGTCCGACTTCAGCCAGGTCACGATCTCGCGGTCCGTGAGTTCGAGCCCCGCGTCGGGCTCTGGGCTGACGGCTCAGAGCCTGGAGCCTGTTTCCGATTCTGTGTCTCCCTCTCTCTCTGCCCCTCCCCCGTTCATGCTCTGTCTCTCTCTGTCCCAAAAATAAATAAACGTTGAAGAAAAAATTTAAAGATGGGCAAAGGACCTGAATGAACATTTTTCCAAAGAAGCCATACAAATGGCCAATAGGTACATGAAAATATGCTTAACATAACTAACCAGAAAGGAAATGCTAATCAAAACCACAATAAGATATCACCTCATACCCATTGAGATGTTTATTATCAAAAAACAAGAGATAACAAATACTGGCAAGAATGTGGATGAAAGGGAGCACTTGTACACTCTTGGTGGAAATGTAAACTGGTACAGCCATTATGGAAAAGAGTATGGAGGTTCCTTAAGATACTAAAAATAGAACATATGATCAGCAATCCCACTTGTGAGTATATATCCAAAGGATATGAAAACAGGATATCAAAGAGATATTTGGACTGCTGTGTTTATTGCAGAATTATTCACAAAAACCAAGGTATAGAAACCACTTAAGTATCCACTGGTGAATGAAAGGGTAAAGAAAATGTGAAATTTATCACACACACAAGCGCGCGCGCACACACACATACACACAGAAGAATATTATTTAACCTTTGAAAATAAGGAAATTTTGTCATGTGCCACAATGTGAGTAAAATTGGAAGGAGTTTTGTCAAATGAAATGAACCAACAGAGGAAAACTAATACTTCATGGAATCCCTTATATGAGTTTTTAAGTCAAACTCAAAGAAATGGAGAAGAGAATGATGGTGGCCAAGGGCTGGAATGGAGGTGGGGAGGGATAAGGAGAGGTTTGAAAAAGAGTATAAACTTTTAGTTTTAATATGAATAAACTTTGAGAATCTATAAGATTCTCTATAAGAATCTATAATCTATATAAGATGGTGACTATAGTTTATAATACTTCATTGTATAATCGAAATTTGCTAAGAGAAAAGAACTTAAGTGCTCTCACCAAAAAAAAGGAAAAAGGAAATATATGAGGTGAGGCATGTGTTCATTTTTTTAATGTTTATTTTTTAGAGAGAGACAGAGAGAGTGGGAGCGGGGGAAGGGCAGAAAGGGAGACACAGAATCTGAAACACGCTCCAAGCTTTGAGTTGTTAGCACAGAGCCTGACTTGGGGCTCTAACCCACAAACTGCGAGATCATGACTTGAACTGAAATCAGATGCTTAAATGACTGATCTACCCAGGTGCCCCATGGTGGAAATCCTTTCACAATATGTACATATATCAAATTGTCATTTTGTACAGTTTAAATATGCTGTAGTTTTAGTTTCTTTCTAAATCAGGTAATGCTGAAGCAACAGCAAATGGTTACATTGTTATGACTTCCACAACACTTAGGTTTCATAGTGCCATCTGGAGTGAGAAAGCCTTTAAAAACTTAGTATTTTTCTTAATGAATCAATGGCCTTGACCATGACACTTAAGTATTTTGTGCCTCTGTACACTTACCTGAAAGTGGAAATATGAGTGTTTATGTGACAGTTCTAAATATATATTAGTTATTATTCCTATTAGAAAGAAATATAGTCAGTGAAGTAGAAAAAGAAACAATTAGAGCAGGAGAAAAATAACATGGTGGGTGTTAACTTGCCACTCTAGTACCCAATCTGTTGAAGAACAAATAGGCTCTTTTTTGTGAATACCTGGAAATATTTGTTAAAGTGGTATCATGATTGTTGAGGAAGGCGGTCTTGAATGTGAAGAATGAGATTAAAACAGTAAGTCTGAATTACTAATGGTTAAATGACTTTGTTTATTCAGGCTAGTTAATAATCACCTGTACTAGGCAAAAATGTTAATTAATTCTGTTTCTTCTCCACATGTGTTTCCCGCGCCCCCACCCCCCACCCAAGGCAGAATTTGGTGATTGCAGCATGTGGCTCTAAGGAAGTTCTAAATAGATGTATATTTTACCTTGTAAAGTCATACTGTTCACAGGAGACTTGTCTCAGCTTAGAGAGGTAGGAATGTTTCAGACTTAATATGGCATCAATAAAATATTTTGCTATGTATCAGAAGGAATAATCACTCTGTAAAATTGTCATATCCATTGGATATCAGCAGAGACCTGAAAACAACAAGAAACCATCTTGTAAATTGAGCTGCAGTTTACTTGTCTCTGAAATAGGATAACAACATGCTCTCTATCAAAGGTCTCACATAAGGAGAAAATGTTATAATACATGTAAAGTAGCAGCACATAGTAAACACGAGCAAAAGGAATTTGGGGGAGTAAACATAAATTAATCCCCTAAATAGCAGTGTTCTGTGTGTTTGAAATGGTAAGGAATTGTTAAAGTATTCAAGTTGGTGGAGTGGAAAGAATGGAAGCCTCATCGCTCTTATGTACCATTATAGACCCACACTTGCAGCCTTAAATTATCGTTCTGCAGGATGTCAGAACCATCAGTGCTTTAGACAGCCTTCATCTTAAGAGTTTTCCTTTTGGCAAATTGATTGATGTCTCTTTGCTTGTGAGTAGAATTTTCCTCACCTGGGAATGTCTTCTTCCATTAATTTTCTTATAGAACTCCTGTTTAATCTTTCAAGGGACATTTTCATGTTATTTCCTCTCAAATTCTTTGTACACAAAAGCCGCTGGATATACATGGTATCCATCAGAATGTAACCAGCCTCTCTTTAAAATCCCCTATTACCTTGCTTTTCAATCATGGTAGAGTGATGTTTCAACTCCTCACCTGGCTGGACCCAAAGCTGTTCCTGGCCTCACAGAGACATTAATAGCCAGGCCCCAAGCACTGGGATGCTACCATTTCAGCTCTGCAGTTCCTGCTCTTATTTTCAGTTCCTTGTCTTTTCTGGCAATTAGTGGCCTCTCCCCCTCCCCACCCCCCATTTTTCTTTTGAGCTCAGCTATTCATCTGTTTTAAAGTTATATGTATTACCCAGCCTTTCTGGGTGTGGGTAGCAAGTGTTTTCATATTAGTTGAGTCCATTATCCTCCCTTAACTGTTGTATTTGCTCCAAGTATAATTCTTTATTAAAGTATTTGCTTTTCAACCACAGGAACATAATGCTCGTTTTTCAAAGGTGGCATTTTAGACTACCCTTAAAGAAACAGATGCCCATTATAGCATTTGGCTCACATCCTTAACATGACACTTATCAAAACAGGCTGCACATAGGTTGCATCCAAAATTTAACTGCTGACAAACTCATTCTAATATCTCTTGATGTCAGTTTCCTTCTTCCTCAACCCACAGATGCTGCTGTGCCCCTTTGCAAGATAACGTGTGCACTTTGCAGATATTCTCCAAGGTGACAGAGAAATGAAGAACTGTGTGTACTCAGTTTTGAAAGAGATTTGGTTCGCCCTATTTTGTAGTGTACCTGGCTCCCAATTCATATGATAATCGAAATCTCTTGTGTGGTTTGTAGACAATGACTGTGCCATTCTGCTGCTGCTTTAGTAAAATTAAGGTGCAGCATTCCTCTTTTATGAAGGCATGTATACTAGATGTGACTCATAATGGATAAAAGACAGCAATTAAATGCCTTGAAGTGAATTACAACTCTTTGGAGACATTGAATCTGGTGTTAATTTGGTGATCAACAGTGGCATTTGGAATTCTGTTCAGCTTTATAATTTAACTTTCCAGCTACCCTTCACACCTAAGCCAATTTATGAGAGACAGTGTTTGGTATATGAGATATGTAGCTCTTCTAGATGTTAGGAGTATACTGTTTATCTTTTCAGATTCAGCCAGCTCTTGATTATGTTCCACAAATAGCCACATTCAGTTCATTTATCTTTTATTCTCAAATTTATCCTGAATATGTTATACATATGTTACCTAATAAAAATCACAATATGGCTAATAGGGGAAAAAATAACACATATTGTTTAATGGGATGTTTACTCCTGCTAAAATAGTATAGATAAAATTCCATCAATATAACCCTTTAGACAGAGTAGAATAGCATCAAATTTTCTCATTCTATAATTCTGAAAAACTCTGTTCACTCTCTCTGAATACTTTTTGACCTTTACTCTCTATTTTTCTTATAATGTCCTTTTTATAACTGCATATTCAGATATCACTGTGTATTTTATAAACTATAAATATTATTTAAGATGTAATTTATTTGATATGAAATAGCTTACATAATATCTCACACATGAAATACAAATGTAGATTCAAAAAAGAAGACATGCAAATCATAAGAAGAAAGTATAAAAATGATTGCCAATAAAATCTGTAGTAGTTATAATCTTTATTATGATGCAGCATTTTAAAAATTTATATTTTAGATAAAAGGAAAGAGATGGAACACTAAAGTAATTCAACCCCTCCCTACCCCTTGGGTGGAGTAGGGTGGGTAGTAGAATGATTAGGGGAAGAGTTGGGCTTCCCTGGACATAGTTTAGGAAAGGGACTGTCGGCCTTTCAGGAAATCCCTTCATCCCCTGTGGCAACTCATCCAATATAGTAAGGGAACAGTGGACAATGGGGCAGAGAGGTGCCTGGATTGCTAGGTTGAGATAACACTGTCAGTTGCACATAGATTATGTGAGGCATGTAGAATATCCAAGAGGAGAATCTAAGGGTACCAGGGAGACGCAGAAGTGCTGAAAAGCAGGTGGATCTGGAGTCCTGTGGTTGAGATGTTCAGGTGCAGCTATGTGGACCCCATAAGTCAAAGCAAAGGGAAGTCTATGCCCTGGTACTACAGCAGGCCCATAGGCTAGGAACCACCAGTTTTATTATCAAATGTGATAGTAAAAAAGGCCAGTGCTAGCGATATAGAGGATGAACCGAATCAAGTGAAAGCCACACAGAATGAAACTAACACCCCCATCACAATATGTGTGACTCCTCCTCCGCCCCCCGATAGAAGGGGAGATATCCCTTATGGAAAATTTGTACTTGGAATTGGCGGAATATTTTCTCTCTTCACCAAGAAATGAAGACTGTTTAAACCTTAAATGCTTAACCTTAAATCTTAAGTGCCGATGGTGCTTTTGTTGGTTAAATTCTTGTGTCTCACTGAGTCCTATACTCCTATTCCAAAATTACCAGATTTAACAGTGGCTACACGTGGAGATTAGTTAAGTTATGGAAAACATACAAATACAGTTTTTGGAATATCCAAAGTGCATAAATATCCTTACATACTATATTTCAATATCTTATTTCTACCTATTTACATGGGCATTTTAGGAAGCCTATAGAAGACACAGATTGTAAAACAAATAATTTCATTTGGCCACTTTTCTCTGCACACACAAAACCTACTCATCACTGCCAAGGCTTTTTTCATGACTGAGCACTTCCTCCTGCCAATGGTGGTTAGAGCTGTCATTTGCAAATCACATTATTAGAGCTTTCTAGGGAAAAAAATGATGTCAGTGATAATCTCCTCTAGAAGTTTCTGATGCTCAGTCAGTTGAGTGCCTGGCTCCTGATTTGGGTTCAGGTTATGATCTCAGAGTTTATGAGATGGAGCCTTGCATCAGGCTCTGTACTGACAGTGCAGAACCTGCTTGGGTTTCTCTCTCTCCCTCTCTCTGTGCTCCTCCCCCCACCTTAAAATAAAGTAAACATTAAATTAAATAGTATATTAGTAGAATTCCTCCTTCTTCACTGGGTTTTACACATCGTTTTTTAAATTTCATTTATTTTGAGAGAGAGACAGAGAGCATGCATGTGAGCAAGGGAGGGGCAGAGAGAGAGGGAGACAGAGGATCCAAAGTGAGCTCTGCACTGACAGCAGAGAGCCCAACGTGGGACTTGAACTCACAAACTGTGAGATCATGACCTGAGCTGAAGTTGGACGTTTAACCAACTGAGCCTAACACATATTTTCTTTTAAGCCCATATATACATTTGTACCAAATCTCATAATCTGCATTTTAAAAAAAGAATGCAGTGTACCACTGTCTAAAGAGGTTATCTGTCTTTCTAGAAAGTTACTCAATTCTACCAAAATTTAAACAAATTAATTTCCAAGTCCTCAATCAATTATAAGTACATTTTTTTAAATATCCCAAATAATGCAGAGAAAGCGGAACCCTCTTGCATTATTGGTGGTAATGCAAACTGATGCAGCCAGTCTGAAGAACAGTGTGGAGCTTCCTCAAAAAGTTAAAAATAGGATTACCCGATGATCCAGCAATTGCACTATTAGATATTTATCCAAAGGATACAAAAATACAGATTCAAAAGGGTACATGCATCCCATTGTTTATAGCAGCACTATCAACAATAGCCAAACTGTGGAGAGAACCCTAATGTCCATCAACTGATGAATGGATAAAGAAGAGATGGGGTGTGTGTGTGTGTGTGTGTGTGTGTGTGTGTGTGTATACACATACATACATATATATATACCATATATATAATGGAATATTACTCAGACATCAAAAAGGAGGAAATCTTGCCATTTACAACTACCTGCATGGAGCTAGAAGGTGCTAAGTGAAATATGTCAGAGAAAGACAAATACCATATGAATTCACTAATATGTGGAATTTAAGAAACAAAACAGGTGAACATATTGGAGGGGGGAAAAGGGAAACAAACCATAAGAGACTCTTAGAGAACAAACTGAGGGTTGATGGAGGGAGATAGGTAGGGGATGGGCTAGATAGGTGATGGGGACTAAGGAAAGCACTTATAATGAGCACTCAGTGTTGTATGTAAGTGATGAATCATTGAATAGTCTTGAAACCAATGTTGCACTGTATGCTAACTAACTAGAATTTAAATAAAAATTTGAAGAGAAAGAAAAAAAATTTCCCAAATAAATGATTAAATCATTTACAATTTTGTAACATCAAGTCACTATGTTTCATAAAGCCATGATTCTAAATAACTGCCCAAGATACAATTACATAGGAGTGATTTCTTCTAGTAAATCTTACTGTTGGAAAACAATTCCATTTTTAGGTTGTCAGCAATCAACGTACTATATACATGGACGTGTGTGTGTGTGTATGTGTATTCAAGTGAAATTTTTTCTGTTTTTGAGTGATTTATATATTTCTTCTACCCAAATAATAGATGATTTGACATAATCAAAATATGCTACTTTTCAAAATAAGTTATCTGATGAGGAATATAAGGATTCATATTGGAGCACAGGCTTTATAGACAAGCAGACCAGGGTTGAATCATGGTTCCAGCTAGCTGGGTAAGCTAAACAAGTTATACAATTTCCTTGGGACCTTTCATTTCTGGATATCTAAACTACATGGCAGTGTATAGTAATAAAAATGTTAACCCTATATTGCTGTTGTAGGATCAAATAAGGTGTAATAATGTGTTTATTTCAGTGCTGGACATAAAATGGGTTCTTAATAAAAGTCTCTTTGAAACTGGAACTTCAGATTCTGTGTAACATTAGTGATGTGCTTTTGTTTCAGAATATCTGTTTCAGCTCCCCATAATTAGTTTATCTCTGTGTTCCTCTTATTCATCATTTGAGGCTGAACATACTTTTTATGGTGTATCTTTTCCATTACAGCCATTCTTCAGGTCTATTCTTTTCTCTCCATGACCAATTCATTTTGATTTAAGGTGGAGAGCTGAAATATCAATTCATTATTTAGATTTTTGGTGTTTAAGTTAAAAATTATTCTTGAGACTATTTTGGAATTAAAGTATTACTAATTATAATAATTGGCATATGAGCTCTTAGGAAGTATAATATATAGACTCATATGTTTGACTCAAGGCTAATAGTCAACATGTACTTATTGAATCAATGTTTTGGAAATTTCTAAGATGTTCACTTTTTATTCTGGAAGGAAAATAATTTTTTAAAACACAGCTATAAAAGCAAGCAAACTGAAAAATATGATTCATAAGAATCATTCTAAAAATAAAGAGCACCAAATAGAAGGATATTCTCTTACTCCTACACTAAACCATCTTGTGACCTCAGATGAGTTATATCCCCTCCCTAGGTCTCAATTCAAAAATGTGTAAAAGGAGGAGTTTGAACTCATGGCTTGTAGGGTTTTCCAATTTCTGTCTGATTTCTTCACATATAATTCCTATGTGAAACAAATAACATGTATTCACAACTAAAATTGCACAGTTTTGATTGTCACCCACTGTAAATGATCTTAAATGTTCTATGAGCCTCAATAAGTATGGAAGTAGAGATTATAGGAAAGTGATTGCAGGGCCACCAAAGTTTAAACTTTTATGGTAACTATTATACCCACACTATACACAGGTTTCTAGCCCCTAGCTTTTGTAGGCTATGATCCCTAAGAGGACAGGAACCGTATCTACTAGCCTCATGGTTGAATCCTCAACGACTTCTATAGTGCTTGGCTCATAGTAGTTGATGAATAAATGTTTGTTAAATGAGTGGTAAAAATGCTTCCTACCTAGTTGCAAGGAAATTTTCACTGCAGGTTACTGTTTATAATTTTTTTTTATTTTGTTAATGTTTCTTTATTTTTGATAAAGAGAAAGAATGAGAGAGAGAAAGACATAGTGTGAGTGAGGGAAGGGCAGAGAGAGAGAGGGAGACACAGAACCCGAAGCAGGGTCCAGGCTCTGAGCTGTCAGTACAGAGCCTGACGTGGGGCTCACACTCATCAACTGTGAGATCATGACCTGAGCTGAAGTTGGACACTTATCCGACTGAGCCATCCAGGTGCCCATACTGTTTATAATTTAAACAAAATGGAATATAACAGTACAAAAAATATATGCTGAACCTCCTAGGAATCAAGAACTATGATTTTTCCTGGAGATACAAAATCTTAACCCTGAAAACTTGGATGTGAAAAAAAAACATAGTAGATTATTTCTATGTGATGTGGTAAAATAGAAATAAGTAGCACAGCTATATCTAGCCAGAGAGGAGGTTCTGCTAAGGAGTTTTGGAGGGTGTGATCTCTGAGGTAAATCTTGGAGGACAGGTAGAGACTGGTGAAGAAAGGGAGAAAGATATTCCAAGCTTAAGTAACATGCCATGATTCAAGGCATGCCATTATAAAACCATCTTGGCCTCTCCTAAGATTTCTAATTACAGTAGACTATTTAGTCTCTTGGAACTCCTACTGTATGGGTTCTGAGTTAGATAGATGTTAAGCTATTTAGTAATTAACTATGCTGTGGTGGTTAATCCCACAGGAAATCCTAATTGAGAATCCATTTAACTGACTAGCTCTTAAGAGGTTGGACTATAGCACAGCAATGATGGCATTTGGATCAGTGTTTTCAACAAGAAAATAATTATTGGGGCGCCTGGGTGGCTCAGTCGGTTACAAATACGCCTCTTGATTTCAGCTCAGGTCATGATCTCATGGTTGTGAGATTGAGCTCCAGCTCTACATTGGGTCCTGCAGAGCCTGCTTGGGATTCTCTCTCTTCCTCTCTCTCTGCCCCTCCCCCCTGCTCACTCGCTCTCTCTCTCAAATAAATTAATTTAAAAAAATTACTAATTTTGAATTGATTGGAATTGAGTATTTTTAAAAATCCAGAACAAAAATCATAGTCAAGGAAAACTGACCAAATAAAGAAAAAGTAATTTTTTATGACATTATGTCATTGGCCACACTATCTGCCAGGGTACCTATAACACTATAGGCACATAAGTATTCTAGGAGTGTGACTGAAGTTACAGGTAAACTCCTGGAATGCATCATTCAAGTAAATTTTTTGAGGATTACAATGTTGGTTTTGTGTGTGTGTGTGTGTGTGTGTGTGTGTGTGTGTGTGTGTGTGTCTTACCTTGACTCCCACTTCTTAATTTGACTGTGATGCTGGAGATACAGGTTAATTTGAGAACATGAGACTGATGAAGGTTTATGTCAACATCTAAACTACTCACTCAGACATAGCCAAGTGAGATACCCAAGAGCATCCAGAGGTTGTTCTTAAATGACTCCTTCTCTGTCCTCTGTACAATAATATTTTGTATTTGGTCCACTTGTTATTCACATCATACACCTTATTTTTATTTCCTTCCTGTGTTCCACACTAGACTATATCCTCCTACAAAAGAGAGACCATATCTGTCACAGCTATATCTTCTGTGCCTTACCCAGGCCTGGCACATTCTGGATACTCACTGATGTTTGTGGAATGAGCTAATGAAAGGCTGTAGTTATGCTCTACATAACTGCATAGGAACACATGGTCGAGTATAGAAGAAAATTCTAAGGACTAAATACACCATGCCATAATTTGCTTTGCCTCTCACAAGGCTTTACTGCAAAACATCTTCTGTTATTCTGCCATCTGTCTTACAACCTTTCCTTTTTCCATTTCCTGATTACCACTTATTTAAATTACTACCAACACCAGAATCATTGCTTCCTTTCCTGCTGAGGTGGTATGATTTTAGGCAATCTATTTCTCCATTTGCCCTCTCACAGCCTTCTTTGCTCTTCAGAGATGATGCCTTCCCAAAGCAAAACCAGTCCCAGGCCAAAAGCTTTTCTCTCCTAACATAGTTTCCTTAGAAGATCCACCAGAAACCAAATTCCTCACTGTACCAGGTTGACGCCCCATTTCCCCAAGTGACAGTTCCAAAGCTTTAGTTTTTTCTTGTCCCACCATGCCCTTCTCCAATTTACCTCAGGAGATAGCATTGTATCGATCAAGAAGATAGAACATGCTACCCTGCCTACAAACCCATCTGTAATTGCAAATATCACTACATTTTCCCCTCTAGTTTTACAAACATCTTCTTTCTCTTCAGACCCAACCTCTTGGGCTCTTGACCTCAGTCCCATCTGTTGACCCAAGTTTTTTGTTCTATCAGTTATAACACTGTTCTTTATGGCTTCATTGTCTTCCTTCCACTGGACAATTCCTTTTATTTTATTTTATTTTTTTAATGTTTATTTATTTTTGAGACAGAGACAGAGCATGAACGGGGGAGGATCAGAGAGAGAGGGAGACACAGAATCTGAAACAGGCTCCAGGTTCTGAGCTGTCAGCACAGAGCCCGTCGCGGGGCTCGAACTCACGGACTGTGAGATCATGACCTGAGCCAAAGTCGGACGTTTAACTGACTGAGCCACCCAGGTGCCCCAGACAATTCCTTTTAAAATATACATACCTCTCATCCCTAAGGAGAGACTTCCCTTGACTCCATATCCACCTCCAAGTTTTCTGCTCTCTTCTCAATCATCATTTCACTCACATTGTTTCTCAGTGCTTAATTCATTCTGATTTGTCTTGTAATTTTACTACCCCATGAACACTCCTCAGCCAAAGGTTGCCTGCCAGTTATCTCCAAACTCACAGGTCAGAGCATCACTCTTCCATAAATGATACGGTGGAACTTGCTTCTTAAATCTTTTTAAATTATTCGTTTCCATCATACTCTTCCCCCTGCTCCTCCCTGCCACATTCTTCTTATTTTAAACCACTAATTCTCAGTCTACTTGTTCTGTTTCTCCTTAGTTCAGATCTTAATGGTGTTTTCCCAAGGATTCTGCACTGTGCCCTCTTTACTTCTCTTTATATTTCCTTTTGCTGGGTGACCATCAAGTGTCATGGTTTTATCTGCCCCCTATACAATATGACTTCAATATGCCCCTCCTCTGGACTTGATATAACCGTCTACTATACCAGCTGGACATGACCACATAGACATTTCCTATAAATCAAACACAACATTTCAAAGCTGATGGTTTTGTTTACATATTAACTCCAGATTTATTCCTCTTATGTATTCTTTATTAAGATGCATTCTGCATTATCCACTGAATGACCCCAAACAGAAAGCTGGGGAATTTGTACACTGCTTCCATTCTACCACTCACTATATCTGTGCCAGTCAGGGTTTGATCAGAAAAACGGAACCACTAGGAATGATAGAAAATGTAGATTTATGGGGGGATTTGACCCTTTGATTTGTGAGACCTGGTTAAATAGTTTATATATGGCTGTTCCTTCTGCATCTGGAGCTGGATCTGGCTCAAGAAAAGTGAAGGGAATCTGGTGGGAATTGGAGGGCCTGTGGGTCCAGCAGCTGCTCAAGCCAGAAAGGTGAGCCAACATATCAGTAACAATGTGTCTGAGCTGCAACTGTGCCCAGTGCCCCCACTGTCATCCCCAGCCTAAAAAGAATGTTACTGCTGTTTCATTTTTGTGTTCCAAATCTCACACAAATGTTTCACATCATTCCTGCTAACTTGCTCAGAAGTCCAGAAGGGACTTCTGAGAAACATTGTTCCAGCATAGCTAAACTGACACACTAGAAACTCATCACAGTATCCAGCTAGTCAAATCCTGCCAGTTTCTTTTTTTAATGTTTATTTATTTATTAGAGGGAGGATGACCGGGGTGGGGGAGGGGGGTGGAGAGCAGAGAGAGAGAATCCCAAGCAGGCTCTGCACTGTCAGCACAGAGCCCAACATGGGGCTAAATCTCACAGACTGGCAAGATTACCTGCCATGAGCTGAAATCAAGTCCGACACTTAACCGACTGAGTCACCCAGGTGTCCCACAATCCTGCCAATTTCTAAAATTTGCCTCATCCGAATTTTTGCTGACATAACCCACATAACTTCATTCCTAATGCAGTAGCCTCTTCTGTTTTCTTGCATCCAACCCACCTGACATCCATGAATCTATCCTTTGTAGCCCCATCACTCTTCTTTTCCTATAAAAGTCAAATCCGACGGTAGTAACTCACACATAGGCCCCATAGGCCCCACAGAATTAAGCCCAGGTACTTTAGCCTGATGCAAAAACCTTTCAGATCTTGTCTGTACCTCTTTAAGCCTCATGTCCATTATTCTTTGCCTTGAACTTTAGCAGTTCTGCATCATATTTAGTCTCTGTTCCGTCAATCACATAAATTGATAAATTTGCTCATGCTGTACCTTCTATCTCAACTACTCCCATCCAATCCTTACCCATACACAGTCAACTGGGCTAAATCATCCTTAGACACAGTTTTATTTGGAAAATCTTTCACTGATCTCCATCCATTCTTCCCCTTGGGCTGGCTTAACACACCCTGATTTAAGATTTTTCAGCAACCACATCTTGGGCATTTCACTTTCATATCAAGCACTGTATTATTTTGAAATTACTCATGTGTCTTTTCCACTCTTGGGCAATAAATTCCTTTAGGATAAGGACTAAGTTTATTTTCTTTTCTTCCCAAGCCAAGATCGAGTCTGGTGCATAAAATAGGTTTTACAGTGTTTGCTAAGCCAAAGTGAAGTGACAGGTCTCCCTGTGTTCCAAAAAAATCTATCTTGGAATTGGCCCTGAGATATTAAGAAGAGAAAAAAGGGAAGAAAATGTACTGCACTGTATTTTATGTCCAGGAAGAACTATTACCTTCTTCCAAAATATACTTCTCTCTGAGATTTCAATGAGATAAGAAGATTAAGCTCTTAGAAAATTATAACAGTTTTACTTTTCAGGAGGAGATAATAGCTTCATGGAAAGTTTATATTAATTTTTTTTCAACGTTTATTTATTTTTGGGACAGAGAGAGACAGAGCATGAACGGGCGAGGGGCAGAGAGAGAGGGAGACACAGAATCGGAAACAGGCTCCAGGCTCTGAGCCATCAGCCCAGAGCCTGACGCGGGGCTCGAACTCACGGACTGCGAGATCATGACCTGGCTGAAGTCGGACGCTTAACCGACTGCACCACCCAGGCGCCCCATATATTCTTATAAAGTTTTTACGTTGAGATACATTTGCTCACTCAAGAAAATTAGCTGAAAATATATAAGGTTTATAAGAATTCAATCAAGTTGTCAGATACACAACAAATATATGAGATCTAGAACTTTTATTTACACTAGAAACAAATACTTAGAAAACATATTGAAACAAAGAATTTTATTCCTAATCATGGAGAAAATAGCTAGAAGTTAACTTAATAAGAAATATACAGGATTTTTATAAAGAAAACTATAAGGATTCACTGAGGTACATTAAGGGAGATATGAATAAATGTCTACTAACATGTTCCTGTATAAGAAGAGTTACACTTTAAACAATGTCAATGCTTGTTATTGTGATTAATAGGTTTAATGCAGCTCATTCAGAATCTAAACATTTAAACACCTTCACAAAACCATTTAAAAGTATATATATGTAAATCTTAACAAGAGTTATTATAGACCCAAATTTCTCAGATAAAGTGTATCATAGAGCTAAAATAATGAAAACATTGTAGAAATAAATGAAAGATTAACAGAATAAAAAAATAGTTCTAAAGCATAAACCAATATGTGTAAGAAATCAAAGATAATGGCAGCATTTTAAATCAGTGGAGAGAGAAGCATTGTTCAATAATCTATGTTGGGACAATGGCTTTTATATGCAGGATAAAAATGAAATACATTTCTGCTTTCATTTCAAAATCCAAAATATATTCCAAATATATTGGAATGAATATGAAGGGACTAAATTTTTTTTTTTTTTTAAATAGAGAAGAGACTATCTAATTCAATGGTTGCTGAGCAGGAATGGTTTTGGCCTCCAGGGGGAGCTTGGCAATGTTTAAAAACATTTGGGGTTGTTACAACTTGGGAGGGGGAGGTGCTATAGTCAGGTAGTACCCTCACTAGCCAGGGATGCTGTTAAACAGGCTACAATACACAGGAAAGCCTTTCATGATAAAGAACTATCCAGTTTAAAATGTCAGTAATGCCAATGAGAAATCCTGATCTCATCAAAAAGACAAAAACCAATAGCAGTTAACAATTTATAATATTAGTATACTTAACAATATAAGGAACCAAAATGACAAAAAGGCGATTGGGCTTTTTAGAGGGTAAGAAATGTGACTTTTAGGTTGACTTCAATTAGAATTGGAAATGGGGTATATCAGTCAGAGTCCAATCAGAAGACAGAAACCACCCAGTAATTTAAACAGGAAATATTTAATTTAAAAAAAGCATTATTAAGTATAATGGGATTGGAATAATGAGGGATTGGTGTGCAAGAGATAAACTCCAAAGAATATAAGAATAACATTTATTAGAAGGAGTCACTAACCCTAGAGCTGAAATAGCACCCAAAGGAGAGGTCTTCCAAAATAATGATGCAGATTTTTTAGAAAGGGCACAGCTCCCTGGGTGGCAAAGCAGCAGCTCTGGGTCCATGCTAGCATGACTTGCTAAAAACCTATGCTCCAGACTTTAGTGGTTAGGGTCTGTATGTCAGCTTTAATTACAGTGGTAGAATTTTGTCTCTCCACATTTCTTTACCTGTTGCAAAGACTAGAAAGAGACTATGATAGATTGCTCCCTTTTGGATTCCCCCTACCGACATTAGAATCCATTCTCTGTAATTCCTGGTTCTAGACCTTTTTGATACTCAGGTGCATTTTTTGCTGTTGAGTTGTGTGAGATACTTCTATGTTCTTTGATCCATTCCTCTTTTTGCAGAAGGGAAAGGAAAAAGGGAGGAGAGGAAGAGAACAATTTAAAAAAAGCAAATGTCAGGGTGCCTGGGTGGCTCAGTCAGTTAAGCGTCCAACTTCAGCCTAGGTCATGATCTCACAGTTCGAGTTCAAGCCCCGCATTGGGCTCTATGATGACAGCTCAGAGTCTGGAGCCTGTTTCAGATTCTGTGTCTCCCTCTCTCTCTGACCCTCCCCCATTCACGCTCTGTCTCTCCCTGTCTCAAAAATAAATAAACGTTAAAAAAAATGGCTTGAATAAAAATTTAAAAAGAAATATTCAAGTGGTTAATAAACTCGAAAAACTGTTTGATCCTCTCAGTTTCTAATTCCTAACTGCATAATACTTCTAAGTATTAAAGAAGGTTTTGAAAGGTTATATGAAGTTATAATGTTCTCTCTCCCCCTTTTGAGTACCTCATTCTTTCATCGCATAGATCATGATTTCAGTTGTGAGTTGGTGTCAAATAAACTACTCTCATACATGTAATTTAAAGTTCATTACACCATTCAGTGGTCTGTATTAAAAAAAACAGTAAGAGGCAAGCATTTAACAACAGAAAGTCACCAGGGAGCATAAAAATTGAAAAATGCAAAATAAATATCTTGTCTGCCTGAAGTAATTGATCTAATCAAGAAGCATGTTGTTGTTGATGCCACCATTACTGTGATGTACCCACGGGGAAAGCTGAAGCCTTTGTTTGCACTTGTGCTAAATGCTATCACAGGATTTATTATCATAGAACTGACACATTTGCAAAACACTGCATTAAAATTAGCTAAAAACTGTAACCAGGGAATTGAGAAATGAAGACCAAATATTCAGCATACCAAAGAGCTTTAGTGATCTAAATATGAGAAAGCCACTCTAATAAATAATATCAGCTACAATTGTTTTTGAGAACTTACTAGATGCTGGGCACAGTGGCTAGTGCGTTGTCTCATTTCATCATCTTAGGAGGTTGGTAGCATTATGATCCCCATTTGCAGATGAGAAAACTAAGACTAAGGGGGTGAGGATAGTAGTAGTACTTAGACTCTAAATCTGATCTGACCACAAAATACATGCTTATTAGATGAAATATGGGTATCTTTATACCTATTAATTTTGAGTTATATAATTTTCTTCTGGTTTTAAAAGTGAAACATGTTCTGTTTAGGAAAAAAATTGTTTAAAGCACAAACAAAAACAATTAACATATTGTCGTATTTCCTTCTAGCAGTTTTTTGGGTGCAAATCTATGTGTTTTTTTTATCCCAAATTGAGATCATATTACGTATCTTAGAATCTGTTTTGTTTTCCCTAACTGTATGTTTCTAAGCAATTTCTCATGTTGGTAAATGTTATTCTCTAACACATGTTTTAATAATTATAAAGTTTTTGATCATGTAGCCACATAATGATCTTTTAATCACTTCTATAGTGTTAAGCACTCAGTTTATTTGTAATTTTTCAATTTTATAAATCTTATGTATAATACTAGTATAAAGTCACTTATAAACTTCATTTCAATAAATCAATAGGAATAGTATTATATGGGTAGAAAACATTAAAAATTAACCCCCAGAAAAATTGTAGCAGTTTCTAGAAGTTTCTAAGAAGGCACATTTTCTTGTCTCCTTGATTCTATTAACTCCTGGCTGTTACTTAAAATTTATTTTAATGTTTATTTTTGAGATTGAGAGACAGTGTGAGAAGGGGAGGGGCAGAGAGAGAGGAGACACAGAATCTGAAGCAGGCTCCAGGCTCTGAGCTGTCATCACAGAGCCCAATGCGGGGCTTGAATTCGAACTGTGAGATCATGACCTGAGCAGAAGTCCAACACTTAACTGGATGAGCCACCCAGGCACCCCCTGGCTGTTATTTAATTTTGACATTAATAGAAAAAGTAGTGTCTTCTTGTGTTTTAATTTATTTCCTTACTTTTTATTAGATTTATTTTATCCCAAGCTCTTAAATAGGCCCTGATAGCTCAAACAAAAGAATTTTTAAAAAGAATACTGGATTGCTTGCAACAATGAAACTACAGTTGACTCACTGATCTTTGTTGAAATTGTGTAATTCTGGAGACATAGGAAGCATGAACTGATGGAGAGTTTTTTGAAGGTGCTGATGTTTGAACAACTCAGCCTTGACTTTTTCTTGGGAAAGAATGTTGATTGCCCTAGTTTGTGTGAAGAGGTGTCCATTTCCAGGAAGACCAAAGAGCCATATCTCCCTGAAAGGAAACAGACAAAAAGAACAGACAGCCTCACTAGTGAAGAAACACATACCCCCCTATTTATTGGTACCTCTCCTTTTAGTGAACTGCTTCTTCTCTACATGCCTTTGACTTTCTCAACTGCTATGCTTATTCTTTCCTTATTAAGTTACAATATCTTCTTTTATATTAAGAAAATATAGCCCATATTTTTCATATTCATTATAAATCTTTCTTCTTCCTAGTTTGACTTTGCATTAAAATTTTGAATATGTGAGCTTATTCGTAAAAGTTTTTAATTTATAGAATTAAGTAAGTACGTTGCTTATGTTATCATTCCTGCCCTCACGCTTGTGTTTACAGTGTTATTCCCAGACTAATAATCCATTTAAATTTATTATCATGGCTACTGTATTTGGTGCTTTATCTCACTATTTATATGTATTTTCTTGTGTTTTGCTTATTATGTTTTTCTTTTTTTTTTCCTCTTTTACTCTCTGCTGCTAGTCCTTTTCCTGTCTTGTATTCCAATTTCAACAACTGGCCTCTTGCCCATTCCTGTATTCAGAAACTGCCACATCACACCCCAATGTCAATAATTACAACTTGGATGTTTTGTTTCTCAATGTTTAGATACTTGCTCAGGATCTTGACAGACTTCCCAAATCCTCTGAGTTTAGGAGATACCCCATGAACAAAAACTTCTACTGGAAACACCAGCACTATCCTTGTCACTGCTGCCTACTAGCTGATTTTCATTCTGTTCTCTTCCAATGAGGACATGACCCCACCTCTGCCCTCCTTCTTGCCCGAAGTTGAAGTCCAGACACTAGAGAAAAGTTATCTTCTGAGAGCAACATAAATAAGAATCAACACCATACCTGGCACAAAGTAGCATGTCAGAATTACACATTGTCTGAATATCAAATGGAATTTAAATAATTAAAAGCATTACACACAGCCTGAATATCAAGTCTTAAAAGGATAATTATTTTCAATCTCTGACTAAGGAAGTCTTCAAATGTATGCAAAAGTAGAGAAAATAAATTTTTTTAGTTACTTTTTAATTTTCTTTTGAGAGAGAGAGAAAGTGTGTGTATGCATGCACACGCACACAGGATGGAGAGGAGAGAGAAAGAGCAACAGAGAATCCCAAGCAGTCTCCATGCCCAGCGTGAAACCCTATCTCATGACACTGAGATCATGACTTAAGCTGAAATCAAGTAGATACTTAACTGACTAAGCCACACAGGCACCCTGAGAAAATATTTTATTGAAACTTTCTTGTGCCCATTTCCTGGTTTCAACAACTAGCAAGATATTCAGAGCACTCCTTAAAAGAGATTAGCATGTCAAAATAGAGTAACTGGAAACATTTTTCTTGGCCGCGTTCATAGCAAAACACTCCTACAAGATCTCAATGGCTGCTCTAAACCTCCTCCAGCCAACAGTATCAAGTTCATTTCTCCCCTCATTCTTCAATATCTGTACAATACCATGGGAGATAAAAAGTAAAAGGGATATTCATACATCTGGAATCCACAGGGACTCATGACCAATACAAGAGCATATAATGAAAATTTAACATAGAAATAGGTTCGAGTTTCTGTGGCTCTGCCATTTTCTGACAGTGTATTCTTGGGCACATTAAAGTTGTGGCACTGTTTTCTTCTCTAAAAAATGAAAATATATCTATTTCTTAAGGTTTAATAGGGATCAAATGAAATTTTGTATTTCTACACTCGATACAATGCCTTCTTTATGATATTTACTAAAAGTAAAGACAATTCAAAACAATTTAAATAGATATCCACAATTCACTTGTTAATTATGAACTTCTAGCTAACCATGCCAAATAATCTAGCAACCATTTTTAACAGTTTTACTTTTTGTTTAATCTAAGCCTGGGCTGAGGCCAAGTTTAGGGCATGAGCTGTCAAATCAAACCTGAAGGAATATGTAGGAGGCTACTAAAAACAAACGTCTGGAGATATCTAGCCAGGAAAGATTTTTTGTAGAAAGATCCGATGAGTCAGATTCCAAACTAGACAGAAGAAGGTAACCAAAGTATGGTTCTCACATAACAGACTGGGAGAACTTCTTACGTCCAGTGTAAGGAAAACACTGCAGTCTTTATTTTAAAAAGAAATAAAGATTATTTTTTGAATGGTGTGAGAAAGTGGTCTAGTTTCTGCATGTTGCTGTCCAGTTCTCCCAGCACCATTTGTTAAAGAGATGTCTTTATTTCATTGGATATTCCTTCCTGCTTTGTCAAAGATTAGTTGGCTATACTTTTGTGGGTCCAATACTGGAGTCTCTATTTCATTGGTCTATGTGTCTGTTTTGGGGCCAATACCATCTGTCTTGGTGATTACAGCTTTGTAGTAGAGGCTAAAGTTTGGGATTGTGATGCCTCCCACTTTGGTCTTCTTCTTCAATATTACTTTGGCTATTCAAGGCTATACAGAGAAAGACAGATACCATATATTTTCACTCTTATGTGGATCCTGAGAAACTTAACAGAAGACCATGGGGGAGGGGAAGAGGGAAAAAAAGAGAGAGAGGGAGCCAAACCATAAGAGACTCTTAAAAACAGAATAAACTGAGGGTTGATGGGGGTTGGGAGGAAGGAGAAAGTGGGTGATGGGCATTGAGGAGGGCACCTGTTGGGATGAGCACTGGGTATTGTATGGAAACGAATTTGACAACAAATTTCATATTACAAAAAAGAAAACAAAAGAAAAAGAAAAAATGAAAAAAAAAACCCTGAGTTTTATTTCAATCTGTTGAGATACTGCAACAGTTAATATTGTGGCTTTTTTTTAAAATAAAGATGTCACAGCAACATTTTTTTAAATTTTTTAAACAGAAAGACTTGTATGATGCATATTAAATTTTAAAAAGCGGAACACAAAAGTGTGTGTATAGTATAGGCACAGCCATGTAAAATGTTGGTTTATGAGAATAAGAAGTAAACAGGGCCAGAAAAAATGAAACAGTTACCATGTGAAGATGGTGGGACTGTTTTCTTTTTTTTTTTCTTTTTTCAATTTTCTTTGTTATAAAACTGTGCAATAAATAAAAAGTCAAGAAATAAGAGTCTATGAGGGTGAAGGAAGGCTGAGCGAGATCACAGTCTATCAGAAGGTACAAGCCTCAGTAAGAGTATTGGGCGAAGACAGAGTCTTTAGGAAATAAGCACAGGGTAATTTACTGAGCTAAGAAATAAGAGCTAGTTTATTATTTATTGCTCAGCTAATGAATAATAAATGTTATTATTCACACACTCCTGAAGTCAGGACTTAGAACTTCTTCCATCACTAGCAGAAACAATAGTCAGCAATATAGTCATTGCTTCCAAGGATAGGAAAGGAAGAATTTTCTCTCACATATTCACTAGCACCTCACAAATTTTCTTTTGAAGACCCTCTAGCTTTGCTAATAGCCAGGGAGTTCTCCATCTTCACCTTTTCTCAACTCAGTATCTGGTCAGAACTTTTTTCCCTTGTTTCCAAGTCTTTCCCCAGCTCTGCATCATTTCCTGTTCTTATCCAGGAAAAGTTAGTTTGGCTGCTGCCCTGAACTTTCAGTTACCAGACTCCACTCTTCCAGGAAGACACCAGAGATTGAAGAATATATTTTTTTCATTATCATTGGATACCCTTTTCATTTGCTTATAATCAATCAATATGAAGTTTTTAATCTACAATATGTATTAGTGACAGAAAAATGTAATTAGAAGACATTGCATTTCCTAGATGTAAAATTATCATTCTAATTTTATTTTGGAAATGAAAGTGTGTGAGAACTTTAAAGTTAAAAATACTGTGCAGTTTGGCATTTTTAATATGCCTGTGCTATTTTCTAGTCATGTACTTCATCTAGAAATGTGGCACAATGGTCAAAAAAAAGTGGCATTAATCAAAAAGGGCACCTTAGTAAATTTAAAAAATATATATGAAGCAGAAAAAACTGCCGTTCATGCATTGCTAATGAACCTGGGCATTATACAAATAAAACATGGTAGTTCTAGCTTTTGATTTCTAACAAATGAATTCTGTACCCTGGTGGAATAGTTATTGCTTTTGAGTATGCTGCAATTCATTTTTCATCACTCAAAATTCTGTAGCCTAAAATGAGAAGGAAAGTACATCTTTCCCCATGAGGGATTGTGACAATTTCTTAATTATAATTGAGGAGCTCTCTGAAAATGAGTAAGTGGTACATAAATTATTTAACTCCATATTCACCTTCAGGGTAAGGAAAGAGTGGAGCCTTTTCAGTTCTCCTTATACACTATTTTTAGCTAAAGACTAGACTAACTGCTATAACAAACAACCCTAAAATTTCAGACACTTAATGAAATAAAGATCTATTTTTCACTTACATCACAGTCAGAAAGTTCTGTCTTCTGTGGTCATTTAAGTACGCAGGCTAATATGTTCTCCCTTTAGTTTCTCTGTCTTCTAGGGCCTTGATGCCCTTGATTGGGTCCCCTCCATTTGGTCAAGAGATAAGGAGGGCGTATGCGTGTGTGTGTGTGTGTGTGTATGAGAGAGAGAGAGAGAGAGAGAGACAGAGAGAGAGACAGAGAGAGAGACAGAGAGACAGAAGCAGACAAAGAGACAGAGAGCCAGAGAGAGACAGACAGAAGAGCCTGTTACATTAAGAGGCTCGCAGGACTGGAAGTGGTGCCTCACGTTTGTTCATGAGAATCCAGTTGCAGATTCATTAACTGCAAGGGGTGTCGGAAAGATTGTCAGTGCGCCTAGAAACAGAAATATTGGACAGCAACCACTTGTCAAGTCACATGAAAGACTCTCCCCAACATTTCCTGGGATATGAGGCAGTGCCAAAGCCACACAGAAGAGATCTACACAGGGGTTCAGTAGTCATTTAGATTACTACCACCATCCTACAATTTTAGATATCAGAAAAAGAGAAATAACACAGATACTATGGTTTAAAAAGCTAGCTAATGGTAGAGCTGCAATAGTAATTCAAGTCTCTTAATTCCTAGGTCAGTGTTCTTTTCACCACACCCCGTGTGTTCACAAAAATTAACATGGTATAGAGATTTGATTTCATATGGGGTACCTCTGGAAAGCAAAATGAGAACCCAGTGGTTAAAGTGAAAGAGAAATGATCTACATGCAATCCATGATGTATAGTTGGTCCAAGAAAAATGGGCTGTCTCATAAAATAATACATTTACCACAAGTGGGGTATTAAGTGAAAGCTTCATGGCCAGTTGTTGGAATGTACCTGAAATAAATATTTGTATTACAAGGTATAAAAGTGAGTCTCTTAAATTTTAAAAATAATATTCTAGATGCTTAAAAAGGTATATTCCTCCAACTTTGTTCCCTAATATAGTCATATAAATATGGTGTCATGCTTTGTATCATCTTCTTAAGGAAGCAACACATTCAAAGAGGAACAAAAAAATAACAAGACTTGAAAATTTTGATTATTGAATAATAGACTGCATTGAGACAGGGGGGGGATCTACCATCTGGAACTACTCCATCCCATACAACAGCTGTACAAGGCTAAGGAGCAATTGAAATGTGGTTGGTTTGAATTGAAAGATACTGTAAGTATAAACTATACACTGGGTAAACTATACACTGGGTTTTGAAAACAGCACCAAAAAATGAACATAAATTATTTGTGATAATTTTGTTGGCAATTTGTTGGAATAATAATATTTTGGATATATTGGTTTAAATAAAATATATCGGCAAAATTAATTTACCTTTTTTTAAACTTTCTTCAATGACTCCACTAGAAAATTAAAATTAGATATCAGTCTCACATTATATATGAGGTCAGCATTATAATGCATCATTTACATAGTCAAGTTTCTGGATTAATTAAATAGCCCTATTCATATAAAGTATGAAAAAGCCCCATTTTTGTTTGTTTGTTTTTGTTTTCCTTATCAATATAAAGAATAGACAATGCAGTGTAGTGGGTAAGAGGTTGTTTTCTGACATGGTCCATAGCTTAGCTACAGCACTTACTGGCTGAAAGACCTTGGGCAAGTTACTTAAATTTTCTGAGCTTCAGGTCCCTCCTCAGATAACCAAAAAGAATAATAGTACCTATATTATTGTGTTTCAGTAGCTGACACAGAGTAAATACTCATAAATGCTATACCTTATTATTATTACTACTACACAGGTTCTATCCTCAGATTAAACTATGAAATATTATGTTACATGCATAACCAGTTACCAAATGATACTCAGATCTTGACACAACAGGTACTTCTCTCATCATAATTTAAAGTAGAAAACAAACTAAATATCAATAATAGGGAAATGTTTAATATAATTTATTAAGATTTAATTATTAACATGATAATTATAAATTCTGTTAAGTATCATGTTTATGGAAAATTGCTCTCAGAAGTATTACCCCAATCAAATTATATTGCCTCTTCTTGACTAATTTTCTTCATTCTCAAAAATGTAAGAATTCAATAAGATACTGCATATAAAACATTTTAACAGTGCCTAGCACTAGGATACACTCAATATATGTTAACTGTTAGTGTACAAGTTATACAAAGCAAAATTTAACAACATTAAGGCATACTTGAAAAGGGGGAAAGACCACTCACTATTACATCTTCCTAAACAATTTTACTATTTTCTTTTAGTCTTTGCGCATGTACACTTACATTGTTTACATCATTCTAATTAGAGTATGATTATGAACTGTTTTGCAAAGGCAAACTACAAAAGTGATTCTATGCCACAATCCTTATATTTAAAGCTCTGAAAATATACCTATTTCCAAAACACAAAGGAAACAGGTAAACCACTTAATTTATTGGGCTGTAGGGAGTGTTGGATGATTTTCTTCCCTTTTGATTTGGGCTAATGTCGTTAGTGCAATAAGGGGTGAAAAAAGTTAATTCTTAAAATTGATACTGCTAGAAAAGTTGACTCATGAAGGATCCCAAAGGACAAAACATGATTTCCACAATGCTTGCTATCATCTTATTGCTTATGTACTTGTGAATAAAGGTGGTTAAGAAATCATTTCTTATTTTATAGCATATTTCATGTCAGACTTTCAGAATAGAACAACAATAAATTTGAAAAGCAATTTCAAGGAGACCATTCACTAGAGCAAACATGTTTTCCCATAATATTCTAATCTGCCATCATGATTGTTCCTTTTATCAAAAGAAAATTAATAAATATCTTAATCCACCCAGTAGCCATATGTTACATCAGTAGAATGACCTCCATTACAAGTGTAGCTAAAGTGACAGGGCTCTCTTCATGAATAACAGTCGATATGTGCAATGACAGATAATTGATAATACTTTTAAAAATCATTTTACCTAACCCATTATAGCTATCCTTTCTTGATTCCACTTAGCAGGTGCATTTATTATTAAGCCTATGCTCTCTAAATGGAAAGGAAATATCCTATAGTGACATGCACTTTTAAGTGTACTATATTTATTATATCATTTAGCTTTAACAATACTGTTTGAGATAATTATTTGCTTTTAAAAGGTGAAGACATGAAGGTTAAGCTTACATAGACAGTAAGCAATATACCAAGGATATTAATACAGATTTGATGGGCCCAAATACCCATTATTTTTTCAACATAAAGACCAATAAGCAGTGTTCCTTGTGAAATTGCATGATCACATCTTTTGGTCTCTATTTCATAGTAAAAAGAATACTTTAGACCTTTTGGGTCTACATAAGATAATGTCAGTCCTCTTAATGTGAATCTCTCCCTGAATTCTCCAAAAGACACACAGATTAACAAGAAGAACAAATAAAACTACACATGGCCTACATGCACAGCTTAACTAAGAGAGAATTCTATAAAATACAATTGATGGGTAAGTATGTAAATATACATTCGAAAAATTGCAACGTCTTCGTAGCCTATACTAAGGCTGAGAGTAAGGAGAAGATTGGGAAGGAGAGAAAAGAGATGAATCCCATCCAGAGTGGGAAAATACTGAGAATATGTCCAAGATCTCTTAGATCAGACCCCTGTCTATTGAGGTATCAAAAGGAAGGGACTTGGAATTGCATAGGATTGGAGATAGCAGTCTTGGGAAGGTACCACTTCTGGAGCAAGATATTTTAAGACTGTGTCACAATATTTTTAAAATTAAAATATATAAAAGTCTAACATTTTTATTAACGTTATAACAATCCATTCTATTTTGTTTCCCTTGAAAATATGATGCATGTGAAAATAGAACATTATAATAATTGAATGAAATACTGTGCTCCCGGGTGACACTTCAATATGAGTTCCCAGTTTAAACTCTTGTTAGTTTTGGAACATTAGCAGATTAGGAAATAATTCTGTGGGTTTTTTAAATGTTTATTTATTTTTGAGAGAGAGTGAGAGAGAGTGCAAGTGAAGGAGGGACAGAGGGAGAGGGAGACAGAATCTGAAGCAGGCTCCAGGCTCTGAGCTTTAAGCACAGAGCCTGATGCAGGGCTCGAACTCATGAACTGTGAGATGACCTGAGCCAAAGTCAGATGCTTAACAAACTGAGCCACCCAGGCACCCCTGTGGGGGTGTCTTTTGTTTGTTTGTTTTGTTTTGTTTTGTTGTATTTTGTGAGACATATTTTGGCAATATGATTTAGAATATTTGAAAGTATCTGAAGATTAATACCTATGAATTTCACCTCCCCAAGAGTTATGCAGGGCTGGGAAGTATTCAACAGTAGGCTATTCAATGAAGAACAAAAAGAAACCATTGCTGAGAGACAGATGCATTAGTAGCCTTAGACAAAAAGACATGATAGAAAAATGATTAGCAATAGTGATATTTACTTCAGCTACACTATCATTTTCCTGTTGTTGGCATAGTGCAAAACTGATTTTCTAATTAGAAGAGCTGAATTCATTTAGAATCATCCAAATATCATAAGAAAGTATATGAGCCAATTGACCTAACAAAGGGGACTAAGATTGAGGTATGTGATACTATTTTTTATTCTTATTTTTAACTTTTTAAAAAATTTGAATAGAGTTGACACACAATGTTATACTAGTTTCAGGTGTGTAATGTAGTGATTTGACAAGTTTATACATCATGCTATGCTCACCACAAGTATAGCTACTATCTATCCCATTACATCACTATTACAATGTCATTGACTGTATTCCTTATGCTTTTTATTCATGTGACTTATTCCATAACCAGAGTCCTGTATCTTTATCCATTTTGCCCAACAACTCACCCCCTTCCCTCTGGCAACCATCAGTTTGTTCTCTGTATTTATAGGTCTAATTCTGCTTTTTGTTTATTCATTTTTTAAGATTCCATTTATGAGTGGAATAATATGGTGTTTATCTTTCTCAATCTGACTTATTTCACATACATAATACCCTCTAGATCTATGTTGTCTCAAATGGCACAATCTCATTCTTTTTTATGGTCGTGTAATATTCTATTGTGTGTGTATGTGTGTGTGTGTGTGTATACACACACACACACACACACACACACATATAGATATACATACCACATTTTCTTTGTCCATTTGTCTATTGATGGGCATTTAGATTAATTTCATGTCTTGACTATTATAAAGCTGCAATAAACATAGAAATACATATATCTTTTTAAGTTAGTGTTTTCTTTTGCCCTGGGTAAATACCCAATAGCGGAATTATTGGATCACATGGTATTTCTATTTTTAATTTTTTAAAGAAGCTTCATAATGTTTTCTACATTGGCTATACCAATTTACATTCCCACCAACAGTTCACAAGTTTTCCCTTTTTTCCACATCCTTGCCAACACTTGTTTCTTGTCTTCTGGATTTTAGCCATTCTAACAAGCAAGACATGGTATCTCATTGTGGTTTTAATTTGCATTTCCCTGATGATTAGTGATGTTGAGCATTTTTTCATGTGTCTATCGGCCATCTGTATGTCTTCTTTGGAAAAATGTCTATTCACGTCCTTGCCCATTTTTTGATTGGATTGTTTTGAGGTTTTTTTTTTTTTTTTTTTTTTTTTTTTTTTGGCATTGAGTCATATGAGTTCTTTATATATTTTGGATATTAACCCTCTATCAGATACAGCATTTGCAAATACCTTTTTCTATTCAGTAGGTTATCTTTCTTGGTTTTTTGATGCTTTCCTGTGCTGTCTGGAAGCTTTTTATTTTGATAGAGCCCCAATAGTATATTTTTGCTTTTGTTTCTCTTGCCTTAGAAGACCTATCTACAAAAATGTTGCTATGGCTGATGTTGGAGAAATTATGGCCTGTATTCTCTTCTTGGATTTTTATGGTTTCATGTCCCATGTTTAAGTCGTCAATACATTTTGAGTTTATTTTTGTGTATGGTGTTAGAAAGTAATCCAGTTTCATTGTCTTACATGTAGCTGTCCAGTTTTCAGCACCATTTATTGATAAACTGTCTTTTTCCCATTGTATATTTTTCCTTTACCATAGATTAATTGACCATATATATGTGGGTTTATTTATGCAGTCTTTATCCTGTTCCATTGTTCTATGTGTCTATTTTTGTGCCAGTGCCATTACTACAGCTGTAGATAACTACAGCTTTGTAGTATATCTTTTTTTTTTTTAATTCTCAAATTAGTGAACATACAGTGTAGTCTTGGCTTCAGGAGTAGGATCCAGTGATTCATCACTTACATATAACATCCAGTGCTCATCCCAACGAGTGCCCTCCTTAATGCCCATTGCCCATTCCCCCCCACCACTTCCTCACCCCCATCAACCCTCAGTTTGTTCTCTGTATTTAAGAGTCTCTTATGGTTTTCTTCCCTCTCTGTTTTTATCTTATTTTTCCATGCTTTCTAAGTTCCTACATCTGAGTTTCTACATCTCAGTTCTCTCTTTACATTCACTCAATCCACCTCCACTCTCTATCCATATGCTTTTCATCCTCTTACTTTCCCACTCTCTTAACAGTGCTTCTATGTAAACGTAGTCCCTCAGATTCTCTCATGTGAACATTGCCCATGTTTCTTACTATTTTCAATTTCTCACACAATCCACCTTGTAAAATATCTGAAACTTAATTTGCCATGCCAATAAATGCTCTTACCTCTGATCCAAACTCATTAGGCTGGCAAATCTAATCATAGGGGTCTGGTTTCTGCCCATCTCACCAGTCTCTTCTTCCAATCCTCATATAGATCTCAGTTCCATTCATAACACAGCTGTAACAAATCACCTTTGCAGAGCTAAAGAATGAACACACACACACACACGCACACACACACACACACATACACACACATATACCACCAAGAGCAGAGTAATTCCCCCAAGAAATGGATTATAAGATTGTCATCTTTTTTTTTCTATTTAAATGAAGAAATTGTGATTTTTCTTCCTTTAAATAACAACTAAAAATGATATGGTTTAAAATATGTGATGATGGGGCGCTTGGGTAGCTCAGTTGGTTAAGTGTCTGACTCAATTTTGGTTCAGGTCATGATTTCATGGTTCGTGAGATCAAGCCATATGTCAAGCTTTGCACTGTCAGTGCTTGGGATTCTCTCCCTCTCTCTCTCTCTCTCTCTCTCTCTCTTTCTCTCTTTGCCCCTCCCCACTTATGCACTGTCTCTCTCAAAATAAATAAACTTTAAAATAAAATAAAATAAAATAAAATAGAGTAGGATGACTTTTTCATGTCAGTTTTGTCATGTTTGTCTTTAGAGTTATAATTTTCTCCAAGTTTTTGGGGCATAATGTAATAATTAGGTGTTCCTTATTGCCTCTAAAAATATGCTTTTTCACACCCAGTTTATTCCCCTAAGAGATAACCCTTCCTTCAGGGTGTGGCATTATCCATAAGACACAACTACTATCTCAGAGTAAAACAAAAATCAAAAACTTGTATAACGACACACATGCCTATACTAACGTGTAGTTACAGGCTTTGGGAGAACAGGTAGGTATTGTATTTCTTTAGAGTTATTCTCTGATATTGCTGAAAAGAGTTGGGCTTCACATTTGACCTGCTCAAAGTAATTTACTTTGCCTAAGAACAGTTGCTCCAATGTACATGAAACATCCTTGTGTATTTTATAATTTCACAAAGACATTCAGAAGAATGGCAGAATTTTAATCATTTGCATCAGCATATTCTCCCGGGGTAAGGAAGCTGTAAACAATTTCAAATTAGCAACCTCAAGACCACAAAGCATTCCTTAAATGTACAGTTTCCATCTTGTAGCTTTGGATAACCAAAGAGAAATAATGCAAACAAGTTTAGATGTGCTTATTCTGCCCATTAGTGACATACCTCACCTTTATAGAATGCTCAAGGGTCTTGTGGAAATTTTTGAATTACATATTCCTCAGACCACCTTTGTACATTCTCTGGGAACCCTTGTCATTGGCCTTTTATATTACATGCCGCATTAGGCTGCTTGGGAAGGTACAAGTTGCATCACTGAAAAGCTTTGATGTTTGTCAGGATAAGTAAATTTGGGTGTTTATATCATAAAGGACTTTTCAAAGTGCATTACAATTACTTGTTTGCATGTATAACTTTTCTCCTAATTATTGAACTTTGTGTTTAGCAGAATGGATGGCAAATTAGAATCCCCAAATACCTGTTTATTGTGAAATAAAGTAAATTAGCCTCAGAATTTAAACATAAAATCACCCTCTGCAAGTTTACTAAAAATCAACACCAAATTGGATAAGAGTAGGCAGGAACAAAAGTGACCAAACTGAAGGTTGATTTATTGATGGGTTGCTAAGTGAAGCTTGCAAAACACTCAAAGCCAACGATGGAAACCAGGATGGGTACTTAAATTTGGACTATAACTAAATAAAGTTCAAGGAAAAGATTTTCTTCATGCTTCTTTACCAAAACTGAGAGCTAAATGTCTCTATCAGCAGTCCTTCCTCTGAGGGGTCCTGATAAAGCTGTATTGTCCATTTAGATCAATACTAGCTTGCTATCACAGCTAAGGCTGAATCTGGCACAGTAATTACCTAGAGAAACCAGAAGCTGGTTGAGCCTAAAGTGTACAAACTGTCATGTTTAAGGACAAAAACAAAGTCATAGACACATCTCAGCTATCAAATACAAGGTTAAATATGGAGCTGAATACAAGAAGGGAAGTAAGCAGCCTAAAGCCATATGTGTACAAGGCAGGAAGTGAAATTGAAAAATTTAAAAAGGGATTGAAGAAGGCACATAAAGATCCATAACTTTACTTATGGTAAGGGTAAGAGTTTCCTAGAACATTGTCCTCCTGAGTTTGCGTCTGCTGTGTTCAATTCAGTTGGCCTGAGTTAAGTACTTAAACGTCAGATGAATATGGAGAGAGAGGCTACGCTACCCATTTTGCAGAAGTTATACCTTTAACCAAGCTTGTCAAAACAAACTTTAAGACAGGGAGTGTTACCTGAGATAAAGAGGGCATTTAATAAGGATAGGAGGACCAGTTCATCAGGAAGACATCAAAATAATAAACGTGAAATGTAAGTGTTCTGTGGTGGTGGTTAGATGTGTATATACATATGTCAATATCCATTAGAATCTACAGTTAAAATCTGTGAATCTCATTTTATGTCAAGTTTACCTCAATACAATCTTACAAAATGAGCCATATTTTAGCTATAATAATCGTAATAATTTAGCATATGAAGTAGATATGTGTGTGTTAAAGGCAGGGGAAAAAAGAACAATTAAAAAGAGAACTATTTCAGGATGAGGGAAGATGGCGGCGTAGGAGGACGCTGGGCTCACCGCGCGTCCTGCTGATCACTTAGATTCCACCTACACCTGCCTAAATAACCCAGAAAACCGCCAGAGGATTAGCAGAACGGAGTCGCCTGAGCCAAGCGCAGACAGAGGCCCACGGAAGAGGGTAGGAAGGGCGGCAAGGCGGTGCGCGCTCCACGGACTGGCGGGAGGGAGCCGGGGTGGAGGGGCGGCTCGCCGGCCAAGCAGAGCCCCTGAGTCTGGCTTGCAAAAGCGGAGGGGCCTGATGGACTGTGTTCCGACAGCAAGCGCGACTTAGCGTCTGGGAGGTCATAAGTTAACAGCTCTGCTCAGAAAGCGGGAAGGCTGGAGGACAAAGGGAGGGAGAGCTGCTGAGCCCCCGGACGACAGAGCTCAGTTTGGCAGGGAACAAAGGCGCTACCAGCGCCATATCCCTCGCCTATTCCCCAGCCAAAATCCCAAAGAGAACCAGTTCCTGCCAGGGAACTTGCTCCCTCCGTGCAAACACCCAACTCTGTGCTTCTGCGGAGCCAAACGTCCCATCCCGCTGACTCCCTCCCGCTGCCACAGGGCCCCTCCTGAAGTGGATCACCTAAGGAGAAGCGAGCTAAGCCTGCTCCCCCCCCCTCCTGCCTCTGTGCACCTTGCCTACCCACCCCAGCTAATACACCAGATCCCCAGCATCACAACCTGGCAGTGTGCAACTGGCCCAGACGGGCCACGCCACCCCACAGTGAATCCCGCCCCTAGGAGAGGGGAAGAGAAGGCACACACCAGTCTGACTGTGGCCCCAGAGGTGGGCTGGGGGCAGACATCAGGGCGGACTGCGGCCCCGCCCACCAATTCCAGTTATACACCACAGCACAGGGGAAGTGCCCTGCAGGTCCTCACCACGCCAGGGACTATTCAAAATGACCAAGCAGAAGAATTCCCCTCAGAAGAATCTCCAGAAATAACAACAGCTAATGAGCTGATCAAAAAGGATTTAAATAATATAACAGAAAGTGAATTTAGAATAATAGTCATAAAATTAATCGCTGGGCTTGAAAACAGTATAGAGGACAGCAGAGAATCTCTTGCTACAGAGATCAAGGGACTAAGGAACAGTCACGAGGAGCTAAAAAACGCTTTAAATGAAATGCAAAACAAAATGGAAACCACCACGGCTCGGATTGAAGAGGCAGAGGAGAGAATAGGTGAACTAGAAGATAAAGTTATGGAAAAAGAGGAAGCTGAGAAAAAGAGAGATAAAAAAATCCAGGAGTATGAGGGGAAAATTAGAGAACTAAGTGGTACACTAAAAAGAAATAATATACGCATAATTGGTGTCCCAGAGGAGGAAGAGAGAGGGAAAGGTGCTGAAGGGGTACTTGAAGAAATAATAGCTGAGAACTTCCCTGAACTGGGGAAGGAAAAAGGCATTGAAATCCAAGAGGCACAGAGAACTCCCTTCAGACGTCACTTGAATCGATCTTCTGCACGACATATCATAGTGAAACTGGCAAAATACAAGGATAAAGAGAAAATTCTGAAAGCAGCAAGGGTAAACGTGCCCTCACATATAAAGGGAGACCTATAAGACTTGTGACTGATCTCTCTTTTGAAACTTGGCAGGCCAGAAAGAATTGGCACGAGATTTTCAGTGTGCTAGACAGAAAAAATATGCAGCCGAGAATCCTTTATCCAGCAAGTCTGTCATTTAGAATAGAAGGAGAGATAAAGGTCTTCCCAAACAAACAAAAACTGAAGGAATTTTTCACCACTAAACCAGCCCTACAAGAGATCCTAAGGGGGACCCTGTGAGACAAAGTACCAGAGACATCACTACAAGCATAAAACATACAGACATCACAATGACTCTAAACCCGTATCTTTCTATAATAACACTGAATGTAAATGGATTAAATGCGCCAACCAAAAGACATAGGGTATCAGAATGGATAAAAAAACAAGACTCATCTATTTGCTGTATACAAGAGACTCATTTTAGACCTGAGGACACCTTTAGATTGAGAGTGAGGGGATGGAGAACTATTTATCATGCTACTGGAAGCCAAAAGAAAGCTGCAGTAGGCATACTTATATCAGACAAACTAGACTTTAAATTAAAGGCTGTAACAAGAGATGAAGAAGGGCATTATATAATGGTCACAGGGTCTATCCATCAGGAAGAGCTAACAATTATAAATGTCTATGCGCCAAATACCGGAGCCCCCAAATATATAAAACAACTACTCATAAACATAACCTTATTGATAAGAATGTGGTAATTGCAGGGGACTTTAACACCCCACTTACAGAAATGGATAGATCATCTAGACACACGGTCAATAAAGAAACAAGGGCCCTGAATGAGACATTGGATCAGATGGACTTGACAGATATATTTAGAACTCTGCATCCCGAAGCAACAGAATATACTTTCTTCTCGAGTGCACATGGAACATTCTCCAAGATAGGTCATATACTGGGTCACAAAACAGCCCTTCATAGGTATACAAGAATTGAAATCATACCATGCATACTTTCGGCCCACAATGCTATGAAGCTTGAAATCAACCACAGGAAAAAGTCTGGAAAACCTCCAAAAGCATGGAGGTTAAAGAACACCCTACTAACGAATGAGTGGGTCAACCAGGCAATTACAGAATAAATTAAAAAATACATGGAAACAAACGAAAATGAAAATACAACAATCCAAACGCTTTGGGATGCAGCGAAGGCAGTCCTGAGAGGAAAATACATTGCAATCCAGGCCTGTCTCAAGAAACAAGAAAAATCCCAAATACAAAATCTAACAGCACACCTAAAGGAAATACAAGCAGAACAGCAAAGGCAGCCTAAACCCAGCAGAGGAAGAGAAATACTAAAGATCAGAGCAGAAATAAACAATATAGAATCTAAAAAAACTGTAGAGCAGATCAATGAAACCAAGAGGTGGTTTTTTGAAAAAATAAACAAAATTGACAAACCTCTAGCCAGGCTTCTCAAAAAGGAAAGGGAGATGACCCAAATAGATAAAATCATGAATGAAAATGGAATTATTATGACCAATCCCTCAGAGATACAAACAATTATCAGGGAATACTATGAAAAATTATATGCCAACAAATTGGACAACCTGGAAGAAATGGACAAATTCCTGAACACCCACACGCTTCCAAAACTCAATCAGGAGGAAATAGAAAGCTTGAACAGACCC
The DNA here is from genome assembly GCF_027475565.1 of Acinonyx jubatus. NCBI lineage: Eukaryota > Metazoa > Chordata > Mammalia > Carnivora > Felidae > Acinonyx > Acinonyx jubatus. The sequence goes on from NC_069391.1 coordinate 28,495,168, forward strand.
ATAACCAGCGAAGAAATTGAATCGGTTATCAAAAATCTCCCAACAAATAAGAGTCCAGGACCAGATGGCTTCCCAGGGGAGTTCTACCAGACGTTTAAAGCAGAGATAATACCTATCCTTCTCAAGCTATTCCAAGAAATAGAAAGGGAAGGAAAACTTCCAGAATCCTTCTATGAAGCCAGTATTACTTTGATTCCTAAACCAGACAGAGACCCCGTAAAAAAAGAGAACTACCGGCCAATATCCCTGATGAATATGGATGCAAAAATTCTCAATAAGATACTAGCAAATCGAATTCAACGGCATATAAAAAGAATTATTCACCATGATCAAGTGGGATTCATTCCTGGGATGCAGGGCTGGTTCAACATTCGCAAATCAATCAACGTGATACATCACATTAACAAAAAAAAGAGAAGAACCATATGATCCTGTCAATCAATGCAGAAAAGGCCTTTGACAAAATCCAGCACCCTTTCTTAATAAAAACCCTTGAGAAAGTCGGGATAGAAGGAACATACTTAAAGATCATAAAAGCCATTTATGAAAAGCCCACAGCTAACATCATCCTCAATGGGGAAAAACTGAGAGCTTTTTCCCTGAGATCAGGAACATGACAGGGATGCCCACTCTCACCGCTGTTGTTTAACATAGTGCTGGAAGTTCTAGCATCAGCAATCAGACAACAAAAGGAAATCAAAGGCATCAAAATTGGCAAAGATGAAGTCAAGCTTTCGCTTTTTGCAGATGACATGATATTATACATGGAAAATCCGATAGACTCCACCAAAAGTCTGCTAGAATTGATACATGAATTCAGCAAAGTTGCAGGATACAAAATCAATGTACAGAAGTCAGTTGCATTCTTATATACTGACAATGAAGCAACAGAAAGACAAATAAAGAAACTGATCCCATTCACAATTGCACCAAGAAGCAGAAAATACCTAGGGATAAATCTAACCAAAGATGTAAAGGATCTGTATGCTGAAAACTATAGAAAGCTTATGAAGGTAATTGAAGAAGATTTAAAGAAATGGAAAGACATTCCCTGCTCATGGATTGGAAAAATAAATATTGTCAAAATGTCAATACTACCCAAAGCTATCCACATATTCAATGCAATCCCAATCAAACTTGCACCAGCATTCTTCTCGAAACTAGAACAAGCAATCCTAAAATTCATATGGAACCACAAAAGGCCCCAAATAGCCAAAGTAATTTTGAAGAAGAAGACCAAACAAAGCAGGAGGCATCACAATCCCAGACTTTAGCCTCTACTACAAAGCTGTCATCATCAAGACAGCATGGTATTGGCACAAAAACAGACACATAGACCAATGGTATAGAATAGAAACCCCAGAACTAGACCCACAAACATATGGCCAACTCATCTTTGACAAAGCAGGAAAGAACATCCAATGGAAAAAAGACAGTCTCTTTAACAAATGGTGCTGGGAGAACTGGACAGCAACATGCAGAAGGTTGAAACTAGACCACTTTCTCACACCATTCACAAAAATAAACTCAAAATGGATAAAGGACCTGAATGTGAGACAGGAAACCATCAAAACCCTAGAGGAGAAAGCAGGAAAAGACCTCTCTGACCTCAGCCGTAGCAATCTCTTACTCGACACATCCCCAAAGGCAAGGGAATTAAAAGCAAAAGTGAATTACTGGGACCTTATGAAGATAAAAAGCTTCTGCACAGCAAAGGAAACAACCAACAAAACTAAAAGGCAACCAACGGAATGGGAAAAGATATTTGCAAATGACATATCGGACAAAGGGCTAGTATCCAAAATCTATAAAGAGCTCACCAAACTCCACACCCGAAAAACGAATAACCCAGTGGAGAAATGGGCAAAAAACATGAATAGACACTTCTCTAAAGAAGACATCCGGATGGCCAACAGGCACATGAGAAGATGTTCAGCGTCGCTCCTTATCAGGGAATTACAAATCAAAACCACACTCAGATATCACCTCATGCCAGTCAGAGTGGCCAAAATGAACAAATCAGGAGACTATAGATGCTGGAGAGGATGTGGAGAAACGGGAACCCTCTTGCACTCTTGGTGGGAATGCAAATTGGTGCAGCCGCTCTGGAAAGCAGTGTGGAGGTTCCTCAGAAAATTAAAAATAGACCTACCCTATGACCCAGCAATAGCACTGCTAGGAATTTATCCAAGGGATACAGGAGTACTGATGCATAGGGGCACTTATACCCCAATGTTTATAGCAGCACTCTCAACAATAGCCAAATTATGGAAAGAGCCTAAATGTCCATCAACTGATGAATGGATAAAGAAATTGTGGTTTATATACACAATGGAATACTACGTGGCAATGAGAAAGAATGAAATATGGCCTTTTGTAGCAACGTGGATGGAACTGGAGAGTGTGATGCTAAGTGAAATAAGCCATACAGAGAAAGACAGATACCATATGGTTTCACTCTTATGTGGGTCCTGAGAAACTTAACAGGAACCCATGGGGGAGGGGGAGGAAAAAGAAAAAAAAAAAGAGGTTAGAGTGGGAGAGAGCCAAAGCATAAGAGACTGTTAAAAACTGAGAACAAACTGAGGGTTGATGGGGGGTGGGAGGGAGGGGAGGATGGGTGATGGGTATTGAGGAGGGCACCTTTTGGGATGAACACTGGGTGTTGTATGGAAACCAATTTGACAATAAATTTCATATATTAAAAAAAAAAAAAGAGAACTATTTCAGTCCTATGTGGTGACGTCCCCCTGACTCCACCCCAGACTGTAAGAAACATGATGTCAGGGACTATATGAATTCAGTTTATTTCTTTATCTCCAATGCCTACAACAGAGTCTGATGCAAAACAGTAAGTCAATAGGTATTTACAGAGTATTTAGTGACTGATCAATGTGTTAGCCTGGATTCTTATGGATAATGGCTTCTTTTTCTTCAGATTCTTGAAGATAAATTCTGTGCTTCCCCTATGTCAACAGCGGTGGATGAGTCCTCCTTTTTGATTTTTCTTTTTTAATTTAGATACTCACCTCATCCTTGTCTTTTTTTCTTTTTGTTTTTACTTATTTTTTTATTTTATTTTATTTTTTTAATTTACATCCAAGTTAGCATATAGTGCAACAGTGATTTCAGGAGTAGATTCCTTAATGCCTCTTACCTATTTAGCCCATGCCCCCTCCCTCAACCCCTCCTCATCCTTGTCTTTAAAATATAGCAAGCTTTGGCACATTTATCAGTTACTCTTGACCCTAGGATCTCTAAATCTTCCAATGAATGTGGAAACTTGTCATCATACCAGGATTTCTACAAAACCTTCTGAGTGTCAGAAAATTTCTTCTGTGAGCTCTGACTCCCACTGTACCATTAAACTTAGAGGGTTTTAGTTCTTTTGCACCATAGAATGAATGTTTGTTTGGGGGAGTCAGTGTTAGGTAACTTCAGGCCTCCATGCATTTGGTGTTTGATTCTTTTTGCTTTAACTAACGCTCTAATTCATTTATTCAGGCATTTATTCATTCTGCAAACATCCATTGAGGACCTAGGTGCTAGAAGTACAGCAATAAACATGACAGAAAACTCCCTGCCTTCATGGAACTTACATTGTAGTGGGCAAGTCCAGTAGAAAACAAGCCAGCAACTATTTATTTAAAAAGAAACTTTATGACATATGACATAATATGTAGTGTCACAAAGTGACATATATTATGATAAAAATTAAGGTAAATGTGAATGAGAGGGTAAGTATTTTGGATAGGGAGGTTTTGGGGTCTTTCTGTGGAGGTGATATTTGAGCACAGGCTAGACTGAGGCGTGTGAACAAGTGCAGATATCTGGAGCAGAGCTTTTGAGGAAGCATTTTGAGCCAGAGCAAAGTCTCTGCAATTGAAACATGTTTCCTATAGTCAAAGACAATTCCTTAAGAAGGCACCTTACTGAAGCAGGTCTGCCTACAACAGAATGAGAGTAGGGAAGGGAAGAGCAGATGAGGTCGGAAAGGTAGCCAGAAGCCACCTGGGAAGTTCCTGGGAGACAAAGTTCCAGGGCCGACCAGAACCCACAGCAAGAGCTAAGCTAGCTCATGTTTCAGCACGTCCTGATCAAAGTCATTCAGTGGCTCTAGATCAGTGGTCCTCAAAGTTTAATGTGTGTATGAATTATGTGAGGATCTTACTACCAAGGCTAATTCTGATTAGATAAGTTGGGTGGGGCTGTGCATGCAATAAGCTTCCATGCTCATGTTGCTGGTTCAGTCTGAGATACAAGGCTCTAGAGTCTAGTTCACCATCAGGTTTAAGTCCAAACTCCTTTATGTGACATTTACAGCCTTGTCCCTGATTCTGTCTTCAGCTTCCTTTCTTACTACCATTCTGCCCACCTCTACCGCCCCCCCCCCCCGCCTTACTTTATATGCTCCAGATAGATCCATCATTTTTTGAGCACACGGGGTACTCTCTTATCCCTTGGTCTTCACCAGTCAACATCTTTCTTCCGAGGGCAAACGTTCCTCCACCCCCTTCACTGGGGTCTTACTCATTGATCGGTTCCTAGTTATTTCTTACTTGCCCTTGGCCTTTTGATCCCTAAGTTACAGATTAGTTGCCTTCCCAAGTGTTACCAAAGCATCTATCCTTTCCTGTAACACTCACCTCACTGTCTGATTGCTGGGATGTATCTTATTTAGCTGGGTCCATGGAGGAGAGGGTGGGTCCTTGTTCTTGTTGTAGTCCTTAGAGTATAGCACAATGCCTACAATAAAACTTCCCAATAAACATTTGATATGTTAATATATTATTGAAGGAATCAATCAAAACACAAGGCATGTTGGCATATCAATCTACAGAGAAGGAGTAGATACCAGGATTTGGTGCTTATCTAGGCTAAAAACATAATGAATAATTCTCACTAAACTCCTCTGCATCATGACAATATTTTCCTGTTAATCCAGAGTCCTTTTTAATTGAATGATGTATTATGAATTATTTTTGAATTTTCATAAAATATGATAAATAAGGAGGAGTAATTGCTTCAATTAAAATTCTTAAATTTGTTAAGTGCTTTCATTGTGCGTAAACAAATCTCTGCCACATAGATATGATGAAATTTTATAGGTTTTATCATCTTTTTACTTTTCCAAAGTGTTTCAAACATTGGGTTACCAACAGATTGTCTATTAACTAAGTCAGCACATTGATTTTTTTTTCTTTTTTAAAAAAACTTTTATTTAAATTCCAGTTATTTAACTAACATTCAGTGTAATATTCGTTTCAGGTGTACAATATAGTGATTCAACACTTCCAATACTCAGTGCTCATCACAAGGGCATTCCTTAATCCCCATCACCTATTTAACCATCCCTCCTCCATCTTTCCCCCTGGGAACCATCAGTTTGTTCTCTATAATTGAGAGTCTGTCTCTTGGTTTGTCTATCTCTCTCTGTTTTTTTTTAATCTTTGCTCATTTGTTGTTTCTTAAATTCCATATGAGTGAAATCATATATTATTTGTCTTTCTCTGACTTATTTCACTTAGGATAGTACTCTCTAGCTCCATCTATGTCCTTCCAATGGCAAGATTTCATTCTTTGTTTTGTGGCTGAGTAATATTCCATTGTGCATGTATACCACATCTCCTTTATCCATTCATCAGTCAATAGGCTGTTTCTATAATTTGGTTATTGTTGATAATGCTGCTATAAATGTCAGGGTGCATGTATCCCTTTGAATTAGTATTTTTGTATTCTTTGGGTAAATACCCTAGTAGTGCAATTGCTGGATCATAGGGTACTTCTATTTTTAACCTTTTGAGGAACCCCCATACAGTTTTCCACAGTGGCTGCACCAGTTTGCGTTCCCACCAATGGTGCATGAGTGTTCCTTTTTCTCCACATCCTCTGCCACACTTGTTTTTTTCTAGTGTTATTTATTTTAGCCATACTGACAGATGTGAGGAGATATTTCATTGTAGTTTTGATATATACTTCCCTAATTATTAGTGATGCTAAACATCTTTTCAAGTGTCTGTTGGCCATCTGGATATCTTCTTTGAAAAAATGTCTTTTCATGTCTTCTGCCCATTTTTAATTGGATTATTTAATTTTGGGGTGTTGAGTTTTATAAGTTCTTTGTACATTTTGGATACTAACCCTTTATCCACTATGTCATTTGCAAATATCTTCCCCCCATTCCTTATATTGACTTTTAGTTTTATTGTTTCCTTTGCTGTGCAGAAGCTTTTTATTTTGATGAAGTCCCAATAGTTTATTTTTGCTTATGTTTTCCTTGCCTCAGGAGACATATCTAGAGAGAAGTTGCTACAGCTGATGTCAAAGAAGTTACTAGGATTTTTACGGTTTCAATTCTCACATTTAGGCCTTTGAGGAATTTAAAAAACAAAACAAACAAGCAAATGGGTGAGAAAGAAAGAGAGGCAATTCAAGAAACACATTCTTAACCATAGAGAACAAACTGATGGTTACCATGGGGGAAGCGGTGGGAGAATGGGTTAAATAGGTGATGGAGATTAAGGAGTGCACTTGTGGTTAGCACTGGGTATTGTAGGAAAGTGCTAAATCACTATATTATACACCTGAAATTAATATTACACTGTATATTAACTATCTGGAATTTAAGCATATTGACTTTTGTCTGTTTTACTTCCTTCTCTCTGAAATTTTTAGTGTACCTATTTTATCCAATAATTAGTGTAATATACACAAAGGCATAGGCTAACCTGGGACTATGTAATATTAATTCTGAGCCGGTTGCTTCATTATTTGTCTACATAGGATTAATCGGAACAAAGAGGGCTGGATGTCCAAACTGTCTTAATTGGGTAAAGACAGGAATTCTGATTATGGAAGCAAAATCAATGTCATAAATAAGACACCTGGAGATGATGTTATAATAATAAAATTTTCCATACTGGATCAGCCAGTATGATAGACAAACATAACTCATTTAGATAGATAGATAGATAAGATAGATGATAGAAAGAAAGGAAAGAAAGAAAGAAAGAAAGAAAGAAAGAAAGAAAGAAAAAAAGAAAGAAAGAAAGAAAGAAAGAAAGAAAGAAAGAAAGAAAGAAAGAAAGAAAGGTGATAAATGATCGATTTTTAAAGAATTGGCTCATGAGCTTATAGGAGCTGGTGAGTACAAAACATGCAGGACAAGCCGAAACTGAGGCAGGAGTTGTTGTAGTACTGAGGTTGAAATCTGTAAGGTGGACCAGTAGGCTAGAAACTTGGCTGAAGTTGAAACTGCAGTGCTTTTTTTTTTAATGCCAATATATTGTTAACATACAGCGTAATATTAGTTTCAGGTATACAATATAGTGATTCAACCATTTTGTATACACTACTCAGTGCTCATCATGATAAGTGTACTCTTAATCCCTTTCATCTTTTTCACCCATCCACTCACCCAACTCCCCTCTGGTAACCATCAATTTGTTCTCTATCGTTAAGATTCTGTTTCTTGATTTGTCTCTTTTGTCTTTGTTTTGTTTCTTAAATTCCATATATGACAGAAATTATATGGTATTATCTTTCTCTGCCTTATTTCACTTATCATTATTCTCTCTAGATCCATCCATGTTGTTGCAGGTGGCAAGATTTCATTATTTTTTTATGGCTGATCCATTCATCTATTGATGGACACTTGGGTTGCTTCCATAATTAGGTTATTGTAAAGTAATGCTGCAATAAAGATAGTGTTGCATATATCTTTTTGAGTTAGTGTTTTCGTATTCTTTGGGTAAATACCCAGTAGTGGAGTTACAATTTAAATGGTAGTTCTATTTTTAATCTTTTGAGGACAATTTTTTTCCACCATGGCTGCACCAGTTTGCATTCCCATCAACAGTTCATGAAGGTTCCTTTTCCTCCACATCCTTGCAACTTGTTGGAATTTCTCCTGTTTTTGATTTTAGCCATTCTGACAAGGGTGAAGTGATATTTCATTGTGGTTTTAATTTTCACTTTTCTGATGATTTGTGATGTTGGACATCTTTTCATGTGTCTATTGGCCATCTGTATGCCTTCTTTAGAGAAATGTCTGTTCATGCCCTTTTTTTAATTGGATTTTTTCCCCAATGTTGGGGAGTGGTGAGTTTTATAACTTCTTTATGTATTCTGGATACTAACTCTTCATCAGATACATGATTTGTAAATGTCTGCTCCTACTCTGAAGGTTGCCTTTTAGTTTTGTTGATTGATTCCTCCACTGGGCAGAAGCTTTTTATTTTGATGAAGTCCCAATAGTTTATTTTTGCTTTTGTTTCCCTTGCCTTCAGGAGACATATCTAGAAAAAATGTTGCTATGGCTGATGTCAGAGAAGTTACTGCCTGTGTTCTCTTCTAGGATTTTGATGGTTTCAAGTCTCACAGGTCTTTAATCCATTTTTAGTTTATTTTTGTGTATGATATAAAAAAGTGGTCTAGGCTGGGAGTCCTGGATGGCTCATTTGGTTAAGCCTCTGACTCTTGATTTCAGCTCAAGTCATGATCACACAATTCTTGGGATCAAGCCCCATATTGGGCTCTGTACTGACAGTGTAGAACCTGCTTGGGATTCTCTCTCTCTTCCCCTCCCCTACTATCTCTCTGTCTCTCTCTTTCTCTCTCTCTCTCTCTCTCTCTCTCTCTCTCTCTCTCAAAATAAATAAATAAATAAATAAAGTGGCCTAGTTTCATTCTTTTGCATGTAGCCATCTAGTTTTCCCACCACCATTTTTTGCAGAGACTGTTTTTCCCATTGAATATTCTTTCTTCCTTTGTCAAAGATTAATTGACCATCTATTTCTGGGTTTATTTCTGGGCTCTCTATTTTATTCCCCTGATATGTGTCTATTTTTGTTCCAGTACTGTACTCTTTTGATTACTACAGCTTTGTAGTGTATCTTGAAATCTGCAATTGTGATACCTCCGATTTTGTTTTTCTTTTTCAAGATTGCTTTGGCTATTTGGGCTCTTTTCTAGTTCCATATAAATTTTAGGATTATTTGTTCTAGTTCTGTGAAAGATACTGTTGGTATTTTGATATGAATTGCATTAAATATAGGTAGTATAGGTATTTTAATAATATTTGTTCTTTTTTTTCAATATATGAAATTTCTGGTCAAATTGGTTTCCATACAGTACCCAGTGCTCATCCCAAAAGGTGCCCTCCTCAATACACATCACCCACCCTCCCACCCCCCATCAAACCTCAGTTTGTTCTCAGTTTTTAAGAGTCTCTTATGCTTTGGCTCTCTTCCACTCTAACCTCTTTACTTTTTTCCTTCCCTTCCCCCATGGGTTTCTGCTAAGTTTCTCAGGATCCACATAAGAGTGAAAACATATGGTATCTGTCTTTCTCTGTATGGCTTATTTCACTAAGCATCACACTCTCCAGTTCCATCCACGTTGCTACAAAAGGCCATATTTCATTCTTTCTCATTGCCACGTAGTACTCCATTGTGTATATAAACCACAATTTCTTTATCCATTCATCAGTTGATGGACATGTAGGCTCTTTCCATAATTTGGCTATTGTTGAGAGTGCTGCTATAAACATTGGGGTACAAGTGCCCCTATGCATCAGTATTCCTGTATCCCTTGGGTAATTCCTAGCAGTGCTATTGCTGGGTCAGAGGGTAGGTCTATTTTTAATTTTTTGAGGCATCTCCACATTGTTTTCCAGAGTGGCTGCACCAATTTGCATTCCCACCAACAGTGCAAGAGGGTTCCCATTTCTCCACATCCTCTCCAGCATCTATAGTCTCCTGATTTGTTCATTTTGGCCACTCTGACTGGCGTGAGGTGATATCTGAGTGTGGTTTTGATTTGTAATTCCCTGATAAGGAGCGACGTTGAGCATCTTTTCATGTGCCTGTTGGCCATCCGGATGTCTTCTTTAGAGAAGTGTCTATTCATGTTTTCTGCCCATTTCTCCACTGGGTTATTCGTTTTTCGGGTGTGGAGTTTGGTGAGCTCTTTATAGATTTTGGATACTAGCCCTTTGTCCGATATGTCATTTGCAAATATCTTTTCCCATTCCGTTGGTTGCCTTTTAGTTTTGTTGGTTGTTTCCTTTGCTGTGCAGAAGCTTTTTATCTTCATAAGGTCCCAGTAATTCACTTTTGCTTTTAATTCCCTTGCCTTTGGGGATGTGTCAAGTAAGAAATTGCTGCGGCTGAGGTCAGAGAGGTCTTTTCCTGCTTTCTCCTCTAGGGTTTTGATGGTTTCCTGTCTCACATTCAGGTCCTTTATCCATTTTGAGTTTATTTTTGTGAATGGTGTGAGAAAGTGGTCTAGTTTCAATCTTCTGCATGTTGCTGTCCAGTTCTCCCAGCACCATTTGTTAAAGAGACTGTCTTTTTTCCATTGGATGTTCTTTCCTGCTTTGTCAAAGATGAGTTGGCCATATGTTTGTGGGTCTAGTTCTGGGGTTTCTATTCTATTCCATTGGTCTATGTGTCTGTTTTTGTGCCAATACCATGCTGTCTTGATGATGACAGCTTTGTAGTAGAGGCTAAAGTCTGGGATTGTGATGCCTCCTGCTTTGTTTGGTCTTCTTCTTCAAAATTACTTTGGCTATTCAGGGCCTTTTGTGGTTCCATATGAATTTTAGGATTGCTTGTTCTAGTTTCGAGAAAAATGCTGATGAAAGTTTGATTGGGATTGCATTGAATGTGTAGATAGCTTTGGGTAGTATTGACATTTTGACAATATTTATTCTTCCATCCATGAGCATGGAATGTTTTTCCATTTCTTTATATCTTCTTCAATTTCCTTCATAAGCTTTCTATAGTTTTCAGCATACAGATTTTTTACATCTTTGGTTAGATTTATCCCTAGGTATTTTCTGCTTCTTGGTGCAATTGTGAATGGGATCAGTTTCTTTATTTGTCTTTCTGTTGCTTCATTGTCAGTGTATAAGAATGCAGCTGATTTCTGTATATTGATTTTGTATCCTGCAACTTTGCTGAATTCATGTGTCAGTTCTAGCAGACTTTTGGTGGAGTCTCTCGGGTTTTCCATGTATAATATGATGTCATCTGCAAAAAGTGAAAGCTTAACTTCATCTTTGCCAATTTTGATGCCTTTGATTTCCTTTTGTTGTCTGATTGCTGATGCTAGAACTTCCAGCACTATGTTAAACAACAGCGGTGAGAGTGGGCATCCCTGTCATGTTCCTGATCTCAGGGAAAAAGCTCTCAGTTTTTCCCCATTGAGGATGATGTGGGCTGTGGGCTTTTCATAAATGGCTTTTATGATCTTTAAGTATGTTCCTTCTATCCCGACTTTCTCAAGGGTTTTTATTAAGAAAGGATGCTGGATTTTGTCAAAGGCCTTTTCTGCATCGATTGACAGGATCATATGGTTCTTCTCTTTTTTTTTTGTTAATGTGATGTATCACGTTGATTGATTTGCGAATGTTGAACCAGCCCTGCATCCCAGGAATGAATCCCACTTGATCATGGTGAATAATTCTTTTTATATGCTGTTGAATAAGATTTGCTAGTATCTTATTGAGAATTTTTACATCCATATTCATCAGGGATATTGGCGTGTAGTTCTCTTTTTTTACTGGGTCTCTGTCTGGTTTAGGAATCAAAGTAATACTGACCTCATAGAATGAGTCTGGAAATTTTCCTTCCTTTTCTATTTTTTGGAATAGCTTGAGAAGGATAGGTATTATCTCTGCTTTAAACGTCTGGTAGAACTCCCCTGGGAAGCCATCTGGTCCTGGACTCTTATTTGTAGGGAGATTTTTGATGACTGATTCAATTTCTTTGCTGGTTATCGGTCTGTTCAAGCTTTCTATTTCCTCCTGATTGAGTTTTGGAAGCGTGTGGGTGTTCAGGAATTTGTCCATTTCTTCCAGGTTGTCCAGTTTGTTGGCATATAATTTTTCATAGTATTCCCTGATTACTGCTTGTATCTCTGAGGGATTGGTTGTAATAATTCCATTTTCTTTTTTTTCAACGTTTTTTTTTTTAATTTTTGGGACAGAGAGAGACAGAGCATGAACGGGGGAGGGGCAGAGAGAGAGAGGGAGACACAGAATCGGAAACAGGCTCCAGGCTCTGAGCCATCAGCCCAGAGCCTGACGCGGGGCTCGAACTCACGGACCGCGAGATCGTGACCTGGCTGAAGTCGGACGCTTAACCGACTGCGCCACCCAGGCGCCCCTAATAATTCCATTTTCATTCATGATTTTATCTCTTTGGGTCATCTCCCTTTTCTTTTTGAGAAGCCTGGCTAGAGGTTTGTCAATTTTGTTTATTTTTTCAAAAAACCCACTCTTGGTTTCGTTGATCTGCTCTACAGTTTTTTTAGATTCTATATTGTTTATTTCTGCTCTGATCTTTAGTATTTCTCTTCTTCTGCTGGGTTTCGGGTGTGTTTGCTGTTCTGCTTGTATTTCCTTTAGGTGTGCTGTTAGATTTTGTATTTGGGATTTTTCTTGTTTCTTGAGACAGGCCTGGATTGCAATGTATTTTCCTCTCAGGACTGCCTTTGCTGCATCCCAAAGCGTTTGGATTGTTGTATTTTCATTTTCATTTGTTTCCATATATTTTTTAATTTCTTCTGTAATTGCCTGGTTGACCCACTCATTCTTTAGTAAGGTGTTCTTTAACCTCCATGCTTTTGGAGGTTTTCCAGACTTTTTCCTGTGGTTGATTTCAAGCTTCATAGCATGGTGGTCTGAAAGTATGCATGGTATGATTTCAATTCTTGTATACTTATGAAGGGCTGTTTTGTGACCCAGTATGTGATCTATCTTGGAGAATGTTCCATGTGCACTCGAGAAGAAAGTATATTCTGTTGCTTCGGGATGCAGAGTTCTAAATATATCTGTCAAGTCCATCTGATCCAATGTCTCATTCAGGGCCCTTGTTTCTTTATTGACCGTGTGTCTAGATGATCTATCCATTTCTGTAAGTGGAGTGTGAAAGTCCCTTGCAATTACCACATTCTTATCAATAAGGTTGCTTATGTTTGTGAGTAATTGTTTTATATATTTGGGGGCTCCTGTATTCGGCGGTAGACATTTATAATTGTTAGCTCTACCTGATGGATAGACCCTGTGATTATTATATAATGCCCTTCTTCATCTCTTGTTACAGCCTTTAATTTAAAGTCTAGTTTGTCTGATATAAGTATGGCTACTCCAGCTTTCTTTTGACTTCCAGTGGCAATGATAAATAATTCTCCATCCCCTCACTCTCAATCTGAAGGTGTCCTCAGGTCTAAAATGAGTCTCTTATAGACAGCAAATAGATGGGTCTTGTTTTTTTATCCATTCTGATACCCTATGTCTTTTGGTTGGCGCATTTAGTCCATTTACATTCAGTGTTATTATAGAAAGATATGCGTTTAGAGTCATTGTGATGTCCGTATGTTTTATGCTTGTAGCAATATCTCTGGTACTTTGTCTCACAGGATCCCCCTTGGATCTCTTGTAGGGCTGGTTTAGTGGTGACGAATTCCTTCAGTTTTTGTTTGTTTGGGAAGACCTTTATCTCTCCTTCTATTCTAAATGACAGACTTGCTGGATAAAGGATTCTTGGCTGCATATTTTTTTCTGTTCAACACATTGGAGATCTCCTGCCATTCCTTTCTGGCCTGCCAAGTTTCAGTAGAGAGATCGGTCACGAGTCTTATAGGTCTCCCTTTATATGTTAGAGCACGTTTATCTCTAGCTGCATTCAGAATTTTCTGTTTATCTTTGTATTTTGCCGGTTTCACTATGATATGTCGTGCAGAAGATCGATTCAAGTGACGTCTGAAGGGAGTTCTCTGTGTCTCTTGGATTTCAATGCCTTTTTCCTTCCCCAGATCCGGGAAGTTCTCAGCTATTATTTCTTCAAGTACCCCTTCAGCACCTTTCCCTCTCTCTTCCTCTTCTGGAATACCAATTATGCGTAGATTATTTCTCTTTAGTGCATCATTTAGTTCTCTAATTTTCCCCTCATACTCCTGGATTTTTTTATCTCTCTTTTTCTCAGCTTCCTCTTTTCCATAATTTTATCTTCTAGTTCACCTATTCTCTCCTCTGCCTCTTCAATCAGAGCCGTGGTTGTCTCCATTTCATTTTGCAGCTCATTAATAACATTTTTAGCTCTCCTGGCTGTTCCTTAGTCCCTTGATCTCTGTAGCAGTAGATTCTCTGCTGTCCTTTATACTGTTTTCAAGCCCAGTGATTAATTTTATGACTATTATACTAAATTCACTTTCTGTTATATTGTTTAAATCGTTTTTGATCAGTCCGTTAGCTGTCATTATTTCCTGGACGTTTTTTTATTTGAGGGGAATTCTTCTGTTTCATCATTTTGAATAGTCCCTGGAGTGGTGCGGAACTGCAGGTCACTTTCCCTGTGCTGTCTTGAATAACTTGGGTTGGTGGGCGGGGCTGCAGTCAGACCTGATGTCTGCCCCCAGCCCACCGCTGGGGCCACAGTCAGACTGGTGTGTGCCTTCTCTTCCCCTCTCCTAGGGGCGGGATTCACTGTGGGGTGGCGTGGCCCGTCTGGGCTACTTGCACACTGCCAGTCTTGTGGTGCTGTGGATCTGGCATATTAGCTGGGGTGGATCGGCAAGGTGCACAGGGGCGTTAGGGGCAGGCTCAGCTCGCTTTTCCTTCAGAGATCCTCTTCGGGAGGGGCCCTGTGGCACCAGGAGGGAGTCAGACCCACCGGAGGGATGGATCCGCAGAAGCACAGCATTGGGTGTTTGCGCGGTGGAAGCAATTTCCCTGGCAGGAACTGGTTCCCTTTGGGATTTTGGCTGGGGGATGGGTGAGGGAGATGGCGCTGGTGTGCGCCTTTGTTCCCTGCCAAGCTGCGCTCTGTTGTCTGTGGCTCAACAACTCTCCCTCCTGTTGTCTTCCAGCCCTCCCGCACTCCAAGCAGAGCTGTTAGCTTATAACCTTCCAGATGTTAAGTTCCGCTTGCTGTCAGAACACACTCCGTCTGGCCCCTCCACTTTTCCAAGCCAGACCTAGGGGGCTCTGCTTGGCCAGCGGACTGCCCCTCCACCAAGGCTCTTTCCTGCCAGTCCGTGTAGCGCGCACCACCTCTCCGCCTTCCTACCCTCTTCCGTGGGCCTCTCGTCTGTGCTTGGCTCCAGAGAATCCATTCTGCTAGTCTTCTGGTGGTTTTGTGGGTTATTTAGGCAGGTGTAGGTGGAATCGAAGTGATCAGCAGGACACCGTGACCCCAGCGTCCTCCTACGCCACCATCTTCCCTTCCACATCCAATATTTGTTCTTTTAATCCATGGACATGGAATGTTTTTCCATTTCTTTGTGTCATCTTCAATTTATTTTATCAGTGTTTTATAGTTTTTAGAGTGTAAGTCTTTCTCCTCCTTGGTTAGATTTATTCCTAGGTATTTTATTATTTTTGGTGCAATTATAAATGGGATTGTTATCTTAATTTCTTTTTCCACTGCTTTATTATTAGCGTATAAAAATACAACAGATTCTTGTATATTGATTTTTGTATCCTGCAACCTTACTGAATTCATTTCTCACTTCTAGAGTTTTTTTGGTGGAATCTTTAGGTTCTTCTGTATATAGTGTCATGCATATTATCTGCAAATATTGAAGATGCAAATAGTGAATACTGCAAACAGTGAATACTTCTTCCTTGCCAGTTTTGATGCCTTTTATTTCTTTTCGTTGTCTGATTACTGTGGCTAGGGCTTCTAGTACTGTGTAGAATAACAGTAGTGAGCATGGACATATTTGTCTTGTTCCAGACCTTAGAGTAAAAGCTCTCTGTTTGTTCCCGCTGAGTACAATGTTAGCTGTGGGGTTTTCATGTATGGCCTTAATTATATGGAGATATGTTCCCTGTAAACTCATTTTGTTGAGGGTTTTTCTCATGAATACATGTTTCACTTTGTCAAATGCATTGAAATGACCATGTTTTTATCCTTTCTGTTGTTGATGTGAGGTATTGAAACTGCAGTCTTGAGGCAGAACTTCTAAAAACCTCAGTTTTTGCTTTTAAGGGCTTTAATTGATTGGATGAGGCCCAACAGCATTCTCAAGGGCAATTTCTTTTAAAGTCAACTGATTGTGGATGCTAACCATATCTGCAAAATACTTTTACAGTAGCACCTAGATTAATGTTTGATTAAATGACTAGGTACCATAGTCCAGCAAGGTTAACACATAAAATTAACCATCACATAGGCTAAACACAGATCTCAGCTATCTGTCTAAGACAAATAAAGCAAATGATTGATAATGATCCAAGGTGCACGATATCAGCCAGTTCTGAGTAGTAATAGGGAGATCCCTAAGGTAAGAACATCCAAGAACTGGGTACAAAGTAAGAAATCTAGTATCTAATAGGAATTGGAGAACATGGCAGGCATTAAGTCATTGGGGCACAGAGAAAATGGACAGAAGGTTATATTACTGGATACTGGCTGTGAAAGAAGACATAGCATGTCAAATGAGCAGTTTTAGAGTCAGAGTTCTGGGTTCATAGTCCAGCTCCGCACTTACTGAGAAAACTGTACCTCTATAAATGTTACATTTCCACCACTATTATGGATGTTATGAAGCCATACAGAAGGTATATGTTGAAAATGAAATAACATCATATAAAATACGTGGTTAATAGTCACTGTAACATAAGAGATGCTCACCATTTTTGAAACTTATCCCTTTCTCTTCACACGTAGGGAAGTAAGATGAGGTGGGAAACAGGTAACTAAGATCAGAGCAGAATCAACAGCAAGCAGTCTCAACTGAGACCTGCAAGCTTTAGGCCAACATCTCCATCTTCCCTTTTCATTCACTGAGGTCTACAGCCGATAATGCATTTAGTCAAGGAGAGGAGATGATTCTGGGATAATCTGGGAATTTAAAACTTCTTACTGTTTATGAAATTCATTGGATCAAGTTTTGAGCCTGTAAGTGTGAAGGTAAATTCCATATGTCTCACAGCCAGGAGGTTCCAGGTCATTATTCAGCACATGCTGTGCAATTCTATAATTCTTGTAATATCATCATCATATCATCACAGGTGGTGAGCTAGGTTCCTAACAACCTGACTAAAGGGCTCATTTCATTGATGAACGCCATTTGGGTCATTTATGGGTTATCTGCAAGAGTTAATTCCTTGAACCTGTGCCCCAGCCTGACCATATGGTTCCAGACTTTCTGAAAGGATGCTTTCAGGACAAATGTACAGTTTCAATTAAAAAAACAACAACAACAGTATCTTTAGCACCTGGAGATATAAAGTGTAGCTGATTCATTAGACCATTGGTGTCAGGTACAAAAAGAAAACTCCAGCAAATCAGTGATGATGAAGTGACTTTGACACTTTGATGGAGGCATTTTATAGACATTTAGGACATTTTCAAAAAACCAGATGGATAGGAAATGAAGGACTCTTTGTCTCCCCACCCCTCAAAATCTTAACCAATTCCCAAAAAGGACATGTAACTATTTTCACAAAAGAAGCCAATAGCCAATCAGAAAAGTGATAGGACAAGTAAAGTGTTACTGTACTACTGCAAATTAACAGAGGAAGCACAAGTATTGTGAAATGGTAAAGAAAAAGATTTTTTTGTAAATGAACTAACCTAGCAAGAATATAATTCACGAAACTGTGTGTGAAGTCCTTGCTGCTTTTTTTGCCAGACATACAAGAAGGTACTTTCTTCTTTGGTTTTAGGAGACGTTTTTTAAAATATTAGGGGAAAATGAACAATTATCCTCTCTCAATCTATTTGTCATGTTTTACCATCTAGTGTTTGTCTTCATATATCATATTTTACAGTTGTAATCGGTGTAAATACCATTTTATACTGACAATGCAATTACTATGCTAACAGAAAATTTTCCATATGTCTAAATAGAGTTTAAAGTTATTATTTTTTCTCAGCACTTTTTTTTCTTATTTTATAGCTCTCCAAAGAATAGGAGGTAAATACTGCAAATATTTATGGCTTGCCACATCTGTCAAATTTTTAGGGCAACTATTAGGGGCACAGTAGGGCCTCCCTTCAAAAAGTAAAATCAAATTGTGGCACAGTGCATCTTATGCCACAGAGGAGGAAGCCCAATGTGTGGCAAGCACTCTGGGTTCTGGAAGTAGCATATTTCACACTGTGAATACTACTTAGACCTCTCTTCTATAATCGTAAAAACAAAAGCAAGCAAACAAACAAAACTTACCAGTTTGAGTGGGGACCAGAATAGGAAAGTCTGCAACTGGACCAGATTATGGTTCAAGAAGTCCTTCCATGAGTGCAATAAAATATGGCAGATTCTATGGCAGAATACATAGGTTATGAATTATATGAATGATGACTACCCTTTTAGATAGCTTTTAATGTGAAATTTCATCATAAGATTTTGTAGTTCTCATAGTTGCTTTATTAGAATCCCAATCTGCATGTCTACCTATTCATTGGACTCCTACTTATTTCTCAGATCTAACCTGAAATGTCATTTTGTGATAGAAGAATTTGTGGACTCAGTTGAAATTATTCCATCCCCAACTCATCCAGAGTTATTCTGTCTTTCATAGACCCTGTTATTTTCCTTTGTAATAATGGTCACACTTGGTAATTATATTTGTGTGTCTATTTGTTTTATATCTGTATCTTTCTATATCTATTTCAATGCATTATGAGAACTGTGATCACCAAGTCTCTTTTGTTCACCACCATATACTCAGTGCCTAGCACAGTGCCTGGCAATAGATAAATGTTGAATGAATGAATGAATGAATGTTTAAAGATTTTTTTTCTATTCTCCTTGTATGAAGATTTCTTGTAAATAAATGTGATAAAATTTACCAGTTTAATGGAAATAGAAGATGAACTTGTTAGAATTCTGGCTTTCATGGGGCTTCTATTCTGGTCATGGAGCATCTTTAAGAATGTAACATCTGAGCTAACTCTAATTATTGATAGAGGCCTATCCTGAAAAGGGAAATGGGGGAGCCTGTTATATACAGAGATGGCAGCAAGTGAAGAGATTTCATGGTGGAATTAGGTTTGGCAAATATGATGAGCAGAGAGGTACTCAGTGGGTCTATTGAGCATGGTAAGAAGATAATTATAGAAGCTGAGGCTGGGAAGGCAGGCAGAAACAAAATCATATATGACCTTGTGAGCTTTGGTATGAATATTTACCTTATTGTAAGTGAAGTAGAAGATCATGGAAAGTTTTAAGCAGAGCAACAATATCTAATTCATACCAAAAAATGCCATTCCTTATGGAAAATAGATTGGAGATAAAAGTAGATGTAAAGAGTGGAAACAAAGGTACCAGTTAGGAGACAACTGCTTAAGTAATTGAGAAATGTGGTGGCTTAAACAAAAGTGATAGTTTGGAGGCAGAGAAACAAGAAAGGACTTTGTACACATTTTCAATTCAAGCATGAGTTGAGGGTGGGTGGGTTGTGAGACCATGAAGGAAGGAAAGGAATCAAATATGAGGCCTATATTTTTGGCTCAAGACAGGGAGTGGAAGGTGAGATCATTTATTGGCAGTAAGGGCAGTTTTGATTGGAGGAAGAATCCAAAATCAAAATTTCTCTTTGGGGAATGTTAATTTTGAAATGCTTACTAGAAATCTAGCTGGAGATGTCCAGTAGACAGTTGGATAGCTGAGTTTAGGATACAGGGAAGAGATCAGCACTGTGAGGATATATAAGTGAGAAATCAGTATGTAATTGAGATCAAGGGGGTGTGAGAAGAGAATAAAGAAAAAAGGGAAAAGTGTTGGTTTCCAAGCCCATTAACATTTACAGATTAATTGGAAGAGGAGAAGCCAATAAAGGAGCCTGAGAGTGAACATGATAATGTTTTGTCCTAGAAGCAAAGAAAATAATTTCAAGAAAGAAAGAGCAATCTAGTCTACCAAAAACTGTAAAACAGAGTATAATAAGGACCACTGGATCTGGCAAGCTGGAGACCATTGGTGATCATGGCAAAAGTAGCGTTGGTGGGATAGAAAGAATGGAAACTTAATTAGAGTAGGTTGATGAAAGAACACCTTAATACTATTGGTAATATCGCCGTTCCACTGTAATGCCTATTCAGCAGATTAGATATTTAATCAATAAATTCCCAATTTATTTATTCAGTCATTTAACAGTTCTGCCTAGGTAAAAGCTAAGATTTCAGAGTAATTAAGGGATGATTTCTCTCCTTAAAGATATTTTTTAAATATCTCAAAAACCTTCAGAAATATATCATTCAGTTCTGGAAATTTTCCTAATGTAATTGTTCAATTTTGTATCTGCCAAAATATGACTTAAAATTATACACCTCCCTGGGTGGCTCAGTCGTTAAACATCAACTTCAGCTCAAGTCATGATGATTTGTGAGTTTGAGTCCCACATTGGGTGAGCTCGAGCCCCACTTTGGGTGAGCATGAGCCCCGCTCCTCTCTCTCTCTTCCTCCCTCCCTCTCTCTCTATCCTGAGATTCTCTTTCTCTCTCTCTCTCTCTGCCCCTCACTCACTTGCACCCTCTCTCTCTCAGAAAAATAATAAAATAAAATAAAATAAAATAAAATAAAATAAAATAAAATAAAATAAAATGATATACCTCCCTGATGCTTTACTCAGTAAGGAATGAAGCTAAGGCCTGATTTAGTCATACACTTTTTTAAATTCTTCACCCTGGCAGAGTGTTTTCATTCATTTCATAATGTCTTTTCCGTGTTTTATATACTAAAAAATCTTTTTATGGGCTTAAATGAAGGAGAGGGTGGCTATTTGTACTTGTAACTTCTTTATTTGGCCTATATTCTTGTCCTAAATGACTTGGCAGTTTGGGGTCAATAACTGACTATGAATAGATACTCTTATTAAATTTCTAGTTCTTCAGTAACAGCAGAGAATTCATTACAATGAATGAGTTTCTTAGTGCAACAATTAGGGAGTTTGATATTGATTTCCCATGCTATGACAATTGCTGGCATTTCTGTGACAAAAATAACCATTATATTTAGAGAATCCTTTAAGTACTGGATAGAAATAGAAGTTCGAAGTATAAATACATCCATTATCATACCAGAAGTAGTTTAAAAAATGTTTTTCCCTTTACCACAATCCAAAGATACAGAACTGTTCTTTTACCTTATTGACTGGAAATACAGGTTAGAATGTCTCTTCACACTATTCTACTTTCAAACTGGAAGGTATTTACTATTATCCCTGATGCAGGGTTAGGGCTTAAAAAAATGATCATACAGAAATCTTAAAAGTAAGAGAAGTCCATGATCCCAATATCCAAAAATAAGTATTGTTAATATTTTTATATATAATCCCTTGCAAATATTTTCTATGCTTATATCTTTAAAGTTAATATGTAGCTGAGAACAGATCTGGCTGGTGCAGCAGCACTTTCTTCATGCTTTTCAAGGACTATTTTCCTTGTTGTTGAATCCATCTGCTTTTGAAGAAAATACGTTTTGTAGAAAATTAAAGTGCTATTGAGTAAAAAGAACCCCCTTATCATCACTACCACCAGTCTCATTACCCAAATATAAAAAGAGCCACTATCAACATTGGGGTGGTCCTCCTTCTAGAAGGCATCTGTGATTAGTTTATATTAGTAGAGAATTTGCTGTGGATAATTTTATATAAGTTAAATCATGTCACCCGTACTTTTTCAGCTTGCTTTTTTTTTTAATTTAAGACATGTTATCTTTCAATGGCAATGAACACAGAATATGTACTTACATGGTTTTAATTTATTTTTTAATCAACCACTAATTGATGAGTGCTTAAGTTCTCAATCATTTTTTCTCTTTCAAGTTGCAATGAACCTTCCGGCACCTTCACATTTGCACTCTTGTTGTTTTCTCTCCTTTCTACCCTTAATCTCAGAGTAGTATTCTCTTAGAATTGCATTCAGGTGTTTTTGCAGTTTAAATGATATGGCTGTAAATACCTATGATGTTAATGATCTCTCTCTGTCTCTCTCTCTCTCTCTCAGGGTGTTCTGGGCCCCTATTTCTGTCCTGGTTTTCTTTTATGAGGAAGTCAACAGGTTCATATGGGGCCATAAAACATCATTTAACAGGTGAGAAGGAAACTACGGTATTGCAACTCCATCCTATGAGACCAGTAACTACACACTGAATAATTTTTTTTGAGAGAGAGAGAAAGAGAGGGGTGGGAGGGGCAGAGAGAGAGAAAAAGAGAAAGAGAGAGAGAGAGAGATTGATTCCCAAGCAGGCTCCATGCTCAGCATGGAGCCTGATGTGGCACTCAGTCTCACAACCTGAGCCAAAATCAAGAGTTGGATGCTTAACCAACTGAGACACCCAGGTGCCCCTGAATAATTCCATTTATATAAAGTTCTAGAAAATGCAAATAAATCTATGAAACAGAAAGCCTATCATCATTTGCTGGTAATGGTAGTGGAGAAGGGGGAACAGAGCAGAGAGATTATGAGGGCGATTAAGCTTTTGGAGGTTATTAGATATGCTCATCATCTTGATTTAATAATGATTTCATAGGAGTATACATATGCCAAAACTTACTAAATTGTACACATTAAACGTGTTCAGTTATTATATGAAGATTGTATTGACAAATTATTGGTAAATCTGTTAAAAGCAAGACAAAAACAAGTATTAATAATGAACACTAGAGAGTTTTTGAATACACGTGGTTGCTGACCTATCACCTAATATTACATATTTGTGTTTTGCTTTTCCAATTTTTAAAGTATTTTAATTACATTTTCCCATTTGATTCTCATAATAGTTTTGTGGTGCACTGGATAGGCATTTTTTAAGTTTATTTATTTATTTTGAGAAAGTGTGAGAGTGCACAGGAAGGCCAGAGAGCGAAGGAGAAAGAGAGAATCCCAAGTAGGTTCTGCACTCAGTGCAGAGCCTGATGCAGGGCTTGAACTGATGAACTGTGAGATCATGACCTGAGCCAAAATCAAGAGTTGGACACTTAGCCAACTGAGCCACCCAGGCGCCCCTGGGTAGGCATTTTTATCCCATTTTACATATGAAAAAAAGGAGACTCAGAAAAGTTAACTTGCCCTAGATCAAAAAGCTACAAAGAGTGAATTTAGACTTCCACCTATTTTATGCTGAATTTATATTCTATACAGTTTTCTGTGATGTCGCATTGTCTCTCAGATTCCTCATTTTCATGATCTCTAATTTGATACCATTCATTAGGCAGCACAAGAATTTGGAGCTCTTACTATGGAAAAATCAGTATCAAAACATATGAGGTTTTTACCCAAAAGAATTAAAAGCAGGAATTCAAAGAGATATTTTACACCCATGTTCATAGCAGCATTATTCACAATGGCCAAAAGATAGAAGCAACTCAAGTTGTCCATTGATGGATGAATGGATAAACAAATTACTGTATATATACACAATGGAATATTATTCAAACTTAAAATGGAAGGATATCCTGACACCTGCACATCATGGATGAACCTTGAAGACATTATGCTAAGTGAAATAAACCAGTGACAAAGGGAATAGCATTGTGATTCCACTTATGTGAAGTACCTAGACTAGTCAAATTTATAAAGATAGAAAGTAAATGGTGTTTTCCAGGAACTTGGGGGAGAAGAGAATAGAGACATTATTTAACGGGTACAGATTTTCACCTCTACATGAGGAAGAGTTCTGGAGATGGATGTTGGTGATGGTTGCACAAAAATGTGAATATACTTAATGCCACCAAACTATATACTTAAAAATAGATAAGATTAATGTTATGTATATTTTACTACAATTTAAACAGAAGTTTAAAATGAGGTTTTTAATGTACTGTTTATATTTATTTGGAAACCTAGGAAGCATGTGGGGGTTTATTACAAAAAAAACCCAAAGTGTCAAGTATTTACTTTGTCACCATTCTCAAATGTGCTTCTGAGACACAATATAACCTCTAGCAAACTCAGGCTAAGTGAGCCTATATGCAAAGAGGTGGAATGAAATAAAGCACATGAGATGTTCTCTGCTGAGGCTTGCACTCTGACTGAGAATCTCATAATTTGGAGCCTTGCTGACTTGCAAAAGTCAACTACTGGATTTGGTCAATTCCACCGTAATTTTTAACTTCAATCACCCTTCCTGGTTTTCTCTCTTGACTCTTAGTTCATTCTCTACATAGCAGCTAAATATCTTCTTTAAAAATATATTATGTCATTCTTCACTCATATGAGGACTTTAAGAGACAAAACAGATGAACATAAGGAAAAGGAGACAAAAATAATATAAAAACAAGGACGGGGACAAAACAGAAGAGACTCATAAATATGGAGAACAAACTGAGGGTTACTGGAGGGGTTGTGTGAGGGGGGGTGGGCTAAATGGGTAAGGGGCACTAAGGAATCTACTCCTGAAATCATTGTTTCACTATATGCTAACTAATTTGGATGTAAATTTTAAAAAATAAAAAAATTTAAAATGTATATATATATATATATATATATATATATATATATAATGTCATTGTGCTAAGTGAAATGAGGCAGAGAAAGACAAAATACAGTATGATCTCACTTATATGTGGAATCTAAAAAAGCTGACTTACAGAAGCAGTGAGCAGAATGATGGTTGCCAGGGGCTGAGGGTTGGGGGAAATGAAAAGATGTCAATCAAATGGGAAAAAATTCCAGTTATAAGATGAATAAGTTTTGGGGATATAATGGATAAGCATAGTGACTACAGTTAACAGTACTATATTGTGTATCACTTGAAAGTTGCTAAGAGCGTAGATTTTAAATGTTCTCACCAAACGCAAGAAAGGTAATCATGTGAGGTAATGGAGGTATGAACCTTATTGTGGTGACCATTTTGCAATAAGTTCATGTATCAAATTATCATGTTGTACACCTTAATTTACATAGTATGACAGTTATATATCTGTAAAGCTAGAAAAAAAGACTTTATGTCAATCCACTACTTAATGGCTTCCCATTTCATTAAGGATAAGATCTAAACACCTTGTGTGGCATATGAGGTGCTGTGCCATCTGGTGCCTTTGTGATAGCTTGTAGCACTCTGCCTCTCTCAGCACTCCCTAGACCACTGGCATTCTTAAACTTTTTGAACATGCCAAGTTTCTGCCACAGGGCCTTTGTACAGGCTGCCCCTATGCTTGAAATGCTCTTTTCTCCACTTTTCAAATGGATGTTTCTTTGTCCTTAGGATGTCAAATATCCATTCTCCACAGAAACCTCTCATGAATACTTTATTTCACATAGGTCTTCCTCTTATTATTCTCTACCTCTTTTTCATCTTTGTTGACTTCATGGCATTTGAACACAATTTGTACTTATATAATGTAATTGTTGGTTCACTTTTTGTTCCCCTCATTTGGATCTAGGTTCTTGAAGGGCTGGGACTGTATTTGATTTGTTCACTGTTAGCTGAGCACCTAATGGAAATATGGCATATAATATGAAATCCATAAAAATTTGTTTGAGTAAATAAAAACGAGGATTAAATATAACCTACATGTCCATCAATAGAAAAAATTATTTTCCTATAAAATACCATTCAATTGTTTAAAAGAGTGACAAAGATTTTTATGTACTACTGTTAAATGAAAAAAGCACGTTGCATAACGGCATTAATTACAGTCATATTTGTATAAAATGTGTATATTTATATGTGAGTATATACACACCTACATGTATATACACAGGTGTCTGTGTCCAGTTCTGAGCACCTAGAGAGGAAACTATTAACAATGATTACAGCCAGGTAAGGAAATAATACTATGAAAGTTGAGGATTGGATGATTGGAGGTTTTAGCTTTTATTTTATCGACTTCCGTTAGAGATCAGATTTTTACTTCTGTGGGCATATTCAGGTTTTTGGTGTAATTTAAAAATAAACATTTTGTTGTTTGCTGATGCCTTTATTTGCTATGTTGCAAATTAATTTAGAAAATTGAATGATCAAATAGGTGTGGTTTACCAGAATCAATAAATGGTCCAAATAGGGATGTTATATGTAGAGATAAAGAAATTTACAGCCCTTAAACTGAAATTGTTAGACAAGAATAAATTTTTGATGTTGGAAGCACTAGGGGGAAAACACATATTTTTCACTCTTTTAAGAAAATAAGTGGTTTGCGGGGCACCTGGGTAGCTCAGTTTGTTAAGTATCTGACTTCAGCTCAGGTCATGATCTCATGGTTCCTGGGTTCGAGCCCAGCATCAGGCTCTGTACTGACACATCAGAGCCTGGAGCCTGCTTTGGATTCTTTCTCCCTCTTTCTCTGCCCCTCCCCTGCCCTGCCCTGCTTGTTCTCTCTCACTCTCTCTCTCTCTCTCTCTCTCTCTCTCTCTCTCTCTCTCTTTCAAAAACATTAAAAAAATTTTTAAAGATAAGAAAATAAGTGGTTTGCTATTGTCATGAGTTTTAAGGCCTGAACTATTGATTTTTTTATCCTAATAAAGATATGTGAGAGTTTTACATTTTATTCAGCAGTGTTGCAGTTGATAATGAACAGAGACAAGACATCAGAAGATTTTACAACCAAGCACGGTTGTATACATTACATTTATACATTTGACCAGCTCTGTCATATTGTATCAATATCCAAAAAACAAGCAAGCAAACAAAGAAGAGTTTTGTCTATTTACAGGCTGTTGGATCAGTGTGGTAAGGTATAGTGTCCTTTATGTAACTGCAAGTTTGAATTGAAAAGACCATTACAGAAATGCAATTAAAGGTTTCCTGAAAGAATTATTATAAAATGTAGACCAAAGGACACCTCAAGAATTCTATCTGACAATTTGACAGCTTGCACTTTCTCACCTGGAGTAGGCACAGGTGCAAGACAGATTTGGGTCCTTGAGGATGAGCATCTGATCAGACAGCCTTAAGAACTTTCACAATGTTGAGCTGCTTCTTCTTCTTCTTCTTCTTCTTCTTCTTCTTCTTCTTTGTTCTGCTTTGATCTTTTGCCTCAGGTGTTAGAGTCTCTTCCTGCATCACTATCATCTTGAACATTGTTGTTACCAACACACCTGCCTCTTTTCCCTGCCTCGCTGCAGAGTAGAACACAGTCTCCCAAGAACCTACTCTCCTTGGTATTCTGAAGAGAGTGTGTAGCCTTTGTGCCCTTGGGCATGAAGTAGCTCAGCAAAAATGCTTCAGAGTCTCAGGCAGAGCAGGAGTGATTGGGGAAAACATCCTAATGGTATAGAAGCATTGTGGTATAAAACCATGGTATAAAATTGTAAGTCTCTGTCAGTACCAAATGGGGAATTTCCAAGATAGTTTGGATGGCTGCCATTTCTCTGGTATATATTTTCATGAACACTATTTCCAAAGCATTTTCTTCATTGAGACAGTATGCATTCTAAAAGTATTTTTTCTTGCAGCTTGTTTTTTAAACTTTTTGTTTATTTATTATTGAGAGAGAGAGAAAGAGTGCACAAGTGAGGGAGGGGGCAGAGATAACCCTAAGCAGGCTTTATGCTGTCAGCACAAACTCACGAACCATGAGATCATGACCTGACCTGAAGTCAGACGCTTAACCATCTAAGCCACCCAGGTGCCCTCTTGCAATTCTTGATTGTAGGGAGGACAATCTTCTCCCTCACCCCAAGGTCCCTGCATATAATTGTAAAATAGGAACTACTATCTTCTTGAAAGTATTAGCAGAACATGTTCTGTCCTCTCCTTGCCACTCATGCTAGCCAGCGAAGGAAGACCTTAACTGAATGGAAGGGGATGACCAGGGGGAAGGCCACTGACTTTCTCTAAGGATCCACTTGCCCTATG
This sequence comes from Acinonyx jubatus, assembly GCF_027475565.1. Lineage (NCBI taxonomy): Eukaryota > Metazoa > Chordata > Mammalia > Carnivora > Felidae > Acinonyx > Acinonyx jubatus. The sequence continues at coordinate 28,522,927 of NC_069391.1, forward strand.
GGTTACAGACATTCATTGCCATTTCCTCTCCTGGCTCCTCCCTGTAGTAAGCCTAGTAGCAGATTATTTACCAAAAATAATGCTGAAAAATTAAAAGCTTTGTTTCAAAGTTTATTTCTCAATTGTTTCAGAAATGTAAGGGAGAAAGTTCTCATAGAAGTGTTCACTGCCTTCTTGGGTTAAGTTTCAGATAGATGGTTGTATGTCTCTGATCGACAAATCACCAAGGAATGTGGATATTTGAGAAAGAAGGAGGTAACATTTTATAAATGTAAGTAACATTTATTGAACTTAGCACAGGAAAGAGACATTTACCAAACAAGCCTGACAAAAGAATGAAGATAAAAATGGCTGATATTTGATGAGTAACAACTATGTGCCAGATGTACACTCATCTGGTATCATGCCCCATCAGTCAAGGTCCTGCAAGAAACAAAATTCCCCCAAGATAATTTCAATTCAGGGGCCTTTAAAGAAGGAACTCTTTACAGAGGACTGGGCAAAGAGAACCAACAACAGATGCTGAAGGGCCCAGGAGCTAGAAACAGGTGAAAGCCATTAATTATGACACTTAAGCCAGAAGGACAAGTAAGAGCCGGTGCTGTGGAAGAGGGACCATGGGACAGAAGGAGGGCCCAATCTCTCACCATAATATGCCAGAACCAGGACACCTAAGGAGTGTCCTGTCTCCTGTCTCCTGTCCGTGCTTTGCATTAGCCATGGGACGCCTGGGTGGCTCAGTCGGTGAGCAGCCAACTCTCGATTTCAGCTCAGGTCACCATCCCAGGTGGGATGGAGCCCCACATCAGACTCTGTGCTGAGCATGGAGCCTGCTTGAGATGCTTTCTCTCTCAAATAAAAAGAAGAAGAAGAAGATGATGATGAAGAGGATGAAGAAGCAGCAGCAGTAGCAGCAGCAGCAACCAGAAATCAGCCAGCCCAGGGGGTCTGGGCAATGCAGTGTGTAGGGATCAGCCTTGGGGCACAGAAGAAGGTGGAGAACAGCAGAGAAGATGTACAGAACAGGGAGGGAGAAAGCAACCAACATAAATGCATTATAAGAGTTTTCTTTTGGGACGCCCAGGTGGCTCATTCAGTCGAGCCTCCGACTCTTGATTTCAGCTAAGGTCATGGTCCCAGGGTCATAGGATCAAGCCCCGAGCTGGCCTCTGCACTGAGCATGGAGCCTGCTTAAGATTCTCTCTCTCCCTCTGCCCCTCTCCCCACTTCATGCTTTCTCTCTCTAAAATAAAAAAATTGTCTTTTAATTTTCAAAACTATCTTATAAGATAGATATAGTAACTCTCATTTTAAAAGTAAAAAAAAAAAGATTGAGATTTAGAGATGGTAAAAATAAGTTACTCAATTCCTTGAGTTGAAGGGCTGAATGATGAAACTACTCTAGATGCAGAGTATGTGCCCCCAAACATTTGCTTCAATAATTAATTGGTTGAATGGGGGCTATATTTGATGTAATTAGGCATGCATTGTCTTTATAAATGTAAGCTAATTAACTATGGTAATTATTGGTCCGTAAAAAAGAGATGACTTTTCTCCCCTGAGTTACCAAATGCCACTTAATTAGGATTAGGAAAAACTGAAGGAACATTCAGGATTAGAGTTAAAAGGCAGAGGGAGCAGAGATTCACTAGAAATGAAGAACTCTATAAGGCAGGTTTTTCTCAGACAGCCAACAGAGCATAAACTAGCTGAGTTCCCAAAAACATTTCTCCTCAAGCCTCCCATGTGGTTCAAGCAAACCGTGTCAACCTAGTGTCTGGGCATGTAGTCCATGCTCTGATTCTGAGCAGTTCCCTCGGCCTGAAATAGCTTTCCTCCCTTTTCCGGATCTAATTATCCAACTTATTCTTCAGAGCCAAGTTCAAAGCCATTTCCTCTGTGAAACCCTCTTGAAGGCAAGCAAGGTGTCTTACACTTCTGTGTATTCCTCATACCTTACAAACAGCCCGAAACATAACATACTCAGTGCATGTGTTTAAATTAATTAAACTGAGGAGAAATGCAAATTGGGTTCTAAAGACTGCAGACTTTAGGGGAAGCAATGTAGACGGACCTAGGATTGAAATAAAGTAGATGTTAGAGGGTAGGTCAAAGAAATATAAAATAAAGAGCCAGAAATACCGTTTATGTACAGCTGGATCTGAACCCTATTCCCCTGCAATTGCCCACAACACCGTGTAGACGTCTGTTCGGAGTCTACCACCTAAAGTCTCCCTGTGCCTCTCTTCCTTTCTCTTTGGAGAATTAAACACTTGTGTTTCATTACCTTTTTCACTTTTACATTTTATCCTCTCTTTTATGATATACAGTTAAAATGGACTTGAATCATTTTGCTCACAAGTAAACATACTCTCTTCCCTAACAGAAGGACTACATTTTAATGTCACACTAGTCATTATTCATCTCAATCTGATTAGTCTTAACATCCATTATTAAAAGCTTCTCTTGCTCCAAAGTCCACCTGCCGTCTTCCCCTCCCAGATTTAGATTGAGTTGATTGCTGTGATGTTAGTTAAAGCATCATACAAGACATGGAAGAGGCTCTGAAGATGAATAAGATTATGGTTTCTGATGCTAGGAAGTTTAAAGTGTAGCATAAAGGGTAAGAAAAATACAGAGTAATCTCAAGAGTTAAAAAATTTTGTGGTGCAAAAATAATTTCTGGGAGGTAAAGAAATGAGAGAACTCATTTCTTATAAGCAAAACAGGAAGGGCTTCATGAAAATGTATAAATATATAAAAAACATATTTTATTTTTATCCAGTTTTCCAAGTGCCATAGACCTTATGTTTATGAACCAAGGAATGGATGGGAGAATGACCAAGGTTTTTTCCTATGTCTTTTAAAGAGATAAGAAAAGGAATGGCACTCTGTAACAAGAGTGACATTGCAAGAAAGAGGGACAGCATGCATGAAATGGAGGAATGATTTATAAAATCATCCAATTCAAGGGAAGCAGAAGCTCAGAACCTTCCATGACTCAGGAGAGTCACAAATTCCTTCCCTTCCCACCCAGGACCACCATGCTGGACAATATGAGATGGCATGTATATCATAGTCAATGTAAAACAGTAGGGAGTCATAAGGAGTCTTTTTAGATATTTTTTCCTTATTGCTTTCTCTTGAAATTTTAATACCACAGATATACTGTATGTCCATTTATGTACTGTATGTATATTTGTACTTCATACATAAAAGAGTAAGAGTTTTTTTATTCCTTCCCTTCCCCACTCCCACCAATAAGAACAAACGCTCACCGTTTGGGAAGTGAAATCATCTGTGTTGAGAATGTATGGTGGATAAGAGGTACCCATTTGTGTTGCAATGGACATCTTTACTACAGACCACACTGTGAATGTTCTCTAGTTTCCCCATGGCACTTGGAATCTCTTGAGAAAGTAGGCAGTAAGCAATCCTATGGCAGGCAAATTTCACTTTGAGTCATTTTAATTTCAGTCTCAAATATTAGGTTATCTCAGTTGACATCTATGTCACATCAGGAATAACGACAAAAGCCATTGCCAGATACAAAGGAGAATTCCCACATTTTTACAAAGCTGATGGAATGTTTTTGAAAAGGTCTAAATTATCAGCCACACAGGCATGTGAGTGGGCAGCAGACTTTAATGAGAGATTAGGGCTGCTCATCCTCAGACTTTGCCACTCAACCCAGTCCCCCAGACTTTATTACGTGGGCCGACTGGCCCTCCTGATTCTGCATCTCTAGCACCTTTGTATCATAATTAGCATTATCTTCATTAGGGTTGTTACTCTGAACTGGCAGAGACTTTGAAATATCATTTGTTCATTCTCACTCCTCCCATTAAACTTTTCTGTAGAAGAGGATGGTGTAGAGACTTGTTTTCATTCTGATATGAATTATCTCCCCAGTACACAAAGATATTAAAAGGTTGAAGTGGTTATTGTTCATTATAGTTCTAAATAACTTCTTTTTTCCATTAAGATGAATCATGTATCATTATAGGGCCTTTGGTTTAAAATTGAAAAAACTCTATTTGAGGTTGTTAGCCAAACTCATTTTTCTTCCCATTTTTCAAGTATTGTTCTTTGTAATGGCAAACAACAGCAAAACACTTTCACTGTTCTTTAATGGAATGATCTGTCTTGAGAATAAATTAGATCCTCAAGGGCCTATTCAAGCCTAAGACTCAATGGCTACTTTCAAGTTTATTAAATATAAGGAAAATTCTTAAATAGAAAACAAGTGTAGACCTTGAAACCACTTAAGGTCCCATCTAACTCTTAGGGTTCCAAAAACAGTATTTTTTTAATATAGCAGGAACCTTGGAGGATGTCAGTGTACAAGATTCAGGTTATAAGCCAGAACCATGATAAGTATTTCACCAGCCATTTTCCTCCCCAATATTAGCCAGAGACCTGGTCTATACCATACCCATCAATCTCCTTTCTTGTCTAAATTTTTGTGATATTTTATTACTATAAGTTTAGGAGATTTTATTGTATACTTTAAAGGATGTGTGTGTCCACGCTGAAAAGAAACACAAAAGTACCTAAGAAACTCTTCTTTAAAACATCCAGTCTTCCTACAGTGTGATTCCTTCCTTATCCCCTAAAGACAGATCTGATCCCATCACACCAGGCAGTCAGTAACTTCAAATTGCCATCAGCAAAAAGTGGCAATTGCTTAGTATGACACACAAAATCATCTCTAGCCTGATCCCATCTATATTTATGACCTCGTTTCAAGCTAGCCTTTCTCTTGACTTTTTTTTTTCTGTTACAGGGCTTTTCTAAACAAAACTCCCCCACCTCATTTTTATGCTTCTTTGCATGTCATTCCTTCTGACTAGAAGTTACTTTCTCCTTGTAATGACCATCAACAATTAACAAGTGACACCTTTCTTAACAAGCTCTTAGATGACTAGTCATGCTTTCTTCCCTATTGCCATGACATTTTACATGTCTCTGGCACAGTTCTTCTCTGAATGAAATGCAGTTATTTGTATGCAGATGTGCTCCTGCTGATAGGCAGTCTCTTTTTTGAGGGCAAGGACAGTGTTAATTCAGAAAAATGCTGTGACATTATGCATTCATTTATTAAGCTGAACTATATAAAACTGCTGATATTTAACCATTTTTGACCTACAAAAATGACAACACTTATGTTATTTATAATCTACTTAATTCTAAAACTACTTCTCAAAATCTTGTCAAAAATACATTGAGACAGAGGCAGTCTGCTCACCAAGTGTTCTAATCGAACCATTACTTTTCTGGACCCCCCTGTCATTGGGTCGGGCCTTGCAGCCAAGTATGGTCAATAAAGTAACAAAAAGATGAACAGAAGTGAGTTCTGTGAAAATAGCACATGCATCTTTCCAGACTCTTCTCTAGCTACAACAACCAGAGACTGCATATTCCAGATGGTGCAGCTACACTTGGTAAAACTTCATCATGGGCTGCTGAGTGACATATGGAGCAGACCCCTACACCAACCTATGATGTGCATAAACAAGAAATAAGCCACTGTTGTGGTAAGCCACTGGGGTTTCAGCTTTAAATGTGGCTAATATTATGCATAACCAAGTTAAATAAAATAGGCAAGGAAATGAGGGAAAGGGACATAGAGAAATAAGGCAGGATAAGCCTAAACCCGAATACAAGCCATTAATTATGTCTTCTATGTACTAAAGGTATGATACACATTTGATTTGAGCCCCCCTGTGATCAAGAAAATAGGAGAAAAACCATCTCTTACAAAGTTCAAAGTCTCCAAAAAATGAAAACTAGCTTATAACAATGCTTTAAATTCTTTACATATTTTGAAGGAATAAACATATCATTTTTATGTGTATACTATATATCAGGAAAATAGAGATAGCAACATTAGCTCTAGAAAGATTAAAGATTCTTCCTGAGAGTAGGTCAGAGAAACCTCACAACTATGTGGAATCTAGTCTAACATTAGGTCAATTATCTTTCTATCTCTAGAGGTATTAACCTCAAATTTCCAGTTAGCAAATGATTCTAAACAAAATAAGGCTGTTATGGAGGTAAACCACTCAATTTGTGCCTAAATGTTTAATAAGCTCTTTTTTAAAATATTATTTTAGGTAATGCTCAAATGCATATTAACAAATTCACAACAAAAGATTTTATATTAATAAACTCTTAGCTCAGAGGTGAGAATGACACCTCCAATAATTTTGTGAAAATCATAGGGCATAGAGACTGATAATAAGATATCAATAACTTTATCCTCTAAACTTCTGATGAAACTAAGACAGTAATTATTTGAGTTGTTTATCTCTTCTGTACATATTTCCAAATTAAGATATAAAGATAAACTTTTTATGCATATACAGTATATACGTATATAGCCATTTAAATCAAAAGGCTTGTGAGATTATGGGTAATCTCTATTATCTTCTTAATCCTTTGCTTTTTTTTCAAAATATTTAATAACAAATTGATTATTTTTATAATCAGAGAAATGCATTTTTCAAAATATATGAATTCAAACACTTTGGTATTTTGATCCAGCTTTTTCTCAAGACTACCCACCCACCCACACTTCCTTATTCACATCCTTCAACTGAAGTTTCTTTAAAGATGGGGATTATATCATACTTACCATTTATTACCCTGTTACTACCTCTATCATTGAAAGCTTCTTTGAGGACAGAAATTCTTATTATAAATAAGCCTGATAGGTATATGAACTGCAAAAGCCTCTGCATTCCCGCTGGCAAAATTCATAGAGAAGCCCACTCCTAGTTTACTTTAGATACCCCTGCTTCAGCTAATGTGCACCAGGGTCTCATCCTCAATAATGCAATGTTCTTGTTTATTTAATATGATCTTGGGTTGTTATGTTGTCTCTTTTCTCAAAGCCAAAATCATTCAAACACTTTCTTTTTATGCACTTTTTATCCATTATTGTAAGCACACTACTCATTTCCAGAAATGCACATCCAGTTTTTATTATTCTATCCAAAGCAGATGTCATCTCTGCACAGCAGTTCACTTCTCATACAAAGCTTTAATAAAGTGGAAAGAAGGAAAAATAGGAGTGGGTTTTTTTTTTTCACATTAATCTAAAATCTGGAACACCAATCTTTTCACTTGGTGTTCAATAAACAATTATAAAATCAGTCAATAAATTATACCATATTGCAATAATATCTTGCTTTATCTAAAATTTAGTAAAGGAAGGGCGCCTGGGTGGCTCAGTCGGTTAAGCATCCGACTTTGGCTCAGGTCATGATCTCACGTTTCATCAGGTCTAGCTGGCGGCTGATGGCTGGGAGCCTGGAGCCTGCTTCAGATTCTGTGTCGCCCTCTCTCTCTGCCCCATCCCTGCTTTTGCTCTGTCTCTCTCTTTCAAAAACGAATAAACATTAAAACAAAATTTTAATTTATGAAAAGAAACTTAGGAAAATGAAAGGAATACTTCTCTGTTCAAACCATTGAACCCTCCATGTTTTGAGTACGCAGCCTTTTGTGCACACACACACACACACACACACAAACACATACATGTTCACACAACTCTCCAGGTAGGGCTGAGTGGCTCACCAAAGTCTTCATTTTGTTCTCCCAAATCTTTAGATTCAGGTCCTCCTTAAGTATAGTTCTCACAAATAATCCAAAATAATGTCATTATATTCACCAAATTCAGGTGCTTTTGTTTCTATTACTCCTGGGACCAAGTTTATCTCCACCACAAAGGAGCTACCTGGTTTTTTCCTGAAGAAATGCAAAAAAATACATCATTAATACTTTGACAGACAGAGCTGGTAGGAATATTTAGTTCCCACAGTCTTTTGGAGGGCAGTCTTGCAATATATCCAAAATGTTAAATGTCTACCTAAACTGTGACCCCAAATTTTTACTTCTAATCATTTATCCAAAGGAAATAATAATGGATGTATGCAAAGTTTAAAAGAATATTTATCATAGGGTGCCTCAGGGGCTCAGTTGTTAAGCATCTGACTTCCGCTCAGGTCATGATCTCACAGTTGGTGAGTTTGAGTCCCACATTGGTGAGCAGAGCCTCGCTTTGGGTAAACATGAGCCCTGGGTGAGCCCTGCTTCTCTCTCTCTCTCTCTCTCTCTCTTTCTCTCTTTCTCTCTCTTTCTCCCTCCCTCCCTCCACCCCTTGCTCACTTGCATCCTCTCTCTCTCTAAAAAAAAACAAAAAACAAAAACACCTTATGTTGTTCCTGGAAAAAAGATCAACAGCTTTTATTTCAAGATATTGTGACTATGTCTTTTGTTTTCTTCTGGATGATTTTTTTATGTATTTAAATTTTCCTGAAAAAATTAATCAGACATAAGAATTCCAGTTCCTGATCTGAGGACAGGCCCTGCCTACAGGCAATCAGCAAACTGAGATGACTGACATGAGTAATTTCACCTTTCATGGAAGACTCCTTCCTCCAGAATCAGGAGAGCCTTGTCAAAGCCAACATTCAAGAGTGTTCATCTAAAGTAAAATGAGGGCCACTTACCCACATTGCCAAACAGGTTTTCAAATTCCCATTTGAACTTTCTGAAGCAATTTCTGCTAAAGTCCTTTTTTAGCTACTCAGTTTAATAATCCATATTTGCTTTTTTATACAGGTATAAGTCATCAGCCCCCTGGTTTAGTTTGAATTATTGAAAATGCCTCAGTAGCAGTGCAAATATAGAAATATTGCTTCCATGTATTAATGTTCCAGGGAATAATCCTGGCCAAAAGCTGTAGCTGACACCCAATAGCTAGTTGATGCCAGACATTTGCTGACAAATGTCTGAAACACTTGCCTCAATTTATAAAAATCTCTGAATTGCTATTTCAACCTCAGAGTTCCCTATGAAACTGACTGGGGCAGCAGTATGCTGGAGCCAGGTCATAGCTACTCAAAAACCCAATTTTTAAATATTCAGGGAAAGCACCCTGGACTTGGTGACCAAAAAACATGGGGGCTGGAACCTGGCTGGGTCATTACCTTATCCTCTTGAGTAAAGTTATTTAACCTCTTAGAGCCTTAGTGTCATTATTCAAGAATTCAATAATTCCTGCCTCATAAGAATATAGCAAGGATTAAATATAAAAATGCCTGGATCATAGTAAATATTTGCTGAAATAAGAATATGCTAGCAAATTAAACCTGACCACAGGAAAATTCTCCAGCATGTCCAGTGAGATCCTGGCCATTTTCCTTTACAGTGTCCCCCACCCCTCTTTTTTTTTTAATTTTCTAATTTTTTTTTTAATTTTCTCTTTTTAAAATTTCTCTTTTTTAATTTTTTTTTAAATTTTCTCTTGACTGGAAAAAAAATGTTGCAGTAGAAATTAAAAAGACTTGTGTTTCAGTCCAAGCTCTGAACCTGTGGTATGGAGTAAAACTTTCTGGGTTACAATGACTATAACTAATATGAGGCAGGATGGTTATTTAAGGTACCTTCAAGTTACAAAATTGTATGTTCTCATTTTTTCAACTTTTCCATACAAACTTTCCTTGTGACTCGAGCTCAAACCCCTCTGGTTCTCCCATTTCTCATAAAACAGCATCCTTTTCCAAGTAGCTTTAAATATTGTAGTCCCAGCTCAGCTGTGATATAGGTTCAAAAAGAGACAAAGGGGAGCCTGGCTACCTCAGTTGGTAGAGCATATGACTCTTGATCTCAGGGTTGTGAGTTCAAGCCCCACATTGGGCATGGAGCTTCCTTAAAAAAATTTTTTTTTAATTAAAAAAAAGATAAAGAGACCAAGAACATTGTGATGCAACTTAGCTTAACTTGCTTTCAAGGAAGTTGTTGCCAAATGGAACTTGCTCTTCTTAGTATTGCAGTTATGCATTGGGACTCACTGCATGTGATTACCACAGGTCTCCACTGACCTTCTAGCCCACTGGCTAAGCTCAGGTTTGCCTTGAAATTGGTAAACCTTGGGTTCCTCTTGTTTCCAGTCTAGACCTTGGGCATCACACAAACATCTATTCACTCACCTTGATTGCCTTAGTAACCTTTCCCTTTCACTCACTGGAGCCTCCAGGATGTTTTCTTTTTATCCTCCACAGTAAAATATCTTTCACAATTGAGATCTCATGAGTGTCAGATAAGAAACCAATTAAGGTATGTTGGGTCATTTTCTCTGCACCTTGAAAAGATATTATTGCCATAATATGTTGTTTGCTAGTTTTTTCAACAGACTTTCCCTTCTGAGATCCCTGAGTGTCTCTTAGTGCCTCTAATTAATTACTCCTGACTTTGAATAGCAGCATTACAGATTTAATACAAAAGATAATACTGCCAAAAGTCCAAATTGCTTTAAAGACCATGTTTATAAATGTAACTGGCACCTAAAATGTATAAAATGTTATCTTTTAATTATGAGATCAATATTTTATTTTCAATATTTATTTCACAGCAGAATTTTTACAATTCACTTAAGAAGTAACTTGGTAAGGGGGAAATAACCTATTAGGCTTTTGAACTATAGTTTAGATCGGTTCCTATAGGTGCTAGAGAGTCTCCATAAGAGAAACCCCTATGTGAACCATGTAACAGCCCAAAACTTCTCATTTTGGGGGAAGCTTGCAGGGTATGTATTTGAAGAGAAAAATCCAAGACAACTGTAGAACTTCCACCTGAGGAACAGGCACCTGAATGTATCATAAGATATAGTTTCTGCTCCATAGTATAAGCACTCTCCAGCTATTCTTTGGGGGCAAAGTTCTTGCTAGCCAAGGAAGATTTTTATGGATACCAGAGCACTCAGTAAGCCTGGTGGCTCCCTGGAAGCAGCTGAGATTGTAGCAGTGACTGGGACAACCTTGGTGCCCTGGGCTACAGCAACAGAGGTATTAAGTGCAGGCCTAAGTGGACTACATAACTATGTGGTTGGTGAGTGATGTCCAACAGACACTGAACAAAATTGAAGAGGATTGTAAAATCATGGAGATGGTCCTGACAACTATTGGTGTTTAGCTTGGAGCTCACCGGGTCCCTCACTCTGGGCCCTGCAATGCTTATCCAAAGGTTACACCTTTAGAAGACAATACAAAGTGTATGAGAGGATATTACGTTGTGTTGATGCAGCCCAAAGAAAAGCAAACTGAAAAAGAACAGTCACTGCTTCTTTTTTGGTCCTTGTTGGATAGAAGTGGGTTCCAATTCTAATGCCAACATTCACCAGCAATATGATTTGGGACAAGTTCCTTCAACTTTCTAAGCCTTGCTTTCCTCATCAATAAATTAGATAAAATAACATATACCTTATAAGGTCATTGTAGGAATTAAACTTAATGGCATATGTAAAGTACTTGCTATATAATAAGTCCTTAATTATGGCAGCTGTCATTACTGCCATCCTGATGATGAGATGGTGATGGTGATACTGATTTTTCAACAAATACTTATCACAGAGTTTGGCATACAGTAAAAAATCAATTACATTTTCCTTCCTTCTCATTTTGAGATTTCTTTATGTCAGATATTTATAGTGTAGTCTTCCTATAGCTTTTCTCCCTGGTGCCCTAAAGAAAAACGGACTGCATCTTTCTCTCAAAAGTTATCACTAACCTCTCCATAAGATAGTCTATTGTGGTTGGTGCTAAGATGTGGGGACAATGGCCTTTGGAGGCAGAATACTTGAATTTCTCCTCTTTATTCTCCAAGTATTAATGGACATTTGTGTTAGAGTCATTTTTCTCTTATTAATATAGAAAACAATTAATTAAGTTAGATCATAGAAGGCATTAATTGCACCAAAGCTCCTGAATCTTACTACATCCAAAATATAATGACCATTTGAGAGCATCTACAGTGTATAGGTATACCACCTCATTTAATGCTTATAAGCATTATTAAGTGATATAAAATATCACTTATTAAGTGATTATTACTGCCATTCTGAAGAGAAAAAATTGACAGATAAAGGTAAAATAAAACTGGACCAAGGTCACATAACTAATAGGCAGTGAGTTGGGATTTAAAACTTCTGTCTGACTCTAAATTCCATGCTTATATCTGCTATGCCATTTATCTCCTTGTCAAAGATGAAAACTCTTAGAAAGCTTATTTTCTTAGCGAACTATGAAATAATAAAAATCGAGTGAATAAAATGTCAACTTGTTCATTAAGATAGGAAGTACACACAATATAAAAATGATAAATCAGTTGACTTTTTTTTATAACCTCAGTGTTCCGTGAAAAAACTAAACTCATCAATCTTCCTCCCAACTAATCTTTTCAACATTAATAATTTCCTAAAGTAAATTAGGAACCGGGAATTAATTTAATGAGTTTTTCTTCCTAATGACATAAGCCTCATATCATTGTAGTTTCCAAAGCAAATCACCATTTAAGTTATCAAAAGCTGTGGATTGCAGCCCTCTATGGAACTCAGAGTTAAAAACAGAATTTAATAATTAGAATTTCTCATTGAAGTGGACACTTTTCATTCTCAGAAAGAAATTATGTGTGTTAACTATGACAGCAGCCTGATTTCTGTAGCAACTTAAGGATGTTTGTTTCTTGTCATGTGTTACTGCTCTGCAAAACACATGCTGCTGATATAAAATACAGCTTGTATACATTTTTAAATACACAATTATAATTTTCAATGCGCCACGTACAAGAGATATATTGGTTCATGTCACTTGCATAAAATGTCAGTCAAGTTGGCAGCTAGTTCATCCTTTCACTGTCCTTGAGGCAGAGCACAGAATGCTGAATCTCACACTGTCATTAGTGATGCCAATCGTAATAAGAATCAGTCACTCACTTTTAACTAAAAGAATGAAAAACTGAATTACCTCTGATTTGTCAAATCATTTCATGGAGTAACGATACTATTAATAAATCATATCAGTCCAACAAAAGGACCAGAATTCCCACCATAACATTCATGAGCCAATCATTATATTTGTGGATTAGGAGGATTAAATTGAAAGGTTTGGACATTTCTTTAAGTATATTAGTACTTGAAAAGGATTAATTAACTTGAAGTATTTATCTGTCCAGTCAATCTACATTGGTTTGTTTGTTTGTTTGTTTGAATGTCCACCCTGGACAAGATGCTTTTGATAAGGGGATGACAGAACAGTACAAAAAGTTGAGTTGGGTTTATACCAAAGAATGAGAAGTTTACAAAGTTTAGAGGAGAGGTGGATCTATGATGGTAAGGAGTCTTGAAACATATTAGGAGTGGTTGATGAAATTGGATTTATTTAACCTCAAGAAGATTCAGCAGAGGACATGCGAGGTGTTTTCATTTATTTGAAACTGTCCTATGGAAGTTGATTAATAAACAAAAACAAAGGCAAATTGGTAGACACAAGAAGGCAGATTTCTACTCATCATGGCAGGAGACTTTGTAAACATCAGAGCTGTGCATTACTGTGTAATCCAGATACCGTTGAAAATATTCAAACAGGTGGAGGTTGAGAACATTATGGGGGCGGGGGGGGATGTACACAAGAAAACTAATGTTTTCTTTCAGTAATGTTTCCTTCAAACCTAAACTTCTCTGGTCTGGAGAATAAGACACAGACAAGAAATTACCCAATAAATTTTTTAAAAAATGTTCCTTTATTTTGAGAGAGAAAGAGAGAAAATGTGAGTAGGGGAGGGACTCAGAGAGAGGGAGAATCTTAGGCAGGCTCCAATCTCAGCTCAGAGCCCAGTGCAGGACTCAATCCCACAACCCCGGAATCATGACCTGAGCTGAAATCAGGAATCAGATGCTTAACTGACTAAGCCACTCAGGTGCCCCTACCCAGTAATAATTTTAAGAGAAAATGACAGAAATTAACAAATACAAAACAGAAAAATTCAAATTGAGTGTGAAGTATTGTTACAGGTTGGGTTCTTCCAGAAGTTGACCCTAAGACTGGGTTTAGTTTGCTGAATGTTTATTAAGGGACCCCCTTGGAGACAATCACTGTGAAAGGGAGGAGAAGGAAGTAGGACTGAGCAGAGAGAGAGAAGTCCAGCGATGAGGCAGCCAGGGCGAATGGCATCCTCAACCTATTCCCAGAGTTGCTCTGGAGCTAGAATATCCCTTAGCAGTTGTCCTGAGTTGGGCCAAGATGGCCAGGCTTTATAGACTTATAGCAATCGTTCATTAGACGTAGACTCCCGCAGCAAGGGGTTCAACCTTGGGCAAGGTGACTCACTGCAGCTGAGGTAGACCCTGAGATAGCTGGCAGCTGAAGGCTGTCAATCTGCGTCACTCCCAACAATTGGGGCAATAAGTTCTTCACCGAAGGGAGATCTGGGTGATATATCATAGTGTCTACAAATCACCCCTTGTGCAAGTTGAATCTGCTTCATATACAATTTGGGAGCAACTTCTATAGGATTCTCGTAGACCTCTCTTTTTGAATGAACTTTGCAGGAGAGGAAAGTTGTTGGGACAACTGTAGCCACTTCAGCTGGTTTCAGAGCCACAACTGATACTCATTGTCTCCCTCCACCAATAGATCAGCACTCTCCATTCTAGATACCCCTCCCTAGCAATATTAGCTCAATCAGCAATGGTAACAGAAAATTTATACTACTGGGCATAAGCATGGAGCCCTCTGTACTATGTTCTGTTGTGTCAAGTGGCAGGAACGAGACTTAAAGGAGGAGTCTGGGATGAGAGACATCTGGCATCTAGAGCAACCAAGTGTTTCTCATCCCAGAACTCCCTTGCCACCCTCTCCCAATTCCTTTATATTTCCCGAGATTCCACAAGAGCAGGCTTCCTCTGTGAAGAGTGGTCATGGCACTGATTCCACCATTCTCTGAGCTGACGCTCAGCACATCCCAGACCATCCTCTCCCTGTGCCTCCACTGGACCCACGCTTACTCCCCCACACACCCAATGCCACATAGTCCACCTTTTGGGCTCCTGTTTGCCTTCCTGGGAAGCTTCACATTCCCCTCCTCTCCCTGGTTCTGGCTTTCCGGTGTCACTCTTGGTGTTCAAAGGAGAACCTTTCCTGATGGAAGCACTTGGGTGAAGGGGCCAGCTCCTCCATATCAGGCTGCTGGCAATTGGGCTGGGTAGAAAGAGGACTGTGCTGAGGCTGTTCTGGGGAAGGCCAGAGATAGCAGACAGCGACGATCTCCTGTGATGAATTCAAGACAACTTGCAGCTGTTGGGAGGAAAAACTGAAGCCAAGGATAGTATAACCGAGTGATCAGGTTGAAGCAGACTTTGACTTTGCCAGAGGTAAGTCTTTCATCCCTGGAGCATGTGCTGTATCCTCAGACCTGGGCATCCTGGAAGGTAATAGACTTTAGGTATTTGCATGTGTCTCTCACTCCTTGCCAGCCGCTGAGATGAGCCACCATCACAGTGTGACTCAGACCATTGGGCCGGGGTAGGTTTGGTGTAGGGAAATCGTTTTGACATGGTCTCCTGAGATTGAACAGGTGTGGATAAGATTAACCAGATGTGTAGGAGGATGGCAGTATAACTGGTGAATTACAGGGAGGTTGTGTGCTAGATGATAAGGGATTTGTGATTGATTTTTGATGTTGCAATTTTATCTTAAGATGGGTTGTTGCTGGGCCCACCTGACTTAATGACTTGTTGAGTCTGACAGAATCTAGCTAATGATGGGTGATTAGGGCCAAATGGTCACTTGGTAACCCGTGGTTTGATACTCCATTCTCTGTAAGGGGTCAGTAGCACACCAGAAGTTGTTTTTCTACAGATATTGGGGTCTCTGCTGCAGGTGACTTGGCCCTGCCCCATGGGTCTGCGTCATGAATATCTCATTGGGGCTTGTGGTGGGTTCCAACATGTCATTTTTCCCCCATAGCTGGTAATACCACATGTTCCAAATGGCAAAGCTGCTTCCACCATAGCCTGGGTTTGCTAAAGAGCTTTTACTGTTTTGGGGCCCACTCAGAGCTTCTATGTCATTTGGTATCTGGGTCAATACAGTATACCCATTTGCTGAATACATTGCCTTTAGAATCTGAAGAGGCCTATTGATCATCATTCTTCTTGCTCTGTATTGGAAGGTGAAGATGCATTAATTTATCTTTTACTTTGTACAGAATGTCCTGGAATACGTGTGATCACTAAATTACTAAAATTTTCCTAATGCAGCATACCAGAGTCATCATAGGGTTTATCTTCCATCCTCTGGAGCACATGTGTCTTAGCAAGGTCCCTAAGATACTAGCCCTTCTTGCTCCTCTAGCATAATTCACATGATGTCATTGATATAGTAGATCGATGTGGTATTTTGTGAGATGTTTAGTTTGTCCAGACCTCTTCGTAATATATTATGATAGCAGAAGGAAAACTTCACATAATCCTGAGCTAAATTGTAAATATATCCAGTTGCCTGTTATGTAAATTCAAACTATTTCTGATTCTCTAATTTGATAGTGATGGAAAAGAATACATTCGATAAATCAGTAGCTACATTTTCTGTACCTAGGGCCGTTTTAATCTTCTCAAGCAAAGATCTCCCACCTGGTGTGGTGGCTGTAATTAGGACTACTCTTTGGTTGAGTTTGCCATAGTCTAATGGTAGTTTCTAGAATCCATCTGGTTTTTGGCAGGAACTAGTGAAGTAATACTAGTGAAGTAAGTGGAGAAATGGCTAGACCACCAACCCTACACTCTGTAGATTACGACTGGCACTAATATCTACCAATCCCATGAGATATGGGATTTTTTATTTGCTGTATGGGAAGGGAGTTTTGTAGTGTCAGAAGCTTCCACTTAGAATTTCACATTAGAATGGTTTTTAGATGGTATGCCATTATCAAGGATGTCTATTCTGAATACATTTGGAACCAGGAAAAGGACTGCTAGGTGGGTCCATGTACCCAGTGTCCCCCTGTGAGCGAGTTTTCATTTATTATCTAGCCTCCATATGTCTCCACTCTAACAGATCATGATGATACTTGACGCCTCCAGGTATCACTTTAACTCAGATTATTTACTCATCGTTACACAAAATGTTTGGCTATTTACTTTTCCCAAGGGCACACTTATCCTAGAATATAATTAGGTCATCTTTGTTTACTTAATCTGAAAAATATGTCCTTTAATTGGTGTGTTTGCATTATTTTCATTTAATGTTGTTATTAGTAGACTTGGATTTTGGCTTACCACATTCTTACTAGTTTTCCCTTTGTCCTTCTGTTTTTCACTTTTCTGTTTCTTCTACCAAAAATTTGAGTATGTTTTAGTATTTTACTTTAATGTGGCTGTTTGGTTTTATGTCTTAGGTTTTGTTAGTGATTGCTGTAGGGATTACTATATATATGTATATAGTAGGATGAGAGAAAGGGTGGGGGGGTGAGGAAGAGGGAAGAGGACATGAACCAGAAAGTAATGAACTAAAGAAAAAAGACCCTGCAAAAAGGAGCAGTGAAAAAGTACCTAGCCTCTAAATATTTGTGTCCTATTAACAAAAAGACACCTTCAACTATTAGGTTTTTTTTAGTAATTAAAAAAAATTTTTTATCCCAAGAAGGCTCCACACTCAGCAAGTAGGACTAGATCCCATGACCTTGGGATCATGACCTGAGCTGAGATCAAGAGTCAGACACTCAACTGACTGAACCACCAGGCTCAGTTATTTTTTTTTTTAAACACCGAGATTTTAAGTGACATTTAAAATTCTTATTTTCATCCCTCCTATCAAATGTAACAATATCCCAACTATGCATGTTCCTTATTTCACTTATCTATATGCCTCTTTTAGAATTTTGGCCATGGCTAAGAAAGGCTTAAAGGCTGCCAAGGTGGGGTGCAGGGGTGATGCTTTGGAGAAAATCTGTATATTTAAGATCAAGAAGACCCAATGAAAACCCCTGAAAGGAATTTATAAGCTTTGATACATATTTTAGAGAATTAAAAAGTTTATCTATTTACTATTTCTCTGTTTCTTCATTCTTAAATTCCAAGTTTCTCTCTGGTGTCATTCTTCTGTCTACACAACTTTCTTCTTTTGGAAAAGATGAGCTAAAGACAAATTCTCTTCATTTTATTTCATCTTAGAATGTCCTTATTTTTTCCTCATTTCTGAAGGCTGTTTTCTCTGGATAGAAAGTTTTCTCTCTTAGCCCTTCAAAAATACTTTTCCACTGTTTTCTGTCCCTCATGGTTTTATGATAAAAAACAAATGAGGTGATTTAAATTGGCATTTGCCTGTATGTTGTGTGTTTTACTCCTTGGGTTGATTTTCAAGATTTTTCCCCCTGCATTTTCAGGTTTTAGTAGTTTGTTACATATTGTGATGTAGTTTGTTTTTGTTTGTTTGCTATTTGTTTTTGCATTTCTCCTGGTTGTATGTCACCAAATTTCTTCTATCTGCTCAATTAAGTCTTTCACCACTTTTAGCTCATTGTTTCTTTCTCTTTTTTTTTTGTTTATTTATTTATTTGGAGAGAGACCAAGACCGTGAGAGCAGGGGAGGGCCAGAGAGAGAGGGAGATAGAGAATCCCAAACAGGCTCTGCACTGTCAGCACAGAGCCCTACATAGGGCTCTATCCCACAAACCATGAGATCATGACCTGAGCTGAAACCAAGAGTCAGATGTTTAACCAACTGAGCCACGTAGGTGCTCCTAAATCACTGTTTCTTAAAACAAATTTTCTGCTTTGATTTTCTGCTTCTCTCTTGCTGGGACTCCAGTGACATGAATACTTACTTTTTAAATATTGTTCCACAAGATCCTTGAGGCTTTGTCCATTTTTTCCAGACTTTTTCTTTTTTCAGACTGGAAAATTTCCATTGGTCTGTCTTCAAGTTAGTTGATTCTTTCCTCTGTCATATCCAGTTTGCAAGTGAGCTATTTAAGCAATATTTTTAAATTCCATTATTGTATTTTTTAATTCTAAAATGTCCATATTTTTTTCTATAAAGCTTCTACTTCCTTATTGAGAAATTTTATCTTCTATTCATTTTACTAATATTTGTCCTTACTTCATAAAACATGGTTATTTCTCTTCTAAATTGTTTCATAACCCCAGCATGTGGGTCATTTGAGGGTTAGCATCTGTGAGTTTTATTGAGATTTTACTGGTACTTCTCATCAAGTACTTTTCAAGTGTATCCAAAATTTTTTAGATGTTATGTTGTGAGCTTGTTAAATTCTTCAGAGAATGTTGATATTTTATTTTAGTAGCAACCAACCCCATTAGGTTCAGATGCATATCTTAACCGGTCTTTTGTGGGCCTTGTTTAGATGTCAATTTAGTTTTCAAAGTTTACACAGTGCTGTTTGTGCCAGTCTGCACACCTCAGGTCAGATTTTTGTTTGTGCAATTCAGAGGGTGAGTGTTGGACATGATATACAGACAAATATCTTACTATAAATTGCTCCTTTATGTGATCTCCACAACACCCAACTCAATCTTCAGGAGATCCTTTTTGCTGATTCTCTGGCCATGAAGCTAAAATATTAGTGTCCTATGATATCATATACTTCCTAGGATTGTGTCTAGCTCAGCAGCAAAGTTGTGGGAGAAAAAAAAAATAACCTGAATCCCACACTCTTTGGATAATAGAGACTTCTTTTCTGGGTTCTTCTGGTCAGAAAGAAAGATTTTATCTCACAGTTTTAGGTGCCTGAGTGGTCACCACTGCTATCCTTGCTAAGCAAGGGCAACTTCATGGCTGGGGCTTGCATAAGGCTAGTCCGGGAGATTCTTTTGTTTTTGTTTATTTGTTTTTAACTGGAATTTCCTTTACAGCTGTTGTACAGGGCTCCCTTTCCTCATCCTTTGGCCAGAAAAGGGGAGAGAGTTTCTTGGTGGCTTTTCTGTCTATACCCACACATTTGGGATGCCCTAAAACGTAAGGTAGGAGTCATGGGAGGAAAAAAAAAAAAAACAACAACAGGATACTCAAGGCTGTATTGGTTATTCTTTAAGTTCGTAATTCTCTCTCAACTCTGCTTGCTATTATTTACTTTTCAGACTTCTCAGTGTCTTTATGTATTTGGTGGAGAGTTCTTAATAAGTTTTAATAAGTGGGAGCAATAAGGTAGAGTGTGTTCACTCCATCCTAGTTGGAATTTGAACCCCAAAAACTGGTTTTAAAAACTAGGAAATAAATTGTTGTAAATCTCACAAAGATTGTTAAGCATTACTAAGTCATTACTATTTTGATTAAATTAGGGTCATGCCATTTAAGAAACCTAAAAAATATCAGGAACAGTCAGGTACTCTTTTCCTATTAGACCATTTTTACTTAGTTGGTTGGGTTTTGAATTATCTTATAGCTTCAGTTCTTCTCATGCATTAAATGATTTCACCACTCCTTGACATAATACTTTAAGTGTTTTGTTTGACAAATGGCTCATTTGACCTATTTATGAATAAATGCAGCTGTTTCACATTTCTACTACAAAGAGTAAAGATTTCTTAATTTTTCTTCTTAAGCGAAATG
The DNA here is from genome assembly GCF_027475565.1 of Acinonyx jubatus. Classification (NCBI taxonomy): domain Eukaryota; kingdom Metazoa; phylum Chordata; class Mammalia; order Carnivora; family Felidae; genus Acinonyx; species Acinonyx jubatus. Next base: position 28,543,335 of record NC_069391.1, read on the forward strand.
ACTCCTTAAATGTTAAGGGTTATAGTCATTTTTGAGTATAAATTGCTTTGTAGCAAAAATGATTTTAACATCTGCATCACAATAAATTATATAATAGCATCTATATGCTCCGTGTGCAGCTAAATATTTTCTAAAGGTACCATCACAAGCAAGAACATTGACAGTAATACTATGCCTTGATGATGCACTAAATTAGTTTTCATAATAAAAAGGACAACTTCGCTTCTAATAATTGTGATGCCTTCTATAAATTCCTACCTTTTCAAATTCCCATAAATATTTTAGTCTTGATCATGACATTTAAATTAAAAAATAAAAAACTTTCTCTATTCTGCCTCTTACTAACCATTTTGAGCAAGTTGCTTCATCTGTTTATGCTGTGGCTTCTCTAAATGGTGGTGTCAGTGCAATGTATTCTTTCTTCAGCGCCTCCCATTTTCTCTTCGGTAAAAAATCTTGCCAGAACAACACACTATCATTACACTGAGCAAAAATCACAAATCCTATTCTTTGTTACATTTTCATTAAAATAGTGAGAGTCAGAGGCCTGCCTTGTAACAAGAAAAGAATTAAGGATGCTATCTGCCCTGAAAGCAGATGAGGGCCTAGCAGCTCCTATGAAGACTCATGGACCACAGGGAAGGATACACTTCCATGGCAGATTTGCTTAAGCCTCACTGCTTGCTTATGGTTTCTCTAAGTGTGTTTCAGTGAGATACTGTAAATCCCAGTCACATCTATTCTCTCTCCAATTACTCATTTTAATCCATATAGCTAAGAATTCTCCTCTCTAAGTGCTCAATGGGAACAAATACAAATATAGAGTGAGAGCAAGTTATGCCTGTTTTCTAAGGGGATAGTGGGAAATAATTGAGTTTGAAATAATAAGAATGTTGATGGGAATATATTAAATGCTTAAGTGGGTTACAAACTGCTGAACATAGCCTCCAGCCCTAGATGACCAGACAGCCTGGTCAGACACTCCAGGCAAAATCCGTCAGTCCTACAGCCCTGCCACTGCATGAACCAGGGCAGAAGTCCTGCCCAACTGGAGTATAGACTCCAGCTCCACCTGACCACGGAGCCTGAAAAAGGACTCCAGGCAGCCAAGGGGCCCAGACTGTGGTACCAGTTCAATGTGTACTTTTTTTTCCCCACACCACTAAGAAACTCAATTCTCTATGGACACTGACCCCATGTCCCCCAATTTAACCCATTCTGACATTGTCTACCTGGGGGTGGTGTCCGATTCCACAGGTTAAGGACTCAGTTCCACAAGACTGCCCCCATTTTGGGTATCAATTTGAGGTCCAGACTGTTACCTAGGTTTTTGACCCTGGTTATAAAGGTCTCACAACCTTCTTCGGTTTCATTAATTTGCTCGAGTGGCTCACCAGTTTACTTACTTACCAGTTTCCTTACTTATGGGTTCATTACAGAGGATTTTAAAGGGTATGAATGAACAGCCATAGGGAGACATCATTGGACAAGGTGTGGGTAAGGGGCCTGGAGCTTCCATGCCCACCCCACTGCATCACTCATTCCCCCAGCACCTCCACAATTCCTCATGCTGGAAGCCTGCCCAAGCCTAGCCTTTGGGGTTTTTCTGGAGGCTTCATGATTAATTAAATCATTGGCCACTGGCAATTGAACTCACTCTCTAGCCCCTCTCCCTTCCTCTGAGGTTGGGGAAGGAGTGGGGTTTGCAGGCTGAAAGTTCCCACCCTTCCCCGGAATGGAACAGTTGGCTCCCCAGGCAACCAGCCCCAACCCCTTAGGTTGCCAGAGGCAGTTCAAAAGGCATTCGTTAACATAACAAAAGACACCTTTATCATTCTCAACATTGAGCAAATTTTAGAGTTTTAGGAGCTCAGTGCCAATAATGGGGACCTGGCCAAATACAGGTGTCCTATAATCACAACATGATAAAAACCCACTCTGTAGAGAGCCCAGCCTACAGCTCCCTCAGCAGCCAGTACAGGATAAGCCTCTACCCAAATGCTAAGCCCAGCCACTGACCCCACCCAACCAGAAGAATAGCCTCCAGCCCCACTAAACTGCAGGTTGTAGCTAGAGGCCCCATCTGAATAGAGAGCCCAGGCAGAAACCTTCTCTAAATGCAGAGCATAGATAGCCAGCTGCCTGCCCCTTCAGTAAACCCAGCCTGTGGATCTGCCCAAGTGCTACAGGCTTCCTGTGGCCCTGTCTGATCTCAGAGCACAGCATGTGTCCCTGTCCAATTGGGAAGCCCTGCCTCCTCAGTGATTGAGGAGTGCAGTGAGGGTACCCGGCTGCCTCCCCACCTCAGAGCGTGGGCAGCAGCCTCACCTGACTAGAGACCCCAACAGCAAGCCCTGCCTGTTTGTGGATGCCCCCCAGGTGACCCAGCACCCCAAGCTGAGCTGACTGGAGGTCTTTCCCTAACAAAGCAAACCTGTGAAAACTGGTAGAGTAGATCCAGTGCAACAAGATGTTGTTCAAAGAGTACAAACTTCCAGCTACAAGAGGAGTAAGTTCTGGGGATCTAATATATAGCATGGTGTACTTAATAGTTGCTAACAGAGATCTTAAATGTTCTCACCACACCCACACAAAGGGTAATCACGTGGGATGATGGATGTGTTAACCTTATCATGATTAATTATTTTGCAATATATATCCAATCATCACATTGTATACTTTAAACTTCTACAATGTTGTATGCCAATTATATCTCAATAAGCCTGAAAAAGTAAAGTGTTGTAACTTTTTTATTCTCTCCATACGAGATTGGCAATAAAACTGGTGTAGAAATAGAGAAAACTTAGTATTTGCCTTTTGTAACTCATTTTAGCATTTCCTTTTCTCTTTGCTCCTGTGTCTCTTCAATCCCCACTTCCCAGAACTTCCTTCTCCACTATTGTTTCCCCTCTACCCCCATCCCACCTCCCAACAACTCCTAGCATTAGTCTCTTAGGCTTCATTGGTAGCCAGAATACCTTAGCACATCAGTGATAAGCCCTGGGTCCCTCAGACTGAATCATAACACTCTTTATTCACTCCCTCCTTGGCCCAGTTCTTAGGACTGAGTTTCTTTCTTACTTACTATTCATGTTCTACTTTGCTTCAAGTCATGGCCCCAGGACTACCTCCCTCTCTGATAATATTTTCAGTCCCAACTGCCCTTGTACAGGTATTCTAGAGCCAACATGTCCCCAGCCACTTGGGTAAATGCATTCATTCCAATTCATCAAGCTATACCCTTATGACTTGTGTACTTTTCTTTAGCATGTTATATTTAACAAGATGTTTATTAGAGTAAAAAATAGAAGCAAATAACAAGAGGGCTGAGTACAAAACACCAAGGTTGTGGAAAAGGTGATTTTATATCTTAAAGGAAATACGATTTGGGAAGACAAAGTCTAGATGGTTGAGGGGACTAATAAAAGCTGCTCAGAGGGGTTGGATACACTGATCTCTCTTTGGCATAGAGAGGTGTGTGTGTGTGTGTGTGTGTGTGTGTGTGTGTGTGTGTGTGTGTACAAAGGCAAACGGATAGAAAAGCCCCCAGAGATGATGAATCTTGCCTTTTAGTTAACCCAGCAATGGTTTTTACAAAATGGCTACCTGATACTTTTCTAATGAGATGCTTCCATAGCCTTTTTGTGACCCCAGGTATTCCATCATGCCTAGATTTTCTTTACTATGTCCATAACTGCCTAATTGGCATCTCCAGGTGACAGAATAAGGACTCTTCAACCCTGGTGCCTTCTTAAGAATCAGCTTGCATCAGGGTCAGTTTTTGTAGGCCCTGCCCCACTTCCTGTGCCCTCTTGAACACCCAGTCTTGTATTGACCCCAATATGACTAAATCAGCAGCCTTTTATAGCCATGTCAAACGTTTTCTCACGTAATATAAATGTTTCCGTTCTCTACTGTTGAGGCAGGTCATAAAACCTATTCACTACTGTTATTTAAAGTTCATCTTGACCTGACTCCCTTGTTGGCTGGGGTGAGCAAATGCTGAGTGTGAAAAGGTTACTAGTTCCCATGAATCAGGAAAGCTCATTTAAGGGATAAGTCTGGAGGACAAGAGTAAAAATTGTCTATGATATGTTGTATCATAAGACTGAATAACCCTAATCTACATAAACCACGCTATCCTAGATAAAACTTTAATTCTCTTTCCGTTAGGATGTTCTGAGGTTACTATGAACCATACTTTCTAAATATTGTAGAGATGTTGGTTTTTGGTTTTTGGTTTTGGTGTGTGTGTGTGTGTGTGTGTGTGTGTGTGTGTGTGTGTATTTATCTCCTATTCACACAGAGGAATACAGAGCTCGATCAAAGAAAAAAAAAATGAAACCATATTACAGAGGCTACATTTTAAATTCATTTTGTTTGAAACTGGAGATAGGTGAACTATGGAAGTCAGTTGTAGTGTCCTATCTCTTTGCCCAAAAAATGGACTTTGTAAATGCCAAGTTCCTGAGACTACCAGTTCTGCTCTGTAAAATGTAATAGGGTTTGGTCACTTCGATTACTGAAAACGGGGTGCTAAAAATCATCAGAAGTGTGTGAAACATTCTAGTTACTGTTTATTCTGAATACACAGTGAAGAAAATGATTATTCACGGTCATGAAGGTGCTAGGGAAGCATAGGTGAATAGACTGTTCTTGAACTCAAGCAGTTGATAGTCTAGTTTAGGATATAGAAATATAAACAAATAGATACTGTTTAGAGTCATAAGGGCTATAATAGAAGAACTAGCTTCTTGGAAGCCTAGCTGTATGGAGAAATGCATGATGCAAAGAAAGGCATGCTTACATTAGGCTTTCAAGAATAAGTGATCAGCGGGAAGAAATGCTGCCTGGCGTGTGGGGCAAGAATGAGTGTGTGCATGACACTGAACCTGGAGCAAGGTTTGCAGGAGCACAGGAGCCTGTGATGGAGGCTGGCCTGGCAGTGCAGACCACAGCTTAAATATGATTGTCCTTGTATACTCAGTTTGTGGATAACAGGGAATGAACAGAGAGTTTTAAGGGAATAAGATAATCAGTTCTGCATTTTAGGATACTGAAGTAGAGTGAGCAATGGATTCACGAAGAAATCAAAGATGAGACTGTTACAAGGCCATAGCAAAAATCTCAGAAATAGAATTACTATCCTATTTAACATATTTTCAGTGTTGGAAAGATCTTATCAAAGGCAGAATGATGTTTGAAATTACATCTATAAAGGCTTTGAAAAATAATTCATTTAATAAACACCTGTTACATATGTATCATCTACCAAGCAGTGAAAAAAACAGATATATAGGATGTGTGCAAAGATTTAATTATAGCACTGTTCATTGCAAAGTTACTTATAACTAAAAAATCTGCAAGTAATCAAAGGACCCACAATTATTAGATTGCCTAAAAGAATCTATTTTTCTATTTTATACATACACACTATACATATAGTATGTATACATAGAATTTCTTTTTTAAAAGGCATAGGACTTTTATACATTCTTTTCTTTTTTCTTTTCTTCTTCTTTTTTTTTTTTTTTACAAAATATGAACAATTTCTATAATTATTTGTCATTTAAATGTAAATGCATTCCATCATGTTACCAGATAGAGAACTATCTGGTTCCAAACTCAGGTTCAGCTGCTCACTGCTTAAAAGTCAATACTCAAGAGACAAGTGATAGTGGGAAAGAAAAGTTTGTTTTATTCAGGAAGTTAGCAATCTGGGAAGATGGTGGACTAATGTCTCAAAGTCCATCTTCTCTGTCCAGGCAAAGCCAGAGGGTTTTAAAGGGGAAGGCATGAGAAAAATGGAGGGGGCTGGTGCAGAAAAAGCAGGTGCACAGGTAATGACTCATATGTGGGCATGACCCTGAACAGACTTGCTGGCATCTTCGGCAGCTGTTTGAGAATGTAGTCAGAATTTATCTTCTGGGGAAGTCTGGTCCTTCACTCTTCAGAGGCCATTTGTCTGCAGATCTCAAAGTTCTACTACAAACCAAGAGACTTAAGTCAACAAGCAAGGAGTGCATAAATTTGAAGCAAGTTAACCCTTAAGACCAGTTGGAGTGCTGTTATAATAGTTACAGCATGTATGTATACTGAAACATATATGTGTATATTAAAATGTTGCATATAAAAATAAAGGCTATAACTGATGTATATGTATAATTATACATATAATTCTAAATTGTATAGTAAAAGAACATTGAAAGATATCAAGTTTTTATTTACGTGTTGTTAAAGAAAAAATAATGTAAAAATATGCACTAAAAAAAAAGGATGTATATACCACACATAAAAGAGAAGTACGAAAACATGACCATATGGAGTGGTTATAACTGGGTAATGATATTGCAAGTGATTTTTATTGTCTTTAATATGTTTTCTATAGTGAACCACATATTTTTGTACAGAGAAAAATATTGTTGAAAAATATATAGTCAAAAGTTTTCCCTCTTTTTATGAAGTTGCAAAGGCCAATAAAAATTTGTATCATCTATTTTATGACCTATGTATGGAAGATGAAGTGTGAATGTTTGCCTGTGTTTGAATTGGTGACTATTTGTGATGGTTACTTATAAATCTTTTCAACTTTATAGTATCAATATCTGAATCTTGGTTCCATCCATGCTTTTCCTGAATTTCTGAATGTTACTTTAGCTTTAAACCAGAGTGATTTATGCCAGACAATGACTGTCTCCAAGTTCATACCATTGAAGTATTCATTCTAAATCCAGATCCACAGGCACCAGTCTAAACCACACGCACTTAATTAATACTTAAATGCACACATGGAGTTAATTTGGCCTGCGAAGTCCACTTTTTCTTTTAACATTATGTCAGTATATTGGGAGCTAAATTGTTTCTAATTTCACTTTAATGCTTCTAATAAAATTTAAAGCCCCAATATATTTAAGGTAGCATAATTATGATTACGATATTAACAAATTTTTATTTTGCATGAAACAGAGATTTGTGACCACTTAATAATTAGAATGTAGACTTCTAATGGAAATGTAGTAAACATTACTATGCTATATAGGTTCTCTGTTTTATGAAACTCAGTTGCGCATTGTAAATCTAGCCTGTTTGAATTCTTTTCAGGTAGTATGTCAAATTTAAAAATCAGAAGGAAAAGCATTTAAATTGGGCACCACTTGCATATAATAAGGACTATATACAATTAAAATTTTTTTTAATTCCAATATAGTTGAAATACTGTGCTATATTGGTTTCAGGTGTACAATACAGTGATTCAACAACTCTATGCATTACTCCGTACTCATCATGTTAAGTGTACTCTTAATCCCTTTTACCTATTTCACCCATCCCCCCACCTACCTCCCCTCTGGTAACCATCACTTTGTTTCCTAAAGTTGAAAATCTGTTCTTTAGTTTGTCCTTTTTCCTTTCTTCATCTGTTTCTTAAATTCCATATATGAGTGAAACCATGTGTTATTTGTCTTTCTCTGACTAATTTCACTTAGCATTATACTCTCTAGATCCATCCATGTTGTTGCAAATAGCAAGATCTCATTTTTTTTTTTATGGCTGAGTAATATTCTGTTGTGTATCTATACAACATCTTTATCCATTCATCTATTGATGGACACTTGGGTTGCTTCTATAATTTGATTACTGTAAATAATGCTGCAATAAAGACAAGAGTGCATGTCTTTCCAAATTAGTGCTTTCATATTCTTTGGGTAAATACCCAGTAATGGAATTACTGGATCATGTGATAGTTGTATTTCTAAATTTTTTGATACTGTTTTTCCATAGTGGCTACACCAGCTTGCATTCCTACCAACAGTGTACAAAGTTCATTTTCCACCCTCGCCAATACTTGTTGTCTCTTGTGTTTTGATTTTAGCTATTCTGACTGCTGTGAGGTGACCGCTCATTGTGGCTTTGATTTGCATTTCAAATGCAATGATGAGTGATGTTGAGCATCTCTTCATGTGTCTGTTGGCCATCTGGATGTCTTCTTTGGAGAAATGTCTGTTCATTTCTTCCCATTTTTTTCAAGTTTATTTTGGAGAGAGAGCACATACAAGTGGGTGAGGGGCAGGGGGGTGGAGAGAATCCCAAGCAGGCTCTGTACTCACAGTGCAGAGCCCAGTGTGGGGCTCGAACTCATGAACCATGAGATAATGACCTGAGCTGAAGTTGGACGTTTAACCAACTGAGCCCCATTTTTAATTGGATTATTTGTGGGTTTTTTTTTTTCTTGGTGTTGACTTGTATAAATTCTTTATATTTTGGACACTTTTTATCAAATATGTTGTTTGCAAATATCTTCTCTCATTCCATAGGTTAGCTTTTAGTTTTGTTGATTGTTTCCTTCACTCTGCACAAGCTTTTTATTTTGATGTAGTCCCAGTAGTTTATTTTTGCTTTTGTTTAATTTGCCTTGGGAGACATGTCTAGAAAATGTTGCTACAACCAATGTCAGAGAAATTACTGCCTGTGCTCTTTTTTTAATTTTTAATTTTAATTTTTATTATTATTTTAGTGTGTGTGTCAGATCTCACATCTAGGTCCTTAATCTCTTTTGAATTTATTTTTGTGTATCATGTAAGAAAGTGTGCCAGTTTCATTCTTTTGCATGTAACTAGCTGTCCAGTCTTCCCAACAGTGTTGAACAGACTATCTTTTTCCCATTGTATGTTCTTACCTCCTTAACTGAAGATGAATTTGCGACATAATCTATCTCTTGGCCCTCCATTTTGTTCTATTGATCTATTTTTGTGCCAGTACCATACTGTTTTGATTACTACAGCTTTATAGTATATGTTGAATCTGGCATTGTGATGCCTTCAGTTTTGTTCTTCTTTTTCAAGTTTGCTTTATTTGGGATCTTTTGTGGTTCCATACAAATTTTAGGATTCTTTGTTCTAGTTCTGTGAAAAATGCAATTTTGATAGGGAATGCATTAAGTCTATAGATTGCAGACTATATGCAATTTTAAATGGCAACTTTGCTTTGGAATTATTTTGCCGTGTGAAATCACAAATAGGACTGTCTGTTTTAAAGGTGATATATATAGTGTATTGTTCTCTGTGATGATTTTTGGTAACAATCATGGATTTTAAAACTGGTCAAACAGGCATAACCTTGCAATGACTTATAAATTACACACTGTATATGGGGAAAAACTGAGTCCTCTCAATGTTAAACTGCTAAGATTAGCCTAGGATGAGCTGAAGATAAAAAGTTTCCATCTTGAGTGATGGGTGAAATTATTTACTTGGAATTTGATGGGAATGGTATAATGTGGACAGGGAGTACCCAGGTTTTGGAATAACATGAACTGTATTCAAATCTCAGTTCTATCATTTATTATCCATACAACCTTGGGTACATTATTTAAACAACCTGATTCTTAAAAAAAAAAAAAAAAAAAGGTTTTTTTTAATGTTTATTTATTTTTCAGAGAGAGACAGAGTGTGAGTGGGGGGTGGGGGCATAGAGAGAAACAGAGACACAGAATCCAAAGTAGGCTCCAGACTCTGAGCTGGTGTCTACTTCTGTATAACAGACCTGATGATGCTACCTTTCAAGGATGTTGTGAGACTTAAGCACGCAAAAATAGCACCCAGTAGAGAGTAAAGTGCCTAGTAGAGATATTACACAAATATGAACTAAAAATTTTTTCTATCCACTTTATCCCATTTCCTGTGGACAAATAGGACATCAGTACTTGTTAGCATACATATATGGAAGCAGAATTAAAGCCCTTCCCTGCAACATCCAATTAACATTCCTGATAAATAATTCTTTAATAAAATTATGTGATATTTTGGCACACATCAAAGATTGACTCTGCCTACAGTGCTCCCTTTGTTGGCCAGGTACATCTCATGGTCAATTGATTGCCTTCTTTCAGTAATTATTTTTACATTTGTATTGTAATTTTATTTTAGAATAATTTCAATGATGATTTCAGTGGTCACCATTAAAATCTTAAACTGCATCTTCCCTATTTGATACTGTATTTTGGCTTCTGTTTTTAATTTTTTTAATGTTTATTTACTTTGGAGAAAGACAGAGAGAGACAGAGTGTGAGTGGGAGAGGGGCAGAGGGGGACACAGAATCCAAAGCAGGCTCCAGCTTCTGACAGTATAGAGCCGATATAGGGCTCAAACTCAGGAACCGTGAGATCATGACCTGAGATGAAGTCTGACTCTTAACCTACTGAGCCACTCAGGTACCCCTGATTCTGTATTGTAGCTAGACTATTTATTGGAGGCGTTTCATTGTTGGTTTGTTTTACTTTCCCAGGAAGACTAAGTAGGTGCCGTGTGTGTGTGTGTGTGTGTGTGTGTGTGTGTATACACACATGTATGTATGTATGCGTGTATATATATATATATATACATAAATATATAATTTTATAGGTGTCATATAATAATTTTGTAGGTGCCATATGTGTGTATATATGTATATATATACATATATGTACATGTGTGTATATATGTATATATATATATATAAAATTTTTAACTTTGCACACCTCAGGTACTATTCTATTGCTTTCTCACCTGATTAACAAATTGGCTGAATATACAATTCATCTGTTACAACTTTGTCCCATGTAGATTCTAAATATCTTCTGATATATACTATTGTGAAGGGGATATCAAGGCCAGTCAAGAGTTTTCCCCTTTGTACAACATCTTTGCCAAAATGCATATAAATTCTTTATTTATATTTTATTTATATTTTAAATATATTTAAATATTTAATTTAATATAGAAATATTTAAATATTTCCATATTATCTATTTACATTTAAATTTTACATATTATTTATTTAAAGGATTTATCCATGTGTTTTTATAGCATTAAACATTCAGTTAGACCTTTTCAGCTCAAATCTTTCTTCACCTCAGGAAAATATTCTTTTATATCTTTATTTTTTTGGTCCATGTGTTCTGGACTCTTCTTCAGGAACTAATTATTTTGTATTAAGTCTCTTTTGGCTAAACTCTACGTTATTATTTTAATTTTCTTTTTCTCTGTTCTTTTTCTGTGAGTAAAAGAGTACCTTACATTTTCCTTTTGTCATATTGATTTGATTTTTCAGACTGACCTTAACTGCTTGTAATGGAAATTTTAATTCTATTTGCTTTTTAGTGTCACTATAACTTTTCTTATCTTATGCAGTTTCTTTTAATTTGTCTGCCTCTCAGCACTATTTTATTTCAGTTTCTTGTTTCATTTAATCAAATTTTGTTTTATAATTTTTTTTCTTATTTCATATATGTTGGGAAAAGGAATTACCTAATTCCTCAATTTAGTACTGTTTTAAAATTTTTGAAGCATTTTTCTCTGTATTATAAATACTTTACTATTTTTATATTACATATTACATTTATATTGTATATCATGTCATATACAATATTCTAAGTGATTTTTTGTTGTTAATTTTTTTACTAGAAGCTTCTGACAGCCTACTGCTACTCATATGTAGGTGATTATTTCTTAGACATTCTATCCACTTTCACTGCTGTTAGAATCTTCCTTCAGATAATTGCTAATAAATTGCTACGACTATGTATGATCAGTTCAGACTAGGCTGATATGGAAAAAGAGTTAAGGATAGCTCAAGCAGAGAAATTTCATATTAGTCACTAGGCAGCTTCTATATTTAAATCAGTTTTCTTTAACTTGTTTTGTGTCCCAGCATCCAATTCAGATATAAACTATCATTGTTCCTAGACTTCTTAACAATGTTATCCTCAGTACCATAATTTTTGGGGCATCTGGGTGGCTCGGTTAAGTGTATGACTTTGGCTCAGGTCATGATCTCCCCGTTTGTGAATTTGAGCCCTGTGTCAGGCTCTGTGGTGAGAGCCTGCTTCAGATTCTGTGTCTCCCTCTCTCTCAAAAATAAACAAATATTAAAAAAACCATTATTTTGGGGGGGTCCCTGGGTGGTTAGGTCAGTTAAGTGTCCAACTTCAGCTCAGGTCATGATCTCACAGTTCGTGAGTTGGAGCCACGCATTGAGCTCTGTGCTGATAGCTCAGAGCCTGGAGCCTGCTTTGGATTCTGTCTTCCTCTCTCTCTAACCCTCCCCTGCTCACACTCTGTCTCTCTCAAAAATAAATAAACATTAAAAAAATGGTTTTAAACAAAAAAAATTAATAAAAAAGAGAAACTTGCTCAAATAAAACCTTGGAACGTTGTGATACTGACACATAATACTAACACAGTAAGGGAATATTAATTAGGAAAGAAAGACTAAAACAGAAATGATCTCAAGTGGTTAGTATGGAAATAGGAATGTGGGTGGAGAGGGGAAGAATTTTCTTTTCAATTTATAGATATAAATTTTACATTTCTTTTGCTATGCACATACATTTTTCATATAACTTAGAATAAATTTTTAAAATTGTAATGATTTTAATGATGCAATTTAAAATTTAAAAAAAATAAGAATACTCCAGAATAATTCTAAAATCCTAGCACTACTATTAGTACTTTTTTCATGTCCTATATAAATGGAATGGAAAAACTATGGGGCTGTTTTGCTTTCTTATGACATGGCAGATAGCATAAGTATTCAGCATATAGCTTGCCTCCATATTTTCTAACAGAATCGATCCACAAAGTGATGCCACTCCCTCTCAAAATAATTGCTGCCTACTTATTTTGTATCCTTTATCATGACGATCAAAATGAAGGTGTAGGTTTTAATAAAAATTCATTTTGAAACCTTTTAACATTGAGTAATATATACATGCTATGAGAAAATACAAATTGAAATGGGGTGTTTTCTGCAAATAGGAGTTTGGATTAAGAATGGTAATTTGGGGGGCACCTAGGTGGCTCAGCCCATTGAGCAAGTGACTTGATTTTGGCTCTGGTCATGATCTTGGGGTTCATGAGACTGAGCCCTGCATTGGGTTCCATGTTGTCAGTGCTTGGGATTCTCTCCCTCTCTATCTCTCATCCCTCCCACACCCCTTCCCACACCCCCTCCCTGCCCTCTCCATGCACACACACATGTGGTCTCTCTTTCAAAATAAACATAAAAAAAGAGAAAGAAATGGCAATTTGGGTGAGAAGTCAAAAATTAGGACTGCAAAGCTATGATGAGCATGTGTTCTCAGGAAAGATGTACATGAAGACTGCTAATTGCGTTTCAGTGGAATATGTAAAAACTGCACATGAATAAACAGGCTTTTGTACCAACACATTAATCTGATATTTTTCACCCTGAATGATTCTGTGCTAAGAAATTACTCCATTTGTGGCCGTTGCTAAATAATATAAACATAATGTGCAACAAGCCTTTGTATCTGGATTATTTGCTAATGTTCCCAGTGATAGTTAGAGGGCATGATTTATTTAAGGGATTCTGTAATAACTATGTTTGCTTAGATTAGTTGGCACTACTCTTTCAAACTTTGGATGTTCTTTCAGAGAAAGAAAAAACTTTATGACTCAAATTGCTCTTTAGATAACTGTTGCTAAAAATATTTACAAGGGTCCAAATTTCTTTCCCAGACAAGCAGGGGATCCAAGGTTTAGCCTAGCCAGTATTTTTGTTCTAGAGGCTAAGGTTGGACCTGGGAGTCTGGTAGGAGCAGAGCTTTGGGGAAAAAACTCGTTGTGGAAAAAAAAAAAATAACCTGCAGAAATAGTGGCATGGGACCTACAAGAGCTTGGCAGTGTTGAAAGACCAAAAGGAGGCCCGGTGAAAATGTGAGATCAGGTTTGTCAGCAAGACTTGCCTAGACAGGCTCAGGAGGAAGGAAAAGAGGAGGGTACCTGAACCGGATGAAACAGAGAGGCAACTTAAAGCCACTTGTTGACTCTGATAGTGTGTCACCGTCTCCAGGGGTTAAGCACCTAATTTCGGCCAAACTTTATTCCTATCATGGGTAACTGAGTTGGTCTGTTGTCATGTCTGTAGTTTAGACAAAGCAGGAGGCATCCAAAAAAGTGTAGTAGATTTTCAGTGTGTTTGGAGTTGAAGAGTTAGTGAGTTGGCAATTGACATACATGAATTCGAGTTTGAATATATCAAATTTCAATTTAGTTGTGGATGATGCCTTTATGACAAAAAGAAAATTGGAAGTAGAGAAAGTGTGTTTTCTTTTCCACCAATTTTTCCCAAAATCCATGAATTATCTTTTACCTGCCTTTGCAGTATTTTTCTCCCCACTCAGGAAGATTTTAACCATGTCCCTAGTTACTATTTTTGTTAGAATTGTGTAAATTTTCAAGGTTGGATCTTGGGTCCATATCCACATATTAATGATTTTTTTCACATTGTTTTTCTCCTGTTTGACTATTTTCCTTTTATATTTTAGGAGGGCGTTTCAATTTTATTTTCCTGATTTCTGATGAGGTTTTCTAGCATCAATTTTCCATTCAAACCAGAATTTGGTTAAGAGGACAGTTTAAAGTCAGATAGACTTCTGAGTCCAGTCCTTGACTACTTTTCCAGCTTCATTTTCTCTTATTGACATTTAACATTGTATTAGCTTCTGGTATACAACATAATGGTTCAATATTTGTATATATTGCACAATGATCACCACAAAAAGCCTAGTTAGTGATTCAATATTTTTATATAATGCAAAATGATCACCACAATAAGTCTTGTTAACATTGTCACTATACGTAGTTACAAATTGTGATGGGAACTTTTAAGATACCTCATAAAAACTTTCAAATAGAGAATACAGTATTATTAACTATAGTCACCATGCAATACATCCCCATGACTAGATGTTTGTACCTTTTGACCCATTTCACACGCACACGCACACCCTGACAACCACCAATCTCACACACACACACACACACAGGATTTTGTGTTGGTTTATTTTACATTCTACATATGAGATCATACAGTATTTCTCTTTCCTTGACTTATTTCTCTTTGCAAAATGCAAAGTCTATCCATATTGTCATAAATAGCAAGATTTCCTTTTTTATTGGCTGGGTAATATTCCACTGTATATACACACACCACATTTTCTTTACCCATTCATCCATCGATGGACACATAGGTTGTTTTATTTTGGATATTGTAAATAATGCTGCAATGAACATGGGGACGCATGTATCTTTTTAAGTTGGTGTTTTTGTTTTCTTCAGCTAAAAACCCAGAAGTAGAATTGCTGGGTCATATGGCAGTTTTAATTTTTTAGAGACCTCCAAACTATGTTTTCCTTAGTTCCTGCACCAATTTATATTTCCACTAACAGAGCCCAAGGTTCATTTTTCCTCCTTACTCTTCAGCTTCATTTCTTGATTCTATTTATACAATCTAAATATAACCCAGGCATATAGAAACATTTTCATTTCTCCAACATTCAGTGTCCTGTTTTCATGCCTTATGCATGCTCTTCCCTTTTGCCTGGAATGGCATTGCCTTGTGATTTCAGTCTGGTTTTGCTCATGCTCTTCTCAATGTGAAGAAATCACCCTGGGTATGCTGTTGGAAAGAATGGTATATTCAAGGTTCTATTCAACAGACACCTCTGATTCCTCTCTATTCCCATCCCCCCCCCCTTTTTAAAAAAATTTTTTAATGTTTATTTCTGAGACAGAAACAGAGCATGAGTGGGGGAGGGGGAGAGGGAGAGGGGGACACAGAATTCAAAGCAGGCTCCAGGCTCTGAGCTGTCAGCATAGAGCCGGATGCGGGGCTCGAACTCACAGACTGCGAGATCATGACCTGAGCCGAACCCGGACGCTCAACCGACTGAGCCACCCAGGCGCCCCTCCCATCCCCCTTCTGTAAGGCATCAAAAAAATTCCATAATAGTAACTGAATACATCTATCTTCTTGCATTAGTGTTTTTGTTTTCTTTGGGTAAATACCTAGCAGTGGGATGTTGGATCATATAATAATTCTATTTTTAATTCTGTGAGGAACCTCCGTGATATTTTTCACAGTGGCTGCACCAATCTACATTCCCACCAGAGTGCATGAGGGTTCCCTTTTCTCCACATCCTCACCAACACTGTCTTTTTGACTTTAGCCATTCTGACAGGAGTAAGGTGAACTCATTGTTTTGATTTGCATTTCCTTGATGATTAGTGATGTTGAACATCTTTTCATTGTTTGCCATCTATATTGCCTTCTTGGAAAAAAATATCTATTCAGGTCTTCTGCCCATTTTTAATAGGATTATTTGTTATTTTTTGTTTGTTTTTGGTGTTGAGTTGCCTAGGTTCTTTACGTATTTTGGATATTAACCCCTTACCGGATATGTCATTTGCAAACATCTCTTCCCATTCAGGAGGTTGCCTTTTTGTTTCACTGATGGTTTCATTCACTGTGCCAAAGCTTCTTATTTTGGTGTTGTCTCAATAGTTTATTTTTGCTTTTGTTTCCCTTGCTCAAGAGAACAGAGTTGTTAATATATACATGAGTAGGTGATGACTAAATGCCTTTATGATAGACTGTACAAGGTTTTATTGTGGTGCATAGTGAGGGAAGTGTTGGGGAAAATTAGTTGTGGTTCACATTAATGTGCTAAAATTAAAAGAATTTGCTCTTTAGAAGGTAGCATCATAGTCTCCTGCAAAGCAACACCTTTATTTCACCCTTCATCTGCATAAGTAGATAAATGTTGAGCTAAATTTTGGTTTTGTGGTTTCTTATATTTTGTATTTTCCATTTATTTTGGTTTTATAAGAATATAAGTGAAAGGAATTCATTGTAAAGTTTATGCTCACACATGTCTAAATTTTGTATGAAAAGTTTCTCCCTTTAAGTGGTTTTTACATTATTGAATAACGTATTGGAAACAACCGTGTAGTTGAAAGACCAGGATCCTTGGAATTAGATACATATTCAAATGATGACCAGCTGCACCTTAACTGAGCAAGTAACTTCTCTGAGCCAGTGTTTTCTCATTCTGTGAAAATAACAGCAACTTTGTTGAGCTGTTAAAATCAGGTCATAGATGAAACTAGGTGCAGTAACTGTAGGCTTGTTTTCTTTTCTCCTTATCCTGAATCTAAAATTTTCAGCAGCAACCAGGGAATAACACAGGCTATGGATTAGCATCACAGTGCATTTTTGGTTCATTTAGCCCTGATTAAAATGATGGGAGAGGGAGTGGAAAATAAAGCTTAAAGTATTGGAATTAATAAATTACTCATGTTTTTCCTGGTCCCCAAAAGCCGTGGTACTCAGGATGTTTAATACCTGCTTCCTTTACCCCCGAAACCAAGAACACACTGTATACACTGTATGTTAGCTAACTGGAAAATAAATTACATTAAAAAAATAATATATTAGTCCTTTTACTGAGCTGGAAGCAATCTCAGCTAGTAATTTTCAGATTTTTTTTCTCTCTTCTTCAAACATGCCTTGAAGTTTTGATCCCAAGTAATTAGCACAAAAGCAAACTTCTATACCTAAATTACAAAGGGATTTAAAGTTCTGTATATTCTTGCCCCCTTTGTGTCAGATGAATTAACCAGATAAGTATGAGTTTTATTTCTAGGTGCTCTTTATCGTTGCATTGATCTATGGGTCTACTTTTGTGCCAATAACACACTGTTTTGATTACTACAGCTTTGTAATGTAACTTGACACTGGGGATTGTGATACTCCCAGCTTTGTAAAGATTGCTCTATTTTGTAGTGCCATACAAGTTTCAGTATCATTTGTTCTAGTTCTGTGAAAAATGCTGTATTGGTAATTTGATAGAAATTGCATTGAATCTGTAGATTGTTTTGTGTAGTATGGGCATTTTAACAACATGCATTCTTCTGATCCAGGGGCATGAAACGTATTTCTATTTGTGTCATACTCAATTTTTATTAAAGTTGACAAATGTGAAATAAAAACCTTTCAACTTTGGGACACAATAGTTTAGACTTTCCACACCTACAAAAATAGAGTAGGACACAACATATAAAAGGGCTGTTATAGATTCTATTAATTCTTTGGAGGAAAAGTCTCTGTTGCTTATAAAATTTTACTGGGAGACTTCCTTACAAGTATGATAGTATGACAAAACCCTAATAGGAACTTCTCAGAGTGAATATGGGTCTGATGATCTCATTCTAGTTAGTTTGCTAATCCATAGTGTGGTACATGAGCTAAATACCATGGTCTATTTCATCTTGAACTTTTATGAGTTCTTACACTCTCATTAAGAAAATCATCTTTGGGGCGCCTGGGTGGCTCAGTCGGTTAAGTGTCCGACTTCAGCTCAGGTCATGATCTCGCAGTCTGAGTTTGAGCCCCGTGTGGGGCTCTGTGCTGACAGCTCAGAGCCTGGAGCCTGCTTCAGATTCTGTCTCTCTCTCTCTCTCTCTCTCTCTGACCCTCCCCCATTCATACTCTGTCTCAAAAATAAACGTTAAAAAAAAAATTAAAATCATCTTTGAGCTCAAGCCATTAATAGGTTACGGGCTTTAAAGAGTTGCACTCAGGTGTTCACAATCTACTAGAACTAAGATGTGTTCATTTACTACTATTATCCAATACTCTTCGATGCCTTATGAAAGGGGGATGGGAACAGAGAATGATCTGTAGAGATGGTGGTTTCTAAGTACAACTTGGGAGGATGGGTATGCTGTTGACACAGCATTAAGAACATGAGCAAACACAAGAAGAAAGCTGTATTCAGGAGTGGCAACTGTTGCAGATTGGGTGGCATGTAGGGTTCATAGAGGCAGTTAGTTTAGGATAAGCTGAAACTCCATAAAGTGGGCTGTTAGAGGCTTAGAATGCCAAACTGTTAAATGTGTAGTAATGTACGTGAGGAGCAAGATGCAGAAAGGAGTAATGAGCCTTACACTAAACTCCAGAAGATGCTTATGACCATCAATAAGAGCCCATCCTACAAACCACATCAGAAAAGTTGCGTAAAGGATAATATGTAAAGCTTCAACCTATCAAAGAAAACTCTGGCCCTTAACTGATGGCAAGAAAAGGGGCAGCTTATGCCTACTGTTCTGTCATACAATTAAGGGATTATTAGCCACATTTCACTAGATTGGTATAAAATGACCAGTGGCATGAGCTTTAGGACTAAATCACAATCTTTGTTCTCTATGATGGATGGAAGTGTTATCTCTCCTTGCTCCCACCCGTGCATGACAAGTATCTTGTCTATTAAAGGCAGAATGTGAACGTTAGCTGAGCTCCAGGCACAAACACAGGAGTATACCTAACACAGTTTGTCATAAGGACTGAGTATGGGCTTTTTATCTGGACAGTCTTGAGCTTAAATCCTGGCTCCCCTCTCCCACCCCTTATTTTCTAGCTGTGGAAGTTTAGACAAGTTATTCAAGTTTCATACCTAGAGTTACATATACTAGGAAACCCCCCAAAATTTTTTTTGCTTTGTTTTCCTTGCTTTATTGTGGTAGTATCAGACTGAACCCAAAATGTCCCCAGGGTATGCCTGGTTTATAGGATTCTGTTTGCTACAGTTGAGAATAAATATGTAATTGGAGTATTACATAATGTAGATAATCCTTTCTTGATACAAATAACACAATGCAACAAGGGATCGCTTCTTAGTTGCCACGTGGAATCTGAAACTCCATTAATAAAAATATTGCCCCTTATAACATTAAAATTAACTGGTGATTCCTGTACTTAGGCTATTTTACTTACCCATGCAGGATTTTGTAGCATCACACATTAGTCAAGGGAAACCACCATTGATTGCATTATGCAGATCTTCAAAATGTTAACACATTTCACAATACAATATAAAAAAAAATCCTGTTAATATGACCACCAGTATTATCAGAACAGTCTTTATTGAGATGTCCAGCTCACAATGACAAATACAAGTTTGCCAGAATTCTAATTTTCATTTGAAAGCTACAATTTTAGTATTTGCAACAAATGTCAGGTTATTATGACAGGTTCATACTGTTCATTTTTAAGAAATGTCTAACCAAATGCCATAGACTTAATAACCATAGTTTGTCTTAGTCACCTGTCCAAGTAAAAATGCTTTTCCATGAAAAGTTATTTCAGACTACAACAGAAATAAGAGCATTTCTGCAAAAGAACCATGTTTTGGTATGCAGAAATGCTTTATAACTCCCATTTTATCAGATTATTAAAGACGTACTCAGGAGGGGGGGATAAAAAAATTTTTATAGCTTCATTAAAGACACTTCTAAGTGAGTCCACCATTAAAAAAAAAAACAAAACATTCAAATGCATGGAGGTGAAAATGCTATCAGTATTGCTAGCACAGAGTGCTGCCCCACCCTGGTTTATGCCTAGGTGACAGTTCTGCCCACCATTCATGACAATGTCAACATATGAGTTGACACATTCTGCACCCAACTCTGTCAGCTCCGAACATTCCAAATTTCTCCTATTCTGTGCTTTGACTTTTCATTTTCTTAAGACTGTCTTTTGAAAATATTCTTAAAATTTTAATGTTCCTTGATACTTTTTTTCTTCTTTTGAGGTTTGTGTTTTTTTGGTGTGTCCTAGGAAATCTTTGCCTAATCTAAGGTCACAAAAATTTTGTTTTCTTCTAGAGGTGTTATAACTACTACTTTTAGGCCTATGTCTCATCTTTAGTTATTTTTTTGTGTATGTTGTGAAGGCAATTTTTTTTTGTATAAATACCTAGCTGTTGGTACCATTTATTGAAAAAACTGAAAATGGCTTATTATCGCCTATAAATGTTATCAGATTCAGTTTGCTAATATTTTCAGGGTTTTTGCTCTTCAGACCATGAGGGCTACCAGGCTGTAATTTTCTTGTTTTATAATGTCTTTGTCAAGTTTTAGTATTAGAACCCTGGACTTATAACAGGTTGGAAGTGTTCCCCTGCCCCCTCCCCCCTGCCACTTGTCTTTGAATAGTAATATTTACAAATAAAACCACATGGAACTAAAGTTTTCCTTATGAGAGGATATTTAATCATCTCAATTGCATGAACAGATGTGAAGCTATTCAAGTTCTGTCTACTCTTGTCAATTTTAGTGAGTTTTATTTTTCCAATTTTCCATTTTGTCTAAGTTATTGAATTTACTGGCATGAAAAGCATCATAATTTTGCATCCTTTTAATTTAGGTAAAAGCCACAGTGGCAACTCTTCTTTCATTCCTGATATTAGTGACTTGTAATTTCTCTGGTTTGCCTGAATGGTCTAATTATAGATACCTGGTTCTCAAAACAAAATCAATATGTCAGCTTAATTTTCTCCATTGTTTTTCTGTCCTGTATATGTTGACTTCTACCTTTTATTATTTCCACCTTTCTATTTAATTTGGGTTTACTTTATATTTATCTAAAATATACATTAAGGTAGAACCTTAGACCACTGAATTTGTACCTATTTTGTTTTCTAAATCTATCCTTTTTTAACAATTAAAAAAAACTGATTCCTGACATAACAGAACAAACTAGAAATCAGTAAGAGAATGCTACCTGGAAAATCCCCAACTATCTGGAAACTTAAGAAATAGATTCCAAAAGAATTCAATAGTCAGAAGAAATGTCAAAGCAAATTAGAATATATTTTGAAGTTAAAGTTGAAAATGCAGCATATCAAAATCTGTGAGATGACGCTAAAAGATTACTACCTAAGAGGGCCAATGATAGCATTAATTGCTTGCTACAAAAAGAGATCTCAAATCAACAATCTAAACCTCTACCATAAAACTAGAAAAGAGCAAAATAAGCCCAAAGCAGAAAAAAGGAAATGAGACAAAATCAGTAAATGAAAACAGAAAGACAATAAAGTAAATGAAATAAAAAACTGGTTCTTCGAAAGACAATAAAATTGACAAACTTCCATCATGACTGACAGAGAAAAAAACAAAAATTACCAATATCTGGAATGAAACAAATGATAACTTCAGAGCTTGAAGACATCAAAAGGATAATGAGGAAATACCATGACTGCTGCACACAAATTTGACAGTTTAGATGAAATGGAACAATTCAGCAAAAAACACAAACTATCACAAATCACTTGTAAAACAGATAATTTAAACATCCCCATAACTATTAAAGAAATTGTATTTCTATTCCCCCCATCCCGCCCCCTAATCTCCAGGCCTAGAGTTTCATAGGAGGATTCTAATATTTGAAGAATTATTAACACAAATTCTATATAATTACACAGAAAATAGAAGAGGGAACATTTCCCAATTAATTTTATGAAGTTTACACAGAAAATAGAAGAGGGAACATTTCCCAATTAATTTTATGAAGTTAGTATTACCCCAAAACCAAACAAAGCCAGAAAAACAAAACAAAACAAAAAAACCCACACAGACCAAAGCCCTTAATGAACACACACAAAAATCACAACCAAGCTATTAGCAAACAGAATCCTATAAAACAGGCATAACCTGGAAACATTTTGGGTTCAGTTTGATACTACAATACAGCAAGCAAAACAAGGCAAAAAAAATTTTTTGGCTTTCCCAGTGCATATAAAAGTTCTATTTATACCCCCCTTTACCATATATTCATCTGTTTTGATTTCTTAAAATCAGATGGTATTTGTCTTTCTCTGATGGACTTATTTCACTTAGCATAATACATTCTAGCTCCATCCACATTGTTGCAAGTGGCAACAACATTTAATTTTTGATGGCTGAGTAATATTCAAAAAGAGATCAAACCACAAGAGACTTACCGATAGAGAACAAACTGAGGGTTGATGGAGGGCCATGGGTTGGGGGATGGGTTATGGGTACTAAGGCAGACACCTGTGATGAGAACTGGATGTTGTATGTAAATGATGAATCACTGAGTTCTACTCCTGAAACCAATATTTAAATTTAAAAGTTATATTTACGCTGTAATCCATTAAGTGGGCAACAGCATTAGGTCTAAAAAAAGTATGTATCTTAAAAATAGCTTATTGCTAAAAAATGCTAACCATCATCAGATTTCAGTGAGTCATAATCACTGATCACCATAACAAATATAACAAGGAGAAAGTGTGAAAGTATGTGAGAATTATCAAACTGTGACAGACTCAAAGTGAACCAATGCTGTGGGGAAAAAGGGTGCTGGCAGACTTGCTGGGTGCAGGGTGGCCCCAAACCTTCAATCTGTAAAAAAAAAATGCAGTTACCCGTGAAGCATAATAAAACAAGGTATGCCTCTACATAAAGAGAATTATAGACCATGACCAAGCAGGGTTTAATTCAGGAATACCAGGCTGGTTTAATATTCACAAATTAAGCAATGTAATTCATTCTTAACAGGCTAAAGCACTTACATGATCATATCAATCAATGCAGAAAAAGCAATGAACAGAATTCAATAACCCATCCATGATAAAAGTGACCAAACTAGGAACAGAAGGAAACTTCTTTAACTTGATAAAGAATATAAACCAAAAAAGCCTATGGCTAACATTATACTTAGGTGGTGAGAGACTGAATGCTTTCCTCAGAATTTTGGGGAAAAGGAAGATATGCCAGCTCTCATTATTTATACCACACAGTGCTGGAACTTCAAGCCAGTACAGCAAGAAAGGGGAATAAAGGCCCACAGATCAAAAAGGAAGAAAACCTATCCTGATTTGCAGACAACATGATGGCGGGAGTGGTTGGCCTATTTGATTACCTCACTGTATCAGAAGAGAATGGCTTCTCAAGTTTTTGCTTTTGCATTTGTTAGGGTACATGAAATGCCCAAACAAACCCCCCCCCAAAAAAAAAACCCAGAAGGAATCCTTTTCAAATGTTTGACATTCTTCCTAGAAAGAATTTTCTCATGTTGTGCATACTGCTCACCCAGGTGTGTCTTAAATTTATTATGTACAATGAACACAAATGTTCAAACTGTCAGAAAGGTAATATTCTGGAGCCCAACTGCCAAGACTGGTATCTTGGCTCTGCCCCTAACTACTGTCACCACAGACAAGTCTGGTAACTTTTGTGCTCAATTCAATTTCCTCAATTATGTAATGCTGATCAACAGTACTTACTCAAATGTGAAAACGGATGCAAATACGAATAGCCTCTGATGTCTAGAAAGAGCTCAGTAAAGGTTACTTATGTTATTGCAGAACTTTAAAGGTCCCTGACTCTCCCCTTCATGTCGTCTTCTAATCACAATATACTGACATTACTCATAAAAATTTAATATGTTTGAGGATTATCATCAAAAAGCATGATATATATGAGACAAAAATTAAGGAAGCAAATAGAAAATCTGAGGTAAAGAAAATTAGTTCAGATGTCAAAATATTCAACCTCACAAGTTATTTATCAAATGTCAGTTAAAACAGCAATGAACTACCATTTTATAACTAGTAAATCAGAAATAATAAAACTAACAGCCAGTGCTGACTGGGTTGTGGTCAACAGATATGTGATCTTACTGCAAGTGTGAACAGACAGAACTGTTTTGGCAAATCTTCAATACATTTGAAAGGAAATAAAAAAACTCCTGTCTGTTATAGGTGAAATTAGACTTCCTGTAACTCGGCATTTATAACTTTGTCTCCCTCTCCTCCCATAGTGGACAGAATGAATTCCAGATTCAGTCCTTTCCAGTGTGTCCCATTGTATCAGTTACCTGGATGTTATCTGACATCCTCAGTTGTGTATGAGAAGGATGAGGAATGTTAAAGCCAAAGCCAAGAACCATAAGCATATATTAGGGAAAGGGTAACATAAAGGAACTGAGTATCAAGAAGGGATACAGGGCCAAAATAATATACTCAAGATCAGATTAGATCATGTGAGCGCTTTCAAAATTCAGAGTTTGGAGACACTCTGGTGATGCAGAACTACACATAGTAACCAAATGGTGTTTGTTAGCGCTTCTTTTGAGTTCTTAAAGAAACTTCAACCTTTTGACCTGGAAAGAAGACACTAAGATATATAATAATCATCAAATTTTGAGTTCTTTCGGTAGAATGGATGGATCTATTTATATATTCATCAGACTCAAGGAAAAAGATAAATTTGGTTTAGTCTGCTGGCTCCTACATTCTCATTCACCAACAGACTGTTATTAATTGGATTATGAAAAGGCTAATAACAAAAATCTTTGAAAACATGAGACTTAATGCAACATACCTTCTCCCAGGCTTCTGTTAAAATACTAGTGAAGATTTTTTAAAAACTTAAGATTGCACAGACCAATTACTAAGCATATAGAAACATGATCTCCAAACATCATTAAAGTGAGAGAATCTTTCCAAAGGTTTCCTATCTGGGTCTCAATCAGGGCTCTGCCATTGTATCTTCACAGAACTAACAACAAATAGCTTGGTGCATGCCTAACAGCTTCCTGTGTGTTCCCTTTGTTGGTCCAGACACTTGCTTTATAATTCTTACCTAAATGACTTTCTTAACAACAGAAAACACATTAATATTACCTTAGGAATTAAACTAATTAAAAGCTGACTATCAGCTATATTTATCTTATAACTTAATTCCATCTGTTTCTTTTTATTTTTAGCTTTTACAAACAATGCACCACCAACCAGGTATCTCAGGCTCCCTAGTATAAAGAATTGTGTAAGAAAAAACATTTGAGGACATGCATAAAATCACAATCACAGTAATTGGACCATAGTTACACTGATTAAGAAAAGAGGCATCTATGTTCATTTATAAGTGATTACATAAAGGAAGAGAAAATACAGGTTAAGTAACAAAACAACATTACATTTTACATAAATAAGTAAATCCCAAGGTCTTTATGTTTAAAAAACAGGTCAAGGTAAAGGAGTAAATCTGTACTTTTAGCTTCAAAGGTGGTCATTTGGGTCCTTTTGCCTTGGATGTAGTTTCCTTAGGAATCTTTCCATTTTGACACTGAGTAAATCTGGCTACTGTAGAAACACCATCCACAAACTTGGTTTTGAACAGGACATTTGCATTGTTGAACATACCCTCCTTTAGGGACACCACAATGAACTTGAGGGAAAAAGAAAAAAAGCATAAAAGGTATTTTGTAATTTGAAGAAAAGCACTCCTGTTTTTATTCTGGGACTAAGAATTGTCTAGAGATATTTTGATTTTATTTCTTTCAATGCATGGCTCAAAGCAAATGCAAGTAACAAATAGTTATAATATTAGGCACCTAAATGAATTCTAGCTTTCTATATTTGGGTTTTAGGAGTCTTAATTTTACCTTGAGTGCTTCATTACCCAAATTTACTATTTCCTGCTGGTTGACTGCTTGTTGCTATCCTCTGCAGCTGGCATCACTGTTTTGTTGCTAGCTCTAAATGCTCTGGTGAAATATTTTTCTTTGTGATATTGCAAAAATATCAAAGGCTACAAGTTCCCACAGCACTACCACTAGTCAAATGGAACACTTATAGAATTCAAAATAGGCACCACTTCACTGTTACCTGGTAAAAATGGACCATAATAAATAAGTCTACGCTAACTACGATTAAGTGAAACCCCCGAGTTGTACACTGCATTATCTATATAACCATACTTGGCAGCCCCAGCTCCTGCAGCAACAGTTCAATAAAAACTAACTGTTCTTAAAGGGGTTTTTCTCTACTTCCCACCCAGGAAAAATGACAAGTACCCCATCAAGCACCACATGATTTTCTGATGCCTAGGTATGTTCCTAAGCCAGTCTTCCTTTGATTGTGTATCCTTTGGCAGCAAGCTAGAGAAAATAATGACGTTAACCATATTTAATTTCTAATTATGAAAAACTTAGACTCTCCCTCATGATACAACCAACAATTGTCATGCCTGGCTCTTTCTGTAACAGTAAACCAAACCTTCTTTCCTTATTCGAATGTGCATATATGTAAATAATCACTGTATATTTAAAGAGATACAATGCTTTCATGTTCTTCAATCCTAAATATCTTCATATTGGCCATTACTAAAGAATAGTTTTTGAATAAACACATACTATACGAAAACTATCACGGAGACATTGTCTTCCTGGTTCTCACCTGAGAATGCGTGAAATGAGTCCGCAGCATTTGTCCGATGTTTTGGGTGTGAGAAAGGTCCAAGGCTGCATCTACCTCATCCAGGATATAAATTGGAGCAGGTTTGAAGAGGAGCATGGACAATATTAATGACAAAGCCACTAAAGACCTAAGAAAAGACCAGAAGAAAAGTTATCAAAATTTGATTTTATCATTTTTTACCAAAATACTGAAGCAAATCTGCTGTCCTTTTATGGATAGTGCAGATTTAGCTGAAAGACTGCCATGGAAATAATTTAAAGTTTCAAAGTTCAACACTTTTGTTGGTATTAAAATGTTTATTTCAGCTTTTCAGTTTTTCTCTTCAAGTTTTATTTTGAAACTTATTTATCTTGAAACAGGTTTACATTCTTTCCCGTCAAATAATCAGGATTTTATAATTGGCACTTATCCTTAAGGAAAGAGCATGTTAATTTTTTTCTTTCCTTCCCCAGTTGCTATTAGATGCCTTGGTAGCAGGAGAGTAAAGTCTTAACAAGTAAGTATATAGTCAACAGCTACTATCTTTGTAATAGTAGAACTGGTTTAGTTACCCTCTTTCAAACTTTTACTATGTCTGCATATGTGTGCACGTGTGTGCGCGCGCACACACACACACACACACTCTTTATTGGCACCATTTAAGAGTAAATTGTATAGATAATGACCCAGTAATCCCATAATACTGGGATTACTGGGAAGTAATTCCCAGTGTCAGAAATTCAAACAATTGTATGATGGTTAATCTTGTGTGTCAACTTAACTGGATCACAGAGCACTCAGATATTAGGCTAAACTTTATTTCTGGGTCTGAGAATGTTTCTGGGTGAAATTAGCATTTGAATTGGAAGACTCTGTATAGCAGTTTGCTCTCTCCAATGTGGTTGGACATCACATAATCTGCTGAAGTCCTGAATCATAAGAAAGGTAGAGAAAGAATTTGTTCTTTCCTGCCTCATTACTCGAGTTGGGACATGGATATTCAGACTCAGTGTTCCTGGTTCTTAGAACTTCAGACTCGGACTGAATTATACCACTGGCCTGCCTAGGTTTCCAGCTTGCAAACAACAAACTGTGGGCCTTCTCAGCCTCCACGATAAGATGAAAATTCCTTTTATACACAAAAACATACCCTACTAGTTCTGTTTCTCTGGAGAATCCCAATACACCTTATTTAAAATTTGCAGTTACACATCTGAGTTTCTATAGCTCTTTTTCAGTTCTCTTCTAGCTAGCCATCCCCATTACTGTAGCTGTTTTTTTTCTAATCAGGTATCATGATAATTCTTAGATTTTTTTCTTTACCATAAAAAACAACAGTGAGATTGACATCTACCTCTATAAAGGGCAGCTGACGTCTCTCAAGCAACCTAAAGTTATTTTTTATTGGCTTTCTCTGTACCAAATGTTTAAGGCATTGCGCTTTCTTTCAACTTAATTTTGCAGGGGGGAAAAAAAAAACCTCACCAAGAAAAAAAAATTCTCATCAAGAGTTAAACTAGTATGCTGGGTATGTATCTAAAATAATGGTATTTATGTGAAAATTGTATCATCTTAATTATAGAAATAATTTCCAGGTCTCAAAAAGAAAGTAAGCATATATTTTCTGTTCTCCTCAAAACATTATGTAGGACTTTGGCAAAAAAGTTAGATGTTGGGATTTGAACTGTAGAATTCAACTTTGGTTAACAGGCACCAGAAGGTGTCTTAGACTGTTAAAATATTTAGGAATTTTATCATAATGAAATATAATCAGGGGAGTACTATTCTCATAAAAATGGCAAAGGCCTTCATTAGGGAAATTAACAGGTCTTAGTATTTTCTACATACATAAAAGTTACATGATGGCATCATAGGGCACATGACAACAATTTAAGAACTACAGATTGCACATCCTACAGGGGACAAAATATAAAATTAACTGTCTTTAATTATGGGAATATTCACAATTTTCTCTCAGTAGGCTTTAATTATTTGGTTCTCTGCAGGTAAGGAGTTAGTCCACATGACCTCTTAAGTTTTTCCTTAGTATGCCGATTGTCTGAATCACCATGTAAGGCTGGGGAAAAACTTCCCTGAAGTCTACAGCATGCTATTTCCAACACTATTCATTCCTTTATACAGATCTGAGTTTTTTCATCTGGTATCATTTGCCCTTTATCCAAAAACTTCCTTTAACTTGTACGGTTCTGCTGAGAGCAAATTCCTCCAGCTGTTGTTTTTCTGAAAAAATATTTACGTTGACTTCCATTTGAAGAATATTTTGGTTAGACATAGAATTCTAGGTTGCCACGTTTTTCTTTTAGCACTTTCTAGATGTTGTTCCAGATACCTGGCTTGCATAGTTTTTGACAATCCTAAAGTCATTTTTATATCTGTTCCTTGGTATGTAATACTATGCCTCTGGCTGCCTGAAGACAAATCACAATTTCATATAACATGGCTTGCTGTGTTACTGTATGTATGTCACGGGAGAGGTTGTGTGGTGTTTATCCTACCTACATTAAGTCTGTGGGTTTATAGAACTCATCAAAACGGGAAAATTTGGGGACATTATTTCAAATATTTTTCTTTACCTCTTCCTCTCTTTTTGGAACTCCAATCACATATATGTTAGATGGCTTAATATTGCCCCACAGGTCACTGTTTACAGTTCTGTGCTTCTCACTTTAGCTTTAACTTTCTATTGCTGTGTCTTCAAATTCACTCATGTGTCTACACTGTTTAATCTGCTAATGTCATGTGAGCTTTTCCTTTTGGGCATATTTTTTATCTCTAGCAATTCTACTAGATTCTTTAAAAAAATTTTTTTTAAATATTTATTTTGGGAGAAAGAGTACACATGAGCAGGGGCGCAGGGGAGGCAGAGAGGATAGAGAATTCCAAGCAGGCTCCGCGCTGTCAGTGCAGAGTCCAACACTGGGCTCAAACCTGCAACCCGTGAGATCATGACCTAAGACGAAATCAAGAGTTGGACGCTTAACTGACCAAGCCACCCAGGTGCCCCCTAAATTCTTTTTTTTTTTTTTATAGCTTACATTTCTCATCACATTCTTTTCTCCTTGTAATTCTTAGAACTAATTAATGTAATACTATAACTTCCTTGTCTGCTATTTTCATCACCTGTCATTTCTGGGTCTGTTTCCATTGAGTAATTTTTCTCTACGTTACACATCATTTTCTTGATTTCTGTCCAGTACTTTTTATCAGATACCAGACACTGTGTTCCATTACAGTCTCAAATTTTGTTGTCTTTCTTTAAAAGCATTAGGCTTTGTTCTGAGAAACACTTTAGTTACATGAGGATCAGCTTGATTTCTTCAAGGCTTACAATGAACTTTGCTGTGTGTAAAGACTAGCCTTCACTTCAGGGACACTACAGACTGAATGCTAGGGTGCAGCCTACTGGGGCCTCCCAAAATTCTAACCTGTTTCTTTAATTCAGTGAAACTACTATGATTCTTGTTGATTCCCCCTCCCTGCATCTGCAATCCAGAAATTCTATGGAGAAAGCAGACATGAACCCCGAGCTTAGCACTTTTGTTTTATTGCTCACAGTTTCAGACTCTTGGGCTACTAATTTCCCAATGTCTGAAATCAATTGTTTTTCATAATTTCATCTCATTTTCTAGCTGCTTACCCTTATTTCCTTTGTTGCCTACTATTTTAATCACAAGTTCTAACCACAATCTGCAGTCTTACATATTAACCTCCTTAAATTGTACACTTAAGACAGCTAAGCAAAACAAAACAGCCAATAGGTCGGCAATGAGATGATGGATTGTAATAAGAGGATTGAGGAATTCTAAATCTGTAAAGGGATTACTCACCTCTGACCACCACTAAGTTCAGTTAGGTTTTCTTTCCAAGTATTTCCTAAAGCAACCTTGAACTCCAGACCATCCAATACAGTTTGCCCCTCTGGTGGTGCAAGCATAGCATTAGCACCAGGCAAAAGAGTAGAAAAAATAGACCCAAAGTCCTTGTTAACCTGGATTAAATAAATAAATAAAATATTATAGAAGGCTTTCAAAGAATCAAATTTTGATATGTGTATATTCAATCCAGCAGATGCATTTTGTTGTCTGTTACTAACTCAGGTGTTGGCAAATTATGGCCTATGTGACAAATCTGGCCATGCCCATTCTTTTATGTTTTGTCTATGGCTGCTAGCACTAAAACAACAATCTAGTAATTGCAGCAGAGACTATATGGCTCACAAGGCCAGAAATGTTTATTACCTGTTCCTTTGCAGAAATAATTTACTGAGCTCTGCTCTAACTTTTGATAACTTTGTAGGCCATACTGTAGGAATCTTGAGAGACCTACAACTGTATAAGACACTGAGCGTGGAGTTGGAGAAGCAGAAACAAACTTTTTGGCATAACATATTCTCTTCTAAATCTTGTTCTCGTTTGACAGCTTTGATAGGCCAGTGGTTATCAGCTAACCTTAAAAAGTCTAAGATGAGGGTAAAGTCTAGGAAAAAAAGAGTCATGAAATCAAACAACCAGATCTGTTCAAGGTGTTGACTGGTACTTTTCTATAGGCTTTGTCTCAGCCAAAGAAGTTGTCAAAAGACAGGAAAAGGATTGGACCCCAACAGAAAAAGACTAAAGAAGCTGTTTGGCTTATCCCATCAAGCCCCAGTAGATTACTGAGAGACTTAGGGTCAATATTTTAGTTTGAAACTGGGTAATTTTTGTGCATACACACTTGATTTGAGAATTTGGCCACCTGTCTTCAAATATGTGACTAATAACCTTAGTTCAGGAAATCTGAGAGTGTATACATACACATGCACAACCATGAGGATCTGACAGTCATGTTCTCTAGAGAAATCTCTAAATTCAAGTGCAAATAAACAGTTCATGAATATTTGTAGTAATAAGGATCTCTACATACCAAAAATCAGTGCCACTGAATACAGATTTATCAAGGAATAGTTTTAAGAGCAACTGAGTACATGCTGGACAGTACCCTACACAGAGGAAACAGGTTTAGTTTTATCTGGGATACATTTCTACAGCTAAGTGAGGTTCACCACAATGGGAGAGGACCGCGGTCTTTTTTTGAGAATGATGAAGATAGCAGAGTATTCATAAACAGTTTTGGTTCTTTTGCTTTTCTTTAATTTTTTGGGCAGGCAGGAGAAAGACACTAAAGAGAGGATTAAAATAGTGGAATGCTACTCAACCCTGAACCCAAGTGAAAACTCCTCCAAAGAAGAAAAGAGAAACTTATTTATAGGCAAAATATAGCCCTATTCAAGATAGAAAATGCATTATATTCATGGATAGATAAAAGATGAAATGCAATCAAATTCTGGAAAGCTAATATGGTTAAGAAGGAAATAGAAAAATAAAAGACACAGCCAGTGCTGAAAATACTCTGGCTTTGTGAATTGAGTATGCTAGAAGCCAGAAGGAAGTATATAATACTGATAACACTATTACCTCAATAGGTTATTATGAGGATTAAGTGAGAAAATTACTATGAGAATAGTCCCTGACATATAATAAGTACTCAATAAATTTACCTGCTTTGAGACAACTCTGGAAATTGGGGGAACATCAATTTAAAGGATAAATTTGTACTTGCATTAATCCAGGAATCACGTGGAAAACAAGAGACAAAACCTCAGACCTAGTGTTATATCCACACTTATACAAGAGTAATGGGGCCAACTTTATGCATCCATTTAAAAAGACACAAACACCACAGGGAGATGGAACACTGAAAATAAGTCCTAGGGTACTAAAAACCAGGTGACTGAAAGGGATAATTGTACTACCATTACTAAAAATGAAGTTTTCAGAATCCTGAATAATTACAGAATTAAAAAGCAAAAAAGAGGCAAGGTGCCCAATTAAATCCCAGAGGCATGGGACTGTTAAAGTACCAAACAGCAGAGTAACTATGTTTGGAATCTTCTGAATGAGAGTCTTTTGCCAGGATGGATACAGGAAAACTTCCACATAAGTGGATAGGGAATTATCCTAAAGGAGACAAACATATGCAACTAGGGAAGCAGAAATAAAAGTAAAGAACTGTGAAATCTGCCAAAGTTGTCTTAAAACAAAACAAAACAAACGTACTTGGGATTTTGTTGAATGAGAATCCAGTGAAAAACAATTCTAAACCTCTTTGCTTACTGCCCCAAATTTAGAGCAACAAGGGTGACAGGAGTTAGCAACTAAAGGCAATTTTAACTGGTCTTAATTTAGGAAAAAAGAATCCCAGTTTTTCCACCTCTGGCTATCTGATCTTAGGCTAGATCATCTATGTATGTATGCATTTATCTATCCATTCATCCATCTGCCTTCCTACCTATTCATTTTTAAATTTACATCCAAATTAGAATATAGTACAATGATATCAGGAGTAGATTCCAGTGATTCACCCCCTATGTATAACACCCAGTGCTCATCCCAACAAGTGTCTTCCTTAATGCCCCTTACCCATTTAGCCCATTCCCCCACCCCCAACTCCTCCAGCAACCCTGTTTGTTCTCTATATTTAAGAGTTTCTTATGGTTTGTCTCCCTCCCTGTTTTTATATCATTTTTGCTTCCCTTATGTTAATCTGTTTTGTATCTTAAATTCCTCACAAGTCATATATTTGTCTTTCTCTAATTTCACTTAGCATAATACCCTCCAGTTCTATCCACGTAGTCACAAATGGCAAGATTTCATTCTTTTTGAGTGTCAAGTAATACTCCAGTGTGTGTGTGTGTGTGTGTGTGTGTATACCAAATCTTCTTTATCCATTCATGGACACTGGGGCTCTTTCCATACTTGGGCTATTGTTGATAGTACTGCTATAAACATGGGGTGCAGGTGTCCCTTTGAAACAGCACACCTGTATCCCCTGGATAAATGCCTAGTAGTGCAATTGCTGGGTTGTAGGGTAGTTCTATTTTTAATTTGCTGAGGAAACTCCATACTGTTTTCCGGAGTGGCTGTACCAGTTTGCATTCCCGCCAGCAGTGCAAGAGATCCTCTTTCTCTGCATCTTCTCCAACATCTGTTGTTGTGTGAGTTGCTAATTTTAGCCATTCTGACAGGTGTGAGGTGGTATCTCATTGTGGTTTTAATTTGTATTTCCCTGATGATGAGTGATATTAAGCATTTTTTCATGTGTCAGTTGGCCATCTGGATGTCTTCTGTGGAGAAGTGTCTATTCATGCGTTTTGCCCATTTCTTCACTGGATTATTTTTCAGGTGTGGAGTTTGATAAATTCCTTGTAGATTTTGGATACTAACCCTTTATCTGATATGTCATTTGCAAGTATCTTCTCCCATTATGCTGGTGCCTTTTTTGGAAAAAAAAAATTGTTTTTTTACATTTATTTATTTTTGAGAGAGCACAAGTGGGGGAGAGGCAGAGAAAGAAGGAGACACAGAATCCGAAGCAGCCTCTAGGCTCTGAGAGGTCAGCACAGAGCCCAATGCGGGGCTCTAACTCACAAACTGTGAAATCATGACCTGAGCTGAAGTTGGACGCTTGACCGACTGAGCCCCCCAGGCGCCCCAGTGTTGGTTGCCTTTTATCTTATTTTTTACTGTTTACTCACCTTACAGAGAGAGAGAGAGAGAGAGAGAGAAAGAGAGAGGGCAAGCTGGGGAGGGGCAGAGAGAGAGAGAGGGAGACACAGAATCCAAAGCAGGCTCCAGGCTCTGAGCTGTTAGCACAGAGCCCGACACAGAGTTGGAACTCACAAACTGTGAGATCATGACTTGAGTCAAAGTCTGAAGCTTAACCGACTGAGCTGCCCAGGAGCACCCCCACTGTTGGCTGCCCTTTAGTTTTACTGTTTCCTTTGCTGTGCAGAAGCTTTTTAATTTTGATGAGGTCTCAGTTTTCTTTTTGTTTCCCTTATCTCCGGAGATGTGTTGACTAAGCAGTTGCTGCGGCTGAGGTCAAATAGGTTTTTGCCTGCTTTCTCCCCTAGGGCTTTGATGGTTTCCTGTTTTACATTTAGGTCTTTCATCCATTTTGAGTTTAGTTGTGTGTATGCTATAATAAAGTGGTCCAGGTTCATTCTTCTGCATGTCGCTGTCCAATTTTCCCACCACCACTTGCTGAAGAGACTGTCTTTATTCCATTGGACATTCTCTCCTGCTTGGTCAAAGATTAGTTGGCCATACATTTGAGGGTCCATTTCTGGATTATCTATTATGTTCTATTAATCTGAGTGTCTGTTTTTGTGCCAGTACTATACCATCTTGATGATTACAGCTTTGTAATACAGCTTGAAGTCCCGGATTGTGATGCCTCCTGCTCTGGTTTTCTTTTTCAAGATTGCTTTGGCTATTCAGGCTCTTTTCTGGTTCCATACAAATTTTAGGATTGTTTGTCCTAGCTCTGTGAAGAATGTTGGTGCTGTTTAATAGGGATTGTATTGAATATGTACTGATTTGGGTAATACCAACATTTTAACAGTATTTGTTCTTCCAATCCATGGGCATGGAATCTTTTTCCATTTTTTTGTATCTTCTTCAATTTCTTTCATAGGCTTTCTATAGTTTCCAGTGCACAGATTTTTCACCTCTTTGGTTACGTTTTTTTCCTCAGTAGTTTATGGTTTTTTGTGCAACTGTAAATGAGATCGATTCCTTGACTTCTCTTTCTGTTGCTTCATTTCTGGTGTACAGGAATGCAACCTATACTGATTTCTTTGCACTGATTTTATATCGTGTGACTTTGCTGAACTCATGGATCAGTTATAGCAGTTTTTTGTGGAATCTTTTGGGTTTTCCATATAGAGTATCATGTTTCATATAGAGTATCAAAGAGTGAAAGCTAGACTTCCTCCTTACCGATATGGATGCCTTTTATTTCTTTGTTATCTGATTGTTGAGGCAAGGACTTCCAATACTAGGTTGGATAACAGTGGCGAGAGTGGACATCCCTGTCATGTGCCTGACCTTAGGGGTAAAGCTCTCAGTTTTTCCCCATTGAGGATGGGGTGGGATGGGTCTTTCATATATGACTTTCATGATCTTGAGATATGATCCTTCTATCCCTACTTTCTTGAGGGTTTTTATCAAGAAAGGATGCTGTGTTTTGACAAATGTTTTTTCTGCATCTATTGAGAGGATCATGTGGTTCTTGTCCTTTCTTTAATTGATGTGATGTATCATTCTGATTGTTTTGTGGATATTGAACCAGTCCTGCATCCCAGGTATAAATCCCACTTGGTCGTGGTGGATAATTCTTTTAATGTATTGTTGGATCTGGTTGGCTAGTATCTTGTTAAGGATCGATTTAACCTTTCTAAGCTTTGATTTCTTCATCTATAAAATATGGATGGTTAACTATCAGTTATGGAATTGTTTTAAGAGAAAACAGAGTATCTGCTTCATATGTGTTAACTAGTAACATGTACAAAATGCTCTGCCAGAAATCTACACAATTCTTAATGATGAATTCTGAAATGCCATGAATAACTTGTAAGTGGTAAGGAATATGCCAATCTTGTTAGAAAAATGTCCTGATAACAAATATTTGAACTCTGTTGAGTCTGGGTAAGAAAAACCAAGGAAGTTAGAACAAAACAGATCATTGGGAAGTTTCCAACAATCAGAGCTTTCCCAGTGCAAAACCGAGCTTGCTTCCAGCTTCAAGCAGAGGGAGTGGAGTATGGCACATATTGGACAGACTCCAAG
The DNA here is from genome assembly GCF_027475565.1 of Acinonyx jubatus. Taxonomy (NCBI): domain Eukaryota; kingdom Metazoa; phylum Chordata; class Mammalia; order Carnivora; family Felidae; genus Acinonyx; species Acinonyx jubatus. Next base: position 28,579,903 of record NC_069391.1, read on the forward strand.
GTTTCAGACAAATAGCATCTCCCTTAAAGGTAACACAGACCTGGAAACAAGGTAAGAATGACAAATAAAGAAATCTAGAAAGTCAGAAATTTAATATAACTTAAGGACCAGAGAAGTAGACTGTGAGACTATGATGTAGCGACACAAACTTAGCTTTGCATTATCAGTAGTACTCAAGTCCAAAAGTACAAAATACATTTAAAAGTCAGGAGGTTTTAATTAAGGCGTGTGCCTCATTCAAACACAAATCAGCCATTTCAAATTCATCTTAGAGTATAAATCTATTGACAGTATTCTTCATCTTTGCCTCACAAAGAATAAATGATAATATTTTGGGTTCAAATACCTTTTGCCACGCAATATTTAGGGCTTGGTTTTTCTTCTGGTCAAGGTCTTCTATAGTTGCAAGGATTTTGGATTTATCATTTTCTACAATTCTCTTCTTCTTCATCAAGTCATTATACTGGTAAGATAAAAAGCATGCTTAATTGAAAAAATGTAAAATTTTCTATTCTAGAATTCAGTCAGGAATAGAGGTTTAGTTTGTATGTAGAATATATACACTTCTGTTTACCAGAAAGATACACTGCATTAAGAGTCATAACGTGTACCAAATTATGAGAAAGGTAAATATATCGCCTATATGTAAAATTTAGCTGCCATAATTAAGAATTTATAGGACAAGCTCCTGGGGTACTTTGATACTGATATTCTCATATCCTTCTAGTAGCCAAGGCAAAAAGGAAAATGTATGTAAACTCAAAAGTAGCCCTGCATGCTTTCTTCTTGAGGTCAGTCTTAGTAACACAACGTTTCATTTCTTCACCATGATGTCCAAGTCCTACATAATTGGGCCCTTATTTATCTCCGACTTTTTGACATCCCAATCCTCCCCAGGGGCCAGCCATGTGGTCTTTTTTCAGTTCCTTGAACATAAGAAGCTCATTATATAGCCTTATAGCCCTTGCATTGTTCTCTCTTCCCTGAATGCTCTTTTTCTGTATACGACATAATTGGTGCTTCAAGTTTCAGCTCAAACATCACATCTTCAGAATGGGCTTTCCCTGGTTAATGTAGAAACTCACTGAAAAAAATTTAAAGGAGGCTGCAAAGGGAGAATTACACCATAAGTAGCAACAGAACTTTATGAAAATCTTAACTCATTTCTCCTCAAAGCCTCACATTTCAAGGAGTCTTCAAATTCTCCCTTAAATTGTAACCAGTCCTGTTAGCTTCCTTGCTGTCTCTCTCCTTTATAGCAAAGCTCCTAAAACCTCCTCTACATTTTTCTCTTATTCCTTGCATAATTCAATTTCTTATGTGTACAGACACAAAATACAACAAAACAAAACAAGGTCACCTGGGTGGCTCAGACGATTAAGCGTCGAACTCTTGATTTCAGCTCAGGTCATGATCTCACAGTTTTTGAGTTCGAGCCCCATATCAGGCTCTGCGCTGACAGTGAGGAGCCTGCTTACAATTCTGTCTCCGGCTCTCTGCCCCTTCCCCATGCTCTCTCACTCTCTCAAATACATAAACATTAAAAAAAAAAAAAAAAAAAGGCCATCTTGCTTATCAACAATAGATCCTTCCCTTTGGGTAAGAAAGCGAGTTGGTGAATTTTTTTTAAAAAAAAGACCCAATTATTATTATCTAATAAAAGCAAACAAGTGAACAAGTTTCATGATACACAGTTCAAATTCAGACCAAAGATTTTCTTCCACAAAACATATATTGCAAAGCTTTAATGGAGAAATAAAAACCAGCGGGAACATTTATAGAGAGATCACAACACGGGCATTATTAGCCTGTTTGGTATCTAACATAACACAGGTTCTTTGTAGATAGTAATGTCAATAACAATTTAAAAAAACCCAGTACAGCAAAACTTTTTAGAAGTAATGGAGCTCATAAGTATTGCCACTTTTAGAGAGTTCTCATAACTCTCTGATACAAATTCAAACAGAATCTTAGAAAAAATAAAGTATAGGGCATTATATAAAATTAGACTGCTATCTCCTACGGAGCTGTTGAGAATATGAATTACTTTTCCCTGTGGATTTTTCTAGTGACACAGCGGATTCAAAGTTCTGTCAGGGTTGGGGAGATGATAACATTATTGCGTAAGTGAACATTAAAACAGAAGATGATGCTGGATTTACAGATTAGGAAAGGAGTGGTTATGCATATAACAATTTTAGTCATTACTTATGTAATGGTTCTAGTATACCCTAGAGTCAAAAGGAACACCGTATTTATGGAATGACTGGTAAGGAGGCACACAGCAGAGTAGCCTTATTTTTCAAGGCCTTTTCAAGGCAACTGAAAGAAATTATAGAAATGGGAGGAGTAATCATGTAAAAATGTTCTTATTTATACCAAGAATAAGAAAAGGATAGATGGTATTCTGGGCAAAGCCAGTAGAAAAGCTTTTCAAGGGACAATAGACTATATAAATAATTGATGCAAAAACAAGTAAGAGAGAACTGAAAAGGGAGAACAAGAAAACAAATCCAGTATCAAGAGTATCAAGCCAAAGATTGACTCTAGTAATTGCCACAGGGGTCACAGAGAGCTATTAGTGCTACTCATCCCCTAAGGAGGCCAGAGAGTCCAAGGAAAAGGACTTACCCGCTCTTCAGCTTCTGTCAGTACATTCATAGCTCTCATGTTGACATTTCTTCCTAGTTTCTCCTTCATTTCTTGCAACTTCTGAAGTCTCTGACCAGCTTCTTTTGGGTTGTTGGTTTTGAAATCATAGGCACTATTAGGTTGCCCAAAGAGGTGTTTCTCTGCATTAATCCAGTCATAGTCCTTCAACATTTTGGAGACCTAGCCACGGAGGATAATGGAGGAATCTATCATTGTTTACAAACCGACATTTAAAAACTAGTTTCTGGGGCACCTGGGTGGCTCGGTCAGTTAAGCGTCCGACTTCGGCTCAGGTCATGATCTCACGGTCCGTGAGTTTGAGCCCCACGTCGGGCTCTGTGCTGACCGCTCGGAGCCGGTTTCAGATTCTGTGTCTCCCTCTCTCTCTGCCCCTCCCCTGTTCATGCTCTGTCTCTCTCTGTCTCAAAAATAAATAAACATTAAAAAAAAAAAAATTAAAAAACAAAAACTAGTTTCTTAAATGTTTACTAATTTTAAGTATTTAGGAGAAAACCCCACAATGACTCATCTGCAAAAATGAGGTTCACTGTTAGTATAGGTTTACTATTAAGTATGAATATTTTTACCTAGAGAATAGGTTAAAAAAAAATTGTATAGGAAAAAGATTACCTAAGCATTAAAAGAAAAGCTAGCTCAGAGAAATTTATACATGTAAATCATTTCCATTAGAATATAAGATAAGCCTCCTTCAGATTTTACCAAACTCAATCTATTGCTTCAAAAATAATTTGTGAAAATTAAAATTCTCATAAGAATACTTAAGTCATAGATTTGGTAAATTTGTGGAAGCCTAATTCTGATTATAATTCTCTCTTTTTTTAAATTTTTAATGTTTTATTTTATTTTTGAGACAGAGACAGAGCATGAACGGGGGAGGGAGAGAGAGAGAGGGAGACACAGAATCTGAAGCAGGCTCCAGGATCTGAGCTGTCAGCACAGAGCCTGACGCGGGGCTCGAACTCACCGACTGTGAGATCATGACCTGAGCCGAAGTCGGAAGCTCAACCGACTGAGCCACCCAGGCGCCCCTGACTGATTATAATTCTAAAATATACTAGGTAAATAAAAAGCCGCTCTAAACTTTGACTCCATTGCCTAGTCACCCTCTTTGGACAAGGCACAGTAATGTATTTCTTTATATGGTAAAAAGAGTTAAAAAAAAATTTTAGATTATAGTGCTTAAAGAAGACTTTCTTCTACTAAAATTGTTCAAGGTTGGTTCTGACTGATAGAGTCTAATCCTTGTCAGTCTGTTTATCCTCATTAATTCCAGGGGAACGGTCTCACCTCCAGGCTCCAAAGATGATCATTTCCAATCTACCTTCCCTGCTGATCCATAGGGTCAATGAAAGCATTCTGGGTACATGTTGCTCATCCTTATCATTAGTGCCTGGCCTACTACTATCTGATACTAGTTGGTATGTAATTAATATTTGACAAACTATAGACTTCAAAGAATCCTGGACTTTTTAGCAGTTCCACTTTTAACTCTCCTTTTCACCTTAACCGTAAATAAAATCCCATAGCAATCACCACTACTAGCACTTTCAATTACCAAAAACCTATTAACAGTAATATTAACATTGGTAACATTTCAGTGAATCCACTAATACTAGGCTACCAGGCTAATGGAAAATCAATACAAAAAAATATTAGGAAATTAGTGATGTGGCTATGAAAAAATATTTTCTTTAAGTGTGAGCCTGAACAGTCACACAGGGCTCTTTCAGAGGGTTGGGGTGACTATTTTGTATGTTCTGACTTTTTTGAAGTTAAATCTCTTATACTTTTAAGATGCTAAACAAGATTTAAAAGGCATCAAACGGTTACACACTCGTAAGAAAACATGATGGGCAAATTACTAAGATTTCATGAGTGCAGCCTCTTAACCAAGCAGCGAATTTCTGCAAAAGCATGTATTCTCTTTAATGTTTACTTTTGAGGGGGATGGGAGGGATAGAGAGAGGTGGTGAAAGAGAATCGTAAGCAGACTCCCCATTGTCAGCAGAGAGCCCGATGTGGGGCTCGAACTCATGAACTGTGAGATCATGACCTGAGAGGAAACCAAGAGTCAGACGCTTAACCAACTGAGTCACCCAGGTGCCCCAGAAAGAAACTTTCGGGAGTGAACAAAAAACTGAGATAACTTCAAAAAAGACAGCTGCTAGCAAAACATCAGATTTCAGATGAGGCTGCAAAATTGACTATACTGATCCTCTTAAGGACATCTGGAAGCCAATTAAGTCCTGGTTTTGGAAGTTGCCTGTAAATATATATCGTTTACCTTATTTCAAAATAAATTGAAAACTCACAGGCAACAAAATATATAATCACAACTAATATATTAATCTGAATATCTAGGGATTAAAAAATGGTTAGTTCTATGGGAGACCACTGAAACATCTTATACATAGGAATAAATACCTGAAATTTAGAAAGATTTATGCCAGGTGGTAAAAATAAGCATTGCTGAGAAGCCATTAAAATAGCAGTAAGCCTCAAAATTCTGTTATACCGTATTTCTGCCATTTATACTGAATTCTCCATTGAGCAGTTTACCAGAATATCTCAACAACTCAGAAGCAAAAATCTGATTACGGGTAGAAATAAACAACACAAACGTGCCTTTGCAGCAGCATCTTCAGCTTCCCGTTTATGTTTGCTGATGTTGTGGTCCAGTTCCTTAATTTTAAGCTGAGAATCATTGTTTTGTTCCTTGTGTGTTGCAACTTCAGCATATTTAGCTTTAATTACATTGTCTTGGGCTGTTATCACTTCTTTTTGCTTGGTCACCTCTTCTTGAGCTTTATTTACGGACTCCTGGAACAAACAGAAGATGATATATAGCAAAGTAATGTGGGCATAAAAAGATCATCTAAAGAGCGTCTGGGCAAGATGGCAATGTGATTACAGGCAGATGGTCACCTAACCCTCTACATTGTATATCCCCATTAAAATGACTAATTAATTTGCATACAGGAGAAAACTTGTTCTATCCCTAGAAAAAAGATGGGATACAGTGTTCGTGCTGGAAGCAACAAAGTTTCTGGGGATACAGTGAACTACAGGAAACTGACTTGTGAGGTCTCAGTAAAGTGGCATTTCTGGGTAGTTAACAAGAAGATACTATGCCAGATCCCCACATGTCATTTATCAGGAAGGGAAGGATGTAGGCCGGGTTTTCTGCTCTTCCCTTTGTAGATATAAGCCATATTTATCGGTGCAACAGAAGGTCATAATGTTTGGTTCTAGCACAAGGGTCAAAACAGAAAAATACAAGAAACTTTTTTCAATAAATAGATTTGTGGCACAAAGAAAAACTTTCTTGCTTTGACTTTGAATATCTCCCTACCTCCCAAGGTTGGAGCTGCTCAATGTCAGAAGTGGTAATTGTAACTGCAATTCAGTCTATCACCAACCTGCCCTGCAAATCCCATTGCTTCACCCAAATCTTGAAAGAACTCACACAAATATCTAAACCAAAAAAACCTAGTTCAACCCATATTTAGGTAGGGGGAAAACCAAAGTAGGACAACCTGCTTTAAGTTTCTGAGGAAGAATGGATCTTCATGATGCAAACCACAAGGAAAAATTTAGGAATGTTTTTAGCATGCTCATTAGGAAACAAGATGAGCAACAAAGAATACCTGATGTTATGGTTAGGGTACTCAAAGTGCCTTAATTTCCCTATAATGTTTAATCTGTGTCATCAGAGGTCTTTTGAGGAAAGAAAATAAAACATGACATTCATATAAAAACCTGAAGATATTTTAGCTTTTTGAAACCTGTGAAGAGAAACTGAAAAATACTCTGCTTAAGATATTAACCAAAGGGAAATATAAGTTTATTAACTAACACTGTATCTTTAAAAAAAAAAAAGTGTTTATGAAGAAGATTCTCTCATGCCTACAGGTTAAAAACTGCAATGCAATTTTCACTGTTTTAACCTTTTTTTACAATGATAGGAAATCTGTTACTTAAGATTGAACAGAAATGAAATTTTAGTTTTGTTTGTCTAATTAGTAGGTAGTTTCTTTTCTTAGTTCCCTGGGAGTTTCCTTTGATATTCTTATCTGCAAAGGAAACAATTTAGAATGCAGAGCCCAAAAAAACAACCTTTAACAACCAAGTGATCTATTTTATACTTCTCCATAAAGAGAAATGGAAGTATGTACATGTTCGGACTTTATTTAGATCAGGAAAGGAGTAGCTTATTTATTTTCAAAATTATCTTTAAAAACATATCTAACTTTTAAAATTCTACAACATGATGTCCATGAAAGACAGCAAAAATATGCACGGGAAAAATGAGATTAAGACAACAAATCAGAAGGGAACTAAAAATATTTTTAAAAACTAAAATTTACTTTGGAGGCAAAATAAAAACTGAACAGAAACTAAAAAATTTAATCAGTAACACAGACCACAAAGCTGAAAAGCATTTTGATTTTAACTTCAAAAAAAGTAGTTAAAAACTGTTCTATTGATTTGATAAATAATGGGTTAAAAACAAAAAACTTTAATGTATCCATGAAGAGAATCAAGAGGAAAGACCTACTTTCCAAAAACACTATAGGCTACAACAGTTACAACAATCATATCAAAGGAAAACATAAAAGCATGTAGAGGACACAAACAAGACAAAAATACCACACTGAAAACTGAATGGAACTACCCTGTTGAAAGCTATTACATTCAGTTAACATAAAAATCAATGTTAGTTACAAACGGTATCAATTAGCAACACGAAACAAAACTTAAAAAACATGATGAGTGTAGTCAGTGGTACTGTATATTTAAAAGTTGCTGAGACAGTAGATCTTAAAAGTTCACATCACAAAAAATATTTGTAACTGTGTGGTGAGGGATTAACTAGATTTATGGGTTGGTCTTTTTGCAACATATACAAACAAATCATTATGTTGTATATGTGAAATTAATATAGATCAATTATACCTCAATATGAAACAAAGCAATTCAAAGACAAAATCAAAGAAAGGGGCAAGAGAATTTCCAATATTCATTAGGGACAATCTCTAATAAAGATATACCACAGTATGAATTTGCAGGTGACAGAATGTCTTCATAACATTTGAAATACCCTCAGTCCTAAATCCATCCTTCACTTCCCTGCTTCTGATAGAACATTTCTCCCCAACCAGCTGCAACTATAGTCAGCCTCAATAGTAAAGGATGCTGTAAGGAAACTGTAGAAAGAAGAGGCTTTACTTCCCAGTTCTGGTGTGCTTTTCTCAAAGGCAAGTTTGTCATGTGCAAGGGCCTGCAACCTACATGGCTTCCCTGGCATCCAGCAGATGGGGAGAGGGGAACAGGGCTTTGCAACATGTTCACATGGGCTAATTTCCCCTACATCCCACGTGGCACTTCCCTATGGATGACTACCCATGGCACTCCAGCAAACTTCACAACCAGGGGGCCACAGTTACATCTTCAACTAGATCTGGTTTTCAGCCTATAGTTGCTATGGCTCTTTTCCAATTTGTTCCTTCCATGGGTGCACTCCCTCAGCCCTAAGGGTGGTAGTGGCTATTCCCTTTAAGGGCTGTTCCTATATAATTTAGAATTCTCTTTATTCTTTAGGGATCATCCCTTATCATTCCAAACTCCTACTGTAGTTAAATTTTTTATTTAAACTCTGCCTGTTCAAATTACTGTGTAGTTTTTGGGGCGCCTGGGTGGCGCAGTCGGTTAAGCGTCCGACTTCAGCCAGGTCACGATCTCGCGGTCCGTGAGTTCGAGCCCCGCGTCAGGTTCTGGGCTGATGGCTCAGAGCCTGGAGCCTGTTTCCGATTCTGTGTCTCCCTCTCTCTCTGCCCCTCCCCCGTTCATGCTCTGTCTCTCTCTGTCCCAAAAATAAATAAACGTTGAAAAAACAAAAACAAAAAACAAATTACTGTGTAGTTTTCGTCTTCTGAGTAGACCCAGATTAAAACAATTAGTAATATTATTTCAGGACTCTTTCTGGATCAGGAATCATCATTTTTGCCTCTCATCAAGACAAGAATGAAGAGGGGCACCTGGGTGGTTCAGTCGGTTAAGCGTCCGACTCTTCATTTCGGCTCAGGTCATGATCTCAGGGTTTGTGAGTTTGAGCCCCACATCGCACTCTGCTTGAGAGTCTCACTCTCTGCCCCTCCCCCACTCATGCTCTTTCTCTGTCTCAATAAGTAAAGAATGAAGAGATCAAGACTTCTAAAGTCAAACATCTTCAAGCCAACATTTCATAAGTGGATTAACATTTGTAATTTCTCCAGCACGGTAAGTACCTTATTTTTAGCCACCTCAGCTGCCATTACTTCAATCTGACCTTCATAGGATTTGATAGCTTCATTTACAGCTTCAAGCTGTTGTTTATAGGATGCATGCTCTCTCTTGAGCTCTTCCAGCTCCAGAGTGATAGCTTCAACTTCCTAAAAGAATGTTATTCAGACATTCAACAGACTATTAACTACTGAAAAATAGATACATGTCAACAAAATTATTAAGATTCCCATGCAAGTAAAACCCACAGCTTATTCAACTACCAAAACACATATAAGCTGCTTCTCCAGAAAAAGGGAGGAGAAAGAAAATTTATTTTCCTTTAGTTAAACATTACAAATGTATGTACAGTTTTTACAGGTTCAAAGAACTGGGCATAAACTGTTTATTTTGTTATTCCTACAGGGAAAAACAATCTAGAATTCTACGTTAACAGATAAATTAGCAAAGGAAAAGCCTTTTTTAAATGTCAAAAAAACCCAGCTGCTCAATTTTCTTCTTTCCCTCTATAGCCTTTAGTTTGTTAGAAAATACTTTGTGCAGCTATTTAGTGACAGAATATGAAGAAAAGCAGATTTAAATAGAATCATATAGAAAAGTGATGTAGAACAAAGCCTTTGGAGGCAGAAAAGGCTAGGTTCAAATTCCATCTGTGGCACTATCAAAAGATAAAATCAGGTATCACCAGTCTACAACTGAATGGTACTTTGTAAATATAACATGCTTTGTCATATATCAATCTTTCACAGGATCCATTCATAGATGATCACCAAATAAAAATGTCAACACTTGGAGCTGATAGGACATACCTCTATCGCATGACATAAGCTTTGGTCTACTCTTAAGTGCAGCATTTACCAAAAGGCAATTTTGCTCTTTCTCTAAATTAGAAAGACAATGCAACCTATCCTTACCATTATGACACTCCATTACAGGGTTTTCAGAAAGGAATGTTTTAATTTGACTCATACGACGCATAATTATTTCCTAAAGAAGCATACTGTGCTTTTAGATTTTGTGATGAACACTGATGAGTGAGGCTAACCCAAGATGCTCTACCACCTTCAGCTCTATACTGATGTTAAAGATTGGTTCCATTTCAAGAAAGGTATTACCTGTTGTTTTTCTTTCATTTTCTTGCTAGAAGCATCTGCTTTTGTTTTGGCAAAATCCAGTTTTTTCTGAGCATCCTTCAGTTCTCTCTCTCTTTCAGCTTCTGCATTTTTCATTTTATTCTCCAATACTTCATATTTTTCTTCTGCTTTTTTCTGAATTTCTTTGGTGTTTTTTAAAGTCTCCTCACTTTCCTCTGCATCATAAAGCAGGCAAATGTAGCTAAATGAGGTCCTTGAACTATTAGCAGTTATAGGCAATGGTTTATGAGTGCCTTATGAATTCACCTTTTAACAGAAGATATGATCTAAAGAATTTAGGCTAAAATTTAAAAAAACTGTTCCAACCTTATTCCAGAAATGCTACGTTGAAACATAAACCCTGCCTAAGAACCACACTTGAATTATCTAAAGACTATGAGGAAATTATTTCCCAGCCTATGAAACTGAGTAACAAATTTTGTCTTTAACTTACTAAAAAGATCACAGACCACCTTTTAATATACTTGTAATATGCTTCCTAAGCCAGAACAAGAGTATAACTATGGTATTTCTCCTTTACTTAGTGGACAAAAAGCTTAATTTCATAAACAAACTTACATTGTATTCTTTGCCTATTTAGCTCTAATTTGTACAGGAAAAAAAAGCAAGATAAAATGAGTAGATTAGTGTCACAATTGCCACACACTGTGTTAGAATGCAGATACAAATACAACCCTGGAGACCATTAACTACATAATATCCTATGCTATTTTTCAGTGCACAATATCACTGCAAATAAAAATCAAAGAAAAAATTTAAAAAGTACCTTAAAACAAATTAACATGGAAATACAACATACCAAAACTGAATGGGATGCAGCAAATGCAGTTCTAAGAGTGAAGTTTATAGTGCTGCCTCCATCAAGGAAGGAGAAAAATCTCAAAAAACCTGACACATAAAGGAACTAAAAAGCAAAAAACAAAGCTCAAGGTTAGTAGAAGGAAGGAAATAAAGATCAGAGCAAAAGTAAAATGAAAGAGACTAAAAGATAATAGAAAAGATTAATGAAAGTGAAAGCTACTTCTCAGAAAGAATTGATACACCTCATGCCAGCCTAAGAACAAGAGAGGAATCAAGTAAAATCAGAAAAACGAGGGAGACACAACTGCTACCACAGAAACAGAGGATCCCAAGAGAGTATTATAAACAATTAGATGCCAACAAATTGGACAACCCAGAAGAAACAATAATTCCCAGAAATATACAACCTACGAAGACAATCATGAGAAACAGAAAATCGGAACAGACCAATTATTAACAAGGAGACGGAATCAGTAATCAAAAATCTCTGTTTAACAAACAAAAGTCCAGGACCAGATGGCTTCACTGGTGAATTCAGTCTCTCAAAGCACAGAAGAGGAGGGCACACTTCTAAACTCATTCTATTAAGGCCAGCATTACCCTGATACCAAAACCAGAGGACACCAGAGGAAAAAAGTTACTGCCTAATATCCCTGATGAACACAAACACAAAAATCTTCAACAGATATCAGCAAGCTGAATTAAAGAATACATTAAAAGGATGACACACCATGATCAAATGGGATTTATTTCAAAGATGCAAGGCTGGTTTAACATCTGCAACCAATGGGCTACACCACATTAACCAAATGAAGGATAAAAAGCATGTTCTCAATAGGTGCAGAAAAAGCTTAGACCAATTTCAACATCCATTTATGATAAAACTGAAGCCCACAGCTAACATCATACCCTATCTACAGTGAGAAGCTGAAAATTTTTCCTCTAAGATCAGAAACCAGTCAAGACTGACTCCATTTTTATTGAACATAGTCCTCAAGTCCTACTTAGAGCAATGTGGAAAAAAGAGGAAAAAAAAAAAGAGAAAGGCATCCAAATTCGAAAGGAGTAAAACTTTCTCTAGATGATCTATTATATATAGAAAACCCTAAAGATTCCACTAAAAAACTGTTAGAATAGACAAATTCTGTAAAGTTGCAGGATATGAAATCAATGTAAAAAAATCTGTTGCATTTCTATACAACAATAACTATCAGAGAAAGTAAGAAAATAATCCTACTTATAATTACATCAAAAAGAATAAAATACCTAGGAATAAATTTAACCAAGAAGGTAGAAAGAACCGTACACATAAAGCTATAATGCACTTATTGATAAAACAAACTGAAAAAGACACAAATAAATGGAAAGATATTCAGTGCTCATGGACTGGAAGAATACTGTTAAAATGTCCATACTATCCAAAGCAATCTACAGATCCGTTAAAAATCCCTATCAAAATTCTAATGGCATTTTTTCAGAAACAAACGAATCCTAAAATCTGTATGGAATAGCCAAAGCCATCTTAAGAATAACAAAGGCAGAGGCATCACACTCCTTATTTTAAATTATATTACAAAGCTATAGTAATCAAAACAGTATGGAATTGGCATTAAAAGTAGACACACCAGGAGGGGTTGTGGGAGGGGGGATGGGCTAGATGGGTAGGGGCATTAAGGAATCTACTCCTGAAATCATTGTTGCACTATATGCTAACTAATTTGGATGTAAATTAAAAAAAAAATAAAATGATAAAAAAAAGACACACCAATCAATGGAACAAAACAGAGCCCAGAAATAAATTGTCATAAACCCATGCATGAATGGTCAAAGGAGCCAAGAACATACAATGAAGAAGGAACAGTTTCTTCAATTAATGGTGCTTAGAAAACTGGACAGCCACATGCCAAAGAATGCAACTGCACCATTATCTTATACTACATATCAAAATTAACTCAATAGGTTAAAGACCTGAATGTAAGTCCTGAAACCATAAAACTCCTAGAAGAAAACATAAGTGATAAACTCCTTGACACTGGTCTTAACTGATTTTTTTTGGACTTCACACCAAAAGCAAACACAACAAAAGCAAAAATAACTGGGACAATTATCAAACTAAAAAGTTTCTGTAGAGCAACAAATTGAAAAGACAACATAATTAATGGGAGAAAATATGTGCAAATCATATCGATGAGAGATTAACACCCAAAATATGTAAGAAACTCCTACAACTCAAAAGAAAAAGCCAAACAGTCTGATTAAAAAACGGGTAGAGTATCTGAATAGACCCTTTTCTACAGCAGATACATAGTCACCCAGTACATGAAAAGATGCTCAACATCACTAAGCATCAGGGAAATGCAAATCAAAATCACAATAAGATAGATACACGTTAGAAGGGCTATTATCAAAAAAAACCAAATAACAAGTGTCAGAGATGATGTGGAGAAAAGGGAATCCCTCATGCACTGTTGGGAGGAATGCAAATTACTGCAGCAACTATGTTAAACAGTATGGAGGTTCCACAAAAAAATAAAAATAGATACGATGTAAAAGTTCTACTCCTGGGTATTTGAAGAAAACAAAAACAGTAACTCAAAAATATATACACACCACAATGTTCACTGCAGCATTATTTACAATAGCCAAGGGAAACAACTTAGGTAAGCATCTACTCATGGATAATGGGTAAAGAAAATGTGTGTGTATATATAATGGAATATTACTCAGCTATAAAAAAAGAATGAGATCTTGCCATTTGCAAAAACATGGATGGACCTCAAAGCCATTATACTAAATGAAAAAAAGAGAAAGATAAATACCATATAATATCACTTACATGTGGAATCTTAACCAATTAAAAAAATCTTAGTACAGAAAACAGATTGGTGGTTGCCAGAGATAGGGGGTAAACAAAATGGGTAAATTTTTTAAATTTTATAAAAAGGAAAGAAAATATTAGTGGGTAATAGGTAGGTGGATATTGTCCTATGGAATGAGAAAAACTAAAACTACCATATACAATTAAATTCTAATTAAAAGTGTAAGACAAGTTCTTAAAATGAGGGTTCTGTAGAAGCAGCTATAAATTGAATTAAACATTAAAAGTTTCTGTTTAACAAAAATACTATGAACAAAATTAAAAGACAAGCACATAAACCGAAAGATATTCATAATGTAGATAATCTATAAGAAATCGTAACTCTTAAGTATGAGAACAATAGAAATAAACCATAAGCAAGTCAATAGGAAAAATGGTTGAAAAGAAGTAGAATATTCACAGAAGTAGAAACCAAAAGGTCTGAGGAACAGATCAAATAGATTCTAGGCTTCCCCTGCAATATCTGCAGGTGAAAACAGTAATGTGCTACCTCTTTCTAACAATCACATTGGAGATATTTTAAAGACTTTCTAGAAAAGAAAGGATTTAGAGAACTGACAACTTTCATATGCCACTGGTGGAAATGTATACTGCTCCAAATGGGCAGAACTTGGCAATATAATAGTATCTAATAATTAAAATATTTAAGGTAACTAATTCAAATAAATATATAATAAAGATGAGATCTAAATATCTAAACAGATGATACTCTGTTTATCAGTATAAACAGAGGAAGCACAGAATGTTTTTATCTTACCAATGGTTTTTTTAAGGGCATCTAATTCTTCTTGTTGCTTGTGATAGGAGCTTTGCTGGAGCTTGGTTTGTAATAAATCTGCCTCCTCAGTTTTCATCTCCCACTGCTGTTTTAGTTGGCGATACCTTAGAAAAAGAGAAGTTTACAATAAATGGTCACAACTTTTCTGATATTTGAGACATGCATTCAAACAATAGGCTCTTGCCTAAAATAAACTCACATACAATATAAACAATTTTTTTTATGTGTATTTATTTCTGAGACAGAGAAAGACAGAGCATGAGTGGGGAGGGGCACAGAGAGAGGGAGACACTGAATCCGAAGCAGGCTCCAGACTATGAGCTGTCAGCAGAGCCCGACGTGGGGCTCGAACTCACAAACCATGCGATCATGACCTGAGCTGAAGTCGGTTGCTCAACCGACTGAGCCACGCAGGTGCCCCTCAATATAAACAATATTAAGATGCCACTGATTACAAGAATAGTTTTGAAGACTCAGTTTTTGAGGAATCAAATTCAAGTCTGATTTGATCACTGAAGGTAAACGACTCTAAACGGCCAAGGCTGACAACTATTTACAGAAATATTAATTTTAGAAAGCACTAAATATAACCTTTAAATAAATAGGTTTCCTTAAAAATGGTCTCTTCTACTGAGCCTTACCAAGAAGAAAAACTCCAAACTCCACAACAGCTTCCCACAAGAATACATTAATATGCAACAATCACACAAAATTTCAAAAATCTGGTTATCAATTCCCATTTTCAAATACTAATAAAAAGTTCCCCCCAACATTCTGCAATGAGACTGATAGTTTTAAAAGACCTAGTACTGAACTAAACATTATATTGTGCTCTTCTTGTAAACCCTGTAATCTAGCCCATTTCTAGCTGCTTAATATTTTCTTTGGAAGGTATTTAGCTAATTCAGCCGCAGTGAAATATCAAGTTGTAATAAATTCACAAGGCAGCTTGACACTAGAAATTCATGAGGTCTGAGGAAAAAGGAAGCAACTTATAAAACATAAATACTCCCTTGAGTATTCTTGGCTGAGAATGCTTGACAGCAATTAAAACTGTAATTTTAAAGCCATTTTTCAATTCATTTAAAAATGGGGAGTATAGAAACTTGAAAAAAAAAAGATAAAAGCTATTTTCCTGATATGGTCTGTGAAAGAATGGCTTTAGTTGATACTTCCACTCTCATATTTTTAAAAATCTATTTCCTTTCCTTGACCTCAATGCCACTATCAGTCCACAAGACAACTCTGCAAAATAAATGATCCAATACTACTGAATAAAGGTAACAGCACCAAGCCAAATGCCAGCTGCAAACTCATTGCCTTGCCGAAGTTTCCACAGATACTCACTTTTTGGTAATTTATGTTAAAGAAGGTAAAAGCAGGCTTTGTATGTATATGTTTGAGTGGGCATTTTGATATAATATCTATGTTGGAATGACCACTTTGACTAATTATGAGCATCTCTTCTATACATATAATATTCCAAAAAAGTCTTGGCAACATTCTAAGTTTTGATAATTTCAGAAGATGAATGTTTAAAATTTACAAAACCATATATATTTTGAAGTTTATTTATATATGATTTTTAAACTTTGTTCAGTATTGTGAATTCTGAATAAAATGTCTGATTTTAATTTTAACTCCGTTCCCATTTGTCATCTTTGGAGACTGTAGGTTTGTGGCATTTTTCCTCTTAGAACTCAGTGTTACCTAACATGTTTTACCAATTTAACTTTGAAAGCAAGAAGAAGGAAGAGATTTATGTTTGGTTCGCTGCTGTATTCCCAGCTCCTACAAGAGTACTTGGCACTGACGTTAAGTGATGAAAAGATACATGAGGTAGCATGACGCCAATTAAAAAAAAAAAAATGTACCTGTACCATACACAAACAGAAGTAATACTGAAAGGTACACATACATATGCATACCCATACCCCTACAAAAGAAACACAGTAAGGAAACACTTTAACAGTGACTTTCTTACATGCCTCAGTAGGCAGCTCAGTGATCTTTAATAATGTATAGGATAGCCACGATGCTACTAAACTTAATGTTGGTATCTGATCAATGCTACATTGTGTATCATTTCAAATCAAAGACTCCAGTACCCTCTGGTATCAACATCCAGAGTATGGATTTCCCCACCAATCCCAGTAGAATGTTAACAGTGTATCTCAACAGGGAAAGAAAAATATTTGGTTGATGTTTTTTCTTCCTTTTAATTAGCTTTCCCTAATTTCTTATAACAATGACATTCTTATCAGAAAAAGCTAACTGATAAAAGTCAGAAGTTGTATTTCTTTAGCTAAAATTCTTTCATCTTCTACCATGCAAATCTTTGACCAAAAAGAAACTTAAAAATACAACTTAATTCAACAAAGTCTTACTTTTCAGCTGTGTTTTTAAGACCTGCTAATTCCTCATCTAGAGCCTGTAGCTCATTCTCCTTAATTCTCAGCTCATCTTGAACACCTTTGAGTTCTTGAAACTTGGTTAAAATAGAAGCTGCCTGGGATCGAGCACCTGATTGAAGCAAATTGAAACAGACCTTAGTCATTAAGTTACCACATATTTAGTAAACAATAAAAAAATTTCTGAGAATTATACTTGAAAAGATTCAACAGCAAATCTTTTATAGTGAGCTTATGAAGATACAGATTTCAATGCATCATTGGAATCTCAGGACATACATACTTGATAAGAAATACTTCTAAGAAGATGTGATGGATTATTCATTCAAATAATCACTGCCCCGGCCTTCTAGGCCCACCCCTCCCAGGGCCACTAATCTCTCCGAGAGTATCAGCTTAGCCACGTGATTGGCTCTGGCCAATGAAATGAAAAATGTGCCTTTTTTGAAAGTAAGCTTAAAAGGCAGCACATAATTCATCATTTGTCTCCTCTCTCCCATGAGAAAAGCATGTTCACAGTAAGGGCTATTTTTCCTTCAGTCTGGGTCCCACAATAAGAATAACACTGAACAGAAATAACTGATCTACAGGTAAAGAAGCATAATTATTGAATGAACTTGTAAACCATTGGGATTTGGGGGCTATTTACCACCACATCATAACCTGGCCTGAACTTTGATGTAGCAGAGGAAGCAGCTAAATTGGTTTCACTTTACAAACAACTGTGAATGTCTGACAATACTAGGTTACATTGGCAAGAATACTCTAGGTTTGATGGGAGAATACAAAAGTCAATTAGCAATGCTATTATGAGCACTTTGTTATTTGTTAATATGATAAAGAGTTGCATATTTGCCATTCCTAAGTAGGAACTTCAAGAACATCCAAATCAATGAAATCTAAAGTTTCTCCTATTTTAGATACTTAATATTTGATCTCTCTTTATCCTCCAATTGCAGATACTAATCCTCTTATTCTTTGTTGGCTATTGTTTTCTTGGCCTAGAAAGAAATTATGTCACTTAGTATCTTAACAGTCATTATTCAGTCTCTTGGTTTGGTTAAAGGCACAAACTGTAAAAACAGACTACTTGAATTCAAATCCTGGGCTTTGCCACTTACCAGCAAGTTATTTCACTGCATACTGGAGATGACAGTAATATACTCCCCATATAGTTGCTATAAGGATGAAAAAGCACTGAGAATAGATCTTCATTAAAGGATAAAAATGTCCTCTATCTGCATTGCCCAGTTACCCATTAACTATTAATGGTCACTGGGTCCTTGAAATGTGACTAGTACAATCGAGGTTATTATTTTTATTTATCTTATTTAAATGTAAACAGCCATGTATGGCTACTGTACTGGACAGCACAGTCTTACAGTGTTGCCTGGTACTAAGTACTATTCAGTCTGTTATTACTCGACCACTCAACATAGATCTGCAAATTCAATGTGACAAACATAAGAAGAATATGATCATTATCTTATTCTCAAGGGTAGATTTAATTTTTTCTTTTACTTTTGAAAGGAGAAGTGGCATACAGAAATTAGAAGTTAGTGTTTCCTGATGAAGTGGGCAAAGTAAAAATGTACTAAATAAAAAAATTTCCCAGTGGCTAGAATATCCTAATAGGGCAAAATGCAAGAAAAACAAAATAAAAACAAAACAGGAACAGACTACATGAGAAGAACAGAAGAAAGTAATACTATTGATTACTAAGCTGTGAGCTCCTTGAGGGCTATGACACTTTATAATTTCTCAGTATTATTAAGTAGCTGTGACACAGTAGGTATTCAAAAGAAAAACCAATCCTTAAATTAGGAATAGAACTCTGGATTAAGTCATTCCAAACCCACACTTTCCTATTTTAAAAACAAAACAACAAAAACCCCCATCCTATTTACCACACAGAATTTTGAGGACAAAATGATATAAAACCTACCTTCAAGATTTGTGGGGAAGATGGAAGCAGAGTAGGAAGACCCTAGGCTCACCTCGGCCCCTGAATCAAATCAAATCACCTGAAATACCCCAGAAATTGACCTGAACTGCAGAAGAAACTCCACAAGTTAAGGCAGAGAAGAGACCACATCAAAGAAGGCAGGAAGTGTAGAGACACAGTTTGGGAGAGAAACAGATTGTGGCCACCGTGGTGGGGTGGGAGCTGCAGTCACAGAGACGCACGAGCACATAGGGGAGGCCATGCAGAGAATACAAATCCCTGTAGCAATTGGCTTCAAAAGAAAGAGGGACCAAATTTTGTGAGTTGTGGCAACCAGTGGGGATTAAAACCTGGAGTTCTAAAGGTCAGCATGCTTGGCTATGGGAAAGCCCCGAGGGTACTGGAGCCCCTCTTTGGAGACACAGTGGGGCAAACAGCCTGCTACAAACAGTATGGTAACTGCTTTCTGAAGAGCATCTGGGGCACATGGTGGGGAAGCTGTGAGCTCATCTGGAAGCTTGTCCCAGAGAGGCAGCATTCACAGAGAGATCCCTTTAGGACAAAGAACTAGCAGGAGCCATTTCCCTCCCTGCTCCTCAGCATAAACACAGGGCCATCTGTGGAAACCAATACAGCACAGACACTTGCTACCTAACATTCTTATACCAAGTTCCATCTCCCATGCTCAGGCAGATGCACCCTTCCCAGTCATGCTTGCCTCAAGTCCCATCACTGTAGGCTCCTACCCCCAAAAGACCAGTCCAACCCTTGCCAACACATATCTCCAGACATAGGAGTTTAAATTTTTTTTTTAATGTTTATTTATTATTGAGAGACAGACACAGAGCTTCAGCAGGGGAGGGGTAGAGAGAGGGAAGACACAATCTGAAGTAGGCTCCAAGCTCTGAGCTGTCAGCACAGAGCCCGACACGGGGCTCGAACTCAGAACTGAGATCATGACCTGAGCCGAAGTCGGTCGCCCAACCAACTGAGCCACCCAGGTGCCCCTCCAAACCTATGATTTTATGCAGCCTCGACTCCACTGGCAATAGGTCTCATTTCACAAGGAGACTAGAGCATACCTAGTTAATAAAATGCTTCACATTCAGGCCAGAGACCAAACACTGCCCATGACAGGCAAAAAGAACTGCTGTAGACCACTGGCCTGAAGGATAAAGAGGCCAGTACACAACAGGAGAACGTACACAGGACACACTGTAGATACTCCCAGAAACTCCAAACCTGGAGAACAGGGGATGCTATACTCCAGGGAACTCTTCTTCATCAGGCCATTACCATTAAGAACAGAAGATGTAACTGACTTTCCTAACACCTGCTTTCCCTCTACCTGGAAACAGGTAGAGACTTAGACAAAATGAGAAGACATAGGAATTTATCCTAAATGAAAGAACATGACAATGCCACAGCCAGAGATCCAAACAAAACACATACAAGTAACATGACTGATAGAAAACTTAAAGTAATAATCATAAAGATATTGCACTTGAGAAAAAAGTGGAAGACATCAGTGAGACCCTTAATACAGAGATAAAAAGAACCAATCAGTGATGAAGAGTGCAATAGATGAGATTACAAACACCCATGATGCAATGGAAGAGAAACAAATTAATTACCTAGAAGACAGAGAGGTGGAAAATAATCAAACTGAACAGAAGTGAGATAAAAGAATTATTCAAAAAGTGAGTATACTAAGGGAACTCAGTGACCCCATCAAATGTAGTATTATTTGAATGGTAGGGATCCCAAAAGAATAAGACAGAGAAAAGGGGGCAGAAATTTTGAAGAAATAATACCTGAAGACTTCACTAATCTGGGGAAGGAAACATGTCTACTTCCAAGAGACACAGAGAACCCCCAACAGAATCCACAAAAGCAGATTCACACAAAGATATATTGTAATTAAAATGTCAACATGTAGTGATAAACAATTTTAAAAAGGAGCAAGACAAAAAATGACAGTAACATACAAGGGAAACCCCATAAGGCTATCAGCAGCTTTCTTAGCAGAAACTTTGCAGGCCAGAAGGGAGTGGCCTAACACACTAAAAGTGCTGAATGGGAAAAATAGGCAGCCAAGATTACTTTATGAAGCAAGGCTATCATTCAGAATAGAAAGAAAAATAGTTTCCCAGAGAAACAAAAATGAAAGGAGTTCATGACCACTAAACCAGACCTGCAGGAAACTGACTGGAAAGGAAAGACCAAAAGTGACCATATGTAAGCGGGAGACACATAAGTTACAAAAATAAGTATTTCTGTAGAAAATCAGTCAAAGAATTCACAAAATACAAAGATGTAAAATGTGACACTAAATACCTAAAAGGTGGGGAGGAGAGCAGTAAAGAATGGGTTCAAACTTAAGCAAATCACATAACATAGACTGCTATATGCAAACGACGTTATATACAAATCTAATGGTATCCAAATAGAAAAGTAGAAATAGACATGCAAAGGATAAAGAACAAGGAATGCAAATATAGCACTAAAGAAAACCAGCACACCATGAAAGAGGAGAAAGCATGAGGGAAAAACTTCAGAAACAAAACGACAATAAGTACCTACGTGTCAATATTTACTTTGAATGTAAATGGACTAAATGCTCCAATCAAAAGACATAGGGGGACAGAATGCAAAAAAGACCCAACTATATGCTGCCTACAAGAGACACATTTCAGGGGCACCTGGGTGGCTCAGTCAGTTAAGCATCTGACTTGGGCTCAGGTCATGATCTCACGGTTCTTGAGTTCAAGCCCCATGTTGGACTCTGTGCTGACAGCATGGGGCCTGGAGCCTGCTTCAGATTCTTGTCTCTCTCTCTCTCTCTCTCTCTCTCTCTCTGCCCCTCCCCCACTCAGCCTCTGTCTCTCTCTCTCAAAAATAAACATTTAAAAAAAAAAAAAAAAGATAGACACATTTCAGACCTAAAGACACCTGAAGGTTGAAAATGAGAGAACGGAGAGACATTTATCATGTAAATGGATGTCAAAAAGAAAGCTTAAGTAGACATATTTATATCAGACAAAATAGATTTTAAAACAAAGACTGTGACGAGAGACAAAGAGGGACACTATATAATAAGAAAAGCAACTATCCAACAAGGAGACATAACAATTTTAAATATTTATGCACCCAACATGAGAATACACAAATATAAAAAATAGTTAATAACAACATAAAGGAATTAATCAATAGTCATACGATAATAGTAGGGGATTTTAACACCCCACTAATGTCAATGGAAAGATCAAAAAATCCACAAGGAAACAGTGGCTTTGAATGACACACTGGATCAGATGGATTTAACAAATATATTTAGAACATTCCATCCTAAATAGCAGAATACACATTCATTCCAGGTTCAAATGGAAAATTCTCCAGAACAGATCACATATTAGGCCACAAAAGAAGTCTCAACAAATTCAAAAAGACTTAAGTCATATCATGCATCTTTTCTGACCACAATGCTATGAAACTAGAAATCAACCACAAGAAAAAGTCTAGAAAGAACAATAAATATATGGAAGATTAAAACATGCTACTAAATTATGAATGGGTCAGCCGAGAAATCAAGGAAGAAATCCTAAAATACATGGAAACAAATGAAAATGAAAACAGTCCAAAACCTTTGGGATGCAGCAAAAGCAGCTCTAAGAGGAAGTTTAGGGCAATACAGGCCAACTTCAAGAAGCAAAAAAAAAAAAAAAAAAATCTCAAACAACTATATCTAAAGGAGCTAAAGAAAGAAAAAACAGAACCCCAAAACAGCAGAAGGGAGAAAATAAATATTAGAGCAAAAATAAATGATATAGAAATTAAAAGAACAAAACAGATAAATGGTTCCTTAAAAAGAT
Organism: Acinonyx jubatus; assembly: GCF_027475565.1. NCBI lineage: Eukaryota > Metazoa > Chordata > Mammalia > Carnivora > Felidae > Acinonyx > Acinonyx jubatus. The sequence goes on from NC_069391.1 coordinate 28,602,697, forward strand.
GAACAAAATTGATAAATCTTCAGTCAGAACCATGAAATAACAGAGAAAAAGGACTCAAATAAAATTACAAATGAAAGATGAGAAATAATAACCAACCTCACAGAAACACAAACAACTGTAAGAGAATATTATGACTATATGCCAACAAATTGGACAATGCAGAAGAAACAGATAAATTCCTAGGAACATATAACTTATCAAAACTGAAACTGGAAGAAATAAAAAATTTGAACAGACTGATTACAAGCAAGAAGACTGAATCAGTAATATAAAAATTCCCAAAGAGCAAAGGTCTAGGACAAAGTGGCTTATTCTACCAAACATTTAAAGACGAGTTAATACCTACATTTCTCAAGCTATTCTGAAAGTAGGAAAGGAAGGAAAACTTCCAAATTCATTTTACAAGGCCAGCATTAACCTGATACAAAAACCAAATAAAGGTACTAGAAAAAAAAAAAAAAAGACATCTACAGGCCACTATCTCTGATGAACGTATATATAAAAATCCCCAACAAAATACTAGCAAATCGAATCCAACAATACATGAAAAAAGTTATTGACCATAATCAAATTAATCAATGTGATCCATCATCAAGAGAAAGGATAAAAATCATATGATCACTTCAACAGATGCAGAAAAAGCATTTGACAAAGTACAACATCCATTCATGATAAAAGCCCTCAACAAAGTAGGTTTAGAGGGAACATACTTCAACATAATAAAGGCCATATATGAAATACCCACAACTGATATAATATCCAATGGGAAAACAGATTTTACTATAAGATCTAGAACAAGATAAGAATGCCTACTCTCACTACTTTTATTCAACATAGCACTGGCAGTCCTAGCTCAGGCAATTAGGCAACAAAAAGAAATAAAAGGTATCCAAATTGGTAAGGAGGTGGTAAAACTTTCACTATTTACAGATAACATGATACTATATATAGAAAACCCTAAAACTCCACCAAAAAACTATTAGAACCGATCAGGGAATTGAGTAAAGACGCAGGATACAAAATCAATGTGCAGAAATATGCTGCACTTTCTATATACTAATAATGAAGCAGCAGAAAGAGAAATGAACAATCCTACCAAAAACAGAAAATACCTAGAAATAAACTTAGCCAAGGGGGTGAAACATCTGTACTCTGAACACTATAACACTGATGAAAGAAACTGAAGATGATACAAAGAAAGATATTCCATGCTCATGGACTGGAAAAAATATTATTAAAATGTCTATACTACCCAAAGTAATCTACACTTTTAATGCAATCCATTTTCCACAGTACTGAAACAAACAATCCTAAAATTTATATGGAACCACAAAAGACCCCAAATAACCAAAGCAATCTTGAAAAAGAAAAGCAAAGCTGGAGGTATCAGCTTCAAGTTAGATTACAAAGCTGTAGGAATGGAAATAGTATGGAACCAGCACAAAAACAGATACCTAGATCAATGGAAAAGAACAGAAAGCCCAGAAATAAACCCACAACTATATGGTCAATTAATCTTTGACAAAGAAGGTAAGAATATCTAATGGGAAAAAGACAGTCTCTTCAGCAAATGGCATTGGGCAAACTGGTCAGCTACATGGAAAAAACAACAACAAAAACAACAAAAAAAACTAGACCACTTTCTTATATCATGCACAAAAATAAACTCAAAATGAACTAAAGACAGAGCTGAGACCTGAAACCATAAAAACCCAGGAAGAGAGGACAGGCAGTGATGTCAATGACACAGGTCATAGCAACATTTTTCTACATACGTCTCCTGAGGCAAAGGAAAGGACTACATGAAAATAAAAAGCTTCTGCACAGTGAACAAAACAATCAGCAAAACTGAAAGAGAATCTACAGAATAGAAGATATTTGTACCTGACATATCTGATGAAGGATTAGTATCCAAAATATAAAGAATTGACAAAACTTGACTCAAAAAACAAAAAAATCCAACTAAAAAGTGGGCAGAAGACATGAAGAGACATTTCTCCAAAGAAATACAAATGGCCAAAAGACACATGAAAAGAGGCTCATCAAAATCACTCATCATCAGGGAAATGCAAATCAAAACTACAATGAGGTATCACCTCACATCTGTCAAAATGGCTAAAATGAAAACACAGGAGACAAGTGTGGTAGAGGATGTGGAGAAATAGGAACTCTCTTGCACTGTTGGTGGGAATGTACACTGGTGCAGTCACTGTGGAAAACAGTACAGAGGTTCCTCAAAAGGTTAAAAATGGAACCACCCTATCATCCATCCATTGCACTACTGGTGCGATTTTGGTGTTTACCAAAAATACACAAAAACACTAACTCAAAGGGATACATGCACCCATACGTTTATTGCAGCTTTATTTACAATATCCAAATTATGTAACCAGCCCTACGTGTCTGTCAACTGATGAATGGATAAAGAAGAGGTGGTGTGTGTGTACATGTACATATGTATATATATACATATATATATATAGACATAATATTCAATCATAAAATAGGAAATCTTGCCATTTTCAAGGACATGAATGGACTGAGAAAGTATAATGCTAAGTGAAATAAGTCAGTCAGAGAAAGAAAAATACCATACAATTTCACTCATATATGCAATTTAAGGAACAAAGGAAAAAAGAGAGAGAAGCCAAGAAACAGACTCGTAAGTATAGAGAACTGATGGCTACCAGATGGAAGGTTGGTAGGGTGATAGGTGAAATAGGTGACAGGGATTATTAAGGAGTGTACTTGTTGGGATGAGCACTGGGTGATGTAGGAAATTGTTGGATCACGAAATTGTACACCTGAAATTAATATAACACACTATGTTAACTACGCTAAAATTAAATTTAATAAAAAAAAACTTATATAATCAATAGAGCATGATCATTTTTCTTTTAATACATTTAGTACTGAGTATTTTTTTGGTATTACTCTTGTCTTCTAGGCTTTCTTTTTGTTGCTGTTTATCTCATACCTTGTGTATCTTGTTAATATTTTACTTTTACCTTTTTGTTCATCATTTAGTTTTAAGCCCAAAAGTAAATAAAGCCAAAAAAACCACAATCAACCTTAAAAGTAAATAAACAGAAAGTCAAATCCATAGATCTTTGCACTTCAATAAAAGATTTTCAAGTCACTAGAAAACGAGTATGCTTAATAACTGTTTTCTACTTCTACTTTTTATAATCGTACCTATCTCATAGATAAGCTATTGAAACGTTAAATGAATTAATGGCATGGTTCCTGGAGTATCATAAGTTATCAATAAACATACAGAGGAAACCATAGTAGTGGTTCAATATTAGCTCTGTAATCCAACTGAGTTAAAATACTAGCTCTAACACTATTTGCCACTGAGTGAATTACTAAACTTTTCTCATTTAATTCCCTAAAAAAAATGGGGAAAAAAACTACTTTATAAAATAGTTGTAAGGAATGAGAAAAAAGAGCAAATATGTATATCAGGGTGCCTGGGTGGCTCAGTCAGTTGAGTGTCTGACTTTGGCTCAAGTCATCATACTGTGGTTTGTGAGTTCGAACCCCACATTGGGCTCTGTGTAGACAGCTCGGAGCCTGGAGCCTGCTTTAGATTCTGTGTCTCCCTCTCTGTTGCTCACCAACTCATGCCCTGTCTCAATCTCTCTCTCTCTCAAAAATGAATAAACGTTAAAAAAAATTTTTTTAGAAAAAAAAAGCAAATTGTAAAGCACCTAGCATAATATGAATTAAATAAATGTTAACTATTTTTATTTTTTTGCAAAAAAACAAACACATAACGTACCTCCACTCAATGTTCCATGAGGATCAAATACATCACCTCCTAGAGTAACAGTTCTGGTCATTATCCTTTTATCAAAGGCCACTTTTTTTGCATTATCCATATTATTACAAACAAATGTTGTTCCAAAGACAAATTCCATTGCTTTCTGAAGTTCTGGTTTGTATTCAACAAGGGAAAGAGCTACATGAACATTGTTAGGGCCAACCTATGGAAAAACAACAGATCTATCACAGTAAATACTACTCCTTTCTTTTCAAATATTATTTTATAAAACAGAAGTGCTATACTAGAAATTTAAGTAATACTTAACTGAACACTATAATTCCTTTTGAACTTTCTAAAATGCTATGGAAAACTCAAGAGTTTTAGAACAAATTTCAAGTTTAAACACTAAAAGTTCTACAGCTACATAAAATATTTAGCTAAGGCACCAGGCATTATGAGAGTGTCTATTAAGCAAGAGCCAGTACCAAGTTTCTAAATTCAAAATGGACTATGGACACATTCTCTTAATTAAAATACAACAGTTGCTTGGGGCGTCTGGGTGGCTCAGTCAGTTAAGCGTCCGATTTTGGCTCAGGTCATGATCTCGTGGCTTGTGAGCTTGAGCCCTGCATCAGGCTCTGTGCTGACAGCTCAGAGCCTGAAGCCTGCTTCCGATTCTGTCTCCCTCTCTCTGCTCCTCCCCTGTTCATGCTGTCTCTCTCCCTCTCTGTCTCTCTCTCTCTCTCTCTCTCTCAATAAATAAATAAATAAATAAATAAATAAATAAATAGTAAAAAAAATTTAAATACAGCTGTTGCTGGATCAACCCAATTTTATAAAATGTTTTATTTCAACTATTAGTAATTTGGCTGGTCCACAGTGAATACTTTTTCATTCAAATTAAACATGCTAGGGCAAACAAACAGACCAACAAAAACACATGCTAGGGCAGCCACCTACCAACTACCAAAGTAAAAACACAACTAACAATTGCAAGAGTCAAAAAAAATTTTTTTTAATTCTTCTTTTTTTTTTTAATCCAACTGCCTCTTCTCAACCTTTGTTTATAATATTTTCTTCTGCTCATCTTTTTAAAATAACTAAGCATTCTTTAAGGAGCTTAGTAGTAGCAAGAGAAATCAAAATGAAGGCAGCTGTTTAACAAATGTTCAGCATTGTTCTCTGACACAGCAGCTACCGTTAAAAAGGTTGAAGAGATCTGAATATAAGTATTTTTGCCATTACCTGAAATCCCAATTTACTACTTACACTCGGACTTGTCCGAAAGCTGAAATAACTTCCAAAACCTTCCACACCCATTGGTAATTTTTTAAAGTAAATGAAGTACTAACTAGAACACCACCTTTTAATTACTCTGCACTCATTTTCCTTCTCCTAATAGTATACGTATCAATACAACTGTATTTTGAAATAATTTTCATTGAAGGCTTCTCAACATCAGCAAGAACACTGAGTATACATTTAGTATCTTAAATACAAATGCATTTCTAGGTTTCCTAACTGCCATTTCAACTGATGCTCAATAAAAAAATGGTATCACTGCTGAACATTAGGATTGGCTTCATGTTATTACCTACAGTCACACAACCATAACCAAATGTATGGTCTTGTACTCCTTTGGGGGGAAGGGGGGTTGTGTGTGTTTTTGTTTTTGTTTTTTAACTAATAGCAATACCACTTTAGGTCCACCTTAGCACCTGACTGGGTATCCCAGTTCCTGCCTTTGTATGTCCAGAGGTTGGAAGGCAATGTAGAGATACTTTAATAGAGAAGCATCTCTGCAAGACTGATGGACACCTTCCAAAACCATTGTCACTGTGGGCACTTTGTGCCTGACAGGAAAAAAAAAAAACACTGAAGAATTCTGGTATTTATAAGCTTTGTATATCTAACAACTCAGAGATCAGAAATTTAATGTTATCATGTGATAGTCATGTGACCTCACTTAAGGTTTAAAGACATTTTAACATTACAACTCTGAAATATCAAAGGGAGTTTGTCTTCCCCCATTTCTATTCTCTTTCTAATTTCACATAAGCCAACTCTTACTTTTTTTTGTAGCTTAACTATTTGAAGTATGGTAACAATACAACTTTATGGTTCCATATATGATTATGTCCCCCAAGTTAATGTCCCCTAACTAAATAAACCAAGTAAGATGTACATAAAACATATAAATAAGACTTACAAGATTCTGTGCGACCCTCAGAGTTTCCGGAGCAATACATCTGGCTGAAATCTTATTCAGTGGAATTATAGTGTATCGACGCTTCAATTCCCCCTTTTCTAGTAGCTTTTTTCCAGTCACCTAAAACATTGTGCATTTGAAATAAAGAAAATATTAATGACAGAAAATATTCAGATGGAAAGAGTACAAGTTTAGGAATCCACAATTAAATATTTAGTGCCTACCATCCTAAACAATCAAAAGTCTAAGACTGATAATAAGCATTCTGGGCTCCTGAATAAGCATGTGACTTCTTTGGGAATACAGTTAATCAAATACGATATAATCAGTAATAAAATAAAAGTCATTAACTGAATTACTGTACTTATAAACCTTAGGAACAGCTTAAAACATAAAGAAAGTACTCCATTGTAGAAACTCATGATTTTTCCAGCTAAAGACCAATTGTAAATTTTCTTTCATTATAATTAATTTACCTCTGTGTCTACTACAACATTGTAGAGCCTTTCCCCAGCCACCAATTCTAAAGCTGTCGTTGCAGAAGTATCTTTCACACTAATCAGAGAAGCTACAAGTCCTTTCACACAATTTCTATTCCAGTTCTTCTCTGGATCCCTAAAATACAACACATGACAAAAAATTAATGTGAAACAATAAAACAGATTAAGTTATATTTTAGTAGTCAAGAGCTCTTTCTGACAACACATTCAATCGAAAGAGAAGCATATACAGTTTTAAGAAAAACAAAAATTTTTAAATGTTCCGGATGACTAGTCAGCTATTGCTTTAAGTCAATCAAAAACTCTTTCAGTATATATTGTTTTCAACGTAGCAAAAATAATGTTGATGTTCTTTTTAACACATTACTTTGAGTATTCCATAAAAAAAAACCCATGTAGCAAAACAAATTGTAAAATGCTAATGTAGATATTTACAGAAACTGTGGACTAAATTTCCCTCATTTTGATCTTAAGAATTCCCCTGCCAACATCTGAAACGTTTCAATAAACATCTAAGAAAAAAATACCAATTAAGGAAAAGCAACTTATAATATTTTTCATACAAAAATCGTAATGTTAACAAAATTTTCGGACTGCCTTCCAGCTTAAATGAAAATATATCTTGGTTAACATTTCAATAAATGTTTAGGGAAAAAAACCCCAATTAAGGAAAAGCAGCTTACAATACTTTCATACAAAAAACTTGATGTAAATGAAATTTTCACTGTCTTCCAAGCTTAAATAAAAATATATCTTGGCTATTGCTACATTAAAATTTTAGGTTTAAATCTCTTACCTGTAGGCAAATTGAATATTGGGAAATCTGGCTAAGAGAGCTTCATATGTTTCTTTCAATCTACTGATATCACGAGATAACTGCCTGCGCTTTTCCAGAAGTCCTTCCTCTTTGTTTTCTGAATAGTAAATTACAAGTAAATTGAAACAAAATTTTAAAAATACAAATATTCTGTTTTAAAGAAACTATCAGTTTTGGAAACCTCTATTTCCAAAGCATTCCTAGAAGCAAAATACAGATTTCTGGCATCAAATAAAAAGCATGCTTAACATGAAGAATCAAGTAGACAATACTACCAACAAATAACAGTAATTTCCACTCTAAGAAACAATATATGAATTGAATAACCACTAATGTGGAAATAAATAACATTTTGGGAATTCTCTAGTGGCACTTCAGTAACTGAAGCAGGAAACTGTCAGTAGTAAATTTTCACAACTTCAAAGAGCTAGAAAGATGATGGAATAGGAGAATCCCGACTTCACCAAGTCCCACAGATGCTACCAGATAACACCTACATAAGTGTAAACAACCCAAAATGGCCCAAACACTGGCACAACAGACTCTCCACAGCTAAATGTAGAGAAGAGGCCACAAGGAAGAGGGTAGGAAGGACAGAGATAGAGTCAGGAGCCAAACAGAACTGCAGGAATGCCAATGGCAGGAAAGGACACCAAGGGCACAAACAGAAGAAATGGACCTTCAGTCACACCAGGCTACAAGCACAAGGAACCCATAAGGGGAAGACAAATCCCCATAACATTTGCCTCTGAAAACCAGAGGGGCATAACTTCACAAGTTCTTATCATTAGCAGGGCTTAACTCCTGGCACTTTAAAAATCAGTAGGGTCAGCTCTAAGAGAGCCAAGAAATTGAGAGGAAACTAACTCCTCACCCTTAAAAAGACAGCACAACAAACAGCCCCGCAGATGTCTAGCATTTAACAGTAGCAGTTCGAAAAACGCCTGGAATATACTGGTGGGAGATTTGTGTATTAATCTCAAAGAATGTGCTGGAGGGGCAGAAATCCTTGAGAGACTTCTCCAGGAACAAAAGAACTGGCAGGCACCATTTCCTTCTTTAGTCCCTCGGCCTAGACACACAGACACTTGCAGGAAACAGCACAGCTCTCTATCTAGCTTTGCTAACAATGTGCCTCAACCCCATGTTATAAAACTGTCCCCTCCCACAACAGACCTGTGCAAACCTTGATAATTCTGCTGCCCCACCCCACTTTCGGCTGTGGACCTACCGCTTCCAATATGCCCTGGGTTGGAATTCATCCAAACCAGTGCTATAAGCCAGGCAGGGTACAAGTAGCCCTGACAGGGGACCTGTACCACTCCAAAATAACAGCTACACTGTGGAGAAGAGAGGATAATTACACATATCAGTCCTACTGCAGCCCTAGCAGTGGGCTACAATCAGATATCTGGTTTGACTGTAGGCCTCACCCACCAAAGAAACTTTCTCAGGGTACAACATAGGGAAAGCAAGAAACACTTCCGTGCTACCGCATCTCTGGCAAACACTTGATCTGACTCAACTCAAGCCCACAATGGCTCCAGACTGGCCCTCTTAACAACACAGGGACCAAATCCTGTCCAAGACAGGCAAACAGAAACATTCCAGATGACTGGACTGAAAGCAAAAACAGCTTAGTCACAATACTAAGGTACATGCATTACACATAGGAGATACAGCTAAAGCATCAGGTTCTAGTGCACAACAGACATTGCATTGCAGGGCACTACAGGAACTCTTCTTCATAAGGTCATTACTTTCAAGAGCAGGAGACATAACTAGTATTCCTAACATGTAGAAATAGACACACAGAGTTAGACAAAATGGACAAGAGAATATATCCCAAAGGAAAGAGAAGGTAAAACCACAGCAAAAGAGCTGAATGAAATGGAGATGAGTAATATGTCTGATAGAGAATTTAAAGAAATGGTAAAGATACTCACTGCACTTAAGAGTGAACAAAGAGAGAAAACATAGAAAAGAACCAATCAGAGATGAAGACCTCAATAAGTGAAATTAAAAATACACTAGATAGCACAAATAGCACACAAGAGGAATCTGACAAATGAATGGATCAGCAACCTAGAGGACAGGGTAACAGAAAACAATCAGGCTGAACAGGTGGTAGAAAAACATAATAAAAAATGAAAACAGATTTGGGGAGCTCTGCAATACCAACAAGTGTAATAACTTTCCCTTTATAAAGATCCTGGAAGAAAAAGAGGGGCTGAAAATTTGAAGAAATAATAGCTGAAAACTTCCCAAATCTAGGTAAGAAGAAAGAAATCCAGATCCAACAGGCACAGAGACCCTCAAACAAAATCAACCCAAGGAAGCCCACAGTGAGACACATGGTAATTAAAATGGCAAAAAACAGTGATATATGGAACATTTTAAAAGCAATTAAGAGAAGATAGTTACAAACAAAGAAAACCTCATAAGGCTATCAGCTGATTTTTCAGCGGAAACTTTGCAAGCCAGAAGGGAGTAGCAGGATACATTCAAATCCTGAAAGAAAAAAAAAACCTGTAGCCAAGATTATTCTAGGCTATCATTCAGAAGAAAGAGACAAAGAGTTTTCTAGATGAACAACAGTTTAAAGAATTCATGACCACTAAACCAGTCCTACGAGAAATGTTAAAGGAGACTCTGAGTGGAAAAGACCATAAGCAGAAATAAGAAAAATAAGAAGTACAGAAGCAGTAAAACGAAGTATACCTATAATGTGGGGGTTGGGGTAAGAGGAGTAAACAACAGGTTCAAACTTAAGCGACTATCAACTTAACACAGACTGCTATGTGACTAAGATGTTATATACAAACCCAATGGTAACCACGAATCAAAAGCCAGTAATAGATATGCAAAGAATAAAGACATGGAAGCCAAGTATATTCCAAAAAAAAAAAAAAAAAAAAAAAAAAAAAAAGCCAGCAAGCCATGAGAGAAGAGCAAGAGAAGAAAGGAACAGAGAACTATAAAAACAAGTAACAAATTGGCAATAAGTATAGACCTATCAATAATTACTTTGAAAGTAAATGGACTGAATTCTCTAGTCAAAATATACAGGGTAATAAAATGGATAAAAAAACAAGAGTGCTGCCTACAGAGACTAATTTCAGACCTAAAGACACATGCAGATTGAGAGTGAAGGGATAGAAAAGCATCTATCATCCAAAAAGTGAACAGAAACAAAGAAGGGTGCTATATAAGCGATCAAACAAGAAGATATATCAGTTATAAATATTTATGCATCCAACATGGAAGCATCCAAATACATAAAGCAGCTAATAGCAAACATAAAGGAAACTAACTGATTGTAATACAATAATGGTAGGGGATGTTAACACCCCACTTACATCAATGGATAGATCATCCAAACAAAAAGTCAACAAGGAAACAGTGGCTCTGAATGACACAGTGGAGCAGATAGATCCAATAGATACTATTCAGAACATTCTATCCTAAAATAGCAGTATATACATTCTTTTCAAATAAGTGCACATGGAATATATTCAGAAGAGATCACAAATTAGGCCACAAAAGAAGTCTCAATTCAAACAGATGAAAGTCCTACCATGCAACTTTTCCAACCACAGCACTTAAGAAACTAGAAATCAACCACAAGAATAAGTCTGAAAAAAAAAAAAAAAAAAAAAAAAGAATAAGTCTGGACAAATATATGAAGGATAAAAACATGCCACTAAATAATGAATGGGTCAACCAAGAAAATGCATAAATGAAAAAATAATGGTCCAAAATCTTTGGAATGCAGCAAAAGCATTTCTAAGAGGGAAGTTTACAGCAATACAGGCCTACCTCAAGAAGCAAAAAACATTTCAAAGGATCTAACCTTATACCTAAAGGAGCTTTGAACAACAAACAAAACCCAATACCAGCAGAAGAAGGGAAATAATAAAGATTACAGCAGAAACAAATGAAATAGAAACTACAAGAACAGTAGAACAGACAAAAGGAACCAGGAGTTAGTTTTCTGAAAAGATCAACAAAATTGACAAACCTTTAGAAAGATTCAGCAAGAAAAACGATTCATGAGTTTGAGCCTGTATCGGGCTCTGTGCTGATAGCTCAGTGCCTGGAGCCTGCTTTGGATTCTGTGTCTGCCTCTCTCTGCCCCTCCCCCACTCATGCTCTGTCTCTCTCTCTCTCTCAAAAATTTTAAAAAATTAAAAAAAAAAAAAAAAGATGGGGCGCCTGGGTGGCTCAGTCAGTTAAGCGTCCCACTTCAGCTCAGGTCATGATCTCACAGCCTGTGAGCCCTGCGTCAGGGTCTATGCTGACAGCTCAGAGCCTGGAGCCTGCTTCGGATTCTGTGTCTCTCTCTCTCTCTCTCTGCCCCTCCCCTGCTCATGCTCTGTCTCTGCCTCAAAAATAAATAAAAACATTTAAAAAAAAATTTTTTTTTAAAGAAAATTTGAACAGGCTGACTACCATCAATGAAATTGAATCAGTAATCAAAAAAACTCCCAACAAACCAAAGTCCAGGACCAGATGGCTTCACAGGCAAATTCTACCTTCTCTTAAACAAAAGTTAATACCTATTCTTCTCAAACTATTCCAAAAATAGAAAAGAAAAACTTGCAAATCTCCTCCTAAGAGGCCGGCATTGCTTTGTTACAAAACGAGATAAAGACACTAAAAAAAACCAAAACCAAAACAAAAACACTACAGGCCAGTATCTCTAATGAATACAGATGCAAATATTCTCAACAAAATTTTAGCAAACTGAACCCAACAATATGTTAAAAAAAATCACTCACATCAAGTGGGATTTATTCCTGAGTTGCAAAGAACATTAAATATTCACAAATCAGTGAACTTAGCACATTACATCAACACGATAAAGGATAAAAACCATATAATCATTTCAGTAGATGCAGAAAAAGCATTTCACAAAGTACAACATCCATTCATGATAAAAGCCTTCATCAAAGTAGGTTTATAGGGTATATACCTCAACATAAAAAGACCTTATATGAACAACCCATAGCTATCATATTAAATGGGGAAAAACAGCTTCTCCTCTAAGATCAGGAACTAGACAAGGATGCCCACTCTCATCACTTTTATGCAACATAGTACTGGAAGTCCTAGTCACAGCAATCAGGCAACAAAAAGAAATAAAGGCATTCAAATTGGTAAGAAAGAAGTAAAAGTTTCACTATTTGCAGATGACATGATACCATATATAAAAAACATTAAACACTCCCTCAAAAATCTTCTAGAACTGATCAAAGAATTCACTAAGGTTGCAGAATACAAAAATCAATACGCAGAAATCCGTTGCATTTCCATATACTAGTAACAAAGTAACAGAGAAATTAAGAAAACAATCCCATTTACAGGTGCACCGAAAGTAATAAAATACCTAGGTATAAATTTAACCAAGGTGGTGAAACACCTGTACTCTTAAAACTATAAAACACTGATTAAAGAAAACTGAAGATGAATGGAAAGATATTCCATGCTCATAGACAAGAATAAAAACAACATTAAAATCTCCATACTACCCAAAAGCAATCTACAGTTTTAATGCAATACCTATTAGAATACCAACAGAACTACAACAAACAATCCTAAAATTTGCATGGAACCACAAAAGACCCTGAATAGTGAAAGCAATCTTGAAAAAGAACAAAACAGGGAATATCATAATCCCAAATTTCAAGACACACTTCAAAGGCACAGTAATCCAAACAGTATGTACAGGCACAAAAACAGACATACAGATCAACAGAAGACAGAGCCCAGAGACCCATGGTTATATGGTCAACTAATCTTCAACAAAGGAGGAAAGCATATGCAATATAAAAGACAGTCTCTTCAAAAAAATGGTGTAGGGAAAACCGGACAGCTATACGAAAAGAACGAAACTGGACACTTTCTTAGACCCTATACAAAAATAAACTCAAAATAGATTAAGGACCTAAATGTGAGACCTGAAACCATAGAAGTTCTGGGAGAGAGCACAGGCAGTAATTTCTCCAACACAGGCAATGGCAACATTTTTCTAGTCTCCCGAGGCATGGAAAACAAGTAAAAATAAACTTGGGAGTACATCAAAATAAAAAGCTTCTGCACAGCACAGGAAACAAATGATAAAACTGAAAGACAACCTATGGAATGGGAGAAGATATCTGCAAATGACATATCCGGTACAGGGTTAGTATCCAAAATATACAAAGAACTTATACAACTCAACACCAAAAAAACAAATAATCCAATTAAAAATGGGCAGAAGACATGAAAAGAGATATCTCTAATGAGGACATACAGATGTTCAATAAACACATGAAAAGATGCTCAACATCACTAATCACCAGGGAAATGCAAATCAAAACCACAATGAGTTATCATCTCATACCTGTGAAAATAGCTAAAATCAAAACCAGAAGAAACAAGTGCTGACAAGGATATGCAGAAAGAGGAACCTTCATGCACTGTTTATGGGCATACAGAGTGGTGCTGTCACTGTGGAAAGGAGTATGGAGGTTCCTCAAAAAATTACAAATAGAATTACCATACAATCCAGTAATTCCACTACTGGGTTTTTACCCAAAGAAAATTAAAACATCAATTTGAAAAAATATAAACATCCTGTGTTTATTGCAGCATTATTTGCAATAGCCAAATCATGGAAGCAGCCCACATGTCTATCAATAGATGAATGGATAAAGATGTGCTATACATACACAATGGAATATTACTCAGCCACAAAGAATGAAATCGTATCATTTGCAATGTGGATGGATCTAGAGATTACAATCCTAAATTAAATAAATCAGTCAGAAAAAGACAATTACGATATGATTTTACTCACATGTAGAATTCAAGAAACAATAAAAAAAGAGACAAACCGAAAAACAGACTCTTAACTATAGTTAACAAACTGATGAGGAGGTGGGTGGGAGGATGGGTGAAATGAAATAAGTGATAGGGATTAAGAGTACACTTATGATGAGCACTGAGTAATGAACAGAACTGTTGAATCACTAGGTTTTGTACCTGACACTAATATAGCACTGCAAAAAAAAAAAAAAAAAAAAAAAAATCAAAGACCTGTTTTATACTTAGTTGACCCTTGAACAACTGGGTTGTTCTGCAGGAGATCAGGGGCACTGACAGACACCTCCTCCCTACACAGTTCCAAATTCATGTTTCACTTTTTTTTTTAAGTAGGCTCTACACTCACTGTGGAGCTTGAACTCACAACTCTGAAACCAAGAGTTGCATGCTCTACCAGTTGAGTCAACCAGATGCCCCTAAATCTGTGTTTAACTTCTGATCCCCAAACTTAACTACTAATAGCCAAATGCTGACAAGAAGCCTTACTGGTAGCATAAACATTACACACACATTGTATATGTATTGTATATTGTATTCTTACAATTAAGTAAGCTAGAGAAAGAAAATGTTAAGAAAATCATAAGGAAAATACACTTACAGTACTCAACTGTATTTATAAAAAAAAAAAAAAAAAAAAGCCTCAAGTAAGTGGGCCCATGCAAGTTCAAACGTGTTGTTCAGGGATCAGTTGTGTTTACGAGTATGTCTCATACTAACACCCATTAATACGGTAAAAAAAACAAACTCCTACTTGCTATTTCCTTTATTTAGTTTTTATCAACAATCACTACCTCCTAATGATTTAATATCATGTGTTTCAATGCAAACCTTCATAATTTAGCTTTTTCATTTCAGCTTCAAGTTTTTCTTTAAGTTTCTTCACAGCTTCTAAAGCTTCTTGATCCTTCCTATAGCCACTATCCATCTTCTTAACTTCAGCTTGTTTAGTCTTTAATTCTTGTTGGGCATGTTTCAACTTCATCTGAGC
The DNA here is from genome assembly GCF_027475565.1 of Acinonyx jubatus. Taxonomy (NCBI): domain Eukaryota; kingdom Metazoa; phylum Chordata; class Mammalia; order Carnivora; family Felidae; genus Acinonyx; species Acinonyx jubatus. Next base: position 28,617,847 of record NC_069391.1, read on the forward strand.
CTGTTATTGAAAATTTAATAGACTATGTGAGGCAGATAGTGCTAGTGATTAAATGGCCACAGATGCAGATTAGTTTAAGAAACGTCAGCTTGGAAAATGTAACTGTTTGGTCACTTGCATTAATATCTTAAAGAAATCAATCATTTCCCAATAGTTTCTGCTCATAAAACTACTCAGAGTATAAAATATATGCTTAACATAAATCATTAAGTTATTTACTCCATATTTTTAACACTTACAAAGGATGACATTAATGAGTCCAAAAATTATATGAAAGAGTAATTGTCATTAGCTGATTAAGTTAAAAACACATCAGAAAGCTACTAATCAGAACACTAACTAGTTCCCTTCCTTTCCACTTAGGTATGCATATTTGTACTTGTATACTATTTGTGAGTGTTGTTCAATTAACAGTGGAGAGACTGTATTGAGCAGTAAGAAAATTATACAGGAAAGTGAACTTAAGCTGACAAGAGAAATTTCAATGCTTGGAGTCCGATATGCGAATGCTAGTTTATATAAATGAGTACCGTTCCTCAAAAGCATGAACTAGTACTTTGAGATCTGGCTGGATGTCTCCTCCCCCTAAAACTGAGTAATGGTGGCTTTTTCCCAACATATAATAAGTTAACAGAAAAACTGAGAGGATTTAAAAGTTTTTCTGTTATTGATTTCTTACAAATTTTTTGTGACCTTCAGCGTTGAGTGGAAAAGTTGCAAACATTTAACAGAAAATGCTGAATATGATTAATACAAACACACACAGGAACATGTATATTTGTAAAGATGAGCCCTCTGTTAAAAAAATAAAGACTGTGTATATATATATATTTTTTTTCTGCAATCAAAACTGTTGCACTCATAGGACTTTAAAAGATGCACAACTATCTAAACCAATTTGAAAGTCTTTACTGACAAGCTTCAAAGGTTATAAAATCAGTATAGGGAAACCAAAGACGAGAAGGGGGTAAGTGGGAGGGAGAGATACTTCCAAGGATGAAAGGTAAGAACCAAGTGTGGTGACCACAGAAATGGAAAGGATGTTTGTTTTCCTGTTAAAGCTTAAGACTTCAACTTTATGTTGTCAATAAAAAAGTAAAAAGAGCACAAAAAAAAAAAAAATTAACCTCAAATATTCCATACAATACTACAAAATAGAATAAAGCATTTATTGCATTTATAATTTCAACTAACCTATAAGGGTATTTAATATTTTATAGCATCTTAAACTATCATTAATATTTAGCAGTTAGCATATTTCAATTTCACTGTATTGAGCGCTACTCAGTAGCAGAGTAACAAATTCCTTGACATTGGCAATGGTTATAAAACGTTGAAAATAATCAGATCACCATAATGTAAAGGAGCTTCTAAAAAAATGCAATTACACAGCGCTGAATGTCTGTATTTACCTGTTTGGCTTCTGTCTGAGCTTTACTTATGTCGTTTTTACAGGCCATCATTTGACCAGCAAGAGTTGCTTCTGCTCCATCTTCATTACTAGACAGTCCAGCGGAAACAGCGTTGAAGTGCTGCTGTGCCGCAGCCAAAGCTTCAGCATCTTTATTACTTGCTTCCTGAAGGGCATTCAGCCCATCTGTTATCTTCTTAACCTCTTTTTCCTTTGCTGCTAAAGTTTTAGAATCCTTCAGGAAGATTTTAATATTGAAGAGTATTATATTTTAGGAAATACATCCATTTTTTCTTATCTACCCATACCCTTATGCCATCAAATTTCATAGCAATTTGAAGTGGGCATGGTTAAAAGGAAAATAATTTAACCATCCCAACTTTAAATACTTAATCCTCATTTTAAAATTCACGCTGTTTTTAGGATAAATGTGTCCTTAGTATTCCAAATACTACTGGAAATACTTTCATTCTGTGTGTTACGGTCTAATCTAGAAATTAGCTAAAACAGCATAAACAAACGATTTGAAGCAACTAAAAATCACTTTCTAAAGCTCTAAAATTGAACTAATAACTATCCTACTCCAAGCTTCAAAGCAGAGATTGTAGGATGAAGAGCATGTACATGAAAACATATTTATAAACTATTAAAGACCATAAAATTTAAATATTAAATACTAGTGGAAACAGCATTATTAATAATTAACCCCTCTTAAGTTATATACACGAACACCATGAACACTAAGATAACAACACTGGAAAAAAAAAATCCAGCTATATTATTTACATGAGAGTGGCCAGAAATTTTGGCTCACAAGTTTAATTCATGATTCATTAAATATTTATTAGAGGTTTACCATGTATCAGTCATTGTTCTAGACATTAAAGACACAGATTCCTCAGGGACCCTATATTCTAGAGAAGCATAGTAAAAAAATAAAGCAATGTAAAGGGATAGAAACTGATGGGAACTATTTTAAGAACAATGAAGGAAGGCCTTTTTGTGATGACATTTTGAGCAGAAACCTAAATGAAATAAAAGGAGTGATCGATCATGCTAACACTACGGGGACCCACACTAGGCAAGCTCTGCGAAATATGCTTGGGTGTTTGGGGAACTATTTGGTGTTGGACCACCGTGAGCAAGTGGAAAGGAGCTAGGGTCTCACAGGCCAAGGTGAAGACTAAATTTAATTATACATGTGACTTTGAAACCATTAATGAATTTTAAGAACAAGAGTGATGTGATCCAGTTTATATTTTAGCTTTTGTAAAGAACAGATTGTAGAATGGCAAGAGTAAAAAGCAAGGCAACTAACAGGGACATCATTACAGCATCCCTCCTAAGACATGATGGCCTGCAGTAAAGCAGCGATAGACATGAAAAGTGGCTATATTCAGGAAGTACTTTTAAAGTCAAGAGAATTTGCTGATGGATTAGATACAGAGTTTGAGAAAAAGGGGGGAATGCAAGAAGACTCTAGGATTTCTGGACTGAACAATTAAGTTAATAGTGGCGCCATTTTCTGACATAGGGAAAAATTCAATAACTCAAGGAGGTTTGGGTAGGTAGAGTTTTATTTTGGATATGTAAAGTTTTAGACTTTTTGTTAGTCATCTGTGTAAAAATATCAATTAAATAACTGGACAAATGAGTTTTAGACATTTTGTTAGTCATCTATGTAACAATGTCAATTAAATAGCTGGACAAAAAAATCTAGAATTCAGGGAAGGAGTCAAGGCTAATTATAGATCTGAAAGGCATCAACATATAAATATTATAGGGCTACAGGCCTGGATGGGATTAGCTAAGAAAGGAGTGTATATAAAAGAAGTCTGCACTAGCCCAGGGGCATGCCAACATCTGTTATTCTGATTTCTATTTCTAGACTGGCTTCAATATTCCTATATTCAACTACCTAATCAACAGATCTACTTAGACGTCTAACAGGCACCTCAAGCCTATTATGTTCACACTGTACTTCCTCCTATTCTCTACTAAGCTAATGATATTTCCAATTGTCAAGGACAGAAATCTGTAGTATCCTTCAGTCCTTTTAACAACCAACTCAACAACCAATCTGCCAGGTCTCACTCGTTGGACCTACCTTTACAATACTCATAAAATCCCAAAACTTCTCTCAATACACCCACTTATACTGCATTTATCCAAGGGCTATCCTCTAGACTGGTACCTACTACCTGGATTTCCTCCCTGCTTCTTCCCTTTAGGTTATTCTCTAAACATCAAGAAAAGTACTATTAAAATATAAAAAATGTTGTTCCTCTGCTCAGCCAACTCCAGTGGCTTCCCATGTCACTCAGAATAAAGGTCAAAGTCCTTCACGTGTCTTATAAAATCACATGTGATCCTACACCTTTTACCTTTCTGCATTCCTACTACTTAGTGCTGAAGAGCCACACTGATCAATCTCCTTATATTTCCAATATCTTTGGCACCTGGGGCAATTGCTCTTCTGGCTTGTACATCTTCTCCCACAACCAATTTATTTACATGGTTCTCTGACTTCCTTCAGGTCTTATTAATGAAATAGCACCTTCTCAATGAGACCGTCAGTGGTTACCCAATTTAAAAACCCACACCTTACCCACCTCCCTTATATTCCTAAAACTCTACCCTGCTTTTTCTCCAAATCTGTTATCACTATATAACACACTGTAGATTTCATTTATTTTATCATCATTCTCCTCATTGGAATGAATACCCAAAAGGCATTTTGTCCACTGCTATATCCTCAGCCCAAACAACTATACTGTCCGTAGCATACACTCAATAAATATTAATAAAATGGATAAGTGTAACCGAGAGAAATTAAATCAAGCTTCTTATTTACTTACCTCAACCATATTTTTTTCCAGCTCTTTGCGTTTGTTCTCTTCACTTGCCAGATTTTTCTTCTTGAGATCAAAGGCACTTTGAGATTTAGTATTAACTCGCTGAGCTTCTGCAAGAGCATCTTCTAAAGATCGGAGTATACCTCCAATTTCCTATAATCAAATGCAGCCAATCCAATCAGCATACTTGTAATTTGTTCATGTCATCATGTTCTTGTATAACTTCTGTAAGATTTACTTTTTATAAGCTATGTTATTATCACATGTTAAGATGATCAATACAGAAGACAATGCCAGTGGACCTCACTTATTACAATTTTTTTTCCACAGTATATTATCTGTTCTTACATATTATGTCTGACCTTATCTTTTCTTCTTTCCAACTCTTCTATTTCATGGCTAAGTGCTTTTATTTTTTTATCATTCTCAGACAATTTTTCTTGAAGCTTTACAACTTTATCTTGCATTTCTTTTAACTCCTCAGCTGAGCGTTCTTTTGTATCTTCAGCCAGCAAAAACTGATAAGCAATATATAAACGACTCAAATGTTCTATTTCCCTCATTACTTTTTGGTACTCCAAGTAGGAAGATCTTTCCTGGAAGAGAAATCACCAATAAAGTATAACTCAAACTTCAAAATTTTCAACAAACTTAGAAAGACTCAAACTACACCAACATGTATAAAATTTCCCATCACATAATAGACTTTGTCTTAGATTAGTGATCATGGATTATAGAAATTTTAACATTAGATCTCTAGCTTTTCAGATACCATTATACCATCTCCAGTGAATCCTGTGTGGTTGTTTCTTTTAATATATAATCAGGCAGTTGGGATTAACAAAGAAATGTGGACACAAGGTTCACAGACTGGGGGGTAGTAAGTAGTCTACAAACCACACAACCACCAATGATACATTATTACATGTATTTTGAAATAGTATTTACCAAGATGCCTACCCAACATTCAATCATGTAACTATTTACAAACATTTGCTCACACATTATTAAACTTGATTCTGATAAGGACCCCCTAGGGTGGACAGAGTAATTAAAATCCCTAACCACACCTGTTCAGATTTGCCAATAACATCCACATTACTTTATGGATTCAGAATACAACTCTGAGAAGTATCAAATTTTAATGAGCATTTAATGAAATCCTAAATGTGAAAGTTTAAAACCAATGTGCTATAAATGCATTTTTTCACTGAAATATTATGTCACAAGCTACAAAGATGATAGAAATGACCTGGACATTTGTTTTAGTACCTTTCACTTATCAATGGTCTTGACAGCAATAATTGCAGTGGTAGCCCCTATTATCCTAGAAATTATTCACTCTACCAACAGGATTACTAGGAGTGTCATGTCCTCAAGAAATGTTCTGCTCAATTCTACCTCTCCATCTGGGAGATCATTTTCTGAGATTATGAAGAGCAATCTCCAAAATCACTATGATTAATAGGTATGAATGAAGTACATGTCCTCTATAAGCAGAAGTCTGATTAACAAGTACCAACTCTAACTCCTTATCTTATCCCATAGAAAAATTCCTGAGAAGTGGTGTACATTTCATCTCTATGTGTATGATCTTGAATACAATGAAAAATTGTCACCAATTTTGAGAGACATTCTAGATGGCTGTCCTCACATACACAGTGTATACCTCTTTTAATTTTTGAATGGTTGGAGTAATCTCTTCTTCAAGTATCTGGAAAATAAAGGAAAAATCAAAATTTTCAGTATGTAAAGTACCATTAAAAAATCTGAAAGGAAAAGTAGCATGGAAGTTTAAGGAAAACTGGGGGAGGGGAAATTTCCTCTTTACAGTAGGGAAACTCTAAATGCAAAATTACTCTCTTTACAAACATTTTATATAAATTTAATTACCGTCTTAATTTCTTTCAGCTTAGCCTCTTTTTTTTCTATAGTTTTCTGGGCAGCTATTTTTTTGTATTCATACATCCTGGTTCCAGCTGCTTCTTCTATCATGGATAAAATCTGGAAGACAATTATATTAATGTTTCAAGAATACAAGATAAATCTCATTGGAGTTTACATTAAGTATATCATTTAAGGTCTTAACCTCACTAAGCATGCTTACCAAAATAAAGGCCCAAATGGACCAGAGACATTAAGTACATAAAAATGCACGTACAGCCCACAGCCCTAACGTTCAAGAAACATTTCTGGCCTCTACTCCAATTCTAAAATTGAACTTCATGCAACACTAAGGCAGAGTAAATCTCTTTTAAAATTGAAGCCAGGGGCATCCGGCTGGTTCAGCAAGTAGAGCGTGCAACTCTTGATTTTGGGGTTGTTGAGTTTGAGCCCCATGTTGGGTATTTAGATTACTTAAAAATAAAAATTTTTAAATAAAAAAATAAAATTGAAGCCAATAATTCCTCTTCTTTTCCTTCAAACATAAGTTTAAAAAAAATAAAGGCTACCAACATTCAGTTTTCATTTTAGAAGCTTCTACTTAAAATTGTTCCAAGAGACTTCAGCCATTTTGTGCCAACAGGATGAAGCATGACATAACATGTGCATCCCAACTGTGGCATGTGCTTTAAGAACTTGGGCAAATAACTTAATCTTCTCTGTGCTGCGGTTTCTTCATCCATAGCGTATGGATAATATCTCACAACACTGTTGAGAATTACACAAAATAATTCATGTAAAAAGCACTCTAAAAAAGGCAAGTACTTATCAATTATAATTTCCTAAGTAAAACAATTTTACCAGCACTCCTTTTTCAGAAGCTTCTACACACCATCAATCCTTATCTCAAAAGGATTATTTCTCTCAAAACTATTCTCATTTCTATGTATTTGGCAGGTTTCAAATTAGAAGTTTCCCTTAAGACGTTATCTAAAGAAAATATGCATGACCTACGTTCAAATCAGACTGCTATTACCAATTATCAGTTTTCCCCTTAGTTCTCAATAAAAAATAGTAACTAAAGAGCCTTTGTTCTTGTTGAAAACATTCATTCCTTTACACCAACTCTTTTCAAGGGGGCTCCAAGAAAAAAAACTTTAAGTCTTAATACCCTAAGCAATCCACTGAATGCAATGAATTAATTTCACTCAAATCTTTTTCTGTAGGGTTTAAGTCTGATATGGAACACTGGTTGAGAAAGGCTGCTTGATACAGTCAAAATTTCTTTTAATACTGGGCAATACAACTCTTAGAAGAAAACACAGAAGTTAAGCTCCTTGACACTGGTCATAGTGAAAAATTTTTTGGATTTGACACCAAAAGCAAAGGCAATGAAAGCAAAAATTAACAAGTGGGACTCTATCTGACTGAACTACCTTCTGACTGAAAACCTTCTGCATAGCAAAGGAAACCATAAACAAAATGAAAAGGCAACCTAGGGAAGAGGAAAAAGTAGTTGTAAATCATGAATCTGCTAAGGGGTTAATATCAAAATACATAAAGAACTTGCATATACAACACAATAGGAAAAAAACAATCTAATTAAAACCTGGGCAGAGGATGTGAACATTTTTTTCACAAAAGATAGAGAGATGAAAGGCATATGAAAGGTATTCAACATCATTACATCAGGGAAATGCAAATTAAAACCATGAGATAACTACCTCTGTTAGAATAGCTATTATCACAAAGACAAGAAATAACAAGTGCAGGTGATAATGTGGAGAAAAGAGAAACCTTTTCTATACTGTTGATAAGAATGTAAATTGGTGCAGCCATTATGGAAAACTATGAAGATTCCTTAAAAGATTAAAAATAGAACTACCATATGATATAGCAATTATATTTCTGGGTATTTAGCCAAAGAAAACAAAGACACTAACTTGAAAAGATACCTGCATCCCCATGTTCACTGCAGCATTATAATACCAAGACATGGAAACAACCTAAGTGTTGGTGATGAACAGATAAAGAAAATGTGGTATATATACACAATGGACTATTATTCAGCTATTTAAAACTAATGCAATCTTAAATTTTTTAATGTTTATTTTATTTTTGAGACAGGGAGAGACAGAGCATGAACAGGGGAGGGTCAGAGAGAGGGAGACACAGAATCTGAAACAGGCTCCAGGCTCTAAGCTGTCAGCACAGAGCCCGACGCGGGGCTCGAACTCACAGACCGTGAGATCATGACCTGAGCCGAAGTCGGACGCTTAACCAACTGAGCCACCCAGGCGCCCCTAAAACAAATGCAATCTTGCCATTTGTGACAACGTGGATGGAACTGGAGGGTTTTATGCTAAGTGAAATAAGTCAGGCAGAGATAGAGAAATACTGTATAATCTTATTTGTATGTAGAATCTAAAAAGAAAAAAAATGAGATCCTGAAGAACATATTAGGGGTTGCCAGAAATAAGGGTTAAAGGGTGGACAAAATGGGTACAGGTGATCAAAGGTACAACCTTCCAGTTACAAACATTCTGGGGATATAATGTATAGGATGGTGACTACAGTTAATAAAACTGTAAAAATACAGTTAATAATACTATATTTGAAAGTTGCTAAGAGCTAAGAAGGTAAACCCTAAAAGTTATAAGAAAAAGAAAATTGAAACTATGTGGTAATGGATGTTAACTAGACTTATAAGGATCATTTTGCAATGTCTACATATATTAATCACTATATTGCACACCTGAAACTAATAGGTCACTTATACCTTCATTAAAAAAAAAAATGTTAAAAAAAATCTGCTCGACAATGTTCTGCCCATGCCTTTTCTTATACATTCTCATTTAATCCTCAGAAAATACCTGAGGTAAGGACTCTTGACTCTAATTTACGGATGAGGAAACTAAAGCTCAGAAAGGTAATGTCATATAGCTTTAAAAAGGTAGGGTGCCAGAGTGCCAAATAATAAAAAAAACCAAAAAACTTTCTTTACTAATTATTCTTAATAATGTTCCTAAGAATTTTAAGAATAGAAGAAATTATGTTTAAAAATTGACTTAGAAGATTAAAACAGTATCTACAATTATTACTTTTATTGTCTACAAATAGTATCTTTACCTCTGGAGGTTTCATGTTCAATACTTTTGTAATTCGGCCCTGAAAAATAAAATGGCAGTTACTGTAATGATAACAAATTAGAGTCAACTAAAGGCATACACATTTACCTGCACTGAAGTTGTTATATCCTAATATACCAACCTTTTGGGAATTCTTTCTCTTACCTACATGAAAAGATGTTTCTTCTAGAATTCTGCTATTCACACTTTCACTTACCAGTAATATAGTTTTTAAATAACACAAAGTCAACTCAGATCATATATCTGAAATATTGATGATACAGAAGTCTCCAATAAGTATATAAATACATAAGTATATACAATTTAGCATAATTGTTGGACATCTTTTGATTTTTTTTTTTTTACTTGCTGCACTCCAAGATAATTTCTAGAAACAGAAATTCTGGGCCTCAAATAGAATAGTTACATGTTTTATTTCAATGCCAGATTATCAGTACCAAAAAAAACCAAAACAAAATTCCACTACCCAATTCTCAGACCATCATATTACTTATGATTTCGATTCATTTAAAGTAAATTTTCAGCCTTGAGGCTGTGATATACTGAAAATAATGTTATTTTGGTCCCATCAGGATCCTGCCATTGACCTTCCTGTAACTTTCTAAGAGGACAGCTGGATGAGGCAAGAAAGGACAAGATAATATTAGCACTTAATTTTTATTTGAATAAGTCTCCATGTAAGAAAATTTTTTTTTAATTTTTTTTTTTTAGTGTTTAATTTTGAGACAGAGACCGAGCATGAGCGGGGGAGGGGCAAAAAGAGAAGGAGACACAGAATCTGAAGCAGGCTCCAGGCTCTGAGCTGTCAGCACAGAGCCCGATGTGGAGCATGAACTCATGAACCCGTGAGATCAGGACTTGAGCGAAGTCCAACACTTAACTGACTGAGCCACCCAGGTGCCCCTAAGTAAAAACATTTCTTAAAATTTAATATATATTTGAAATAACAAAATGCTTGAGTCCGACACTCAAAGGAATTCCTTTAAAAGGAATATATTATGACAATATCTTTTTTAAAAATTTTATAGTGTATTCTTGTAAGTCAAGGAAAATTATTTCTAGACATTCTTCAAACTTCAAATGTGTATGTTAGAACACATCAGTACATATTAACTAATCAACCTCTTAACAGGTGCCCAAACACCAGTGTAATGGTATATAAAAAACAAAAAACCCAAAAAGAAGCAATTCCTGTATTATAGTATCATAAAAAATAAACAATATCAAAGCGTATATAAAGGCCACAAACAAAATACCTGCATGATGAGAAAGTGAGGGTTGTTAACATTAAGGCCAACAGAACAGAAGAGATCTTGTACTCTGGTATTGTTTGCATTTACTCCATTGATTAAATATTTATTTCTACCACCAATAACCACCTAAAAGGGAAATATTTTAAAAGATATAAATGAATATATAAAACTTGAAGATGATACATTTCCAAATATATTTCACTTGTCTGTTCTGTCCTACTAATGATAAATAAAACCAATCCTGAATAAATAATGGAGGAAGTGTGACATGGTCAAAAATACAGAGTCAGGTCAATTGGTTTCTAATCCAAGGACATTCCACACACAAGCCTCCTAATCTCTCATGCGTTGGACTAAATCTCTAACGTCACTTTTGACTTTATGTTTCCTAGTATGTATAAAACATATTCTATACCTAATCATTCTTTAGAACTTTCCCACCCTCAGAGGTTAACCCCTCCTTCCTCCACTTTTTAATTTCCAAAAAACAGAAGTCATATACTAAAAACTAAAGACAAGGAGTTTGATAGCAGTGTGATAGTTTGATCCTTGACAAGATTCTAAAATGGGTCAATAAAGACATGACTTGTGAATACTTGAAAGAAAAAGAGTAATTATGGAGCTTCAACGAACAACTTATACCAGACATCAGCGTGTTCACACTCTGCTATAGCACTTACATTGTCACTTATTGGGCATAATCATCTCACCCATCCTATTTTGAGGTCCTTCTTCTATCTGTATTTCCCAGGGCCTTCAAGATTGCCCAGCACATACCAAACACTTAATAAAATACTGAATGAGTGTTAATTCAGTTCTTTTCTTGACAGAAGCATTAAGCTGATAGATCACATACTACTATATTTGGAACAATAAACCTAGTATACACATAAGTATTTTAACAAAGTCTTTCTAACAAAAATTTGGTGAAAATATAGGCATATGGATTATATGAGGACAGGAATTTTAGGTAGATTAGTAGGAGACTTATTAAAAATTCCTAAAAGGTGAGTATTTGATGGATGCTTAATGACAAAGAACAGGATTTTGTCTCAAACTAGTCAATGTCTTACTTTTTTTTTTTTTAACTAGAGGTTTTTATTAAAATAGAAAAGGGAATCAATAAATTACATAATGCTAAGATGGAGAGTCAAAAGGACTTAACAGAATTTTTAAACATAAAACTGACAAAGTAAAAAACTGTAGGACTATAGTAAGAAAAAGGGACAATGTATGGTCCCTGCTTTGGTTTCAAAAACCTGCTTACATACAGAAATGGCAGTAACACAGCTAATAACACACATTTAAAAAATCAGAGTTTAAGTGAAGTGGATATGAACTCATAACATATTATGAACTCTCCAAAGACATACTGGGGAAAATAGAAGAGTACGTAAAATGAAAGAAGTGACAATTCTGCTTAATCCTGTCCTAAGGAGACCAATTCTGGGACATGCAATTTGATGGACCATGCATTAAAAATAATTTAAAAAAGGCATAAAGAACCTAGAGCAAATTTGTATTCAGTGTGATCAGACAAGTTAAGGAAATAGAAACAATTATCAATTGAAATACCTAGAGAGATTTAGCTTAAATATTAAATATTTAAACACCTAAATATTAAAACATGGAATACATTAGATTTGCTTTTTGATGCTCTCAAAGAATCGGATTTAATGTGTAAAATTTGATGACAGTACTTCAGCTCATTTTATAGGAATAACTTTCTAATTAGACTCATCCAGTAACAATAGGTTACCTCAGAAGATGGCAAGATCCCAACTATTAGAGGTACTCCAGTACAGAGAAAATTCAAGTATAGTTCAAGATTTAAAGCATAGTTATTAGTGCTTATCCTGATTGATGGCTTTTTAGATCCCTTTCAATCCTCTTGGTAAATGATGGAATTTGCACGATCAAATTTTTAACATAAGGAAGATATTCTTAAGAAACCTAGTCAGTTTTTGATCAATTTTGCTCATAAACTTTCTCTCTCCAGCAGTCTCATTGCCAAAAAACGTGTCAGACAAAAGTTCTTAGATATCCAAATATTTAGTAGTCACTCACCTGCCTCGTTACTGTAATTTCATCATGAACCTCAAATCCTAAAGGACTTTGCTTTTTGTCAGAATTATCAAATGTGATTGACACGGAGGCTTTGGTAATACCAGCCTGCCCATTTTTGTAAACTAAATCTTGTAAATTAGAAGCCCGAACCTAAAACAAAAGAAAAGTTTGTCAATTACAAAACCCCATATTGCATAAAATGGCACTAAAAATGGGTTTCTTACTGTTGGAAAACCACCCATGCAGTATCCACTAAGTAGCCAGCCAGGCAAGGAAAGCAAGGAAAATGGGAAACCACATAAAATAAGTGCCTTTCCCCACAAAACTGTTCCAACCCTGCACTGGATTGTTTTCTATTCGTTTCGTAGCTGAAGTTCATTTGTTTTCTATTCGTTTCGTAGCTGAAGTTCATTTGAAAGATTTAGGAAGACGGCATCTAAGAATTTCGCTATTCATCCAATCCCATTAGATCCTGAAAAGGCATTATAACGCAGAGTGAGTGGGTAGGAATACGGCTTCTGGGATAAGACTCCCAAATGCCTGAGTTTGAGGGCTGCTCCAAACATCTTAAGGGGATAAACCTTAGGCAACACTAAATTTCTATTTTCTCATCTATAAATAGAGTAGAAAAAAAAGTAGAGTAATAACATCTACCTCTAAAGGACTGCAGTGAAGTATATGCACTGTATTTAAAATCCATATAAAAACATATTGAATACTTCTGTATGGTTATTTCAGAATTTGGTAAAGTACTAAAGTACTCGTAAGTTGTTTGACATTATAAGACAAGTTATTTGATTCTTACAAAAAACTTTACTGACCCCCCTCCTATAGTGAATGCAGTCAAGGCTTTTAAAAGTGCCCTAGATTATGACAACTATACTTCATTGAAAAAACAAACAAAAAAAAGTGTCCTGGATTATAGAAAACTCAAGCTTTATTCTAATTTTAAACAAAGAATGGTAGGTTAAGTTCAGTAAAAACCCAATAGAAATGAAAAAAAAAAGATAACTCACATAAACTTAAAAATGCAAATGAAGAGAAAACTGGCAATAGTGTCCAAGTTCAATGAGGATTCTCTTGAGGTTCCCCAAACTTATAATTCACATATATCAGAAAGTTTACCTGAGACAGGTTGGAGATGCCCAGCAAAAAGCAGATGGAGTCCAATATGTTGGATTTCCCACTACCATTTAAACCGGTGATAGCATTGAAGAGGGGGTCAAAACCATTGACTTCAGTCCTCTGAGCATAGGACTTAAATCCCTCAAGAATGATTGACTTAACATGCATCTTCACTACTGACTTGGACAGGTAAACCGCTAGGAATCAAACAGGCCACAAAGCAGTTCTGTACAAAACAGAAATACAATAAGTGGAACAGAAATCTGGAATCATGACGTATGTAGAAAGACTAAAACATAAAAACGACTTAATGGCTTAATAGAAATAAAAGAGCCACTTGCTGAGCTACTTCCTCTGAAGTAAGGACACTTTTTCCAACTTAATTAGAAGTTAATTAAACCATTAATTCAACCTGGAAGTCAACGACTTAATTTTCCAGCCTTCCCTTCCATCTTTATCATACTCTTAACAGAAACTACCGATTATTTCATATCCCACTCCCTCTGCCCCCAATGTCCTTCTCCCCGATACAGACATGACTCACTCTCCTTTACTACACTCACGACTTTGCTTAAATGTCACCATACTGAGGTCCTGACTTCTCTATATAAAAACGCACCTGTCCCCATCCCCTCTTTTTCCTTCACTGTACTTAAAGATGACGCTAAACTGGGGTGCCTGGGTAGCTCAGTCGGTGAAGCCTCTTGATCTCAGGTTCGTGGGCTCCAGCCCCCCATGGGGCTCTGTGCTGACAGCTCAGAGCCTGGAGCCTGCTTGGATTCTGTCTCCCTCTCGCTCTGCCCCTCCCCAACTCGCACTCTGTTTCTCTCAAAAATAAACATTTAAGAAATTAAAAAGATGACGCTAAACAGTATTTTTGTATTTGTCTACCCAAACTATCATAATGAAAGTTTCTGTAAAATCTTCGCCTGTTCCACCGCTGTATGCCCTAATAGTGCCTGACTCGAGGGCGCGGGGAGTCCGTCAACATTTACTTAAATAGATGAATCCCATATATTCTCAAGATTCTGTTTTCACTCAGCCTGTTCCCTCGCCCCACCAGGCCCTCCTATCAACAATTGTTTGTACCACTCCAAGGCTGGAGAGAAAGTAGACATTCTTCCAGGAACCCTTTAGGACTGAGGTCCAGTCTTGCTAATCCCTCCTTCCACGCACACACACACACACACACACACAAAACCCTATCTTCCTCTCCAGCCAGGAATGCCTGACTAGGCCCAACCGGCCCCGCTCACCCACCTGCCTCACCACTGCGCCAGGCCCTCCGGGCTTGAGGCTCCCCAGAAGCTACTCCTGGTCACAAGAACAGAGACTGGGTTCACCCTTGCCTGGCCTTGGGCGCTACTAAGCGAATTGCAACATAGTGGCTAAGACACTCGCTCCGCGATGTACACCCAGGCCGGAAATATTTATGCCTTTGAATTTCGGCGCGAGCAAAGGACCCCACCTCCACTGCCGATTTCATTGCCAGGTGCCTACGAGATGCCTAACTTAGAGGTTCTAATTTTCCCTCCCATCGAACAATCAAAGTGACAGAGGGCTAGGAAAGAGCGTCACGACAATGGTAACTCCAGGGATGCAAGAGCTGGGACCTGAAGACTAAAGGAGAAAGCGGCATTTGCTGAGCTCGGCGTCCGGCACCCCACGGGCAGCCCCATACTGCAGCCAAGGGCCTCACGTTTCGCCAACCCCACCCACTTCAGGTCCCATCTGGCCTTGGGCTGTCCCGGTGGCCCCGCCCCGTCCAGAGTCTCGCGGGTATTGCGGTGGGGAGGGGGGAGAAACTAGCTGGTGCGGACGGCAGTTTTCTCAGAGTCCTGAAGGCAGGGAGGCGGGAAGGCTTCTAAGTAGTGTTACCAGTGTATTTCAGAAGACTCAGAATTTATCCGATTTGGCTCAGATTTGTCCAAAATAGAAGCTGTGCTTTGTCGGTGCTGGAAGGCGCGGAACTTCGGGGCACTGTTGGGGGCGGGGTTGGCGTACTGGCTCCGCCCCTCGCAGCTCCGGTCTCTGGCGGGCTTTTTCATCTCAAATTTCGCGTCGGGGCGGGACGTTAGTAATCGCTGTCGAGAGCTGTGCTGATCCCATAGGAAATTGTGTGGGGCTGGCAGGTGGTGGGCAAATAGGTGTTTCCTTCCCTGCGCTTCCGTTAAAGCAGTGGCAGAACTAACATTTCACAGAATTTCTTTGGGAACCGGATTGTTAATATTTATGCCAGGCTGGGTTCCAGGGGCTTTCAAATCCTGTCGCAACTCTGTGAAACCCGTGACATTGTTTTCATTTCACAGGTGAGCGAACACAGGTCAAGCAACTTACTCCAAGTAATAAGTGGAGAAGCTGGGATTTGCTCCCAAGCAGTGTAGCTTCATATCGCGTATTGTTAAATGGTTATATACTATTCCTCTTCGTGTTCAGAATCCAGTACCATTAATAGGATTCTGTGTTTATCAGTGTGTGCTGTTATCAACAAACAAAACTGACCAGTTTACTCACAGTTGAGCATTCTGATACTACTAAGGAGGGACAGCGGCAGATTGCACTGTCGTGCTGTCCCTATGTGAGGTATAAAAAGATGGTGTAGCTGGTATGCTATTTTAAGCCATATGTTTAAAATTTCTTCACCCAGGAATGGCTTTGCAGCATTGGACACCAGTAGAACTATCAAGAACCGCCAATAATGGGCCTATGTTTTGAAATTCATTCTCTTCCTAAGAGGATAAAATAAGTGTTTTTTTTTTGGGGGGGGGGGTTAGTTTTGTTTACTTAAGAACTATGTATTGTCATATCCCACCCCCGTCTGTAATGTCAGTGGTTACTGGCCTAACATCTTTTTAGTTAAGCATTTATCTCTCTGCCTTGGTTTCTGCATTCCCTACATTCTACAGCTCACATATGTTGGTTCTATTCAATTTTTTTTTAAGTTTTTA
Organism: Acinonyx jubatus; assembly: GCF_027475565.1. Lineage (NCBI taxonomy): Eukaryota > Metazoa > Chordata > Mammalia > Carnivora > Felidae > Acinonyx > Acinonyx jubatus. The sequence goes on from NC_069391.1 coordinate 28,634,539, forward strand.
ATTCCAGTATAGTTAACATATAGAGTGTTATATTAGTTTCAGGTATTCAATATAGTGATTCATCACATCTATACATCATTCGGTGCTCATTACAAGTGCACTCCTTAATCCCGATCACCTATCTCACCCATTGCCCCCACCCACTTCCCTTCTGGTAACCATCAGTTTGTTCTCTAGTTGAGAGTCTGTTTCTTGGTTTGTCTCTTTCTCTCTCTTTGCTCGTTTGTTTCTTAAATTCCACATGAGTGTAATCATACGGTATGTCTCTCTCTGACTTCGCTTAGCATTCTACCTTCTGGCTCCATCCTGGTTACAAATGGTGTATTCAATTTTAATATACATTTATTTTCAACTATGTCTCCATCACTTTGTGAGTAAAGAATTTTAATTTGCCAACAAACCCTAAAATGGGTTTTACCAAGTTGTGAAATAAACATTTCTTTGGGGTGAAAATGGACACAATTAGCCTTTGCACTTATTTAATAGATTAATAATTCACATATATTTAAGTCAAATGGATGAAAACATATGCAAATGCACTTCTGGATGAGCACTTATGAGTAGTTATAAGACTATACATACCTACTCCCACTGAAAGTATTTACTTAAATGAAAATTGCTTGTAAAGGGAGAGATATGTATCTGTTTTAGTTTTCCAGCAGGCCAGGAACAGTAAGGAATTTCTGTTCGTATGGAATGATGATGAAATAACTAATGGCTTACTTACAACTGCCTCCTAAGATCACAGGGAAATGAAGAAGACCAAGGCACAAAGCCACTAACACTCCCCTAATTTGGAAAGGGAAAGTCTGGAAGTAAAGATAGGCTGTAGAGTAAATGTAGTAAAAATAGAGCACTTTTGTTGTTTCATTATCATGGATCAAAATCTTTTGAAAGCTTCAAGATGGGCAGGCTGGTAGAGTTTTAGTCCTTATGTACAAGGCAGCAGTACCAACAGGGGCACTGATCAAGCCATAAGAGGGACCTAGGGAAAAGATTTGGTCTTTTCTTCCAGAGCACTGGGAAGGACCCTCTTTCCCTGGATGCACATTTCTAATTTTAGAGTCCTAAAGTAGCTCTTCTTGGGACATTGATGAATCCTCTCTCCCTGCAATTTAGGACAGAAGAAAAAAATAAAAGGACTTTACCTTGACTGCAGATGTAAGGAAAGGTTGATTCATTTTGTTGAGAGATAAACTGGGGTTCAAGGGCATGAACTGATAATGATGGGAAGTTCATATTGTAAAATTGTACCGCATAGCAGCACATTTTGAATACACCACATATAGCCTATATGACAAGAAATATAGCTGAGCATAATTTAAAATAAGGAACAGAAAAAGAGGTGACTATATTGATTCACCTATGGGATCTGGTTAGACCCATTCATTTTCATTTCAGTGACAATATTGTTTTTAGTACCACATGTTCTGTTTGGTTCTTTGTGAAATCTGCCTATATTCTTTCATCATGATTTCCATTAGTTGGCCTCTTTAATCAAGTGTCTTTATCTTCTCTTTCAGGTACTTCTATTATTTCCAGCTTTTGAGTTCCTAACTCTACTGTTTACAACATTTGCTGAGTTTTACTCATAGTGATTTATATCCTCCTGTGGTGCTGTTCTGGGATGGGGTTGTTTTGTTTTATGGAAGTCTCTTATGCCCTGAGTTGTGAAAGAGTCCCTTCAGAACAGTTATGTATTTGTTTCTGCCAGGGTTCTTTGGCTCTTAAATATCCTGGGGCATTTGTAAATGATTATTTCTCAGTTTGTAGTTCCTGAATTATGCAGATACTGTAAATTTATATCTTGCAGGCCGAGGTGTTTTATTTCTCACAGGTACCTTTTGTTTTTAACCCCTATTCAAAGCCCCAAGCAAAGAACAAACTTCTTTGCTTCTTCCAGACTACGAGGCGGGATTTTTCCAGTCCCAGTGACTGGCAGTTGTTTAAGGCTCCAGGATTTTCCTGCTTCTCTGCCTCACTGAGGCTCAAGGCCTTGTGCTTGTGCACTGGAACCCGGCAGCTGGCTCCTGGGCCGTATAACTAAGGATAAAATGTTGGGAGGGCTGCCATGGCATCAGTTTCTGCTCTTCTGTTTTTCAGTTTATTTCTGGCACTGTGAGTTTCCTATATTTTTTTGTTTTTTTGCTATTGAGTTTGGCATATGGCTTATATAACAATAATTACATTTTATCCAGTATTAGTTTATAAAGGGAAGTTCAACCATATTAGAGGAGGTCTCATTTTTGAAAACGTAGGTCAGATCTTTGTTTTGCTCCTCCAAGCCTTGCTTTCACATTCTTACATTCCATATAGAAAGTAGCTTTTCCTAAGAAAACAGAGAAGTCTCATGCCAACCAGCTCTTTAAGAAAATATTTTCACACAATATTCATAAAATGCAATATCTTCTTATTTCATATATGTATATTTTTAAGTTTGTTTATTTTAAGAGAGAGAGAGGAGAGAGAGAGAATCCCAAGCAGGCTCCTCACTGACAGCACGGGGCTCAATCTCACAAATCTTGAGATCATGACCTGAGCTGAAATCAAGAGTTGGATATGATACTGGAGCCTGGATGGCTCAGTTGGTTAAGCACCTGACTTCAGCTCAGGTCATAATGAGTCTCGCATCAGGTGAGCTCACCCACTTCGGGTGACCCCTGCTTCTCTCTCTCAGCCTTTCCCTCTCTCTGTCCCTGGCTCACTTGCGCCCTCTCTCTCTAAAAATAAAAATAAGTTAAAAAAAGGAGAGAGAGAGAGATGGACGCTTAACTGAGTCACCTTGGCACCCCTTCTTATTTCATATTTGTAATTTTAGTTTTTCAGCTCTCCAGGCTTTTATCACTTCCATGGTTTATGGCCAAAGCTACTCAGCTTACCTCTTCTGTTCTGCCACACCCCTTCCTTTATAGAGATAATTACTGGCTCCTTTGTCTCAAATACAATTCTCATTTTATTCATTGTTCTCTATGTCATGATGGTATCTTACTTTTTATTTCAAATCCATACACATCTGCTTTATCTTCTTCCAATTGGTTCCCTTTTATTACTATTATTTCTTATGAGATCCAAACACATCTTCACCCTTAGATTTTTATTTCACAAATTCTGCCTCTTCTGTAATTAACATTTTCTCTGTAGTCATCTACATCGTTTTTCAATTCTCTAGAGTCACAAGTATTTCTTATTCTTTGAATTCTGACTTAAATTCCTACTTCCGTAGTACTTATTAGTGCCAGTCTCTGCCCTCTCTAAAGTTCTACAAAATACTTATGTTGCTCTATCAGAAATATGATATCTCTTCATTCTGTGTAAACCCTTGGTGAAAATTGCCTACAGAATTAATTCTAATCTCTTTAAGGTGGCATGCCAGGCTTTCCATAATTTATTCTCAACCTACTTTCCCAGTCTCCTGTTTCTTCCTTAGATCACCTTCTCTTTTTTTGTGTGTTCCTTACTGTAAACCAAGCACCAACCAATGACAAAAGATAATGTGATAACTTTGTTAATGGATGGATGAATGAATGAATTCAAAAGGCATTTATAGAATGCCTACCTTATGCCAAGAAGTATGTTAAGTGTTGGGATACAAAGATGAATAAGATGTGAGTCTGTCCCTAAGGAGTCCATAGTTGAGTAGAGATGACCTGTATAAAGACATAACCAGAGAAAAAGAGTAGAATGCATTATAAATAAAGTAGACTGCACAGTCAAGGGCATAGAAGAGACATAATGTTTGATGCAAGAAGTATCAAGATTTAGTGTAGGAGATCACAGAAGCCTCAGATAATGGAGCATTGTATGTGCCATTTTATTTTTTAAGTTTCTTTACTTGTTTTGAGAGACAGCACGAATGGGAGAGGGACAGAGACAGGAAGAGAGACTCCCAAACAGGCTCTTCGCTGTCAGCGCAGAGCCCACTGTGAGGCTTGATTTCACCAACCACAAGACACCTCACCCGAGTCAAAATCAAGAGTCAGAAGCTTAACCGACTGAGCTACCCAGGTGTCCCTGTATGTGCCATTTTAAAAAACTTTGTGTCATTTCTGAAATGTTGATGTTCTCCATCTCTGTGTCTTTGCACATGCTGAACTTGAAATACCCATCCTCTCTACATCTCACCCCATGTGCATTTCTATTTCTATTTCAGTCCCCAGATCTGATCCATTTCTGGAGGAATTACTTGCACCCTATTTAATCTCTTAATCCTTCATTCAGATTTTTCTTCTGACCTTTATTCCTATTGTGACATATCTTTGTGACATACCTCAATGCTTAGCACATGGTAGACATTAAATATTGGTTGTATATGAATAAGTTTAGAGGGTTCATTTGCCGCTTTCTGATTAAGGTAAAGGGAAAGAACAGTTTTCAAAAAAGACTTGAAAATGCAGAATATTGCAGTATTTAATATATTCCACAAATTATTCAATATTTTAAAGTTCAGCAAGTTAATCGTAGTGATTATTTCTCACTGATAGAACATTGAAGCAATTTTTTTATGCCAGCTAGCAGTGTTCTATTTGTGTAATACCATCAGTGACCACTGTGATAATCACAAAACTGAGTAATCTGCCATGGAATACACATTCCAGTGTTTCGCTTCAGAGGGCTGTCAGTACCATATAGTTTCCCCATCCTACTTTTTTGACCTGTAAAGTAAAAACAGGCATCTATTATGCAGAGGAACAGCTGCAGTTTCACACTGAAAGAATATGATTCAAATATCACCACCTCCTGGTTGTTGCCCAGTATAATTACTGCTCCTCCTTTGTGCTCCTTTATTACACACACAGACTCCTGTTAACATGTTATTGTATTTAATCATTTATATGCTGTTTCTCCCCACTGTGAGCACCTTGATATCAGTGGTCGTGCCTTATTAGTCTGTAAACTTAGCATCCAGCCCAGTTGTTGACACAGTTGTGCTCCATAAATATTTACTGAACTGTTGAACAGCTACAAGGACATATAAAGATTATAAAGGTGGTCATTCTTTCTAAACCAGAGAATACTCATTCTGTTTTCTAGATTTTTCAAATGAACATTGGTTGTTGTTTTGTTGTACTTTTGCCCTTTTAAAAATTCCTAGAGTTACCTGTATACTCCATCAAACATTAACATGCACAGAACCTCAGGAATTACCTTGATCACTCTCCTCCCTTTCCCATTCTGACCCTATCTCTAAACATTGACTTCCATTCTACCTCCTCCCCACTCTGGGTGGGTGGCAGATAGAGAATCCACAGCCCTCTGGCTTTTCCCTTTCAGTCTCCATTCTCTGAATACTCCATTCTCCCCAAATCCCACTCCCATCCATAAGGGTGGGGTCTTGCCCTTTGCTTCCCAAGGGACTTCAGGCCAGGATAATGTAACATTAATACATTTCTAAGAGTTTGAGGTTGTTGTTGTTGTTTTACTTCAAAATACATCATTTGTGGGATATTCATGTGGGGCTTCAGCAATCCAAATTAAATTCTCTTTATGTCCTTTGTGACAATGTGTTCCTATGGCAATGAAAATCATGTCTTCCACTCTTTTCTGCCATTTCTAGGTCTCCTCTCCCAATCTCTATGGGTCACTGCTTGGAAAAACAAAATGCTTATCGACTTCTATAAGGACAAGCAATAATGTACAGGCATATAATAATTGAGATCGATACATAGTAGGGAAACATGTTTTTAAGACAGATTCTGCCTAAATTAATAAAAATGTTCAATATTAAGCATGCTGTTTATTTTCTTTATGCTGTATATCTAAAATCTTTCTATTTCAGCAGAGAGCATTGTTCTACATTTGTATAAACTTGAATATCCATTCAGAGGATTCTCCAAAAACAGAGGCTTTTCAGGCCTAAAAGTTTAACTAATCCTTCACATTTTAGGGGAAAAAACAGTGCTTGCAAGTTTCAAACAACAGTTTTGCCCATCACTGTCCTTCAAGGGATTTAAAATAATCTTATTTCAGACTTAGCTTGAGTCATCTTATTAAGTTATTAAAAATTTTATTGTTTAAAATATTGATGTATTTATACTTGTGCTGCACAAGTTCCCAACACTTCTCCAAAGTTACTTTATGTAACTCAACAATTCTTTTATTTTTATCTCCATTTTATAGATGAAGAAGCAGGATCACAGAACTAGACTTTGATCATAGAAAAAAGCCAGGACTAAAGTCCATCCATTTATTCAACAAATGCTTGAGTGCTTACAATGTCAGTGAACAGTACAACAAAAAATTTCTGCCTTATGGAGCTTATACTGTAGGGCTATCAGTTGTTATTTTATTGATTACAAAGCATGACTTTTTGCAATAATCTTATACTGCCCTAGAAGTAGCTAGCAGTCTTAATGCCTCCGGTCATTTTCCTTTCTCTGTGATTACTGAAGCCCTCAAGTCATTGAAACCTCAGCTGACCTATTTTACCAGATGCTGGACATTCTCAAGTCAAGTCTGGATTTATAGTGGGTACCCAGGTTTAGGTCAAAACATAAAATCTGAACAACTTTAACCACTGTTCACAGGGAGTAGATTCTCAGTGAAGGAGCAATATCCCACCAAGAATAAATGACAGGCTAAAAGGCAGATTTGTAAATGTATATAAAAAGTAGGTTGTATTTAACATAGGTCAAAGTGCTGAGCAGGGGCAACAGGAGGAAATATTCTTCATAGTGATGGTCAGTGGCATCTTCTTTTTATATAAAGAAATGTTGCCAGCAATCTTGCTTGAGCTAATTTGAAGTCATATTTATTTTGTATATTTTTTATTAGTTAATGGGATCTAGGAGTGTAATAACCTGGTGAGAATTTCTCTACAAATGGCAATCAAATTAGTCTTATTCATGAAACTCATAAATAAGCTATAATTCAACTTTTTATGTCTAGGGAAAATAAACCTGGGGTCATGCTGTTTAAGGGTAAGGGAATTTAAGGGAACACTGGGGGATTTATAGCAGATTTATGATGATACATTCTAACTGGAAGCTTAATTGTGATTTAAATTATAGGACAAGCTGTGCAATGTGTTTTCTTTTTAGGGGAAAATCTTTGGGGAGATAGACTGTGCTTATTTAAAGAAGAAACAGGAAGCAAAAGAGAAAACAGATTGCATTCTCTGTTTTCCTTTAAAATTTCAAGCTGCTTTAAGTCAAATTGCCCCTGAGTTCCTGATGATGGCTGTTGTGCAATTTCTTTGTTTTACTTTCTTTGTGTTATTCTCGCCCTCTGTTCCAGAGCAGTTATTTCGCTTGACAGTAACAAAAAAATGTAGGCAGCATATCTGCCAGCAAACTAATATGGAAACCAGAGATAAGGTATTCTCAACCTTTCTAGAATTGTGACATCCTATCATTTTAGGCTGACTCACATAAAATTAGTAACTTCTGCAGATAGAAGAGCCCTTGAAGAATTATAGCCACTCATTTTGCCAATGGGAAAATTAAGTCTTCTAGTGATTTCCCCAAATTTACTGTTTATCTCAAGTAAATTAAGGTCTAATGAAGAAATAAAACATGCATAAGAATAATGTTAAAGTATAAAGAAATTACTTCCCTGCAAAATAAAAATTAAAACAGATAAGCAGAGGTTGACTCTCTAGGGAGGAGTTCTACTTAGAAAAGAACAGTGAGACCTGACAGCTCAGATTCTTATTCTCTGACATTTCCCTCACCCTAAGCAAAATTTTCAATATTTAACACCACAACCATCATGGGATGGAGTCAGGGGTGGGAATGGGGGCAGAAGGCCTGGAAACTTACGTGTTCTCCCTCTAAGTCTCTGAAACAAGGCCAAGCTCTCCCTCTAAGTCTCTGAAACAAGGACAAGTCAAGAATGGGACATGTAAATAATCTTCTACTGAAGCTTTAGGATAATAATAAGGAAAGTCCACAGAATATGGAGAAAGAGAGAAGAACCTAGCTTACAGGACATAACATGGAACAGCAGATACTCTGGGTCTCCCAGGCTTAGTGTCATCTGTGTGGGACCCCAGAGAAACAAATGACACTAGAATGTCCTATCTGAATTTCTCATGTTATCCCCCCCAACCCTACCATCTTCCATCTTCAATTCTCTACGCCTCAGATTTGATGAGCAGCTTCATAGTCATTCACTTAAAGGACCTTTTCCCCATTCAAAGCAAACTGATAACACAGGACTGGCATAGAGTGTCAAGAGAGTCCAAAAGAGGAAAACAATCATAGCTGAAAACAACATCAAGAGGTATTTCCTGGTAGGGTTTTCCTAGATGGTGTCTGAGCTGAATCCTTAAGGGTAAATATGCTTCTGACAATTGGAGTTGGGAAACAACAGTTTAAGTGCACAGATCATTGTGGACAAAAACTAAGAGGTAGCAGTTTCCATAGGAGATAACCTAGTACAGGCTCCAGTGATCTTATTAGGAATTTCTATTACTCTTGTACTAGATGCTGGGTCACACCACAGACTCCCCTTCAGGACAGAGGCAGAAGTTCCTTCGGCTGCCAGGAGTGGTGGCCGCTGGTAGCTCACAACTGAGCCCCTTCCCAGTTTGCTCTCCTCTGAAGCCAGCTGCCCAGCTGAAATGACACCTCTCTGTGATCAGTTACCGCCAGTGAATGGTTGGTGCATGGACACAAAAGCTCCTTTGCTTCAACTAGGGCAAATAGAAAGGGCCATCTAAATAGCTGTCCATACAGTCAGCTGAGGCCTCATGATTGCATCGTAGTTCGGCATCTCCCTGGGGCCACTTCTGTTTTCTGCACTTGGTCACAGGTGTTGTTCTGGACAGCACTCTCGCATTAACTTTCTGCATACCAATCTCTAGTCTCACTGTATTCTCTGTGGAACCCACCTCAGGAAACTCCAGATATAATTTGAGACACTATAGCTAGCCTATTTTAGCAACGTTTAACATAGAATTTGGAAAGCCTAAAGAGTACATATGATTAGAAGTGCTGGCTTGTGCTCGCTGTGGTAACAAGTTGGCATCTCAAATTAAGTGCTGAATTACTAAACCGATTTATATTCCACTGACAAAGAACTGGAAAGGAGAGAAATTGTACTTGAGCTGTGATTCAGCTGTCCTCAAGCTTTGCCAAGCCCATCAATCAGTTCTGGTCACTAAGTATTAGGGGCTCTATCAGTAAGATTGTATCAGGAAGTTATGTTATGGGAAAAGAAAACAGAACAAAAACAAAAAAAATCAAAGGTTTAAAAAGCAACGACTGTTTATTCTTGCTCATGTTATAGATCCACTGTAGGTCAGCAGGGGGAAGAGGGATCTCTTCCAGAGGGAACATGAGCTCTGGGATGGTCTAAATCCAGAATTAAATTGCCCCACCCAACTTGGGCACCTGGGTGGCTCAGTCAGTTGGGTGTCTGACTCTTGATTATGGCTCAGGTCATGGTCTCATGGTTTGTGGGATCGAGCCCCGCATCGGACTCCGAGCTGACAGCACGAATCCTGCTTGGGATTGGGGTTCTCTCTCTCTCTCTCTGCCCCTCCCCAACTCGTGTGTGTGTGTGTGTGTGTGTGTGTGTGTGTGTCTCAAAGTAAACAAAATTTAAAAATAAAAAATAAAATAAAATGTTCCACCCAAAGTAAAATAATTTACACTCACAATTTACCACAACTGTTACCATAAGGGGCTCAGGAAGTGCAATCCCAGAGGTGCCCAGAAAGCCAAGGAAGGAGCAGGAACTGGAATAATTGGCAGGCTGCATTAATGAAGATTTGGGGAAAATCTTGGAATCTAGAAAATCAATAAATTTTTTTAAAAATCTGGTCACATTGGTAGTTGAATTCCCAATTTTCAATGAAATTTTTAAAAAGCTTGGTAGTAAGTAATCATCGATCCTTTATTATCTTTCAAATCACATTTGCACTGTTTAGATTTTATATTTATTTATTTATTTTATATTTATATATAGGAGTGTTATGTAACTCCTATGATTGTTACTCTATGAAAAATCTCTGGAATGTTTCTTTACATACATTTATATCAAGTTGGAGATACAGGCATTTGAAGTATATAGAGGAAGAGAACAAAGATAGGATAGGGGCAATGTTAAGTCAGTGCAAAAGAGCAAATTGTTAAGTGCCAAGTTTCTATGTTTGAAGCTGGACAGGACAAAATTGTACCCTCTATAAGTATACTTGAAAATACTGTTCTGATCTGAGATATATGGAAGAGCTAGATAAAGAAAAGTGAATGTTACATTACTGTTTTTAAACCTACTTCTTGACTTCCATTCGCCTTCCCATTTAAGACCCTTCTATTTACATTTAATTTTTCCCAATATGTAGACCACGAATCTTTATGTGCTTAGGATAAATTATAATTAACTGAAAGCTGATATCATTGCCCCTTGAAATCAGAAGCCATGCTCTTCTGGTATTCTGTACACTCTCTTCCCAGTTAATGATGATTTATGGTGATAATTATAATAAATTGTACCTCTAATGCATCTTACAGCTTATAAAGCAAGTTTACATACACTATTAAAGTTATTTCCACAACATTCTCATGAGATAGGTTCAGAAGTTTTAATAAAAAGATTCCCATATCATAGATAGAGAGATTGAGGCAGAAAGAAGTAAAATAATTCAATTATACTTGCAGTTATTCATAGCTGTGAACAAACCACCTTGAAATGGTGGCTTAAAATAATGACACTCATTTAGTTTGCTCATCTGAGGGTTGACTAGGCTTAGCTAGTCAATCCTCACTTGGGGTCATGCAGTGGTAGTTAGGTGATCACTGGGGCTGAGGTCACCTTAAAACTTTTACTCACATATTTGATGCCTGGGCTGGGAAGACTCAAACATCCAGCATGAGAAGTGTTGGGGCTGCTGAGGCCTAGCTCTCTCTGTGGTCTGTAAACAGTCTCTCCACTTTGGATGTGGGCCACCCCAGGAACGGTTGTGAGCTTAGCAAACATGCTTGTCTGCAGTGGAAGCAATCCCTGAAGGTGGTGACCGCTGAAGACTGTCTGCCAATAGGACATCCAGCAGCTGAGGCAACATGTTCTTCATTCAAGGAGAATTACCTCACTTTGGCTCCAAATCCAGTACTCTCCTATTATACCACACTGTCTCCACTAATATAACATCACTAACCTGGAGACAGTAATAAATGTTGTGAATTACTCATACAGTGAAAACACACAATTGCACTGGGACACTTCGTTACATAATTACACGCAACACTTTGCATATGCATCTATTACCAGAACACACTATACCTTACTAATTTGTAGGTATCAATGAGATCACATGAGAGTTAGCACTCAAATCTTGCTCCCTTCGAGTTTCCACGTGCTCCTCAAACAATTCCAGCTCCTTTCCTTTCAGAGCAAACATCCTTGAACATATGTGGGAATACCCCTAGACGGGATATAAGGACTACAAGTCAGTCCAGGGAGCCGCTGGCTGTCAGCCTTTACTTACTGCTCCAGGCTGCACTACCAATGTTCTTAGCCCTAATTTCAGGCTTTCTGCAGTGGAGATTCATTGCTGTGATCCAACTGGTTAATCCTTTATCCAACTGGTTAATCAATGTTTCCATGCAAGTCAATGTCTCAAAATTTACTTACCCAAAATCAAACATTGATTTTGCCCACTGAAACCCCAGCACTCTGTGTTTCAGTAAACAGCATAATCGTTCTCCAAAACCTAGAAGTGACCCTGGATTTCGTTCTTTTGCATCCTGGGTGTAAACACCTGAAATTACATTATTTATTTACTCATCTATTTATTTTCTGTTTCTTCCTCCTAAAATTATAGCTCCATAAGAAAAGAAAATTCATTTCATTCCTACGTGTCCAGCACCTGCAAAAACTTAGGACTATGATAAATAAATTGGTAAAGAAGTTAACTTGTAATTAAATTCTTTTAACTAATTCAGGATTCCACAGCCACCACCAGCCTTAACAATTCTATGGAGATGCTGCCCCAAGAAGATGGATCTGCCCTAAGAAGAGACAGCTCTTGGTGGCCTTAGAATCAGGCCATCTCTATCACCACTATTTATTGAATACCAGCTACTCTTAAGATTTGCTGATGTCACAACCAGGATCACTAACATGATGGAGATTTCCCAGCTTCTGGCCTCCAAAACTGTTTTGTCTTTATTTTAATGGCACCATGTCCAGTGGCCTATGGTGGCAAAAGCCAGCATTCCTACTGCCACTACGCTAATGCCTCTGCACTGGTGAAGTATGTTATGTTCAGTTGTAAAATGAAGCATTCCACAGCAGAGACGTTGGAGTCCCAAATCATTACTGAGTCTAGTGAAACAGACCTTTCAACTGACACCCAGCCCCTTTTATTCTCCCTGGACCTATACACAATCATAGCTGGGTTAGGAGAATTCTCTTGACTGAAGCCCTATTGTCCATTACAATAGCCTATTTCCAATTCAACACAATCCATCCTTCATTCCCTCTCCCTCTTTCTCCTTTCTACTTTAACAAATATTCACAGAGCACCTATTCTGTTAAATACTGGGGAAACAAAGATGAATTACAGTCTGAATCCCAAGGTACAGATATCTCCTTGGAAAAGTGCAAAAAAAAATGGTTTCAGCTTCATGATAAATATATTTATGTTCAAGCCACAGTGGGTCACAAAGATAGGAGAGGTCAATTCTTGGTAATTAATAAGATCTCAAATCAGGAGGAGAAACAAGTTGTACCTGGAGATACGGTTAAATTTTCTTCTTTAAGGTGATACTGGAATGTTGGAGGCAAAAGGAGAAAAGGGGATACAGGCAGTTGCAGCAGCACAGTCAAAGCCATGAAGAGGCAGCCTAACTCATGACATAAAGTATTCCATCAGTCATGTATTGAAGTATTATATCAATTTGGACACCTGCAGACTTGTCTTTGAATTGCATTAAAAAATGTATTGGGGTGCCTGGGTTGACGCAGTCAGTTAAGTGTCTGACTCTTGATTTCAGCTCAGGTCATGATCTCACAGCTGGTGAGACTAAGCCCCACATGAAACTGCTGGAGATTCTCTCCCTCCCTCTCTGCCACTCCTCTGCTCCTGCTCACTCTCTCTGTCAAATAAATAAACATTAAAAAAGTATTATGTTTCAGATATAAACAATTAACAGAGGGGAGAAGACATCCCTTTACTTTTCTTTTATGAATTTTCTTATTATAAAAGTACCATAATTCATACTGGGAATTCAGAAAATGTAGAAAAGTACATGATAACATTCTGGCATATTTTCTCCTAATTTAAATATATGTTTGTGTATTATACACATATTCTTCATATTAATATAAGTCATATTTTATAGACCTTGTCACTTTTTTCTGATCTGTAATGCATATATAAATCTAACTGCTCAAGAGGAAGTTGTGGTTTGGTGTGTGATATAAATGCTTCCACTGAACTGATTGTCTTTCCCACAACATAATTACTTTTTGGGTGTGGCTTAGCAGGATGCCAGTTCCTAAGATAAAATTGTGTCAACATAATCAAGTTTTTGATTGATCTGATAGCTTGCTTTATAAAAAAGGAAAGAGAGGGGTGCCTGGGTGGCTCAGCTGGTGAAGTGTCCGACTCTTGATTTCAGCGCAGGTCATGATCTCAAGGTTTGTGGGATTGAGCCCCACATGGGGATCTGTGCTGATAGCACTGAGCCTGCTTGGGATTCTCTTTCTCCCTCTCTTTTTCCCCCTCCCCCACTTGCACTTGTGCTCTCTCGCTCAAAATAAATAAATAAATAAACTTTAAGAAAATAAAGGGAGAAACACACAGCACATTGAAAAATATAGAGTACTCTATGTAAAACTATGTGTATACAGCCAAATAAAACACACATGAAATATAAAAATATCTTTCCTATCGTAATGAAGCACAATCTACGTTTTCACTTAGACAGAATAAGAGTTAGGCTTTATCTAGCACTGATAATTGGCAGATATTGTTCTCAGTTTCTAATGTATTACATCTAATCCTCAAAACTATTTCCCTGTATTTACAGATGGGGAAACTGAGGCTCGGGGAGATTAAATAATTTGCTCAAGACATTTTAATAAATGCCTAGACTGAAATCAAACCCAAGAGGATTATGATAATTATTATGGTGTTAAGTAAATACCCAATTTAGTTATCTATTCTCCTGTTAATGCTTCCTTCAGTTGGAGAGACAGACAATGATATTTTAATAGTTATCTCTGTTTGGTAGGATTTTGTGGTTTAGTTTTATTCTTTCTTTACTGTTACAATAAGGAAAAATTAATATGACTATGGCTCTGCATGTTTCTAGCAGACACCTTCTTCCCATATTTAATTTTACCAGATGTCTGGGTGGCTCAGTCAGTTAAGAATCTGACTCTTGGTCTCAGCTCAAGTCTTGATCTCAGGCCTGTGAGCTCAAGCCCTGTGTTGGGCTCTGTGCTCGGTGTGAAGCCTACTAAAAAAAAAAAATATATATATATATATATATACATATATACATATATATATGTATATATATATATATATACATGTGTGTGTGTGCGCGTGTGTGTATACATATATATATGCGTGTATATATATATATACATATATACACGCATATATATATATATATATATAGGGTTTTTTGAGGATCTTTTTGAGGATCCCTTCTTGCTCTGAAATTCTGTGTCTTGTACGACTTGACAGGAGACAGAATACTGTATGCAGAGGGTCTATATAATATTGAGTCTAAAGTTCATGCTTATATATCATTTCTAGAAATATATCATAAAACCCAATTTTCTCTAGAAAATACAAAAAAAAAAAAAAAAGACACAAAAAACACCCACCTCAGAGGACAAACTAGAGAAACTGAAGGGAATTATTTTGGAAAAATGGTATAGTAGAAAAAACATTTTTTCTAAGAAGCAGGACTGAGTTACATTTCAGGATTTGCTACATTCCGGCTGTGTTGAGAAAATGCTTTCCCTCTGATTCCCAACTCTCCCTCTGATTCTCCTATCATCAATGAGGCAGTTAGGAAGTGAAGAGGTTAATGTCTTGCTGTAATATCAGGCAAACTCGATGCTACCTGGAACATCAGAATGAGAGCACTAGGCAAAAGAGGTTTATCACTTTCTGGGGGATGGAGGAAGGATGGGGAAATTTGCTGACTCCTGGATGGTCACACAACGCATACCAAAGGTGCCTCATTCCAAAGACAAAATGAGCTTTTTAATATAAAGCTTTCTAGGAGAATCTGGGGGTGAAGGAGTAAGGATGTTTAGTGATTCCCAGGCTACACAATTCCATGAGTCTTGTCCTGTGAAATCTGTATGTTTATTTGCAGAGGACTCACTTGGAGATAGTCAATCTTTAATCACACATTCCCTCCGTATGGAAGCAGGGAGAGGTGCCCCTTTTCAATATTCCTGATATCTTCCTCCCATAGAATGAAACAAACCTCTCTTGCTGCAAACCATGGTGGAGGAACGGATATAGTTCTTCCCTACTGTGTAATGATGATCCATGATCTTGATGAAGAAAGTGTCTGGCAGCTACGTAGCCAAGTATACCCTGAGGTCAAAGAGGAGAAAGGGATCACAGTATGTTACTTTATAACAAGAAAGCATGTAACTTACTTTAAGGAAAAAAAATGTGGATAAAGGGAACTCTCATATGCAGTGAATGAGCTGTAAATTGGTAATGTCTAGTGAAGTTGAAGGTGTATATTCCCTACAACTCAGCATCTTCTTTTCTGGCAGAGAATTTCTTCCATGTGTATACGAAGAGAAATGTTCAAGATTTTACAGCAGCACAGCACTGGTTGAAAATGGAAAGAATTAGAAATAATTGAAATGTCCATCAATAAGAGAAACAATACATTGTGGGATACAGTCACAAAATAGAATGCTATAAACATATAACAGTCAAGATAAACAAACCAGAGCAACACATACGTTAATACAGGTGATGCTCACAAACATAATGTTAAGTAAAACAAAGCAATTTGCAAAATAATACCTGTAATAGGATATCATTTATATCAAGCTTAAAATTCTGCAAAATGAAATTATATGTTATTAGAGATAAATGCAAGTATGGAAATATTAGAAAACCTAACTATAAATGATAAACATTGAATTAATGAGACCAGATTACCTCTGAGAAGGAGCAAAGGTAATAGAAATACCAAGGATTTTAGAGAGAACCCTAACTACAACAAAAGCAAATATGGAATAATGTGAAAGTATGAAAAAGCCAGGTCCTGAGCATATGATTTTTATGTTATTCAGTATTGTTGTCTGAGTTTTTGAACTACTTAATCTTGAAACATTAACTTAAAAATCTTAAACATTATATGTAGCACATTCAAGCTTGTGTATTTTTTAATGGATATAAAAACTTGCCTTTGACATGTATAAAAGATGAGATGCCAATCAAATGTTAGAAACAATGAATTACCACCTCAGGATTCTGTAGAAACATATGAACCTATAAAAGGAGATAAATTAGGGAAATTATGGGTTTCATTATGATAGAAGATTTTATTCTCTTATTGAATGAGAGAAATTTTATCCATTTGTAGGACTCATATTCCAGCTCTGAGTTTTACTACATATATAAACACAGGTATTTCAATTTTCTCTAATTTACCCATTTCTAAAATTGACATATTGGTTTGTTTGGTTTTTTTTTTTTCAGATTATTGTTGCAAAGCTCTTTGACAAGAAAAGGTAGCTTCTAAAATCGTAAGTAAAGTCAGCATATTTGTTTGGCTACTAAACCCTATGTGTGCTTTATTTCAGCAAGTAAAACTCACAGGAATGCATTCTCACCATGTCTGTGTAAGACACATTGAGGCAGTGAAGTTCGAAGGTGTTATGTTCCTGTAGATTTCTATTATAGTAAAAATCCTTGAAGCATGAGAAGTGTGTAGCCATACTGATTTTCTCCCAGCGTGCGATGCAGAATTTATATACTCTATTTCACTCCCATAAAAGAAAATCTATTGCCAAAAATAATGGTCCTGCACAAATTATATATTGAAAATGATCAAATACCTCCTTTTAAAATTCCCACTTTTTATATGACATAAAAATATGAATTAGGAAACAAGAGTTTAAAGAAAAATGGTTAAAATTGTCATGCTTTTAGGATCAGTTTTTATTTTGCTAGGTATTTTACATAACTTGAATTAAATATAATTTTGAGACAATAATGTGTCTATTTAATTGTGTATTTTTATTAAAATATTTTTTCAACTTTTGAACTTTTATTAAAATATTTTTTCAAGTCTTCTAAATTATAGATTTCTATAATCCATTCATTTGGTACTTCTTGTAGACTTACCATGTGCAGGATGTGGGGACCAAGATGTATAAGGAACACATAATTTAGCATGTGTTGAATTTATATATTCAAAGGATTTGCCAAGTACTTTTTACTCATATACCTTATTTTATAGTAGCTCTAAAATGTAGATATTCCCATTACACTGATTTTGGCAGCTCCTCCCATCAAGTAGAGTTTATTTCCCATGACTTGAATGTGAACTTTCCTTTTGATTAGTTTTGGTCAATAGAATGCAGTAGAATCGACTGTCATTTCTGAGCTCCGCTCTAAGAAATCTTCCACTTACTTTCTCTTGGCATTCTCACCTCCATGTGGAAAAAGCTGAAGCTAGCTTACTGGAGGATGAGAAATTGTGTGGAAAGAACCAGTTGTCCTGAGAGGTTATCCTAGATCATCTTATTGCCAGCCAACTACCAAACATGGAAAGGAACCCAGCCAAGATCAGTAAAGTTGCACCCTTGATATAAGTCTCATTGCAGATGTAGAAATAAGCCCAGCTAGCCCACAAGCCACCTAGCTTACTTATAGATTTAAGAGAACTAGGACTATCAGTTAATTATAAGACTATAATTAATAATACTGGGGGTAGCTGGGTGGCTCAGTGGATTAAGCATCTGACTTGGGCTCGGGTCACGACCTCAGGGTTCATGATTTCAAGCGGGATCACTGCTGTCAGTGCAGATCTGCTTTGGATCTTCTGCCCCTGCCCCCTCTGCCCCTCTCCCACTTGCACTCTCTCAAAAATAAACAAACATTTAAAAACTGCAATTAAAAAATAAAAATACTGACTATATATTTGACAGTTGCTAAGAGTAAATCTTAAAAGTTCTCATTTTCTAAAAAAAAAAAAAAAGCATTCAGAAATGCTTATTGTCTTAAGCCACTGGATTTTGGAGTGATTTGTTACACAGCAATAGTTAACTGACACACTGATCTTTAAAAAGTGATATAATTTAGATTAGAGGTGAATATTTAATCACACCTGTAAAAGATCAAAGCTCCCGTTCTTTCCATACACTGCATGGGATATAAATAATGGAGAAGTGTTATCGGCTAAAGTAGTATGGCTATTCCAAAGAGGGAAGACTTTGATTGACATGATTTAAAAACCTATTACAAGGAAGATATTCTTTGGATTGTGCCCTTAATAGTGGGAGAAGGAGGCTTGCAGTTGAAAATGAACTAAGATACAAAAGCAGGAAGGTGAAAATCATGTTCAAAGACTAGCCAATGAGGCTGTTACCCACAAAGCACAGTTGTCAGAAAAGAGCATTGGGAGATAAGGCTCCCAAAGTGGTTTTTATTTATACTAGTTCT
The DNA here is from genome assembly GCF_027475565.1 of Acinonyx jubatus. NCBI lineage: Eukaryota > Metazoa > Chordata > Mammalia > Carnivora > Felidae > Acinonyx > Acinonyx jubatus. Next base: position 28,653,146 of record NC_069391.1, read on the forward strand.
TTTTTTCATTCATATAGAAAGAAATTTTTATTAGTTTATAAGCAGAAATAATAACTGGTTGAGTGTTTTGATTACTTTGGTTATAATTTCATCATGTTTTGAATTAAAATATACAAATGTCAAAGTGTAATTTATAATAAAAAATAGGTGTTTAGAGAAGAAAATATACTTATACTTTTAAATGACTTCAATATAAATGAAAGGTTATAGATGTTAGAGAGACAACATTGGATGTGAAATTCAGCTTAGCCATTTACTGCTTGTACCTGGACAACACCCCTAACATCGCTGAGTCCTTTTTTCCTACCCTGCACAGTGGGACAATGAATGTGTATTTCATAGGATTGTTGGGAAAATTAGATATAAGGTATATAGAAATATCTAGCATGTAGTCGGCACGTGGTACATAGTAGTTATTTTGACAAAATTTCATAATTTAAAAACATTTCAACATTTCATGCGTTAAAAAAAATCCCTGGGGTGCCTGGGTGGCTCAGTGGGTTAAGCATCCCACTCTTGATTTCAGCTCAGGTCAAGGTCTCATAGTTCGTGAGTTCAAGCCCCACAAGGAGCTCTGTGCTGCCAGTGCAGAGTCTGCTTGGGATTCTCTCTCTCTGCCTCTCTCTTGGCTCCTCCCCACCCCCCACCCCCACTTGTGCATACATGTGCATGCTCTCTTTCTCTGCCAAAAAAAAACTAAAAAAATTAAATCTTAAAAAAATAAATCCCCTTAGAATCAAAGTGTCAATAGTGATCTCAAAGAAGGACACAATCATGAATAATTTCGGTGGCGCTCATAAGTGCAGGGATTCTTCTTATTTTACTTCTGTAATTTTAGATTATATGTCAAACAGAAATACATACACTATTATGCAATTATGGAGCCTGCAGAAACTCATCTTAATCCCTACTTCCTCTACAAGATCAGGTGCAAAATGATATATATCATGTTCCAACATCAGAAAATACTGAATTGGTGATTTTGTGGTAAGAATAAAGTGTAATATGAGTCCCTATCACACACTTAAAGAATGAGCCAGCAAATTGGAAAGGGGTAAATTAGGGGTGGGATCGCTTTCCCTTCAGAGGATTATCAGCTGCCCTTGTAAACTTGTCATTGTCTTAAGAGTTCTTATATCAGGGGGCTACAATCCACAAAGGGATAATGAGTCCACACACCAACAATCGCATACAGAACAAAACTAATGTGACTATTTATTAAAGGAGTAAAATCCAGTGCTGTATCTTTTCACAACTATTAGCAAATATATGCGAGTTTATGTTGAAACCAGTGCGCTAATGCACACCACTGAGAGTATAAATTGTAGTCATTTTTTGAACACGAAGTAGCAAAAACCTTGAAAATTTTCAAGTTTTTTGACCTGCTGTTGCTATTGTTGACACTCGGTATTATTTTAAGGAAAAAGTAAAAATCACATGCAAAAGTACTCATTGCTAACTTATTTATAACAGTGACAATCTGAAAGCAGTTTAATGTCTGAAAACTAAGAACTGGTTCAGTAAATACTAGAATATCAATTTGTAGACTAGAAACCATGCAGTAAAAAGTATTATTGTGGGGGTGCCTGGGTGGCTCAGTAGGTTAGGCATCCGACTTCGGCTCAGGTCATGATCTCATGGCTTGTGGGTTCGAGCCCTGTATCAGGCTCTGTGTTGACAACTCAGAGCCGGGAGCCTGCTTTGGATTCTGTGTCTCCCTTTCTCTCTGCCCCTCCTCTGCTTGTGCTCTCTCTCTCTCTTTCTCTCTCTCTCTCTCCCTCAAAAATAAATAAACATTAAAAAAAGTATTATTGTGAAGAAGAGCAACATATAAAAATGTTTATAACATAATGTCAAGTGAAAAAAAATTAAAAAAAATTAAAATGTACACTATCCTTCCAAACACACAAAATTGTTTCCCTTTGATCAAGAGAACACAAAATGTGAAAACACAGGATTTGTTAGTGAGGTGGGATTGTAAGAGATTTTCCTTTTTATTTATTTCTTCCATTATTAGTATAATGCCTTTAGTGCTACAAATAGAAGACAGAATTAGAAATTAATAAAATGGAACTAATTACTCCTATGTCAGATCTTAGAGGCACCTATAAGTTGATTCTTTACAGTTTACCAATATCAGTGTAATTTCCTATTTCCAGAAATGCTTCATCTCCTTTCTTCAACAGTTCAATTAAATGTTCTTGTAGCTGTAAATTGACATCAACCTGAAATAAATACCATAGGAATAATAGGCTTGAATTTATGTAGTCTGCACTGTGTAGAGTTTAGAATGAATGATGAAACAATTACTCACCTCAACACTTCACTACATCTTTGATTGGGAAAAAGGAAAAAAAAAAGAATTCTTAAAAATGGTATTTTCAATATCTTTTGGGCCATGTTTTGAAAAAATGAGAACACCTTTTTTTAGCTGTGTGAATTTTAGCTGATTACATCATTCACATTCCACATTAAGATATATAATTCTTTTCTTCTAAGCTTTTTAAAAGATTTATTTATTTTGAGAAAGAGATAGCAGGGGAGGGGCAGAAAGAAAGGGACAGAGAGAATCCCAAGCAGGCTTCATGCTCTGCGCTGAGCCTCACGAATGTGAGATCATGACCCGAGCCAAAATCGAGAGTCAGATGCTTAACTGACTGAGCCACAGAGGCACCCTATAATTCTTTATATGAAATACAGAGCTCTTTCTTTTTCTATTCACATCACAGAAGGAACCATCATAATATTGAACATTTGAAAGAATCATTTTTGTGTGTTGAATGCTGACTTTTAGGAGATTTCTATCTGAAAGCTAGCACTAACTTCTAAAAGAGATATTACTTGCTTTGAGCTTCAATGATCTTATTTGTAAGCTGAAAGCAATTTCTCTTTTTCTTCTGCTTCTCAGGAAAAGTTATAACAAACGATAAATTAATGAAAAGAAGTGTAAATTCGCTGGAAAACATAAAATAAAATTGTATGTGCTACCCCTTAGAGAGGTATTAATAAATATTGAAAACATTCTATTATAAAAAGAAAAAAATTATATTACTCTATTCTACATATCAATTCCTTGGTCATGCAATAAATATTAATTTGGGGCCTACAGTCCCTGTGCTAGATACATGCAATACGACCATAAAATGGCAAAGATCTTGTTCTGCAGTCCAACAGGAAGGTAGAAAAGTGAATAGGTAGTAACAGTAGAATTTGACAAACTTTATGGTAGGGTAGTATGGTAGTGCTATGGATTGAATGTTTCTATGCTCTCAAAATTCCTATGTTGACTTCCTAATCACCAATGTGATGGTATTGAGAGGTAGGTCCTTTAGGAAGTAACTAGGTTTACATGAGGTCATAGGAGCGGAAACCCCACGATGGGAGATAGAACTAAGATGGAAATAGGTACCAAGAACTGGGGTTCCACTGGAATGAATACCTAGAAATGTAGATAGAAGTGTCTTTGGAAGTAGACAGTGGGCAGAGGCTAGCAGAGTTTTGAGGTAAATGCTAGCAAAATCCAATATTGCTGTAAAAGGATTTTAAAATTGCCCTGGTGAGTGCTCACAATGGAAAGAGGAAAGCTATAGAGGAAGCTTCTATCTTCTTAAAAATACATTAATAATCATGTACAGAATATTGGTACAAATACAGATGGTAAAGGCCATTCTGATGAGGTCCCAGATGGAGATGAGGAACATGTTACTGGACAACAGAAAAAAGGTAATCCCTGTTATAAAGTAGCAAAGAACTCCACCGAATTATGTTTGTGTCCTAGTGTTTTCTGGAAGATAGAACTTACAAACAATAAGATTGTATTTTTAGCTGAGATTTCTAAGCAAAGTATTGAAGGAGTGGCTTGGGTCCTCCTGACTACTTATATTAAAATATTACAGGCGAGAGATAAATTGAAAATGGAATTGGTTAGCAAAAAGAAATCAGAACATGGAGCTTTGTAAAATTCTCAGCCTGTTCATATTACAAAAAAAAAAAAAAAAAAAAAAAAAAAGAGAGAGAGAGAGAACACCAAGGGTTTGTCATTTTTTTAAGGAGATTAAATATGGGCATGAGCCACAGATCTTATTAGTCATCTTAAGAAAAGAGTAGAAATAGAACAGGGATGACATGGGCGCCTGGGTGACTCAGTTGGTTAAGCGTCCAACTTCAGCTCAAGTCATGATCTCGCGGTTTGATTTCAAGCCCCACGTCAGGTTCTGTGCTGACAGCTCAGAGCCCGGAGCCTGCTTTGGATTCCGTGTCTCCCTCTTTCTCTCTGCCCCTCCTGCACTCATGCTCTGTCTTTCCCTCTCTCTCAAAGATAAATAAACATTAAAAAAATTTTTTTTAAAAAGAATAGGGATGACATTATACCAGAGAAGACACTGCCAGTTTGAACTTAAGAGGACAGAGAAAGTGGGATGAAATGAAGGAAAGTTGCTGGACTTTTTAATCCCACAGAACTGGACCATAGAGCTATTTAGCTGTGAACTTGTGCTGTCCTTCAAAACAAACAAACAAACAAACAAACAAAAAACAGAGAGAGAGAGAGAGAGAGAGAGAGAGAGAGAGAGAGGACTCCAAGAGTGATCCAGAGATCATTAGGATGACCACCTCAACAAGCCAGAGGGCCTCCAACCAAATTCTTGTTGCCATCCCAGTGGGTCTGGAGGGAAGAGCTTCAAACCAAAGAGGATTATTTTTGAGCCTTAAGGTTTAATGGAGTTTGCCTTACTGGGTTTTGGACTTAACTTGAAATCTGTCACTCCTTTATTCTTTCCCCTTTCTCCCTTTTGGAATGGGAACGTCTGGCCTATGTGTGTCCCATCATTGCTGGCATTTTGAAATGATTGCCTTCTATATATAGACCTCGTATCCTATGACCTTGTTAAACTCACTCAATTATTTGAGCTACTTTTGTGGATTCTTTGGGATTTTCTAAATAAACCAACATGTCTTCTGTGCATACATTTTTTCTATCCAGGCTACCAGTCTTTTCTATTTCTTGCTTTATTGCACTAGTCAGAACTTATGTTTTGTGTCAATTAGGGGTAGTAAGAGTACATCCTTGTCTTCTCAATCTTAGAGGAAAAGCACTCAGTCTCTCACCATTAAGTATAATAGTAACTACAGGTTTAGATTTCGATGTTGTTTATCCTGTTAAGGAAATTCTTCTCTTTTTTAAGGTTATTTATTCATTTTGAGAGAAAAAGACAGAGAACAAGTGGGAGAGGGGCAGAGAGAGGGAGAGAGAGAATCCCAGGCAGGCTCTGCACTGTCAGCACAGAGCCCAATAGAGGGCTCAAACTCATAAACCATGAGATCATGACCTGAGCCAAAGTCGGATGCTTAACCAACTGAGCCACCCAGGAAATTCCTTTCTATTCCAGTTTTTTTTTTTTTTTTAAGATTTTATTTTTAAACAATCTCTGTACCCAACATGGGGCTTGAACTCACAATCCCAGGATGTTCCAGAAAATTCCTTTCTATTCCAGTTTTATTTTTTTTAAGATTTTAAACAATCTCTATACCCAACATGGGGCTTGAACTCACAATCCCAAGATGTTCCAGAAAATTCCTTTCTATTCCAGTTTTATTTTTTTTAAGATTTTATTTTTAAATAATCTCTATACCCAACATGGGGCTTGAACTCACAATCCCAAGATTAAGTCATACACTCTACTGACTAAACCAGCCAGGCGCCCCTATTCCTAGATCTTATTGAATGTTAAAGTTTGGCAAATGCTTTTTCTACTGAGATAATCATGTAGGTTTTCTTAGTCTATTTATATGGCCACTTAATTGCACGTGATGTCTTATCCTTTTTATATGTTTATGGGTATTTTATATATTGTTAGATTTGCTAATGTTTTGTAGTCTTCTGATAGCAGGTCTGATACTAGAATTTGTGCTGGGGCACAAATTTTTTTTTAATTTCTTGAGAGTCCAGTAATATTTTAAAGAGCATATATACATACAATATCTATCTTGTTTAGTATTTAGAAGTCCCTTCAGAATGAAGTCTCCTGATCAGTTGAGTCAGAAGTACACACCCTGCCACGTTTTGATAAGAAAACTGAGAATAAAGATGATATATAATCTGCTCACAGTCCTCTAACTAGGAAGTATTATACATAGGATAATATTTTTGTATCTGCACCAAAGTCCACATTGTCTTCATAAAACCATCTTCCCATCTTCTGTTTGGTACATATAATGGGAAATATGAAGCCTTATGACATTCTTCATTATTGCATGTGTTTTCACATTATCTTATTTGCAGGAAACCACTTGTTGATTTTATTAGGAAATCAGAATATTTTGTCTGAGCACTCAACCATAGCTTTTACTATTACCTCTGCTTACTCTTTCTTTCATACTAACCAATTTTAGATTTGCAACAGCAAGAGTTTCTACTTCTCTGTCAGGATTCCATGGCTCCTGTATTCTGGTTGTAGTCATTTTTGTAGTCATTCATGTGCTCAGCAACTAGAGAATCTAGTTTTGGTTTCCTCAAACCTATCCTGAAACCACTAGTACTTTCCTGTAATTGGCGTACATTAACATTAAAGACATAATTTGAAGGCTAGGATGAAAGATTTTTAGCCAGAGATTTTTTTCTCCTCATACCCATTTTGTCATTCAAACATCTGAGCATGTTGCATTATTGTGTGCTATTTTTTTTAAGTAATAAAAATCCACACCTAATTTGACATGATTTCTTTGGCAGTTAATAAGAACACATTATACAGTTTAATGAATCTGCAAACTAAATAATGGTTGTAGTGGGTGTGAAAATAGGGATATTTAAATGCATAAGGAAATTTAGCACACATCCCAGTGGCCATGTAAATAGACTTCTGATTCTTTTATAAATTGCAAATACCTTCTTTTGCAGAAACACACTGAAAAATATAGTCCTGCATCCATACATAGAGCTCATTAACATACCTCAGAATGCTTACTGCATGTCTATTATCCACTTCAAAGCCCCATTAAAACAGCCACTCTGTTTCAGCAGCAGCTAAACAAGTCAAAAACTAAGCCTCATTTGTCACTATTTATCCCCAGAGAATAAAGACAGCTGTATTGATGAGGTGTATTTAAGATTACATCTTCAGTTATTTTGATAAAAAGCTTTCAAATATGACCTTGTGTCATATAAAATCAGTATTCAAAAGCTCATTATCAGCATAAATTCTAGAACAGACAGAGCCAAGAGGAATGTACATGAAAAAAAATGATTGTGGGTAATGGACATTTGGTAGATTATACTGTTAACTTGCTATAAGAAACGTAAGCCTTTTGGTGTAATAGTTATTTATTGTTATTTACAATGTACGTGTGCACGGATATCTAACATGTTCAATGCTTTACATGAAAGTAAAATAATTCACAAGATAATACATTGCTGAGAAATAGAAATTGGGCTCCAGCTTAAGACCAAGTAAAGAAAACATAACACAGAGGCTACTGACATTCAGAATGTGTCATACAACGCATTTTGAAACCTGTGGTTTTAAAAGACTGTGATAGTCTCTTCTCTTCATTTGGCTCCATCTACCCTTTATTTGGAAACCATGGACCATTGCTGTGAGGCCTATAAATGGGCAGATGGGAGCAATAGAGACACAAATCAGAATGTGTTAGATTAAGCTTCTAGAATGAATATGAAAAGAGTGACAGTCATATGGAGATCAAATAATTTTTTGAATGCACTGTGCCTGACCTTTGGATGAATGACATGAGGTGAACTGTATGATGTCTATTTAGATGAGCATAGATCTAACCCCGTGTGTGCACATGTGTTTTCCCATGTTTAAATATAAAAATGTATCACTATCTTGATCCATTCCTCTGTATCTTTATGCAAATATAATTATTGGGAATTCAATGCACATATTTTCCAGCAATATAAAAACTTTATCAGAATGAGTACTGAAAGAACCTTCCTAAAAATAAAGATGCATGTCACTGTTTAACTGGTGTATTTAAGCATTTCTTTCTCTTTATTTATTTTTTCAATTTGGAAGAAAGTTACCATCTTGCTTTTTCTATTTATTTATTTATTTATTTATTTATTTATTTATTTATTTCAATATATGAAGTTTATTGTCATATTGGTTTCCATACAACACCCAGTGCTCATCCCAAAAGGTGCCCTCCTCAATACCCATCACCCACACTCCCCTCCCTCCCACCCCCCATCAACCCTCAGTTTGTTCTCAGTTTTTAAGAGTCTCTTATACTTTGGCTCTCTTCCACTCTAAACTCTTTTTTTCCTTCCCCTCCCCCATGGGTTTCTGTTAAGTTTCTCAGGATCCACATAAGAGTGAAACCATATGGTATCTGTCTTTCTCTGTATGGCTTATTTCACTTAGCATCACACTCTCCAGTTCCATCCATGTTACTAAAAAGGGCCATATTTCATTCTTTCTCATTGCCACGTAGTACTCCATTGTGTATATAAACCACCATTTCTTTATCCATTCGTCAGTTGATGGACATGTAGGCTCTTTCCATTATTTGGCTATTGTTGAGAGTGCTGCTATAAACATTGGGGTACAAGTGCCCCTATGCATCAGTACTCCTGTATCCCTTGAGTAAATTCCTAGCAGTGCTATTGCTGGGTCATAGGGTAGGTCTATTTTTAATTTTTTGAGGAACCTCCACACTGGTTTCCACAGTGGCTGAACCAACAGTGCAAGAGGGTTCCCGTTTCTCCACATCCTCGCCAGCATCTATAGTATCCTGATTTGTTCATTTTGACCACTCTGACTGGCGTGAGGTGATATCTGAGTGTGGTTTTTTTCTGAGTTGTATTTCCCTGATGAGGAGTGACGTTGAGCATCTTTTCATGTGCCTGTTGGCCATCCGGATGTCTTCTTTAAAGATGTGTCTATTCATGTTTTCTGCCCATTTCTCCACTGGGTTATTTGTTTTTCGGGTGTGGAGTTTGGTGAGCTCTTTATAGATTTTGGATACTAGCCCTTTGTCCGATATGTCATTTGCAAATATCTTTTCCCATTCTGTTGGTTGCCTTTTAGTTTTGTTGGTTGTTTCCTTTGCTGTGCAGAAGCTTTTTCTCTTCATAAGGTCCCAGTAGTTCATTTTTGCTTTTAATTCCCTTGCCTTTGGGGATGTGTCAAGTAAGAAATTGCTATGGCTGAGGTCAGAGAGGTCTTTTCCTGCTTTCTCCTCTAGGGTTTTGATGGTTTCCTGTCTCACATTCAGGTCCTTTATCCATTTTGAGTTTATTTTTGTGAATGGTGTGAGAAAGTGGTCTAGTTTCAATCTTCTGCATGTTGCTGTCCAGTTCTCCCAGCACCATTTGTTAAAGAGACTGTCTTTTTTCCATTGGATGTTCTTTCCTTCTTTGTCAAAGATTAGTTGGCCATACGTTTGTGGGTCTAGTTCTGGGGTTTCTATTCTATTCCATTGGTCTATGTGTCTATTTTTGTGCCAATACCATGCTGTCTTGATGATGACAGCTTTGTAGTAGAGGCTAAAGTCTGGGATTGTGATGCCTCCTGCTTTGGTCTTCTTCAAAATTACTTTGGCTATTCGGGGCCTTTTGTGGTTCCATATGAATTTTAGGATTGCTCGTTCTAGTTTTGAGAAGAATGCTGGTGCACTTTTGATTGGGATTGCATTGAATGGGTAGATAGCTTTGGGTAGTATTGACATTTTGACAATATTTATTCTTCCAATCCATGAGCATGGAATGTTTATCCATATCTTTATATCTTCTTCAATTTCCTTCATAAGCTTTCTATAGTTTTCAGCATACAGATCTTGTACATATTTCGTTAGATTTATTCCTAGGTATTTTATGCTTCTTGATGCAATTGTGAATGGGATCAGTTTCTTTATTTGTCTTCCTGTTGCTTCATTATCAGTGTATAAGAATGCAACTGATTTCTGTACATTGATTTTGTATCCTGAAACTTTGCTAAATTCATGTATCAGTTCTAGCAGACTTCTGGTGGAGTCTATTGGATTTTCCATGTATGATATCATGTCATCTGCAAAAAGTGAAAGCTTAATTTCATCTTTGCCAATTTTGATGCCTTTGATTTCCTTTTGTTGTCTGATTACTGATGCTAGAACTTCCAACACTATGTTAAACAACAGCAGTGAGAGTGGACATCCCTGTTGTGTTCCTGATCTCAGGGAAAAAGCTCTCAGTTTTTCCCCATTGAGGAGGATGTTAGCTGTGGACTTTTCATAAATGGATTTTATGATCTTTAAGTATGTTCCTTCTATCCCGACTTTCTCGAGGGTTTTTATTAAGAAAGGGTGCTGGATTTTGTCAAAGGCCTTTTCTGCATCGATTGACAGGATCATATGGTTCTTATCTTTTCTTGTATTAATGTGATGTATCACGTTGATTGATTTGCAATGTTGAACCACCCCTGCATCCCAGGAATGAATCCCACTTGATCATGGTGAATAATTCTTTTTATATGCTGTTGAATAAGATTTGCTAGTATCTTATTGAGAATTTTTGCATCCATATTCATCAGGGATATTGGCCTGTAGTTCTCTTTTTTTACTGGGTCTCTGTCTGGTTTAGGAATCAAAGTAATACTGGCTTCATAGAATGAGTCTGGAAGTTTTCCTTCCCTTTCTATTTTTTGGAATAGCTTGAGAAGGATAGGTATTATCTCTGCTTTAAACGTCTGGTAGAACTCCCCTGGGAAGCCATCTGGTCCTGGACTCTTATTTGTTGGGAGATTTTTGATGACTGATTCAATTTCTTCCCTGGTTATGGGTCTGTTCAAGCTTTCTATTTCTTCCTGATTGAGTTTTGGAAGCGTGTGGGTGTTTACGAATTTGTCCATTTCTTCCAGGTTGTCCAGTTTGTTGGCATACAATTTTTCATAGTATTCCCTGATAATTGCTTGTATCTCTGAGGGATTGGTTGTAATAATTCCTTTTTCATTCATGATTTTATCTATTTGGGTCATCTCCCTTTTCTTTTTGAGAAGGCTGGCTAGAGGTTTGTCAATTTTGTTTATTTTTTCAAAAAACCACCTCTTGGTTTCGTTGATCTGCTCTACAGTTTTTTTAGAATCGATATTGTTTATTTCTGCTCTGATCTTTATTATTTCTCTTCTTCTGCTGGGTTTAGGCTGTCTTTGCTGTTCTGCTTCTATTTACTTTAGGTGTGCTATTAGATTTTGTATTTGGGATTTTTCTTGTTTCTTGAGATAGGCCTGGATTGCAATGTATTTTCCTCTCAGGACTGCCTTTGCTGCATCCCAAAGCGTTTGGATTGTTGTATTTTCATTTTCGTTTGTTTCCATATATTTTTTAATTTCTTCTCGAATTGCCTGGTTGACCCATTCATTCTTTAGTAGGATGTTCTTTAACCTCCATGCTTTTGGAGGTTTTCCAGACTTTTTCCTGTGGTTGATTTCAAGCTTCATAGCATTGTGGTCTGAAAGTATGCATGGTATGATTTCAATTCTTGTATACTTATGAAGGGCTGTTTTGTGACTCAGTATGTGATCTATCTTGGAGAATGTTCCATGTGCACTCGAGAAGAAACTATACTCTGTTGCTTTGGGATGCGGAGTTCTAAATATATCTGTCAAGTCCATCTGATACAATGTATCATTCAGGGCCCTTGTTTCTTTATTGACCGTGTGTCTAGATGATCTATCCATTTCTGTAAGTAGAATGTTAAAGTCCCCTGCAATTACCACATTCTTATCAATAAGGTTGCTTATGTTTCTGAGTAATTGTTTTATATATTTGGGGCTCCCGTATTCGGCGCATAGACATTTATAATTGTTAGCTCTTCCTGATGGATAGACCCTGTGATTATTATATAATGCCCTTCTTCATCTCATGTTACAGCCTTTAATTTAAAGTCTAGTTTGTCTGATATAAGTATGGCTACTCCAGCTTTCTTTTGACTTCCAGTAGCATGATAGATAGTTCTCCATCCCCTCACTTTCAATCTGAAGGTGTCCTCAGATCTAAAATGAGTCTCTTGTAGACAGCAAACAGATGGGTCTTGTTTCTTTATGCATTCTGATACCCTATGTCTTTTGGTTGGCGCATTTAGTCCATTTACATTCAGTGTTATTATAGAAAGATATGGGATTAGAGTCATTGTGATGTCCATAGGTTTCATGCTTGTAGTGATGTCTCTGGTACTTTGTCTCACAGGATCCCCCTTGGATCTCTTGTAGGGCTGGTTTAGTGGTGATGAATTCCTTCAGTTTTTGTTTGTTTGCGAAGACCTTTATCTCTCCTTCTATTCTAAATGACAGACTTGCTGGATAAAGGATTCTTGGCTGCATATTTTTTCTGTTCATCACATTGAAGATCTCCTGCCATTCCTTTCTGGCCTGCCAAGTTTCAGTAGAGAGATCGGTCATGAGCCTTATAGGTCTCCCTTTATATGTTAGAGCACGTTTATCTCTATCTGCTTTCAGAATTTTCTCTTTATCCTTGTATTTTGCCAGTTTCACTATGATATGTCGTGCAGAAGATCGATTCAAGTGACGTCTGAAGGGAGTTCTCTGTGTCTCTTGGATTTCAATGCCTTTTTCCTTCCCCAGATCCGGGAAGTTCTCAGCTATTATTTCTTCAAGTACCCCTTCAGCACCTTTCCCTCTCTCTTCCTCCTCCGGAATACCAATTATGCATATATTATTTCTGTTTAGTGTATCACTTAGTTCTCTAATTTTCCCCTCATACTCCTGGATTTTTTTATCTCTCTTTTTCTCAGCTTCTTCTTTTTCCATAATTTTATCTTCTAGTTCACCTATTCTCTCCTCTGCCTCTTCATTCTGAGCCGTAGTTGTCTCCATTTTATTTTGCAGCTCGTTGATAGCATTTTTTAGCTCCTCCTGGCTGTTTTTGAGTCCCTTGATCTCTGTAGCAAGAGATTCTCTGCTGTCCTTTATACTGTTTTCAAGCCCAGCAATTAATTTTATGACTATTATTCTAAATTCACTTTCTGTTATATTGTTTCAATCGTTTTTGATCAGTTCATTAGCTGTTGTTATTTCCCGGACGTTTTTCTGAGGGGAATTCTTCCATTTCATCATTTTGGATAGTCCCTGGAGTGGTGCAAACTGCAGGGCACTTCCCCTGTGCTGTCTTGAATAACTTGCGTTGGTGGGCAGGGCCGCAGTCAGACCTGATGTCTGCCCCCAGCCCACCTCTGGGGCCACAGTCAGACTGGTGTGTGCCTTCTCTTCCCCTCTCCTAGGGGCGGGATTCACTGTGGGGTGGCGTGGCCCGTCTGGGCTACTTGCACACTGCCAGTCTTGTGGTGCTGGGGATCTGGCGTATTAGCTGGGGTGGATTGGTAGGGTGCACAGGGGCGGGAGGGGCAGGCTCAGCTCGCTTTTCCTTCAGAGATCCGCTTCGGGAGGGGCCCCTCTTCCGTGGGCCTCTCGTCTGCAGTTGGCTCCGGAGCCTCCATTCTGCTAGTCTTCTGGTGGTTTTCTGGGTTATTTAGGCAGGTGTAGGTGGAATCTAAGTGATCAGCAGGACGTGCGGTGAGCCCAGCGTCCTCTTACGCTGCCATCTTCCCAGGATCCTCAAGATCAGTCTTGATGGCAAAATGTAGGAAGAACAGCATTTCACAAATTTACTTCATCTTCTAACATATTTTCATTTAACCTCCATATATATCCTTGTGAAATCTCATTCTATGTCCATTTAGAGTCAGCAACTCTTTATCAGTTCTTACTGGGTAGTGGAATATAGTGATCAGATGTCCAAGTTTGGTTCATAGAACAGCACTGGGTTAATGGCCTCCATTTTTTGGTCAGGGCAGGCCTGCCTTGCAAAGGACCATCAGGTGCAGCCGACTCCTCCCCCCATCTTGCTTTTTCTTGATTTCCGGATGCAGCAGGTGTTGGTTGTCTATAAACCATCATCCTTATCCACACACCTTTTTCTCCTTTCATTTAAAAAAGCCTGGTTTATGTCATGGGTAACATGCTAAGTTCATAAAACTAAGCATGAATAATCTACACTAATCATTTCCCTATGTTAGTGGATGGTGAAGGAGTGAACATCTGACCTGGTTCTGGTCAATAATGTGCTTGGAAGAGTACAATCCCTACAAGGGAATCTGCCCCCTGATCAAAGGAGAGAAAGCAAGGTGTCTCTTTCCTGCCTCAAAGGGATTTTGTGGGCACCTGATGCCATGTTGGAGCAATGTTATTATCATGTCCCCTCCGTGCTAGTGCAGTGGATGGATTGGAGGGAAGAAGATGCATTAATGAGTAAAAAGTTATTCTGGGAGTGTTAACCAAAGAAATGGCAGTGGAGAGAGAGTGGATGGAATAGGTTCCAGAGATATCTGAGAAGTAGAATGGACAAGAATTGGTGATGGATTTGATATGAGTGAGAGAGCAGGAGTTGTTGAAGAGGACATGAGATTTCTGGCTTGGAAACCCAGGAGTGGTAGTTCTATTAACCAGGAAGATAAAATGTAAGATTTAATAAGCCTTTAAATGTCAAGGTAGTGTTCTCCAGAAAATAGTTAAGTAAGGATCCCAGCTCAGGTTAGATTATAAGGACTAGAGCTAGAGTTATAAATTTGGAATTGTTGGTTTATAAATATTAGTGAAAGTCGTGGATATAAATGAAGTCAAAAGAAATGGGAATCTTCCTTAAATTATTGTTCATTATAATTCTTTCCTGCTTGTTATTTATTTTCTATCTTTGTGTGTCAACAATCCTAATCCATTTCTCATATATCCAACTGCCACTGAATATCTTTTTACTTGTCAACTTATAGGCATAGAATATCTAAACAGAACATCTAAAATCAAACTTGCACCTTTACCAAATTTAATCCCTCTTTTCTATTTTTTTATCTCCAAGAAAAATAAAAACATCCTCCCAATCACAGAATTTGTGAATCACTTAGAATTCTACTTTTTAGTTACTCCATATTTAATCATTCTACTTCCTTAGTGTATCTTCAGCTTATTACTCTTTCTCCATTTCATTGACTAGTTTAGCTAATAAACATAGCATTTGTTGGCTGTATTATGGAGACAGTCACCAAATCAACTTACTTCTAATTTTGGCCCTTCCTCCATCCCAATGGTTGTTGGAGTGGAAAGCTTAAAGTGCAAAGCTAATTGTGGAATCTCTCTGCCTAAAATCTCTCAGTGACCATTAATGTCATTCAGGATAAAATTTAAATTTCTTAGCTTGACATACCAGACACTTCACTATCTTCTACCTCACTGCACACTCACCTTTCCTCCCTTTAGTTTTCCCTATGTGTACTATTCATTTTTTAATGCTGCCAAAGAATTAGTACAAATTTAAGGGTACCTGGGTGGTTCAGTCAGTTAAGCACCAACTGTGGCTCAGGTTATTATCTCATAGTTCATAAGTTCCAGCCCTGCATTGGGCTCTCTATTGTCTGCACAGAACCCACTTTGGATCCCGTGTCCCCTCTCTCTCTCTGCCCCTACCCCACTCACGCCCTCTCTCTCTCAAAATAAACACACATAAAAAAAATTACTACAAATGCAGTGGCTTGAAACAACACAAATTCATTGTCTTACAATTTCTCTCTGTCGCCCTCTCTCTGCCTCCCCCCACTCTGCTAGCTCATGCTCTCTCTCTCTCAAAAATAAATACTAAAAAAAAATACTACAGATTTAGTGGCTTAAAACAATACATATTTATTGTCTTACAATTTCTGAAGGTCAGAAGTCCAAAATGGGTCAGTAGGGCACATTTCTTCTGGAGGCTCAAGGGAATCCATTCCCTTGACTTTTCTAGCTCCTAGATGCCACCTGCATTCCTGGGTTTATGACCCATTCCTCCATGTTCAAACCCAGGAGTGTGATTTCCTCAAATCTTGATTCTCTCTGACTTCTGCTTCTGGTCATCTTCTCTGATCTTCCCTTTTCTACACCCCCCCCCTTTTTTTTTTTTTTTTACCTTTTAATCACCTTGTGATTAGATTGGATCCACCTGAATAACTCAGGATACTCCCCTCATCTGAAGATCCTTAAGTTAATCACACCTGCAAAGTCCCTTCTGCCATGTAAGGTATATTCTGGTGATTAAGATATGGAGGTGACAGCCAACAGACACATGAAAATATGCTCATCATCACTTATCATCAGGGAAATACAAATCAAAACTACAATGAGATACTACCTATGAGAATGGCTACAATCAACAACGCAAGAAACAACAGGTATTGGCAAGGATGTGGAGAAAGAGGAACCCTCTTACCATTGTTCATGGGAATGTAGACTGTGGAAAACAGTATGGAGGGTCCTCAAAAAGTTAAAAAGAGAACTATGTTATGATCCAGCAATTGCATTACTGGGTAGTTACCCAAAGAATACAAGAACAGTAATTCAAAGATATATGTGCACCCCTATGTTTGTAGCAGCATTATTTACAATAGCCAAAATGTGAAAGTAGCCCAAGTGTCCATTGATTGAAGAATGAAAAAGATGATGTGATATATATATATATATATGTATATATATATATATATATATATATACACACACACATACATATACACAATGGAATATTATTCAGCCATGAAAAAAGAATGAAATCTTGCCATTTGCAAAAAGCTAGAGTTTATAATGAATATACTCCACATATACTCATATATATACTTGCAAAGCTGGAGTATATGATGCTAAGTGAAATAGCTCAGTCAGAAAGACAAATACCATGATTCCATGAACGTGAAACTTACGAAACAAAACAAACAAGCAAAGGAAAAACAATAATACAGAAAAAGACAAAGCAAGAAACAGACTCTTAATTATGGGGAAAAAACTGATGGTTGGGAGGAGGGGATGGGTTAAATATGGGATGGGGATTAAGGTGTGCATTCATTGTGAGGAGCACAGGGTGATGTATGGAACTGTTGAATCACTATATTGTACACTTGAAATTAACATAACACTATATGTTAATAAACTGGAATTAAAATAAAAACGTAAATAAATTTAAAAAATAAATATAAGATAGGTATGACAATATTCTGCTACCACAATTACACCTGACAGTAGCTAGAAACTGTGTTATTGACTTTTTCCTGGAATGCCATTCCCTTCGTTCCTGTTTCACCTAACACCTAATTTCAGGTGTTTCTAAGAAAGAATGCTCAACTTCAGGTTTCAATTCCCTTTCCTTATGAAAACCACAAGCAATAAGGAGAATAAGAGACAGAAATACATACTCTAAACACATAGTCTAGATAATTTCTCTAACTCTAAGGTCAAACATAGGAACATGGAAATGGGAGTGGAGTAGCACCTGATGTAACAGAATGAAAAATTTCAAATCTAAGAGTTTGCAGAGAGATACTGTGAGAACAAGATTATTGCTTTCTCCATAGCATTCTGGAAAGGCCTAAAGAATCAGAAGCATCACTTACCACAAAAGGTCAGGAGGGATGAAGTGGGTAGGGTAAATGAAAATGTTCATGAAAATGTTATGAAGAACTTCCTCTACACCCTG
Source organism: Acinonyx jubatus (assembly GCF_027475565.1). NCBI lineage: Eukaryota > Metazoa > Chordata > Mammalia > Carnivora > Felidae > Acinonyx > Acinonyx jubatus. The sequence continues at coordinate 28,670,639 of NC_069391.1, forward strand.
TAGGAGACAAGAAAATATTGTTACTGAAGAAACAGATCCAGGGAGTCTCTGAATCAGTGTAGGAGTCTCAATGTGGATCTAACAGAGAAGAGCTTAAGCCAAGCATGAACACCTAAATTGTCTTACTCAGTTGTTTAGTTGATGCTGAAGCTAATTTGGGCACGGACACAACCGATCAGCCCTGTGTAAGCCTGGACCATTCACACTCCTCTAATTTCACCAGTGTCCCAGTCAGTAATTATCCTCAGCATGTCTGTTTCCCACCCATCTTTGGTTTGTAAGTTTTCTTTGTAGAATTAAAAAAAAATGTGACCAAAGAGAAATTGGTATGAATAACTCTTCATAGAAGAACTCATTCACTGAATCTATATACCAAAGGGTAGTGTTATATACAATCATATCATAGAGTTAAAAACAAAAACTAAAAGCATCGCACTGATTACTAGGAAATACACTAAAGACATGTTTTTTCAAATTCTTTTTGAAAACAATTTCATGTGAAGTAGATACATAAAGACAGCTTCTGGCTAAAGTAGAGACAGAACCATAACTGGAGGGAGGAAAACAGCCACACCATATTCATAAGAGATGCCTTTTAGCACTTGTAATTATTAAGATAAAAAGACATTAGAGATTGCAGTGTGAAAGAGGCAATGGAAACATCAGTGGTCAGACAATGAGACACTTGCAGCAAGTCATCAAAGGGCGGTAACATTTTACGTGTTTCATTCTTCACCAACTAAAGGCACAGCATTCCATCAAAGGATTGCTTTTCATAGTTTTGGCCGCCCCCTGCTGTGCTGTAGTCCACGAGGGGACTCCGCAGCAGCTGGCTTAAATAAAATCCACTCAGTGCTTTTCCTTTCTTTTCACACAACTCTATAAAATCTGGAATTGCTTGATGTCTAGATTTACCACTGGGCTTTGACATTTTTATCTGATGATGTTGCATCATCACTGGTGAATCCACTGTTGGCAAACCTCATTAATTGAGTGGAAGCATAATCGGTGACAAATAGAAATTATTGAAAATTTAAAAACCCACTTGTTTTACTTTTGAGGAAACTAGATGATAGAATATGAAAATGCAGTTTAAGAGAATGCTTTAGGGAAACAGTTTCAATGAAGAAATAAAAACTACTGTAATTAGCCTATTACCCCAGGTATTTACATGTAAATGATGTTTCTAAAGTATTCGAGGTTGCTTAAAATTTCTTCCTTGAATTAGTTATAAACTTTACGCATTCTGTTCACAATGGTTTTCCTCTATTAATTTGCTTAATAAACCATTTCTTCATCATTAGCACAAAGGTAAACGGCAATGTAATTAAGAAAATTTCCAAATTATGGTGCTCTATATAAGTGGATTTCATTTTGCCAAGGTGAAGCAGGTGTAAACTTGATGTCAGAAATGGACATGGGCTATGACTAAACATATATTACGTCTGTCTGATCTCCAAGAACGAGCATATGTATCAGTTTCTAGCCAAGAGATAATCTTGCTTGTAAGACTGCTTAGAACACAAAATCAAAAGACAGTGTCCACATCTAAAGCCTTTGTATCTCATAGTTCCACCCAGTGTGGGAGGAAAATCCTCTGACATATTAGGGCAGAAGAGTGAGTCCCAGGGAAAGCAGACTCCTGAGTTTAGTAGTGATGTTAAGGGCACTATTGAGTGAGTGTGAGCTGCCAAGTAGAATCAGCTCCTGTAACAGATGCTCTCAGTTTAAAGAAGTAAATGCAAGGCTGCAAGAGAAATAACTTCTCAGCACAGAAGCCTAGAGGCCCTTGAGGATAGATGATGCCAGAAAAATGTGAGATTATCATGCCTACTAGAGTATATTAATACTATAAATACAGATAATTTCCTGAGGAAAAAGATCCTTGAAAAGATGCTGCATATCACGTTAAAACAGCAGACACAGAGTGGTAAGCAAGCTTAGATTGCCGCCCTTCTCCCTTCCTCAGGGTACTGAAACAAGACTGGGATGTCTCACAGGTATGTTGGATTCAAACGGGTCCCACACTAAATACATTAATTTTTTTCTCATGCTTCCTTCTCTTTCCAGATTCTCCATCTTCATTAAAGTTAGAGATAGGCATCCAGTAGCTCAAGAGCTGAATGATAAGGTTGATTCTTTCACTCAATGAATATTTATTAAACAACTAAGTGCTGGGCACTGTTCTAAGTATTTAGGATACATTAGTGAGCAAAACAGACAAACATCCCTGCCTTCTTGGATCTTACATGCTAGTGAAGGTGAGTAGTATGGACGGTAAGCAATAAATATAACAAATAATTTGTATCGTGTATTAATGATTACTGTAGAAAACCAGTACATCAAATAAGTGGGGAGGAGTCAGGATTGTGGTAAGGAATGGCAGGAAGGGTGGGAGGCAGTTTTAAATTGGGAGGTCAGGGTAGACTGAAATTGAACAAAACTCAACTATACTTTCTTCTGCTTCTCTTTCTCACCATACCTAGCAGAGTTAAATTCTACCCATCCTTCAATGCCCCTGTTTAGAAGTCATCTTCTCTGTGATGTCTCCCTGATTCCCTCAATATTCCTTAAACATGCTCTCCTTGACATTCCCAAATGTTGCTCACCCCATCCGTCTCTGAGGAGCAGAAAGGTCCTATGCCTGTGCATGGGTGCAGTCTGACAGGTTCCCACCTCCAGTGCTTGCATCTCTGACTCTCTGCCTTAGGGCTTTCTCCAGTGCCAGTGCTCAGAAAGCAAGGAAGCCCAGAAGTGCTGGGAATTTAACACCTCCCTGGGATAATCCTCACACAAGGAGAGAAGAGTGGGTAGGTAACTATGCCAGCTTCCTTATCTGCTAGTAGAGTAATTTTGAAGTGCATTCCACACAATTCCTCAGAGGCTCCCAGTGAGATTAAGCACTAGTAGCTCGTAGTATTTGTTTATTAATGCACCATTTACAGATGTTTTGCCCTTCCCTGTCTCCCTTTGCATTCTTTCACATGTGCTTTCTGTGCTCACTTTATAAATAACCCATCCAACCCAATCCTTCAGGGGAATCTAAATTCAGATACCTTAGCATTTCAGTTTTGAACTCCTATGGTCTTACTGGATTTTTCTTTATATTATTTGTGAACATTTGCCTCTTTTACTAACTTGTGAGTTCCTCAATTTATATCCTAAAAATTCTTTATTGCTAAACATAGCTTTTGACCTTAAATCCAAAATATTAGGTTACCTATATATTTGGTAAAGTTGGCCTGGCTTTAGTTAATCAATTACCTGAATTCAAATCCTGGCTCTATTATTTGACAACTATATTTGTGGGCACTATTCTGTGCCTCAAATTTCTCATTCGTAAACTGGAGATAAGAAAACCTAAGTCATAGGATTGGGATTCATAGGATTGGGATTCTCAGGATAAAATAAGAAAATGCACCTCAAGTTCCTAATATAGTGCCTGGCACATATTAGGCACTCATTCAGTGTTAAGTTCTTTCTTGTCCCCTGCCTTTATCTCTCTTACTAAATTCAGTATTTTAAAATAAGGGAACTGGTGTCTTTTAAGACTGATTTTGACCTAAGCATATGTAATGCAAAGTATAATGCATTAATTGCAAACAAACAAACAAACTGAAACATATATAGTAGAATTTCAAGTCTCTTTAAAATATTAACATGCTAAATCAGAGGCATTTCATCTGAGTAAGATGCGGAACCATAAACTGATACATGTTTCTGTATTTTCTCCTGTCCCTTTTAATTCAATAAAGAAGTTGGCACCATGTATGGCAAGATTCCATTTATCTCTTTAAAGTGTCTGATATATATTGTAGAAATATACTGCCAATAAAAGAATCACTTTGGCCAATTAGTTACCTAGGCAGGTGTGTGCAAAAGAAGTACTACGTTATTTGTAGCAAGTTTCTGCAATCAAAAAATGCGTTAATCATTAGATACTCATTTTTTTTCTTATTCTGCATTTTACGATAGTGATTTGAGGGCAGAGACCCAAGTATTCTAAGCGTGGTGCCTTGCAAATTATAAGAAAATATTACTTAACTCACTAATAACTACAGATAGTGAAATATTTTCAGAATTTCAATTTAAGAAATATTTCCTGCATATGCAAAATCCTGTGTCAGGTGTTTAAAGTTTACAGAGAAGAATAAGAGTAGGAGGAAGATTTAGGATTGTATGTAATAGGATGGGGTCAAATTTGGGTGATGAAAGATGTATGAACTCATTGCAACATAGGTTCAAAAGAGAGAAAGATAAGGACTATTTCAGCAATCAAGAAATGTTCTTGAGGAGATAATATCTGAGATGAACTGCTCTAAGGACATTAGTATGCAGAAATGAACAGAGGGTATTTCTGAAATGTGGGGCAACCTACACAAAGATTGGTCAAAGGAAATACAAAATATTTTCAAAAAGAGATTGTAGTCTTTCAATGTGGTTTAAAAAATGAAGTGTATTGGAATAGGTTGTAGTAAGTAGGGGTGGGAGAGGAGAGAGTGGCCATAAGGTGAAGGGTCATGAAAATGAGAGACAGAGAGAGAGAGAGAGAGAGAGAGAGATTTGCATCAAATGGGAATGCAAGTAACTGAAAATGCTGTCATAACTCATTTGAACAATAAACAAAATTTATTACCTCACACAATCAGAAGACTACCTTCCTTTTGGATACAGGGTACCCCAGGTTTGGTTGATTCAGTATCTCAATGATTTAATCAAAGAATCAAGTTGTTTTCATCTTTCTGCTGAAGCCAGGACATCAGCTTTGTCTCCTGCCAGCCACCTCATCATCACAAGTTGCCCACTGTGGCTCCAGGCATCAAATATCCAGACAAGATATCAGCCAGCAGAAGAATAAGAACTGTCTTTATATGTGTATAGAAACATCTTTCAGAAATCGCTCTCCCTGAAGCAGCTACCTCTCGCATTTCACAGGCTAAAATTCATCACATGCTCCTTCCTAAAGCAATTACTAACAAAAGGAATGGAATGTTCATGTTGGCTCAGATGATTCAATTTATATCACTGAATTATGTTGATGGAGTGGATGTCAGAAAAAACAGTTTTTCTTCCAGAAAGAAGAAAGGCATGACACTCCCCAGGAAGTTAAGGTGACCACATATCCTGCTTTGCTTGTTGAATTCTGGTTCATACCTGCTGTCCCAATGTAATTAATGACAGTGCCCTTTCACTTTCAAAGTGTCCTGTTTGGACAATAAATTATATGGTCACTGCAGCTAAAATAAATCATTTTAGACATTTGAAGATTTGAGTATGAGAGCTATAATGTAGAGTGATTAATTAGTAAATAATGTGATAAAAAAAAAAAAGCACTCACAGGTGAAGACCAAGAGAGTAGTTAAAAGATGACTAAAATACCTCTAACAAAAAATTCTGAACTGGTGTGCTGGCAATGGGAATGAAAAGAAAGAGACAAAGAGTCCTTACAGAGGTAATAATTTAATATTGGCATCTGTTGATGTAAGACATTACAGTAAGGGAGTAGAATAAAAGGTGAAAAGCTTTAAATACTGAAATTCACATTACTGAGAGGATACATTGTTCTAATGGAGGCAGTAAAGCCAGAAAGACTTGTTTCAGTGGGTAGAATGATGAGTTCAGTTTTGATACGCTGAATTTAGTTCTGTGGGAAAATTAGGTGGAAGAATAAGGAGGTATATTAGGGCTAGCTTCTGTGATAATTTAATTAGAAATCTAATTTTTTTTTTTTTTGGTGGGCTCTCATGGAGTGGAAGCGTATTACTCAGCAAAAGTGAACAAATACACAAAAAACTTTAATTCATCATTTACTCAGTAAATAATTACTAAGCACCAAGCACAGTTCTAAGAGTTGAGGAGTGAGCAGTAAACAAAACAGATCAAATCTTTGACCTCTTGGAGTTTATATTCTAATGGAGAGAATCATGACAAACACACAAATGTAGTATTATGACACAGTGTGATAAAGGTTATAAAAGAAAAATAAAAGTATTGGGGTTGATCATGGAAGTCTTTTCTAATAAGGTGACATTTGAGTAAAGAGCTGGAAGAAATGAGCCCTACAACTTGTTGGGACGAGCACTGGGTGTTGTATGGAAACCAATTTGACAATAAATTATATTAAAAAAAAAAAAAAGGAATGAGCCCTACAGATATCCAGGAAATGAATGTTCTAGTCTGAGAGGACAGCAGGTATACAAGTTTTTATTGAAGTGTTCTTAGAACCTGCAGGAACATCAGTGGGACCAGTGTGTCTGGAGCCTAGAGAATGAGGGAGGCGGTGGAAGATAACTAGGTCAGATAGACAGCTAGGGGCCAGGTTGATATGGCCTAACGGGTCCTAGTGATCACTTTGAATTTTCCACTGAATGAGGCAGAAAGCCAAGAGGATTTTTAATGCTGGTGAGTGGAGAATAGATTGCTGTCAGGCAAGGGTGGAGTGGGGATACTAGTGAGGAGGTTACTGCAAAAATTTTGATAAGAAATTATAGTGCTTTAAGTAGGAAGGCAGCAGGCAAGATGGTAAAAAGTAGTCAGATTCAGGATATGCTTTGAAGGTGGGATTAAAAAACAGATTCGCTGATGGATTAGATATGAGGTGTCAAAGAAAGAGAATAATCAAGTAACTCCAAGATTTTGGCCAGAGACATGGGGAAGACTTTTGGAGGAGCATGTGTGAAAGAGAGGTGGTAAATCAAATATTCATTTTCAAAATATTAAGTTTGAGGTGCTTATTTAGACATTGGAATGAAGATGTTAACAAGGCAGTTAGATAGATGAAATGTGAGGTTCAGCAGAGCAATCAAAGCTAGAGATAAAAATGTTGGAGAAATTTTTATCAAATAAGGAGACGACATTTAAAACCATGGGTCTGGATAAAATCCCCTGGAAAATGAGTATAGATTTAAAAAAATTAAAAAAAAAACAAAACAACCTGGAATAGGTCTGAACTGATAACCCTGGGGAATTCCAATGTTGAAAGATCAGGAATATGCTTTTGCAAGGCAGGAGAAGAACTAAAGGAGCAATGTCCCAGAGTCGACACCGTGACCGTAAATGTTTAACAAAAAGCTATCTAAAATTAAAAGCCCTGATATCTAATGCTTACCAATTTCTGTGGCATAACTTCTACCATGGCCAACTTTACGCTGTGTATTATTATTCAACAATAGGCTTGCAAAATTCCAAACAATTAACAGTTGTCTCTTGCAAAACAAACTCCAGTATACCCCTGCCAGAAAGCAAAGTAAGATGTTTTAAGAAAGAGGGACTGAAAAGCTGTGCCAAATGTTGTTGGTAGAACGAGTAAGAAGAAGATTCAGAAACAACCAATGGATTGGCAACATGGATGAATTTGTGGTTTCTGATGAATTTGTTGTTTTTTTTCATTCTTTTTTTTTTAAATATATGAAATTTATTGTCAAATTAGTTTCCATACAACACCCAGTGCTCATCCCAACAGGTGCCTTCCTCAATACCCATCACCCACCCTCCCCTCCCTTCCACCCCCTATCAGCCCTCAGTTTGTTCTGTTTTTAAGAGTCTCTTATGCTTTGGCTCTCTCCCACTCTAACCTCTTTTTTTTTTTTTTCCTTCCCCTCCCCCATGGGTTCCTGATGAATTTGACCAATGAATATGACAGATGAAAAAGTTGCTTTCAAGAGTGTTTTTCCTACTTAGTAATGTGGGTAATGTTTAAATTTTCTCAGAAAGCAGTTTGAGAACGTGAAGCATTTAACTACATAAACAGTGAGGGAGAACATTCCAAGGAGAGAAAGGCCCTATAACAGGAATGATTTTCATGGTTTCATGAATTGAGAGAACACCTATGTGTTGCAGTATAGTGGGTAAGGCAGGAAATGGCCAGAGATTAGCTGCAGATGTAAATAAGATCAAAGTGTTCCTTGTAGGCTATCAAAAGCAATTTATATTCATTATAAATAATATGGAATTATGTAGAAGGGTTCTAAGCAGAGGAGTCTCATAATCTGATTGGGATTTTACAAAAGATTACTGGCCAGTGTATAAATAATGCATTGGGAATTAGGGGAAAAATAAGAAAATGTAGTGTCCCAGTAGGAGACTTGTTACAGTTGTTCAGGTGGAAGGAAGATAATGGTGACCTGGTGTCAGATGCTGGCAGGAAAGAAGGAAAAGAAGGGATACATTTTCAAGGTATATAAATCATTTGTTGATAAACATAAACAAGAAGGCGGCATTAAAAATGTTTAGATTTGTGGCTTGGGCACTTGGGTAGGATGTCATGCCACTTACTGAAATTAAAGGGAAAAATAAATCTTAAAAGAAAAAAAACACATGTATTTCATTTTTTTGTATGTTAAATGGATTTAGCTTCATGGGGTTTGAGATGAGAAGAACGATTTGGGTCACTGATATACACTGGGGACTTGTTGGCACATGTATGATATTCAAAGTCCTAGAAATGAATGAGATCACCCAGTGAGAGAGAGTAGAGAGAAAGTAAAGTTGTAGCGTGGAGGAACATCTCTGAGAAGGAGAATGCAGAGAGAGGAGAAAAGTTAGAGTGAAGTGGTATTGTAGATTCCAAGAAAGAAAAGTAATTTGTGAGGGGACGGTCCATGGTGGAAGGTCCAGTGAGAGCAGAAAGTATGGGGGTCACTGGACACCTTGACAAGAATAATTTTAGAGAAATGGTGGGGACGGCAGCTAAATAGCAGGGGATTGAAGAGTGACCCTCTGGGAGAAGTATAGACAGTTTGTGTTGACACCCCTTGTAAGAAGTTTGGCTAGGAAAGTAAGCAGAAAAATGGGGACCAGGAAAAGAGGATGTAAGGAGATATTGTTTAAAGATATGTGCTGGGGGTCGACCTTTGTATGCCAGCAGGCATAATTTATTACAGAGGGAAAGACTGATGATGTGGAAGACGGGGGGAATAATCAGGAAGCTCAGTCCTTTCAAAGTGAGTGGCAAAGGGACATGGAGTGAAGGAATGACTTCAGCTGGGTAGGGAGCTTCTCCCTCACAACTGAAGGGTAGAAATAGAGAAGTGCAGCGTCAGACAAGTTTGTTGACTTAGTGACAGGAAGAGGGGGTGCTTCCCATATCATGGCTTCTGTTTATCTGTGATTTATCAGACAAGGTCAGCATAATAAAGTGGTGGAGGGAGGAGGCGTGCAAAGTAATAAAAAGTGATTACTTGACTAAAGAATAGAAAAATAAGCTTCTTGGAGAAACAGAGTAGCATTGCATGTTGTACATGAGTATCTAATAAAGGTTGGTGATCACAGTGTGAATTTAAAGGGACGCTAATTACATCAATTTCCTCACTAGTGTGATTTTCTCGATAATTCTATTATGTTGTGATTAGAAACTGAAATGATGTCACGTATGTACATATCATAAAAAGTGAAATTTATAATGTTGAAGTGGATAAAAGTTATCAGTTTCCCTTCAACTGGCACTTATTAATAAGCACATGCTACATGTCATGCAGTGAAGATTCAAGGACAAAAGTCATGGTCCCTGCTGTGAGAAACACACAATACAGTAGTGCCGTAGGCAATTACAGAAGAACTACGGTCCACTCACATCAGCATGTAAGAACATACTGGTCTAGGACACATCAATACAGGTTTATATTGAGTGTATGTGAGGTCTCCCAGCTTAAAGCATTCATAATAACCCTATGATTAAAAAACAAAAAGCAGGGCTGCCTGGGTGGCTCAGTCCGTTAAGCATCCAACTCTTGATTTCAGCTCAGGTCATGATCTCAGTCTGTGGGATCGAGCCCCGCGACAGGCTCTGTGCTGGCAGCATGGAGCCTGCTTGGGATTATCTCTCCCCACCCCCTCTGCCTCTCCCTGCTCACACACTCTCTCTCTCAAAATAAATAAATAAACTTAAAAACTCCAAAAAGCAGTATTATCTGGTATTTTGTCAATCATAGGATTATACAAACTAGCATTTTTGATGTTCTCTTCCCTTCCAGAAACACAAATGTTGGCCATACTTATCTAAAATAATTGTCAGAACAGCCTGGTATCCTATATCCTGCATGAGTCAGAATCTCTGAAGGTAAATTGCACGTGTCCTGAAAACTTAAATACTAATTCTGTTATATGTACACATTCTGCCTCAAATAATAAGTGCTAGATACTGTGCTGAGCACTAACACACTATCTCATTTTAGCATCAAATATACAACAAAAAAAGTAGATGTCATTACTAATATTTTTTCAGGTAAGGAAATTTGGTCTAAGAGAAGTAGTAAACTAGGCCTTACATCTAATCTGTCTACCTCAGTCTGTACTTTTATCACCTCTTTAATTCGATTTTTGATAAATATTTTAAGGATTGTTTTAAATGTTTAAACGTTCTTTACTTAGATCCTCCCCCCACCTCCTGCCCCCATGCCAAGCAAGGCAAACATTCTCTCTTTTTTAAAGATTTTATTGTTTTATTTTATTTTATTTGCTATTCATCTCTGAATAAATTTCTACTGTGCTCTTCATCCTCATCAAAATGTGCTTAAACTGTGTCCTCCCTTAGAATTTCTGAGGGCAGACATCACGTGTTAATCCTTCATTTATCTCTTAGTTCAGTTCCTGGCACACAGTTAGGGTTCAGAAATACATGTTTATCTGAACTAAAGATGGGGTTTGATACCACAGTGGGAGTTTGAGTGGTCAAGGCTCCAGGCTTAGAGCACAATGACATCTTTAAGCTGTGACCAAAAGCCTCAGCAATGCCTGGTGATTTGTGGAGAGGGATGCTGTGGACACACACATTGTCTCCAGGATATTCTAATGACAGTGAGCATTTCATGTTAGAAAATGGTGAGCTCGATGCATATAGGTTTTTCTCTGACTAACATTCAGAGTCAGGACCTTCTGAGGAGCAGGGGTCAGGTAAAGTAAGGCAGAAGCTCTTTTGTGCTTGTATAGCCTGGTGATTCCACCACTATTCTGGCTCTTATCTCCATCATAGTTTCAGAAGGAGAGACAGAGACAGACACAGACAGAGAAAGAGACTGAGGTTCACAGCCTCCTGCTATTGCCTAGGTCTAGAGCCTTCAGGAAGTAAGTTCTGCGAATTTCACATTCCTTATAGTGTGTTTTCCTTCCAAGGTTAATAAGAGATTTAAATGACAAAATATTTATGTACATTGTGAGAAAACCTGGCCTTCTGCCCATTATGTAGAAAATGTTGAATAATTGATAGCTGTTGACATTGTGACATTTTTAGACTGACCTCTTTGAAGCCAGGAGTTATGCCATGTCTATCTTTATGGCCCTGATGACAAAGCCAAGTCCAGCTTAGAGGAGTGAATTGAGAAAGAATTAATAAAAGTAATAGCATTTTTCTATTCTTTTGTCTAAAGGCCCTTGACCTTTAGGAAGCTGAGGTCATACATCAGCAGATTTTTCTGATCACCTATTGAAATCATTGAGACAAACTCTACAGGAAATATAGTTAAGCAATTACTAGACGCACATTTGTATTTTTAATTATTAATCACATACTTTATTTGAATTGACTCTTTTATTTACCACTTTGTCTAAGTGATAGTAAACATAATCATTTTCATTATAAACTAATTTGAAAGGTAATTTTCCAATTAATAAATATATACCAATGCAAATTGTGTTTCCCTGATAAAATAATTATAATAGCTGCCAACAACTCTGGAAAGAAAACAAAGGCATTTATTTGTTAGTGGCAACACCTAATGAAAGATTTGATGGGCTAAACTAGAAAAATTGACAGGCGCAATTCCCCCCACAAGAACAATTTGTTACTGATGATGAAACTGAGAAATAACCAGAATGAAGGTTGTGAGATTCACAGTGAAAGCCCTCAGGGTAAAATTAATTTCTTTATAACACAGTTTAAAGGCACACACAAGGAAATTGCTTGTGCCAGATGGGATAGGAAAGGCATTGTGAATAAAAATGAGCATCTCTTTTCTGCTTACAAATATTTAAATTAAGATGATACCAGCATGTCTAGTTAATGGAATAACAATATTGATGGTTGCACAACTTTCTAAAGATTTTCTTGTTCTTTTTAAATGGACTTGTCCACGCACCAAAATATTTTAAGCAATATATTAAACCTGGCTCTTGTTACCAGAGCACATGTTATTCTCTTTGAATGATTGTCGCAGGCAGAACAGGAAGAAACAATGGCTAAGGGGCTGGATTTAGAGTCAGAGAACCCAAGCAGCTCTTGTTCAGGCTCTGACATGGAGTGGAAGGAGGCTAGGCAAGTCACAGTCCTCCAAGGGGCAGTTTCTTCCATTAGTAGGAAGGGAAGTTGTTCCCATCCTCATTCATCAACTAAGTTCCATGAGGATTAAATGAGACAGATAACAAAGGCAAACATCTCCTGAAACCCATAAAGCATTATGTGTGTAGACTCTGATTTTGTGGCTTATTTTTCTGGAAATGGTCTGGAAATGATCTCCAGTGTTCAGATCCTGTATCTGATCTGAACTGTTGGTTGACAGCTGTTAGCTTTCTTCCTGTTATAATCTCATGCATTTTTATACATAACATTTTAAATCTAATCATTGAGGATTTATCTGATGGTGAGCTCTCTCTGCTCTAAAGCACCTCTAATAGTTACTTAGTATTTCTCGTATACCACCATTTATCTTCCTATTCATGTGCCCTCTCCACTTGGCTGTGACATCAACTCTTGAATATTAACACTCCTACCACTAATAGCTTACACTTATTGTTTACTATATGCCAGGCACTGTGCTAAGCATTTTAAGTAGATGATGACATTTAACAAGTAGCAGAAAATGCATCCTATTTTTCAGCGGGGTCACATCATACATCTGTTATTTAATGTGAATTAACATTTCACACTCATCAGCTCCCATTCTCCAAAAAATGAGAGATGAAAGCTATAGACATATAAATTTATATGAACATTTTCCTTCCATTTCACTCAGTTACCCTATGCCCCAGAGTGAGAGGGGAGAGGTGAATATGCTCTTTCCCCAGCTGAAGTCACTTCTCACACAGCTTTCACAGTGTGAGCACCTAGCTGTCGATTATAATGACTAAAGATTGTGCATGTAGTCTATATACTTTAGCGGATACTAACCTAAGGGAATTTCCAATGCCAGAGCAGAAACTGGTTGTATTAGACTTCTTAAGAGAAGATGTGTCAGTCTCCAACGTGAAACTTCCCAAGGAATTTTCAAGGCTAATTTGACAGTATGTAGTTTTTGCCATATATGTTGACTTATCAATGAAGTGAGAGGGAAGAGCCTCAGATAGAAGTTAAAGAAAGGGCTTTTAAATTTCAAGCAGAAAGGAGGGAAATATGTGAAATGGTTAGTAGTATGGAAGAATAAGGGAGTATATAAATTAAGGAAATGTTGTAGAGTTGTCCAGCAATGGTAAAAATCGGCTATGCATTTGTGATTTTGACTTCAAAGTGTGACAAATGAGTCTGTGGCCATACCAACTTGAATGTGCCCAATCTTGTCTGATTGTCTGATCTTGGAAGCTAAGCAGAATCTAGCCTGGTTAGTACTTGGATGGGAGACTGCCTGGGAATTTCAGGTGCTGAAGGCTTTAAAAAAAGTGTGACAAATGAGCATGATTATGCTTTTTCTCCCAATACAATTAGCAACTAAAGTACAGAGGAAGAAGTAGGTAGAAAATTGTGATTAATAGAGGGTGGAGAGGGGGAAAGGGATATATGGGTATATACAAGAGGGTTATTTTAATGCTAGGCATGGAGTCTGACCTGGGTAAAAAGAAAGTGAGGACATGGATTGAGAGAGTGAATAATGAAAAAAAATGGTGGGGTCAATGTACTGAAAGTCCCAGTGTAGTCAAATAATCTTGGATTAACCACAAACTTGCTATGCTCATCAGCTCTTTTTTCTTTTTCAATTAATGGTGCCATCTTCTTCCAATCTCGGAAGGAAGAATCCTAGGACCAATACTCTATTTCTACATCTTACTCAACCCCTTCCACCTCAAGATACTCACTTAATAACTAAAAATAGTAGCTTCAATATTCTGATGTTTCATATCTGTATTATCTAGAAGACTCATAGCTTCTCTTGCCTTGTATAAGCCATTGCCACCCTATCCCTTTCTACCACCTACATCATTTCCAGGATGACTTGGTAACAGGAAAATTATGCCATGGCTTCCAACAGATTTTGGGGTTAAGAGAACATAAAGGCCTTCATGACCTGGCCTTTGCCCACTGCTTCATCACCACATTCCCTCTCCCAGTTGCATTGCCACACACCCATTCGTTGCTCCAGCCACACCTGCAGTTTCCACAATCAGTCCATAATTTTTTTTCTGTTTCTCTCTGGCCTTTTCCATGAAACTACATCTAACAGCCTCAGTCTTCAACACATGTCTACTAGGATGAATTCCCTGAACAACACTTTTGGAATGTAATTATTTGTTAATCACCTTCCATTTCAAAAGGTGACATATGATTTTCTAGTCTCTTAAAGTAGATTATAAGGATTCTGAGATAGGAATTGCATATTGTATGTAATATTCTATTCCTTATAGCACCTAACGTAGTTTTAAATACAAAGGAAGTACTAAAAAGTGCTTGCTGGAAAAAATACATAAATAATTGAATACATGAATAAATGAAAAAACTTCTTTGAAGCAAACCTCCACTTTTAAAATATTTTTTAAATTTAAATTCAAGTTAGTTAACATACAGTGCAGTGTTAGTTTCAGAAGTAGAACCCAGTGATTCTTCACTTACATATAACACCCAGTGCTCATCCCAGAAAGTGCCCTCCTTAATGCCTATCACCCATTTAGCCCACACCCTGACCCATACCCCTTCCAGTAACCCTGTTTGTTCTCTGTATTTAAGAGCCTCTTATGCTTTACCTCCCTCTCTGCTTTTATCTTGTTTTCCTTCCCTTCTCCTATGTTCACCTGTTTTGTTTCTTAAATTCCACATATGAGTGAAATCATATGTTACTTATCTTTATCTGACTGACTTATTTTGCTTAGTATAATGCACCCTAGTTCCATCTACATTGTTGCAAATGGCAAGATTTCATCCTTTCTGATAGCCAAGTAATATTTCATTGTATACATGTACCACATCTTCATCCATTTGTCAGTTGATGGACATTTGGGTTCTTTCCATACTTTGGCTATTGTTGATAGTGCTGCTATAAACATTGGGGTGCATATGCCCCTTTGAATCAGCATTTTTGTATCTTTTGGATAAGTATCTAGTAGTGCAATTGCTGAGTCATAGGGTAGTTCTATTTTTACTTTTTTGAGGAACTTCCATACTGTTTTCCAGAGTGGCTGCAACAGTTTGCATTCCCACCAGTAGGGCAAATGGGTTCCCTTTTCTCTGCATCCTCACCAACATCTCTTATTTCCAGAGTTGTTCATTTTAGCCATTCTTTCAGGTGTGAGGTGGTATCTCATTGTGGTTTTGATCTGTATTTCTCTGATGATGAGTGATGTTGAGCATCTTTTCATATGTCTGTAGCCATCTGGATGTCTTCCTTGGAAAACTGTCTATTCGTGTCTTCTGCCCATTTTTTACTGGATTATTTGGTTTTTTTGGGGGGAGTGTTGAATTTGATACGTTCTTTATAGATTTGGGACACTAACTCTTTATCTGTTATGTCATTTGCAAATATCTTCTCTATTCCATCAGTTGCCTTTTAGTTTTGTTGATTGTTTACTTAGCTGTGCAGAAGCTTTTTATCTTAATGAGGTCCCAGTAGTTCATTTTTTGCTTTTGTTTCCTTTGCCTCTGGAGACGTGTCAAGTAAGAAGTTGCTGCGGCCAAGGTCAAAGAGGTTGCTGCCTGTTTTCTCCTCTAGGATTTGGATGGTTTCCTGTCTTACCTTTAGGTCTTTCCTTCATTTTGAGTTTATTTTTGTGTATGCTATAAAAAAGTGGTCTGGTTTCATTCTTCTGCATATCACTGTCCAGTTTTCCAGGCACCATTTGCTGCAAAGACTATCTTTTTTCCATTGGGTATTCTTTCCTGCTTTATCAAAGATGATTTGGCCATACATTTGTGGGTCCACGTCTGGGTTCTTTATCCTGTTCCATTGATCCATGTGTCTGTTTTTTGAAGCAAAGCTCCACTTTTGTGATTTGACAGTGATTATCTTCCTCTGATGAGTAAAAATATGAATTATGGCTCAGCAGAAGGACATTTTATTTTATTATTTTAAAATTTTCTTTAACTTTATTTATTTTCAGAGAGAGAGAGAGCAGTGGAGGGGCAGAGAGAGAGAGGGAGAGAGAGAGAATCCTAAGCAGGCTCCACACTGCCAGTGCAGAGCCCCATGTGCAGCTAGAACTCACAAACTGCGACATCACGACCTGAGTTGAAATCAGGAGTTGGATGCTTAACAGACTGAGCCACCCTGGCACCCCAGAAGAGCATTCTAAATATCTTGTGAACTTGCATGATATATCACCATTAATAGTCTGGAGAGAAAGTCTTCTTAAAATACTTGAAAAGCTATAGATTTGGAAGTTAAGATTCACTTTGATAGTTTGCTGTTTTTTGGATATTATTTCATTGATATTGGAGAGGATGACTTCGTTAATTCATTCATAAAATATTACCGAATGTTAATAATAAACTAGACATATGGGAAATGCTGCAGATTACAATGGTTAGCCAAAACAGACAGTCATGCTCCAATGAAATGTACAATCTTGTAGAGAAGACAAATTTAATATTTAACTATTCACACAAATAAATGCAATTTGTAAATGTCATAACCCTGTGAAGGAGAAGAACATGGTCCTGTAAACACTCATAAAGGAGAGTTGAATTAGTGTGGCTGTAGAGGAAGTTGGTTTGTTTGTTTGTTTTTAACTTTTTTAACATTTATTTATTTTTGAGAGACAGAGATAGAGCATGAGCAGGGGAGGGGCAGAGAGAGAGGGAGACACAGAATCTAAAGCAGGCTCCAGGCTCTGAGCTGTCAGCACCGAGCCTGATGCAGGGCTCGAACTCATGAACCATGAGATCATGACCTGAGTTGAAGTCAGACGCTTAACCGACTGAGCCACCCAGGCGCCCCAAAGAAGTGGTTCTTGAACAGGGATATTCTTTGCATCCCTGAAGCCTCAGTTTCTTCATCTCTAGAGTGGAAATAGAGAACCGGCATGGAGTTTGAATAAAATAATAACTATGAAAGGGCTCTACAACTATATATTTTTATTTCCATTGCATTTATACCTAATCTAGATATCATTTTTCTTCTTTTCCAAAAAAGAGGAAGACTTTCTTGTAATAAAAGTTCAAAGCCTCAGAAAGCCTTTGTTTTGTTCAGTGAATTATTTTATTTTTACTTTTTGAAGTAAAATAAATATACCGCCTATGCTTTTCAAGGCTTCAAGTTTTTTTAACCTCTCACTTCAAATTTTCCAGAGATTGATCCCAGATCATCAATGCATAAATTTTGATCAGATGAATCAGCAGAAATAGGTAGCAAATCAATGGATTCAGTAAACATTGGCACATCCTGTCCCATCTTAGATAATACCTGTTTAGGGCCCAGAAGAAGGTTATGTCGAGCCTCTCTGTCACCACCTTACCTCATAACTGGGGCTTCTTGGGCATCTTGCTCTGTTTCATTGTAGTTTCCCTCAGAGTCTCGAGCATGGTAGCATGGCTAGCTGGGCTCTTACATGAGAACTCAGAGCTGCAAGGGTTCATGTCCTGAAAGAAAGAGAAAGCCAGGCAGAAACTTTTCATAGCCTAGCCTTGAAAGTCATGTAACAGTCTAGTCATCCAAATTTGATTGTGCATTCCAATGTTGGTAAATACTACATAAGTATAATTCTTGGTGTTATTTTTTCTTCAACATAAGTTATTTTAGAGTCATTCCCAATAGAAGGAATAGCTTTATTTCCTTAATTCTAAATGGGGGCATATGCATTACAAATGACATTTTCTCCTTAGTTATATTTTTGCATATAGTGTCACAAAAAGAAACAACTTAATTACATTTAATACTACACTTAATAATTGATCTTTTTTGAAAGAATACATGAAATTTGGATGCTTTTGCTAATCACACCAAAAGATTCTCCTGAAAATTAGCTTTGTAGGAGGAAGAAAATACTAAGGGTATGAGCAGACATAGTAAATTGACTGAACAGTATAAGAGCCTCAGATTAACTTTTAAAATCTCAAAGTAATTCCTTTCTACAACTAAAGAAAAATTTCAAAATTTCATGGGAAGATGCAGATTATCTTCCAAAATATTACTTAATGATTAAACATAGAAAAATATGACTGTTCAGAAGAATGGGGACATATTCGTTTATTATAACTTCAAAAAAACCTAATTTTTGTGATCCCAGAAAATACGATTAAATTATGAGTTTTGGTGGAAATGAGTACTAATTGTGTGTAGAAATATCAATTATTTCCTTTTTACTTAGTGACAGAAACTCCAATTTGAAACTTGAAATAATGTTTAAATTCCAGGGACTCGTTTACATCTAGGTATGGCCACGGGACTAAGCAAAACATGCAACTTTAGGAAAACTTGGCTAATGGAAGAAGGCATGCTTTTCCTTGTCCAGTACTCCCAAAGAACGGTTAGAATATGAACTTGGTGAGGGAGCCTCTGAACAGCCACCCCGATGCATGTGGCGCCATATTACCAGGGGCAGGTCGATGCGAGTGAATGAGCTAGGGTTGCTGATGGTTGTGGGACCCCCAATGCTAGAGCTGTCCTGCCTGCGCAAGCTTTCATGTGAGAGAGAAATAAATATCTACTTTGTTTAAGCCACTGTTATTTTGGTTTTTTCAGTTATCTTCAGCAAAACCTATTCCTAATAATAAAGATGTTCTTTAAGCACATGTTTAAGCATATGTTCTCTCTCTCTCTCTCTCTCTCTCTCCCCTCCCTGCTTCTCAGGTGGAAACACTCTTCGATCTCTACCTTAACTCTCTTATTTATCTCATCTTTTTTTTTTCTTTTGCCTGTTTCCCCTCCTTCCCTTAAATATCAATAATAGTAATAAATGTATTTTTGTTGTTGTTGAATCATCCTATTACAAGAAGAATTAAAAGATACAGGTTTTATGTTTCCTGTGCTTACTTTTTAAAGCCAGGATATATCATATTTTATATTTTTCCTGAAAACAAATACAAAAAACACCTCATCACATGAAATTTTTCTCTTGGCTGTGATATTCTACTGAAGGTTTTTACTTTCCAGTGAGTCAGTGTTTCATGATTGACCAATGTTTTCCCATCCTGGCTAAGGTCACACAAAGGCTATATTTAATGCCTCAAAAGTTTCAACAAATCACTGTTTCCTTACGTTTATGATTTAAAACTCCCCGCCTCAAGGGTCTGTTCTGGAGTGGGAAGCTCTTAAATGTAAGTCATGGCTTGGGAGTGAAACTCTGTTAAAAACAAACATAAAACTCTTCACAGCCGGGAGTTGCCCTTTCATTTTTAGAAATTCATTCTTGTTTCCATAATGTAATAAAGACTTAGCCTCTGATCTCTGGTCATATCTCACAGGTTTTTGCTAAAAAGTGGCTGGCAGAAAATCCACTCTTTATAATTTCAGCTACATTAAATTGTCATTTTAAGGTATTCAAAATGCAATAAACAGAATGTAATAAACTGGAGTACTTAACATCCATCCCTACTGAACACTTAGCCATTATCCTAGAACTAGCCCAGATTCCTGTTTTGCATCTCTATTAAAAGACTACTTCAAACACACAGTCAGGTAATGTACTAAATCTAATTGTACAGGGACCTCTTTAGAGAACAGAATTTGATGCTATCTCTCAATTTTCTAAAATTTGTTTTTTTTTCTTTTTCCCCAATAATTAATTTGGTGTAAAGTCTCATTTAACATTTTTTGTAGATGTGACTGAAACTCCTTTAATATCTTTAGAAAAGATTAAAAAGCAATGTATGTTTCACTCTTCTGGGCTTTTTTAAAAATGGCTATGGATTTTAGTTTGTGAGGACTCTGGCTATAACTAAGAAATCTGTTTAATTATATAAAAACAAGGTTTAATTCTATGACATGACTCTGAGATTCTGCCTTTATATATATATATATATATATATATAGATATAGATATATATAGATCTCATACCCCATCACTTAACCCTTAAACATAGCTATTATACAAAATGTTATACTAAATCTTCTCTTATTTTTGGATGTTGCAGGACAAACTAGCCTTAATTGCTGTACCTGTAAAATGGGAGATTAAAAAAAAAAGTGTGTGCTGTTCTGAAAGTTAAATAATGTACAATGCACTATGAAATACAGTGTAAGATCATTGAAGGCTTATCGCTATCTCCCCTGCTTCCAGTGTCTGCATGATACCTGAGGTATTGGGATTTCATATAACTCTATCCCAAATATTTTCTGTAGGAAAATCAAAGGCAATTTACTTTGTAAATATTGAAAATCCTAAATAAATCTATTTCCTTCAGGCTTCCTTTTTATTATTGTGACTCCTTCTGCTGGCTGCCTTTCTTGATCCCATGGTCTTTGTTCATTTTGTTCAAATACAGTGGTGGCAATAATAGGAAAATTAGAATTAGGGATTCTTGGTATTTTTCCCTGATCAAATGAGTAGGAAATGGAGTGCAAAAATGCAAAGAAAAAAACAAACTAAAACCCCCCATGAGATAAGGTTGTTATAAAATCACAATCCAGGGGCATCTGGGTGGCTCAGTTGGTTAAGGATCCAATTGTTGGTTTTGGCTCAAGTCATGATCTTGTGGTTCCTGAGTTCAAGCCCCACACTGGTCTCTGCACTAACAGTGTGGAGCCTGTTTGGGATTCTATCTCTCCCTCTCTCTCTCTGCTCCTCCCCTTGTCGTCCTCACTCTTTCTATCAAAATAAATAAACTTAAAAAAAAAAAAAGATCAGCATCCAGTTATCAAGCAAATCTTCCATTGAATCAATTAACAGAATTTGCATTACTGACTGCTGGATGATGAGGAAATATCACCCACTCAATCACAGTCTAGCACCTGATGGAGCACAAGTTTCTTTATATTTTTTTCCCTTGGCTTACTCCAAGGAGAGAAGGGATAGAAGGAAGAGAGGATACAGGAAAGTATGGAACTCTGTCCTAAATTTTCTTCTTTTCTATACTCTCTCCCTAAGTGATAGCATTTATTACTATGACTTTTAAAGCTGTGTACATGCCATTGACTCCAGAATGTATATCTTTACTTCAGATCTGAAACTCAGGCTTATTTATCCAATGAACTACCTGGCATCTCCTCTGAGAGGTCTTATAGACATGCCAAGATGAGGATGCCCCAAATGAAACCTATCACCACTTTCCTACTCTATTCTAACAATTCCCCTCAATCTTCTTATCGAGTTAAATATCATAATCCACTTAGATGTTCGTGCCAAAAACCTGAGAACCATTTTTAAACATTCTACCCTCTTATCATGTTCATTCTGTTTGTCAATTCTATCTTCAAAATACATCCAGAACCTGGCCCCCACTTGCCACCTTTGCAGATATCATCTCCATCCTTTCTCACACAGAGTACTGCATAGTCTCTTACCCGTTTTTTTCTCTTGCCCACCTTCCTTTTCTCAACACACACAGTTTATTCTACACATGGAAGCCAAAGTGATATTTCAAAAATGCAAATCAGGGTACCTGGGTGGCGCAGTTGCTTAAGCATCTGACTCTTGACTTCAGCTCGGGTTATGATCTCACGGTCATGAGATTGAGCCTTGTGTCAGGCTCCACACTGGCATGGAGCCTGCTTAAGATTCTCTCTCTCCCTCTCCCTCTGCACCTTCACCCTGTGCATGTGTGTGCTCTCTCTCTCAATAAATACATATATACATACATACACACATACATACATACATACATACATACAATAAAGGGGTGCCTGGGTGGCTCAGTCGGTTAAGCATCCAACTCTTGGTTTCAGCTCAGGTCATGATCTTATGGTTAGTGAGCTTGAGTCCTGCATTGGGCTCCATGCTGACAGTGTGGAGCCTGCTCGGGATTCTTTCTTCTTCCTTTCTCTCTGCCCCTCCTACGTGTGTTCTCTCTTTCCCAAAATAAATAAATAAACTTAGAAAAAATAAAGAAAATAAAAGATGCAAATCAGATTATTTTGCCCTGTTTAAAACCTCCCCACAACCACGTCTTCAACTTAGTGTTATATTGTTTTTACTCTTGCTCAATATATTTCTGCCATCCTGGTCTTTCCTATTCTTCAAAAGCATCAAGTGCTCTCCTACTTTGGGACCTCTGTTCTCTGCCTGGAATGTTCTCCACAGCCCACTCTTCACCTGGCTGGCTGGATTTACCCTTCCAGTCTCTGTTTACATGTTGTTTCTTCAGAGACACTTCCACTAACTATGGTGTTATTTTCTCTCATGATAGCCTTTACTTTCCCTAAGAGATTTACAAAAGTTCAGAGCCAAGATCATGACAGTTAGAGGCAATGTTGGCTCACTTGTAAGCTTATTAATTCCAGGATACCCTTGCCCCTTTGCCTCTCCTTTTCCCTGCTGGGACACAGGCAGGTTGTACTCTCACTGTTCTTCTTCCTGTGTCAAGCTATGGACTAAGATAGCTTCATGAATTATTTAATTTTGTTTGAGAATGTTCTTTCATTAGATACAAAATCTATTCTATTACCTAATGTTCCTTCCCTAGTTATCCCTTCTGAATGCTCCAAGCAAATGCTCTTGGGTGTTTGTGTTTTCTAAGACAGAATATCTATTTCTCAGGTTTAAGACAAATGGAAACTTAAAAAAGAAACTAAACTCCTGCATTATCAAAATCAAAGTGGTTGCCTGTGGGACAGGCATTTTGACCCTATTTATTCAAATCTGTTTATCTGCCCTCCACATCATTCAATGAAAGCTTAAGGTATACTACAACAATAATTAATTCTATGAAATTATAATGAAATAGAAAAAATTAGAGGAGTGGGAAAGAAAAGACTAATATGCCTGCAGTGAAGGCCTAAATATTTCCTGCAGTTGTATTCCAAGTTGGGTTCTGAGTTTTTTGGAAGAAAAGATGAGAGACTACATGTGTTACATATTTCTTATGATCAGAGAGAAGAAAACAAAATTATGTGGTTCCTTAGAATAATCAAAGCTTTTTCTTGCCCTAATTTCATGTTCCTGTTTCTAATAATGACCTTATTGCTGAAAGCCCCACATAAAAAAATGAAAAAAAATATATAGCCATAAAACAACAATAACAACAGTAATAACAGCAATAAAACCAATGCAGTGGCATTGATTCTATAGAAGGCTAAGGTAATGAGTTTAAAAAAATATAAGCCAGTGAAAATGATTCATTTCTCCAGGTCACACACAAAGACATATTCAATTATTGCATTCAGTGGTAGTAAACTTTTGACCAACTCTCAGCAATCTATGATGTGTGCAATGGGAGTGCTTAATAAATGCTGAGCCAAGCTTTCAAAGCTCCCAGGCTCCTCCTGGATTGTAAGTATTGCACTTTTGAAGGCTGCTATCTAATAATCTGGTACTTCATTGTGCTTAGTCTGATTCAGTATTGATTAAGTTTTCAGCCCTTTTGAGTTCACCACTCTTTTCTGTCAGTTGAAGATGATTGCCTCCATTTCTGTGCCTTTTCCTGGGAAATGTATCCCTTTCAAAATGCTGCCTGAACCAATTTCTTAGTATTTGAAGGCAGATCAAAGGTATGCTATAATGAAAAAGGGATCATCTACAACACAATTTCTTTAAGTCAAACAAGAACATGTGGATTTATAGATTTCAGGCGGAGAAAACCAATAAGTGAAATTTGCCATAGAAAAATTATACCCGAAGCCATAACAAAAATTCGGTTGCTGTTATAATCCATGATCAGAAATTACATTAATCTCTGTACTCAACTTCTTGCCTCTTACACTGAAGTGAGGAAAAGAACAAAACAACTACATTACTTTTATTCTAGTTGTAGGATCATTGGATTTGAAATTGGTACAGTCAGATTTTAGAAGAGTCAGTTTCTCTAAATAGCTGTGGTTTCTTAGGTAAA
This sequence comes from Acinonyx jubatus, assembly GCF_027475565.1. Lineage (NCBI taxonomy): Eukaryota > Metazoa > Chordata > Mammalia > Carnivora > Felidae > Acinonyx > Acinonyx jubatus. The sequence goes on from NC_069391.1 coordinate 28,694,691, forward strand.
TATATTTAAAATATTCACTATGAACCTAATTTATACAAAAAATAACAAAAGAGATTGGACTAGATCACTGGTTCTCAGCTCTATCAGGGCCAGCATCCCTTTTATAACAAATATTTCAATGCCTTCTTTGTTAACCTGAAATGAAGTTTATGTATAATATAATCTACTACAGATATAATTACCCGCAAAATAGGTATAATACCCTAACTATAAAGATGAATTTAAAAGAAAGTAACTCATCGGGGCGCCTGGGTGGCTCAGCTGGTTGGGCGACCAGTTTGGCTTAGGTCCTGATCTCACAGTTTCCAACAGTGCAAGAGGGTTCCCATTTCTCCACATCCTCACCAGCATCTATAGTCTCCTGATTTGTTCATTGTAGCCACTCTGACTGGCGTGAGGTGGTATCTGAGTGTGGTTTTGATTTGTATTTCCCTGATGAGGAGCGACGTTGAGCATCTTTTCATGTGCCTGTTGGCCATCTGGATGTCTTCTTTAGAGAAGTAGTCTATTCATGTTTTCTGCCCATTTCTTCACTGGATTATTTGTTTTTCGGGTGTGGAGTTTGGTGAGTTTTTTATAGATTTTGGATACTAGCCCTTTGTCTGATATGTCATTGCAAATATCTTTTCCTATTCCTGACGGAATGGAGTCATTTTTAAACATCTGCCAGCTCTGAGAGAGATTTTGTATCAGCAGTTAAGTGAGAGCTTCACTACCTTCCTCCTCCCCAGCCCCAGACTGCTTCTCTTTCCTCTCTCTGCTCAGAACTCAGAAGGCCAGGAAAAGGAATAGTGGCTGCTCTTTAAGTCTGCTGAGTCTTCAGGGTGACTGTTAGTGACATATGGTTCCTTTCCTGAGTAATGTAAGTGAGTTGGGGCACCTGGGTGGCTCAGTCTTTTAAATGTCTGACTTCGGCTCAGGTCATGATCTCACAGTCCGTGGGTTCAAGCCCCGCGTCGGGCTCTGTGCTGACGGCTCAGAGCCTGGAGCCTGCTTCCGATTCTGTGTCTCCCTCTCTCTCTACCCCTCTCCCACATGTCTCTCTGTCTCTCTGCCTCTCAAACATAAAGCAAACTAATAAAAAAATTTTTAAAAGAAAGTAACTCATAACAAAATAATATGTATATTTCAGTAGCAAATGTTCAGTTATGGCCTTACAGAAGGACATACTGAAGTGGTCAGAGAACTGCACTTCCTTATGATGAATGTTTGGATTTATTTCATGCCAGGTGGTCAGGAAACATTCCACAGAAGAAATATAGGAAAATAAGAGACAAGAGTGCACATTTAAATAAGAAAAATAGTGTCAGAGTCAATTAAAAAAAAAAGATCAGACTTATTTGTATATGGTAGGAAAAGGAGAGAAATAACCTTAACTGAAAACAAGCTAACATGCCAAGACAAAGTGGAGATGGAGGAGTAGATACAAGGAGGGCACATATTATAATTGCAAGTGAAGTGCATCCTATTTTCAAGTGTAATATCCAAATAATTATTTTGTGACATGGGAAAAGGTAGCAATAGAAAAAAACAGTTATGCCTTATGTTGAAATATTTCCATGGGTCTGTAATACTTGAAAGGACCTTAGAAACTGTATCTTTTGACATGTGGTGGGGAATGGACTGGGAAAGTAAACAGTAATGAAGAGGATGTCGAGGAGATGTGTAATAGACCTCTGAGAACAATATTAGAATAAGATCAAAAACCAGCTGAGGCACCTGGGTGGCTCAGTTGGTTGAGCATCCAACTCTTGATTTCGGCTCAGGTCATGCTCTCAGGCTTGTGGGTTTGAGCCCTGCTTCGGCTCCCTGCTGACCGTGGAGCCTGCTTAAGATTCTGTCTGTCTGTCTGTCTGTCTTTCTCTCTCTCTGCCCTTCTCCCCTGCTCATGCTTTCTCTCTCTCTCAAATAAAAACTGAAAAAAAAAAAAAGATTAAAAACCAACTTGCATACTCAAAACAAATTAATGATTTTAATATGTAATTTTTACATCTGTGTTATAATAGGTTGGCTGTTTTATATCTGTGCTGCTCTAGGGTGTTTATAAATATTTTGAAATAACATATTAGTGAAATATGGAGAAATCTGTGATTTCTGAGCTCTTTACTGATTTAATAATATTTAGTTCTAAGTTTGTTATAAGAAGTTTCAAATCTCCTTTGTTACATATTTACATGCAAAAGCTGTAAGTGCAGGCTGGTAGAGGTTTGTGGTACCGGTGCTGTCACTGGCATTGGTGATGACTAGTTTGGGTGATAGGATTTTCTGAAATCCTCTCTGAAAGCCTAAACACAACAAAATTTAAATCTCTTAAGTTATATGGTAGCTGCAGTACTAAAATATTCAGTGTATATTAAAACCATGCAACAACAGCTATTTAAAAAAATCTTTTTAATGTTTATTTTTTTTTTTTTTTGAGAGAGAGACAGACAGCAAGCAGGGGAGGGGCAGAGAGAGAGGAAGACACAGAATCTGAAGCAGGCTCTAGGCTCTGAGTTGTCAACACAGAGCCCGATGCGGGGCTCCAACCCCCAAACCGTGAGATCATGACCCCAGCTGAAGTCGGATGCTTAACAGACTGAGCCACCCAGATGCCCCCCCAAATAGCCATTTATATGTAAAATAAATCTAGTTTCCTGACTCAGAACTAAAAATAGATTTCCTACTTAGAAGACTACCCATCTAGACCTATAGGCCTCGAAGTGTGGTCCCTGGACCAGCAGCATCAGCATCGCCTAGGAATTTGTTAGAAATGCACATTCTCTGGCCCCATTCTAAGGCACACTGAATCAAAATTGGGGGTGAGGGGTGGGGACCACAACTCTGTGCTTTTTTTAAAAAAAATTTTTTTTCAACGTTTTTTATTTATTTTTGGGACAGAGAGAGACAGAGCATGAGCGGGGGAGGGGCAGAGAGAGAGGGAGACACAGAATCGGAAACAGGCTCCAGGCTCTGAGCCATCAGCCCAGAGCCTAACGCGGGGCTCGAACTCACGGACCGCGAGATCGTGACCTGGCTGAAGTCGGACGCTTAACCGACTGCGCCACCCAGGCGCCCCACTCTGTGCTTTAATAAGCCCTCCAAGTGATGCAGGCTGAAGTTTGAGAACCACTGATCTTCAAAGGATATTTGCAAATCACCTAGGATGTGAGATGAGTCTTCATTTTGGGGCTGTCCCACACATTACAGGGCATCTCTGACTCCCACACACTACATACGAGTCAGATTCTCAGTAACTGCGACAATCAAAACATACACCCACAAATTTCTCAAATGTTCCCCAGAAAGCGCTACTATTCCTATTGAGAACCCCTGGATTAGATAATGGCTGTAGTCCTGGCCTATGATTCCATTACTTTCATGGAGGAGCAGGAAAGACAACACAAGTCAGGGCTAATAAGCTCATGACTCAAAACAGTTAGTGAGATTGCAACAGGACATGGGTCCAGAGGCTGGACTTGTGCTCATATGGAGGTACTGCTGGGTCTCATTCTTCGAGGTACTTTTAAATCGTCACTTAGCAGGCAGGAGCAGAAGGGCAAAAAATTAAGCAGAAATAAATTCTGGCTCTAAATGTCCCAGATTCTTGGTTCATCTACTTCAGATTTCTCCTGAAGGTCCTAGAATATGGCTGGTTCACACTACTAGTTAGTTACAATTGAGCAGACCTCTAATTTGCATGATAGGGATTTGAGGGGCCCAAGAGGAAGGATCTGTCAACCCTTAATGCTTTGTCAGTTTTCTGTAAACCCAAACTGCAGGATACCTCAATCCTGCCTAATGTAAGAACTTCAGAGAGTTTTTTAGTTAGACCCATGACAAATACTGAAAGACCCAATCAAGATCTCATAAGCATTCCATTATTAGCAGAAATTTAAACTAGCAATTACCACAAATAGAGCTTAAGATAGCTAAAAGTAGTATATATTGAGACTCAGAACTATGTCCCAGACTATGTTTATCATATTAGTCAGGGTATAGATTTACAATTGGAGTTTGAGGTATAATATTAATGAAAGCCCAATTTGAATTCTTGATAAATAACAGAAGTAAGTGGCATTTGTAGTTTCAATGATTAGTCCATACTTAGTTTCTTTATACAATTTCTTCTTCATTTTAAATGTTAACTTCCTCCTCTCTGCAGTCAAATGCTCTACCCTGGAGCTATACCTCCCATCCCCTCTGGAAAATTAACAAAGGAAAAACAATTCAAACGAAACACAGTCTTGTGACTTTAATGCTAATCAAACAATTTGCTGATAAGAGCAGTCTAGCTTTAAGATAAATTGCTGGTGTGACAGCTCTCTAATTGATCAACTGACCTCTTGACTGAATCTGTGGAAGAAAGATACCCTCCTTCAAATATGTGATCAGAGTTTCCATGCCATTTCCTGAAGCCTTCGCTTTATGAATGTTCAATAAATTTGTGTGCAAATTCTGAAATCAATGTCAGTTTTCCTTTTCTTTTGCTTCTCCTTTTTAGTGTTTATCAATATTGACAATTCCCATTTAAAGTGCAAACTCCTCAATTAACCAAAAATCTTGTTTTGCATATATGATCTAAACTCAGGGTCCTGTGTCTTTTTTTATGCAATCAACAAGAACTGAGCAGCTAACTGGGATAATCTCAATGCTAGTGGCTGTGGATACAAAGATAAGGAGGACACAGCAAGACTAGAAATAAGACAAACCACCAGTGTAATGACATCTAAGTGCAGAGCATAGATGAAGCACATAGGAGGATGATTTTGATTCATTCTGAGTGATAATCAGTGAAGAGGTGACATTTATGTATGGATGAAGAACAAATGTATTTTACCCAGATGAGAAAGGAATAAATATACTAAAATTAAGAAGTAGCAGAGCATATTATATGATTAACCTTCCATATCATTGCCAGATTGATGTAACCTGAGTGTTTTTTCCCAGTGTTAAATATTTTTTGAAATTCTGATTTTTAGTAACTGACAGTAATTCACAATATATCATCACTTACTTGATTGCGAGTCTCTATTTAAATGTTTAGGATGTTTCGATTTTTCCATTTTATAAAATCTGTGTATGGCTTTGTTAAAGTTCTGCTTACAATCATCTCACCTTGGAAAGTGAGAAAAAGAAAACACGTCGGTGTAAAGAACTGCATATAGAATATTGTGTATTATCATGACACATTGGAAAAGAGGTAATATCACACAGAATATGTGTTGTGAGAGGATATACAGAGACCGAGTTATTTTTCTATCCAATATTCAATTTTATAGTGGGTAAGGCTATTTATAACAAATATAAATATATTTGCTTTCTTACGACTAATTTACTCTTTGTTGTACAGCGACACAATTACGAAGTCCACAGACTTTGGATGACAAAATAGGGAGACTAGGTGTCATGTTTATAATTAAATTTAATCTCTATTTAAAGCTACTGTTTAACCTGATGGCAGAGAAACTTGATTTGGGCAATTCTAGCTAAACCAGTAAATTCAGGTTTGCTCTTAGTCATTTCAGTGTGATTCCCTCAAATGGATATTTCCTCCCTTCCACTTCTTCCTGCAATTGCATCCCAATGCAGGGGGAATGTTGGGTGTAGGGTAAGGCAACTACATGGCATCAGGATAACAGGAGAAGCAAATATGGAACACAGACCTGCATCCATGAAATGCAGATGCCATTTCCATTCCTTCATCTAGTAACTGCTGTGGTGTTTATGTTTGCATTTGGGAGTATTCTGCATCTAGGAAACCTCATAGAAGGTCTACAGCTGTCTATTCCCAGATAACTTCCTTGTTAATCTCAGGGGCTGGAAGGTATGAGGCTTCCCTGGGGCCATGGAAATAAGTGGGGCTGCTTTAGGTAATTTAGTACTGAAATCCTAGGCAACCAGCTCTACTGTGCCTATCTTATGGTAGGCTGGGAAACTCCTGCTGTGGTCTCCCAAGGTTCCATCTTGATTACAATTACTGTTATTTTTGAAGGGGATCGTCTAGCTCTCCTCTATTACTGGGTCACCAAACATGTTGAGGGTCTCCTGCCACCCTGTCTTGTAATGCTAACTGGATGTGAGTTCAGAATTCCATCTTAGAGACTTCCTTCAGCACCATCTGTTTGGCTGCTCTTCAGCTCATCTTCCACCCACAGTCCAGAAGGATTCTCATTTTTAAAAATGTCTTCTTAGGTAAGAAATATAGTTCAACAACCACTCTCTCATTTTAGTCCTTACCTTGATCATACCTACAAAGATTCTATCTCCAAATAAGGTTACATTCTGAGGTTATGAGTGCACATTAATTTTATTTTTATTTTTATTTATTTTTATTTTTATTCTTTATATAGAGAAAAAGCACAAGTGGGGGAGAGGGGCAGAAGGAGAGAGAGAGAGAGAGAGAGAGAGAGAGAGAAAGAGAGAGAGAGAAACTTAAACAGTTCTATGTTCAGCACAGAGCCCATCATGACCCTGGGATCATGACTTGAGCCAAAATCAAGAGTTGGATGCTCAACCAAGTAAGCCATCCTGATGCCCTTGATTTTATTTTTAGAGCACACTATTTAACTATACTACAGTTGATATAGAGAGTTACAGTGTATGGGGGAAAAAAGGAAACAATATTACAACTTTCAGAGTCTAAATGTATACATGTATGTATCATAAAAATAAAGTACCTTTCCCTGAAAAATATCTGCTGGCTCAATTAAGGTCTGGATTTGACTTATTAAATAATATAAACAATCAAAAATCATATGGAAAGGGAGAAATAGGGTGCAGGACATAAGTGGGATTACTAGGCAACACATCTTACACATGCTCATAATACATATGTATTCTGCCTTAGATAACTGGCATTGGTAAATTTCATTTGTTCCCTTTCATGTTTGTATGCAACTCTAGGGAAAAGAGCCCACCTCATTCATCTTTGCCTAGAATGAAATTTTACCTCTTGAAGTTCTCAAAAAAATATGCCTTTGAAATTTGTACTAACAAGACCAGAATATACTAGAACACATGTAATACAGCCTTGAATTTATGTTAAAATAGAAAAGATATATACACTGATGGTTTCAACTATAGAGAAATCTGCTTCCATCAGCTTAATTTGAAATGCCTTCATTATTATTTTCTTAATTCCCATTACAGAAAGCAGAGAGGTAGAACAAGTTTTGACACTGACTGATACAAAGGCTCAATGATTTCATTAAGGGTTTATGTTCTTTCTTTCCACTCTGTTATCTACAGGGCAACTGCATCTTAAGGCTGATTACCCTTGTGGTTGGCAGATAACTGCCAGGAGCAATTGATAAAGGCTTCTTAGGAACTTCTCTCAGCCGTCTCTTCTTACAGGCAAGGGAACTTGTCCCCAAAGAAATGAACTATCTGACTCAGAGTAACAATGACACAAAGCTGCTCATGTAAAGCAATGATTCTACCCATGATTAATTTGGAAAACAAGCTCATTCACCAATGTATCATCACATGACCAACCTAAGTCCTCCAGCAAACCAAACAAAAACAACAAAACACATTTTCAGGGAACAAACCTGAAGGAGCAACAAGTTGGTTTATTGTTTTGTTTGTTTCCACAGCAGCATCCATCCATCTATGCACATCTATGATCCTATACGAGTACTTCATTTCTTTCTTTAATGAAGAAAGCACCATAAAGAGGTAAAGAGAAATAGAACAGAAGTCAAGAGACGGCACCCAGTCTCAGTGAGGCCATCTTTTATTTGTGTGACATTGGGCAAGTCAGGCAGATCTTTAACGTGACCCTATAATATGTCCCGTTTCCTACTTTGTTTTTCCTCATGCCACGTTTCCTTTGGTTTACTTTTAAGCTATTTCACTTAACTCTCCTCCATTCTTGGAAAAGGTTAACATCTTTCCCAACTGAAGCCTTCCTGAAGGCCTGCCTAGCCCAGTCTTCCTTGTATTTTTGCCCAAATAACTCCCAATCATCTCTGTGGTGTCACCTTCAATGTCCCTTCTTCAGAGAAGGCTTTCCTGACCTTCTCATCTAAATTAAACCATCTTGTTGTTATCTTTGCTCACACCCTTTTATTTTCTTCATATAATCTGTCATAATTAACAATATAACATATTTAAGCCCTGTCTGCTCTACTAGATTTAAGACTCATGGGGATAGAATCTATATCCACTATATTGATAAGCTATACCCTTAGTGCCTTTCCTATCCAACACACCCAGGTAATTCTCAATAAGACTTGATAAATAGGGCACATGGGTGGCTCAGTTGATTGAATGTCCAACTCTTGATTTGGCTCAGGTCATGATCCCAGGGACATGGGATTGTGGAGCTTGCATGGGATTCTCTCTCTCTCTCTCTCTCTCTCTCTCTCTTTCTCCCTCTGTCCCTCTCTCCCACTCTCTCTCACTCTAAAAAAAGAAAAAAGAAAAGAGAAAAGAGAAAGAAAACATTCATAAATGAATTATCAAGGTCTTGATTTCCTCCTCTGTAAATCATGAATAATCATCACAGGATTGTTATAACCAATATGAATTAATATATATTTGGCCAATAGCAATCTGGTATAAGGTATTATTTAAATAAAACTAGCTTCCATTAGTAACAAGTGAGTGTGTCTCAACATAAAAGTTTACAGAGAGTTTTTATAAACATGCTTTGCTACCATTACAAATACATTTTAAAAATAGGCTGGACAATGTGTGATTCAAAGCTTTGGATTTGAAGTAGGCCTGCTAAAACATGCCAATTTCCTGGGGGAATGTTATCAGTCTTCCAGTTGTGGTCCTGACGGAGAATGCTGCAGTTGGAAGAAATGGTTTGCAAAAACAAGAGAATGCTAGTTGAACTGTGACGGGTGGACTTATCATGTGGGGCAGGAATCAAGGTTATCTGCACCCAGGAAACAGATGGCATTCCAATTCAACAGTGCAAACCCATGGGCTGCTCATGAAAGAAATGAATTCAGGAGATTATAAAGTCAAACCATTTACTTTTGAGGGGAAATTATTGGCTGAGTTTCCAATAATTTGGCTTGTCATCCCCAACATCTGTTGCCTCTGCTGTTACACCACTTTGCTCCTGATGACAAATTGAACAGGATCACAGTAGTGCATGATAACTAATAAACATCTTCATGGGTAAAATCAGTCAACATTAAATGCAGGACAGAGGCATCACAGAATGCAGCTTCCTAGTAGAAGCTTCTCCATTTTTACCATCTTTGCAGAATTCTTGTACTCCTCAAGGATCCCTTATTTTAACCATCCCTCCCAGAAAAGACCTTAATTCTAATACCTTGCTTGGGAAAGTAGCCCTCAAAAAAACACATGTATAATATAACTGCAAGGCTAGCTGATGCATGTCTTGTGAATTATTATCACAGATAGATAGAATTATCTATCACAGTCCTATCTGTAATGAAACAAACAAAAAAAAAACTACACTGAAAAGAATAGAAAATGATTTCGTTCTGCCTTCTGCTTGGCCCATCTGCTGTTATTTTTTTCTCCCTACTGGCAAAATGTTAGACAATATTTCAACTTCCCATCTCATAGGCACTTGCACAACAGAATAGATACACTATATTAATGTTCCATTTATTTTTTTAACTCTGTATACTATTTTGTTTTCCCCCTAGTTAATAGCAAGGCTAAGTAGATCACCATGCTTTCATCTCCTAGTAAAAGTCATATTACATATCTAGCTTTCCTTTATGCCATGTAGTGGATAAATAGTAGTTCAATGATACTACTGCTCCACGGGTGAAAAAAATGTATAGACTTGTGGTTGATTCTGGGTTAAGGACAAAGGCTCAGGAATCAAATCTAGAATATGTGCCAGTGACTGAAGTAAGCTTTTAAAATAATTAACTCCTATATGAAACAGACCTTCAGTGACATGAGTTCATAATTTCCTGCAAAGGATAGACCTGGTACTGAAAATAAAACCTGCATTTTGGTAATATCAAAAAAACTCCGACCTCCGTCCCAACATGTATTTATTATTGATTCACTAATTGAATCTTTTATTTAACCTGAATGACCTGAGGCCTCATCAGCTTTGGGTAAGTGTAAGGTTGCATGAACTTTAACACTAACTTTCTCATGACTCCTAGTTCAATCTGCACAATGGCAGAACCTCTGTCTGCTTGATTCTTCTGGAATAAACACAACTATTTCTGAGAAGCCCCAAAAGGGAGTTTATATGAGTTCTGAATAAATTTTTTCATGTTCTTCTGCTATGATATATTTGCCAAAGTTCTGATGACCAAAAACCTCTTGAGAGGAGGCCCTCTGCACCTGTATGACCACTGAGACTTTAGGTAAGAGTGAAGATTTTGCTGGGTGCCATAATTTCCCCTATTACTTAGTCATAACAGAGATTTTTCATGGGTCACTGCTCCAAACCCTCTCATCCTACAGACTATGGTAGGGTAGGACAATTACTCTGCACCTACTTCTGTCAAATTCTGCTCTGGGGACCTCTAAAATAGCACTTATTCTCTAAAGTTTTACAACATTGCTTCTTGCAATCCCTTTAGCTTTTTCCAGTTGTTGCTCTTTCCATCCACATCAGACCTAGCTCTTAGGCTGGATCACAACAGGTGTATCCTGTCTTCCACTTTCTCATTTTATCTCTCCAAACATCAGTGTGAAAAAAAAAAGTAAATGTAAGAACCTGTTCTTTCTTTCTTTTTATTTGTCAATCTACCCCCAAACAAAATTGAACATGCATATCAATACTAGTAAGTTGATTCCCAGGTGTCAGTAACACACTGTTCTGCCAAGAGCCAGTCTGAGTCCCAGTTTTACTCAGAATAAAAAGTTTTTGAGCCATGAGCTAGGGCTAGATTAAGCAATTGGTCAGAAAAAAAATAAAAAAATAAAAATGAGACTCGGTCCCTGCCTTCTTCAATGAGCTCATAGTTTGGGAAATAGCATACAATGATAACAAGTAATAGAAAACAATGTCATAGATGCAATAATAAAAAAAGAACTAGGGATTGTTGGGGACATACATGGGAATGACTAGTTTGGTAGGGTACAGCATTTGGAGAAAAGATAACTTGGAGGAATTGACAAGGGGAATTTCATAGAGTTGGTGGGTGTATTAAAAGGCTGACTTGAATCCCACTAGGTTAAGAAAAAGATTAAGTGCATTCAGCAATACAATGAGTAAAGTCAAAGCATCCTCAAATGCTCCCAGATCTCACAGGGAAATTTGTACAAAGTTTTGTGTGGCTGGGATTGGAAGAAGTTTGCAGTAAGTTATTGAAAGGATTTTGATTGCCAGATTGGGGTGTATGGATTTTATCCTGTTAGATGATGAGTGGTTATGACCTTAAACAAGGGTCTGACACATAACTGTGTGTTAAGTTATAACTCTGGAAGAACTTTGCAAAATGGATCGGGGCAGGGAGAAACTGTTGGCATGAAGTTGAGTTTGGATGCCTTTGAAACAATCCATGCAAAAAATCCATGCCTGAATTTAGGATGCAAATGGGACAGAGACAGGAAAGTTTTGAGATGTTTTAGAGTTTGGATATGAGAAAGAATGAGAGGGAGAATTCATTGCTGCTTTTGAAATTTCCAATATGGGATATCAGGAGAAACATTCTATGAAGACCTGTTTAGCAAATAGAATAATGGCCCCTCAACGATGCCACCATCCTAATCTCTAGAAACTATAAATATGTTACCTGGTAAAAGGGACTCTGCAGATGTCACTAAATCAAGAATTTTGCAATGAGGAGATTATCCTGGATTACTCACGTAGGTTCATTGTAGTAACAAGGGTCCTGTTAATAGGGAAGAAAGATAATTGGGAGCAGGGAGAGGGGGTGTGATGATGGAAGTAGAGTCAGAATGATGTGCTTTAGAGATGGAAGAAGAGACACTAAGGTGAGGATGGCAGGTGGCCCTTAGGAACTAGGAAAAGTAAGGAAACAGATCATCCCTGAGAGCCTCAGAGGGAATGCAGCTCTGAAGACACCTTGACTGCAACCCAGTGGGACGCATGTCTGACTTCTGACATTTAGGACCAAAAGATAATTTTTGTTGCTTTAAGCCATGAAGGTTTTGGCTACAGTCTGATATGTCCAGATGATCTCTGTGCACATTATTGGGAGAACTTCAATATTTTTCCTCAGTGGAACAGAGATAAAACTCTTCAGCATCATTAATATTTTTATTTGTGTCTCAGATCCTTTTAGGAAGAGATGGGAGTGTTCCACATAGAGTCAATCGCCTGTGCAAAGGCCCACATTCTAAAGGCCCAAGAAGGAATCTCTGCTGAGGGTACTTTTTAGTTGCTTTTTGCCAACATTGTTGGCATTCATCATGTCTGTTCACTAGTTCTACCCATCTGAGAGAAGTTAAAGCCCCATTGTAGGCAATGGCTACCACTTCTGTTCCTGGGTCATTTGACTGTAATTCCTATACCTTCTCTGTAACCCTTGCTCTGATGATCCATTCTGGACCCTCTTTTCTTTAAATCAGCAATACTGATTTTGTCTCTTGCAAGCTGTGTGAACTTGGTCAATACATAAATCTCTATAAAGTGTCTGGGTCAGTTACTTATCCATAAAATGGGAATAATACTCACAACCTCACTCGGTCAGGATTTGAGATTGCCTTTTGACTTACTGATGCAAGGCAGTAACAGGTTAGAGACACCTAACCTCAGGATACACATAAGAGCCAGCTTCTTCTAACCTCCTTGCCAAAGGGACCCAGTCTACATGGCTTCTTATCGCTATTTATTCTCCCCACAGGGTTTCATATTTGACTGGAGTTTGAGACCCATATTTCTTCCAGATGTATGAGTGGGCGGACACTAAGGGGATGAAGTGAGTTTCTGTTACAAGGTTCTGGGTACAGTTGGTGTTTGAAAGACTTCCTAAGGACAGGTCGTATCGTAAATCACAGCTAATTACAGGGGCTGAAACAGATGGCACCAGAGTTCAAAGCCTATATATTTTCAGATGTTTCAATTCACTTGTGGATGGGTGCGAATTTTCTGGATACACCCTTTCACCTTCCTTTTTATTCCCTCTTCCTATTTCAACCGCCCCACCCTGCAAACTGACTTAAAGATCTAAGTAGACGAATGATATGATTTGTACAGAAGATTTTCTTCTCCCCCCCTCCAAATTAATGACATAGTGGCAATATATAGTATAAGGAATATCAACATTTTTGTATCAACATAGAGGAAAATGGACTCAACTAATATCTACTGAGTACTTGATATATGACAGACACTGTGCTAGGTATTTTATATACCTTCTTGGTTAGAACTCATATCAACTTTAAGATATTGATGTTAATGTCTCCATTTTACACATGATTAACTGATAATCTGATACTTAATGAGACTTGTATAGTGCCAAGGTGCACACAGCTAGCAAGTGATAGTGTTGAGATTAGAATTTAGGTCTATTTTAGAATACCACTTGATTTCACTAATATGTGGGATCTAAAAAAACAAATAAATAGGGGCATGTAGGTGGCTCAGTTGGTTAAGCACCTGACTCTTGATTTCAGCTCAAGTCATGATCTCATGCTTTGTGGCAGTGAGCCCCGCATCTGGCTCTGTCTGGCCATGCAGAGCCTGCTTAGGATTCTCTCTCTCTCTGCCCCTCCTGTGCACTCTCACTCTCTCTCTCAAAATAAATAAATAAACTTAAAAAAAATAAACAAACAAAAAGCAAAACCAGACCTATAAATAGAAGAAACTGTCAGTTGCCAGAGGAGACGGAGTGGGGGAATGGGCAAAATGGATGAAGGGGAGGGGGGAGATGCAGGCTTCCAGTTATGGAATGAGTAAGTTATGGGAATAAAAGGCGTAGCATAGAGAATATAGTCAATGATATTGTAATAGTGTTGTATGGTGACAGATGGTAGCTACACTTGTGATGAGCAGAGCATAACATATAGAGAAGCTGAATCACCTGAAACTCATGTAACGTCGTCTGTCAACTATACAAAAAAATAAAAACAATTTTTAAAAAAGGATTTTGGTCTGCTTAATTCCAAAGTTGATGTTCTTCTCTTTGCCCCATGCAGAGAATTAAGAGCCCTGGGAATTATTTTATAAGCTGTCATATGGGGTCTAGTGCCAGAAATCCTAGAAGCAGAAGTGGAAAGATCCGGATGTGTACAAAATTGTCTGTGGACTAGCTGTAGGAATGGGGATGAGTTGTTTTTTCATCTCTTTGCCATTCATTACTCCTGGTGCCATCACATGCATGATGGAGAGTGGCAATAGCACTTGACTAAAAACGAGGTGTTTCCAGTTTGGGTTCCAGCTCTGCAATTAATTAGCTGTGTGGTTTGGAGGATTTCATTTAACCAATCTAAATCTCAGTTTTCATTTGTTTGTGTTATTGTTTTTTAATATCTAAAATGAGAGGAATGTGGACGGCTTAATTCCTTCATGTCTGAAATTTTATTAAATAAGGGTTTTCGTTTCAATAACGATTGTTTCACCCAGACAGCTAGTAGGAGCCACTCTAACAGTTCACTACTACACATACAAACTTCTTTGAGCAATGAGATACTATCCTGGATAGCCTGGGCTCCAACCAGATATATTTGCAGAACATCCTTTAGCTTGAAACAGAAGTGTACTGCTCAACCATCTGTCACAATTAAGAAAAGGTTTGAAATGTTTTCTATGTGTTTGACTAATCATGTTTTAGGGCCCTGAGGGTACTTTACAAATTACATGCTTTCCCTTCTTTTTGGCGTCATTAAAAATCTGGGATCTGTTTCCAAAAGTTACCGCTCTCTCTCTCTCTCTCTCTTATTATTTTCTCTGTTCTATTTTTTCTAAGAAACTAGTTCAGTCTCAAGTGAAACAAAGTAAGCAAATATGCTTCAAGATAAAGTTTATTCTATAGCAAAGTAAGCATTTGTAATTTGCATTCATTGGACAATAACCTGACTGGTATCAGCCCTGAGAAGTTAAGCCATTAAGATCCATCTACTAAGTGGAATCTCTGGTTTCTCCCACTACGAAAAAAATGATACGATATGATGCTGTTCAACCCCTTAATCAAAAATGACCTACCCATGTGGCCAGTACTAAGAAGAAAGTACAGTTGACCCTTGAAAAACATAGGTTTGAATGGTGCAGGTCCACTTATATGCTTATATACTTATATATACTTGTATACTTACATGATTTTTTTATACAGCACTATAAATGTATTTTCTCTTCCTTACGATTTTAATAAAATTTTCTGTTTTCAAGCTTTATTGTAAGAATATAGTATATAATGCACATAACATACAAAATATGTGTTAAACAATTATTTATGTTATC
This sequence comes from Acinonyx jubatus, assembly GCF_027475565.1. Taxonomy (NCBI): domain Eukaryota; kingdom Metazoa; phylum Chordata; class Mammalia; order Carnivora; family Felidae; genus Acinonyx; species Acinonyx jubatus. Next base: position 28,709,998 of record NC_069391.1, read on the forward strand.
AGAAATGCTTCCAATCAACAGTAGGCTATTAGTTAGGCTTTTGGGGAGTCAAAAATTATACAGATTTTTGACTGTGCGGGGGGGGGGGGCGTCCCTAACCCCTGTGTTGTTCAAAGGTGAACTGTATTTCATGGGGTGGTGGGGGGAAGTTCTGGAAACTTCATGCCCCATTCTACCTTTCAACTCTGTTATCTCTTACTTTGTCTCTGTGTTTCATCCCATACTTTCACTCAAGGAGGTAAGATGTAGGAATTAGCACTTGGACTCTGTTCCATTTATACTTCATAATTTGCCCCGTTCTCTCTCCTAGTCAAGGGAATGCTCCTTTTTTTCTGTAGTGGGAGAGATGAAGTCTTCTTATAAGGTGCTACTCTTAGAAACATTCTCAACTGCTTCTGTCAGATTTATTGCCATGGAATGGTGAGGTTCTTTCTTCCCACCTCTATCTCACATGTGTCCATCTTCTGTGTCCACAATTTCTGCACTTGTAACAGGGAAGCTTACATATTTCCTGGGAGGCAGGCTATTTATCAGATGATCCTCACATCACTATTACTGATAAATAATGATCTAAGATGGGATCCCACTCATAGACGGCTTGTTCTTTGGGTCCTTTCCACTGTACTTCTACAACCTCTAGAGCAGTCTTTTTCAATCTTCCTATCCTGGAGGAACTACTGAAATAATTGTGGGTTCTCTGGGAACCTCTACATAAAAATTATTATAGCAGTCATTCAGGGTGCCTTAGGATTATCAGGAAGTAGATGTAATAATCTTATAATAGTTGCCAATGTTCTTTTGAGCACAGAATGATACTTTCCTGTGGATCTATTTATTTGGTCAAATTATTAGACAATTTTTTTATAGTTCCCCTTCCCCACACAAGAAATAAACTTCATGCAAGTCAGTAGTGTTGATAAAGAGAAGTTTGAGTGTTCCCTTTCTTAAATTTCTTACTTGATTTTAGGGGTGCCTGGGTGACTCCGTCAGTTAAGCGTCCGACTCTTGACTTTAGCTCAGGTCATGATTTCAGAGTTTGTTGAGTTCAAGCCCCACATCTAGCTGCTGATAGCACACAGCCTGCTTGAGATTCTCTCTCTCTCCTTCTCTCTGCCCCTCCCCTGCTGGTGCTCTCTCTCTCTCTCTCTCTCAAAATAAATAAATAAACTTTAAATAAAAATTTCTTACTTGGTTTTTAAAAATTTTATCCTTGGACCTAAAAGTCTTTGCATAAAATTTTATTTTTGTTATTTTAAAATAATTTATTTTAATGTTTATTTATTTTTGAGAGACAGAGCATGAGTGAGGGAGAGGCAGATAGAGAGGGAGACACAGAATCAGGAGCAGGCTCCAGGCTCTGATCTGTCAGCAAAGAGCCTGACATGGAGCTTGAACTCAACAAACCATGAGATCATGACCTGAATTGAAGTTAGACACTTAACTGACTGAGTCACCAAGGCACCCCCAATTTTTATTATTCAAGCTACTAATCAGGTATTTCTCCATTTAAACCAAGAATGACTCTATAGCCAAACTTCTTGGGGATGGGGGGTGGTGAGGGAGAAACCAACCAGACTGTTAAGCTTAGCTTAGCTTTTTTCTTAAGTTTTCAAGGATCTGAAGACTCTTTAGGTAACCATAATAAACTTCTGTTAAATAAGGGCCAATAACCTCTTTCCATAAAGGGCAGATGATAAATATTTTAGGCTTTGGAAGCCATGTTGCAACTATTCTGTTGCAACTATTCAATTCTGCTGCTGAAAGCAAAAGCAGCCATGGAAAGTACATAAGGGAATGGATATGGCTGTCTTCCAATAAAACTTTATTGGTGAAAACATTTCATATAGTCCAAATTTAGCCTGTGGGCTATAGTTTGCCTGTGTTAAGTAAATATCTTAAGTGAAAATAGGATTTACTTCCTCTAAAGGTAGGCTCAGTAAATTTAATTTAAATAAAGATATGTGTTACTTTAAGTAATGTGGGTTACAATATGAAAATTTGTTCACAATGTTGAATACAGTAAATTTATTAAAACCATAGACAATATAATACAATAAAATATATATCCTGAAACAATTTCATGCAAGCCTTTGATAATTTTTAACTGAGGGACATATCATGTCCACTTTAATCCTAGTTCTATTTTAATTCTAGCAGTTGCAAAATTATTATACACATGTGTTGGTTTATTGCTCTTTTACAGATTTATATATACATAAAGGCATTATTTTTGAAACTAGAAATAAAGAACCATTTTATCTTTTAATGTGGAATCTGTGTTTCATTTTCACTGCACAAATTCTCCATTCTGGATGAAGCTTGAGATAAGCACACACAAATTTCATGTTCAACAGAAATATAATTTCTGTCCTCGCTCTTAATGATTGCTAACTGAATAAGCTTGCTCACTCATTCAAAACTGGAAAACTTCAGTGCAGTGTTCATTGCTTTCCAATGAATCGCAGGGTACTCTTTATTCACAGAAACCTAGAAGTGATCTAAGATCAGTGAATAAGTATCACCTTGAGTATTAAATCAGTCTGTGGCTCACAGAGTTCTTTTCTTCAAAGTTCTCAGGCTGGGCAGGAGGTTCAGAGAAAGGGTCATTCCCAGTCATATGTGTGTGTTAAAGGGAGAAAAAAAGAAAAACTGCTCATTTTTCTATTCTGCAGTTTTCCTAAGTGGTTTTCAATACAACTTGGTTCCCTTCCTATATTCTCAAATTCTGGCAGCAGTGGAAACATTAAAAGACTTTCTTTTGAAACATGAAATTCTTTCCCCCCAAAATTCAGTTTCCTTTTAAGTCCAAGAATCTTTCAGTTGTGTCCAACCAGTTCACATGAAGAAAAATAGCTCTTAAGCAGGCTAGTTTCTGTAGCATTCTTCTCCTTCAAACCACTCAGCAAAATCCAGCTACTACTCTTTTTTAATCCTAGTACTCCTATAATATATAATTTAGTTCAAACACCATATCGAGAATTCTTCTCTGCTAAGCTGCCAGATTTCTGCATTTAGAAGAAATTTATATGCTCTTTATTCAGGTTTGCACAGGTTTTAAAACATTTTCAAGTAAACCTCTTGTTGCTTAATAAAGCTAATTACTTTTGTAGCGTTAACCAGAATGTAATTTACTTCATCTTCGCCTCTTGCAAAGAAATCAGTGCGTGGATACAATGTTAGAATTTTCTTTTTTAGCAATTACAGAAAGAAACCTTCTCACAGAGCCAACCATTGATGGGGCACCATCAGGACGGAAGGCAATGTAATTTCTCTAAGACACATCTTTATTTTTCTCCAAGTAGAAAAAAAAAGTTAAATATATCTTTACCTCTGTTTGTTCTGGGCAACTTACTGCAGCAGTAAAATCTTTCTTAAAATTTTCCATCATTTGCAAATCTTACAAATGCTATAGCATTTATAGGTGATACTTGTTTCTTCATCAACCTGGACAGAAAAGCTCTTGTTTTTCAGTTTATTACACAAAATTCCATTTGATATTATGTGACACATCATCTCTGTATTGACATATTTTTTCAAGGGTGAAATCTTTTCAATTTCTCCTGCTGAATCTTATTTTACTCACTATAGACAGGCATTTTTCTCACCAACTTTTTTGTGTAACTTTTTGTGTAACTTTTTTTTCTTCCAGGCAATGTTTTGTTGCTCAGTAACTTGATTTTGAGCCTCTTCAATGAGTATGACAAAAGCTTTTCTTGACAAAAGCTTTACTCTGTTTTCAGACTCTAATCATCACCTTTCCTTTCCAAATGGAGGTGATTTGCAGTTAAGTGTCTTTCCAAGATTTCTGGAGGCAGTGCAGCACTTTAACTTGCCTGCCATAGGGGCACCTGGTTGACTCAGCCAGTGGAGCAAGAGACTCTGATCTCAGGGTTGCAGTTTTGAGCCCCAGGTTGGGAGTAGATATTACTTAAAAAATAAAAAAATAAATCTTTAACTTGCCTGCCATAAACAACATGCAACAGATCAAGACAGCTTGGATTATCAGGTCATGTAAAGTCCATGGAAAACTAGCCTCACTGGTAAGAGAAGAAGTTACTCTTTGTCTCCCTGTACCAATACAGTGAAACAACCAAGAAGATTAGAATTCTTCATAACTAACTGGATGGGAATTGTTCATAGGCCTTACTCTAGAACCTTCCTTTTCCATCTCACATCCTGTCTTCAAAGATGCTCCACACTGGACAATCAGACTTGCTTGTAAAACACAAATATTAATAAAATATAAAACAAAAGGGCATATGAAATAACTAAATGAGACATTTCAGAAATAAAAACCTTGTAATCATAATGCAACTTTAACTTACACAATCCATGTTTTGCAATATTTCTGAAAACAGCAAAGCAACAGCAGGACAGTTAGGTTGTGGCACATAAAAATTCCTTTTTTATAATGAAAAATATCCTCTGATTGTCTGTTACATCAGGTGATTTGTTACAGACTTGTGGGAGGCATGCATGGTCATCAGTGTAGGAAGAATTTAAATGAGTTAGGGGAGTGGACATGCCAGAGTGGATATATCATGTGTGGCCAGAAGATCCATCAGTTTTGATGGGAAGCTTTAGGAAACACATCATTCACTAAGGCCTTTGGAAATGAGTACAAGCTTGGTTTGTTAATATAATGCAGATGATGAGGTCCCAAAGCTGCAGCAAGGAGATTGCAATTATTGTAATGATGGACAAGTTCAGAGGGGCAGCCGAGAACGCTTAGAGATGATTAATAGAATACGGTATCCCCAGTGGTAACATAGATTAGCAGCCAACAAGAGTGTTGCTTAATATATGCAATCAAAAGAAGGTAAGGATGCATATTCAAGAGACTGTGGATGGGCCACTTTAATCGAAAGTCATGATCTTTTGCCAAATTCTTAACTTGAGCCAGTTTTCAGAGCTAGAACATTATGACTAAAGAGGTGGTTAGTCCCTTCCTGGGGAGGAAGGGCCAGGCAACCCCATGGCAGATTTAGACTATAATGTTTTCCCTTAAAACACCTATAGTCATTTATGCAGATCACTGTGTTTCAGGGATAGAATAATATGATAACATGATAACTGCAGCTTCAAAGCGTTATCAAGGATCGTATTAGAGGGAGAGCCTACAGTGAACAAGTAATAAATAGAGTCTTGTTAAAGGTAGATTTGCAGCAGAACTATTGGTCCTGTGAGTCCACCCAATATTACTGGTCTTGTAAAGATAGAACACTTGATCGTAGGGCACCAAGTGACCATGCATCCAGAACTCTACATGAAGAGCTGGATTCTGTCACACTTACCAGGTCAATAAAGTCATATAAACCCAATAATAGTCCACTGTAAAATGGAAATGGCCACCTCTCAGGTCCTTGAATATATATAATTGGAATTGACCTACTCAGTGGTTGATGAAAGCCCCACCATTTCCCTCCCCACCAAAATATAACTAATCAATAGAATATGGCACTCCAGGGGGACAGGAGAGATTAGTTCTATTCTTAAGGATCTTAAGGATATAAAGGTGGTAGTCATTATTATATCACCATTAAATTTTGAAGTCTTGTCCCTCCAGAAAATATATATATTCTGGAGAATGACTTTATTTTATTATTTAAAAAGATTTTTTTTTCTAAATCTTTTTTTCAACGTTTATTTATTTTTGGGACAGAGAGAGACAGAGCATGAACGGGCGAGGGGCAGAGAGAGAGGGAGACACAGAATCGGAAACAGGCTCCAGGCTCTGAGCCATCAGCCCAGAGCCCGACGCGGGGCTCGAACTCACGGACCACGAGATCGTGACCTGGCTGAAGTCGGACGCTTAACCGACTGCGCCACCCAGGCGCCCCTAAAAAGGTTTTTTTAGGGGCGCCTGGGTGGCGCAGTCGGTTAAGCGTCCGACTTCAGCTCAGGTCATGATCTCATGGTTCATGAGTTCTAGCCCTGAGTCAGGCTCTGTGCTGACAGCTTGGAGACTGGAACCTGCTTTGGATTCTGTGTGTCTCTCTCTCTGCTCCTCCCCTGCTCACTCTCTGTCTCTCTCTCTCAAAAATAAGCAAACATTACAAAAAATTAAAAAAAAAAAAAGATATTTTAATGTTTAGTATTTTGAGAGAGAGACAGAGCATGAGTGGGGGAAGGGCAGAGAAAGAGGGAAACACAGAATCCAAAGCAGGCTCCAGGCTCTGAGCTGTCAGCACAGAACCTGACATGGGGCTCAAACCCACAGACTGCAAGATCATGACCTGAGCCGAAGTCAGATGCCCAACTGACTGAGCCACCCAGGCACCCCTCTATTCAATGACTTTATCCTACTGCAAACTCACCCCAGTGGAAGCCCTGTTTGTAGCTGCTATAGCAGATGTGGTATCTTGGCTGGAACAGATTACAAAGGCCTAAGGCACATAGTATGAAGCCACTGGTTTCTCAAATGCATTGTTTTCTATTGCAAATAGTTTGTATTCATGTAGAATGGACAACAAAATACATTTACAGTGTTATTCCACACTGTACTTACTTTCCTGTTCTCTGCCATAATATAATCAGAAGAGATGTAGACTGGACATACTACAAAATATCACAGTGATTTATTATATTGATACCATCATGTTGATCAGGCAAGGTTAACAAGAGGTGGCTAGCATGCTGGAGGTGTTAGGTAAGATTTATATGCTATAGAAAGAGACAGATAAAATTCATAAAGATTCAATGTCTTGCCACTTGGGTAAATTTTTAAAGATTTGGGTTCTGGTTTGTGCCAGAATACCTCCTCCAAAGTGGAAAGACACATTTCTGCCTTTTGCATTCCCTACTACTGAAAAAGAAGCACAATGCCCAGGAGACTTCCTTGGATTCTGGAGGCAACACATTTCACACTGAGGAATAATGCTTTGGTCCATATTTTAGGTGGTGTGGAAGGCTTCCAGCTCTGAGTGGGACTGAAGCAGGAAAGAACTCTGTAGCGGTCTACACTGTGGCACAAAAAACTCTTTCATTTGGGTCCTATGATCCAGAAGAACGTATGGTAACAGAGGAGTCCATGGTAGGAGGGTAGGCTTTGCAAATTCCCTGTAGGAGAACTGTGGCACAGGTCCCAGGGGATCTGGAATCAAAACATGCCCTCTTCAGCAGAGGATTATACACTTTTTGAGACACAACTCCTGTGTTCTGTGATTTGTCCAATAAAGGTGGAACACCTGAATATGAGCAACCAAGTGACCATGCATTCAGAACTCTATACTGTGAGTTGGATTCTGTCAGACCTGCCAGGTCAATGAGGTCAGGGAGGCTCAACAACAGTCCACAGTAATACAGAAATGGTGTATCTGTGTTTAAGCCCCATTAGGAAGAGCAGGACTTCCTGTCACCCAACACTTGTCCCTCCCTCAGCTTGCACCTATGACAATACAGAAAAAGGAGAAGAAGCTCAAGTTTGGCTCATAGAGAGGTCAGCTTAATTTCTGGTTATAAGCCAAAAATGGGTGGTGGCTACAATACAGCCACTCTTAGGGGAAGCCTTGAATACAGTTGTAAGGAAAAATATTCTCAATGAGCAGAGTGGTCACTCATTTTGTGTGGGAGGAGACATGGTCTTAGGTAAGAAGATATATAGAACTGTGAGCAAAAGCAAATGGCCTGACCAGCTGGCCAGGGGTCTGAAAGGAGAAGGACAGGAAGATCAGAGTAAGGAGGTCCAATGAAGATGTGTGTGGATGAGCATATGGAAATGGGTGATAAGGAATGAAAATTATTTAAACAGTGGGGGTAGGGAAAATACCTGCTGGATAACCTGGACAATCCCACTGGGTGCTTTTCCATAGTCCCTTGCCTAACTGTGACCAATGTGGGGACAGATGCAGCAACTCCAGCTTGAGAAGGATAGGATCACTTTGGGAATGTGGATTACAGTGACACCCTGATTTAAGTCACTGACACAAGCAGAGAATGGATATTTGGAATGGATAGTGGAGGAGGGATGCCAACTACTGTACTTTGTTCCATTAATCTCTGGCTTCTAAGTTTCTCCACAGAAAGAGGTCAATTGGAACCTGAACACATATGGAAAAGTAGATTCGTGCGGCGTAAGAGGTGGAATGTGGCAGCCACGGAGGTGTGCTGCTCAGATTTCAAGAGAGAATTTGCTGGTCAGCTGCGAGGATACTGCACTGCAGTGTTTGAACCAAGGCCATGTTCTTCCCAGGTAGCCCATAATGAACGACTGAGTGTGGCTGGGTAGCAGGGTTTGATAATTTAGGTCCAACGAGAGACTTTTTGGGATATCTTTGTGCGCCAGTAACCTGTTCAGCTGCTTGACTTTGTCCACAAACTGCACTGTCACCTTAAAATCTGCCAACCTGATTTCCTTTCTTTCCTTACCCTCTCACAGATGTCAGATCAGCATTCCAGTCTAAAGGCTTCCCCTGCCTACTTCTGTTCTTTCTTCATCTTTCATAGGAATTTCCCCCAGTACTTCTCTTTCATTTCTAACTCTGTCTTGGCAGCTACACCTGGAAGATCGAACCAACACAGCTTCCAGGAAGGTGGGTTTTAGAGGATGAAGCCTGTCATCGGCTCCTCAATTCAATACCATGCTCATCAATTACCATCAGCCTCTTTTATCTTGTGTCAAACACCGAGAATAGACTCAATCAAGTGAACACAATCCTTCCGCACGCTGCCATTTGGGTTAAAAGACATCTGATGAGATCACAAGCAAGGCTGCATGTTAGCTGTTGTCTACCACTCTAAGTGCTAGTGTTCCACAGAGCACTAAGTTCCAAAAACCATGTATCACTTATTTTTCTCACAGTCTCTCAAGGAACCCCTAGTGGCGTCATGTGGAAACCTAGGTTTCTGAAGAACCCCGCTTAAGAAACTCTGCTCTAGAAGTTTTGTCCTCATTCTCCTACCCATGTTCCCCTCATTCTTCCTATGATCACTCATCTCCTATTTAAGTTGCCATTTTTCCTCCCCTCTGCTGTCTGTCAGTTCGAACCTTACATGGTTTCTGTGAGGAGGGAAAGCATCCCGGAAAGTAAGCCTATGAGCTTTTAATTTTTACTGCTGTTTTGGAGTATACTGAAGGAGAGAAAATGACACCCAATGGTCTATTTAGAAGAGGAGAAAAAACAAACAAAAACACCCCACAATATTAACACTGTGGTATATAACCATGCCACATGTCTTTTTAGCAAAGAACTTTGAAGGCCTAAAAACATTAAGACATCCCTCAATTAAGACATTGAATTTAAGTAAACAAGACTTTATAACCCCTCCAAACTTTTATCAACTCCCTCTCCCTGCCCAAATTCACATGAATCTGTCTTATTTTTTTTTTTTCCCTGAACAGGTAGGGGATGTTTTATTCTATAGAAAAAGAACCACAACTGTTTATTTGGTTGATTCTTCCACAGTCCCTACTTCCTAGTTTGCTGATGTAATGTAAAGTGTAGTTCTAAGTCTGCAGTGTTTTCCATTTGTGTTATACCAATTTATGATTTAAATTATTACAGATTATCAAATATCTCTATCAGTGAGTTGAGGAAAAGCAAAAAGCACATGCTGGCAGACAAACAGGTGAATATTTTGAGGACAGCAATAGATACCAGTGGAAACAGCCTTGTGATCGGGTTAGAAGACTGTCAGTTCACAATGTGCTTCACGGGACCACACATTTCTCACCAGCTTCAAGAGATTTCTATGTCAGAATGATGACCAGGCAGATCTGAGTATCAGATCTGAAGTGGAGGGTATTAAAGATCTTTTCTCATTACTTTTGTTCTCCTTTAGCTGGTATATCCCAGGAAATAGGTGTTTCAGAAAACTTATTTCCCATTAATTGTAATAATCCCTTTTAAGTGACAGTTCACTTTTAATCTTATTTTTAGTGGAAATATATCAAAACAGCATTACACATTTTTCTGGCTTTCTAAACTATTTGCATTTGAATGTTTAAACTTTGGGTAAGATGACTTGGGGGTCCCTATCAATTGTGGAAGCAACTTACCATCCTGCATCATGCTCACTACCCTCAAGTTCCTGAAACACAACCGGCAAGGGAGGTTTCTCACCTCAAATATACCTTTTATTTATGGACAGAGGTTCTGTTCTGAGTTTCTGCCATTTTCAATGCCTTGGTGGGTTAGGATAAAGAACAGGAAAGAAACCCTAAATCCTCCTTTTACTTCTCATCTGAGGTCAATTCCTGAGGTCTGCAAAACTGGCAAGACTTCTGAGTGAACTTGGTCTTTTCTCAGGGCGAGATGCCCTAGGGAAATGTGAATCCCTAGGAAGTTGACATTTCCCTCTTCTGAGATTTTCTTAAGGAAATCTCAGTCCCTCATATAAATATTTTAGTTCCAACCTTTCAGTTCTATAGGCAGGCAGGAACATGTCTGACTGAACTCTGGGCTGAAACAGCTAGGCTACACATGGGATTCTTGGCTTAAATGCATTCATAAATAAAGAGTCTCGAGAGACTATTCGTTTTCACTTACATTCTTTTTCTTTCAAACTATATATGTGCTATGCATTTGAGTGGTTTTCAGAACAAAAGGCATAATGGTTCTTGGGCAGCTAGAACAAAATAGTTGTGAGGGCTCAAAAATGGCAGCCAGGACAGCCATGCGGATTTTCGAACACTAATAGAGGTATTTCTACCATATTTAGTCTTTCTTCACCCCAGCTGAGAATTACTCATGCATGGGCACTGGAAGCACATGCTTTGTTGAAAATAACTGGGTTGAATACATCATAGTTTTATATTCAGGAGCCCTGGGATCTTGTCCTGGTTCTGCTGCTCATTAGCTTTATTAGACCAGGGCTAATTATTTTACATTTATCATCCTCACGTTTCTTACCTGTAAGAGACATTAATGTGTAACAACCAAATTTTGTTGAAGATTATATGATAACGATGTATGTGAAACTTTGATTATTATAGATTGTTGTAAAAATGTAAAGTTGGGGGTGCCTGAGTGGCTCAGTCAGTTAAGCATCCAACTTTGGCTCAGGTCATGATCTCACATGAGATCAAGCCCTGCATCGGGATCTGTGCTGTCAGTGCAGAGCCTGCTTTAGACCCTTGGTCCTCCTCTCTCTCTCTGCCCCTCCCCTGCTCACACACTCTCTCTCTCAAAAATAACTAAACACAAAAAAACCATTAAAGAAAATTAAAGTTGTATGACTAGCAGGGAGAAGGGGAGTAGAGGTTTGTAGGAAAGGTAGCAGGAGGAAACACCCATGGCCATTTTGTCTAGCCATCTTTCTAAAGCCTTCTCATGAGACAGGGGATTACTAAACTGTTCAAAGCCTGAGACATTCACTGAAATGACATTTGAATGAAATGACATTTGAATGAAAATGAAATGAAACTAAATGACATTCATTTTATTGTGGTGTGGGGTTACTATATATAAAATATAGGATCTCAAGTAATACATCCTCTCTTATCCTCCCTGAACTTATTTGGGTGGTGTCCCTGGCAAGGCTTCCTTCAGCAGGCCCAGCTGTCATCTGGTTCTCCATGTTCTGTGACTGAGGTAGGTAAAGTGGGTACCATCCTCAGGCATAATTGTGGACCCTAGGCGAGGAGTATAGAGAAAAAAAGCCTATGCTAATGAACTCCAGGAGAGCAACTTTTAGCAAAGGAGATAAACTACATAAATAGTTACAACATCACTAACCTAAAGTGGTAAGAAAGTGCAAACTGTATTTTCCTGCAATCAGGTCTAGAAAGCTCAGGAAGGTTTCCAGGATGGTGTGATGCTTGAGTTGAGTCTTAGAAGACAAGCGCCAGTAAGGGGGAGAGAATTAGATGGTGTTCTAGGTACAGGGAGAAGCGTGAGTAAATGCATAGGGTTGTGTAAGTAGAAAATTTAATTAGTAGCTTGAAATTGTTGGAGCCAACAGTGCAAGGAAGGAAGTAACGAGAGACATAGCCAGCACACAGGGCAGAGGATGCGTAATGAAGGGTGTAGCCCACCTTAGAAACTTCAGTTTTATCCTGGAGTCGAAAGGGAACTACTGAAGAGGGTTTTGTGTGGTTTTTTTTTTTTTAATGTTTATTATTTTGAGAGAGAGAGAGAGCATGGGGCGAGGGGCAGAGAGAGAGGGAGACAGAGGATCTGAAGCAGGGTCTGTGCTGATGCAGGGATCAAACTCATGAACTGTGAGATCATGACCAGAGCCGCAATCAAGAGTAGGATGCTTTACTGACTGAACCACCAAGGCGCCCCCTATTGAAGAGTTTTGAATAGACAACATGGCACAGTCATATTTGCATTTTTGAAAACAAATGTTCAAAAAAAATTTTTAAAGAAACCAAGTCATGCACTTGGTAAATTTGAGGGGAATGTGACTGGAAACCTGTTAGGAGGCTCTTTGAGTAATAATTTAGGTCAAACATTGAATTTAGGAATTTAGCATTATAAACATACATAAAAGTATCTGTAATGTATATATTGCATATAAATATAATAATTATTATATATTATCATAGGTGTAATTACTTTATGTGATCATATATCACATTATATGTTTATTATCTGCATATTAAATGTATTATATAATGCATGATGTGTTACAATATGTATCATATATAATCTGTATTATATGTTTGTGATATATGCATTATATTGTAACATATTCCATAATACTACCTATATTATGATATATAAATATATAAAAGTTATATTTATATAATTTTTAGGCAGAGGCTTATTTTCTCCCATTATGCATACAGAGAGTGTTTTCAAATAGAGTTCCTTTGGAAGCTGGATCAAGAAATCTGGATAGACTAAAAAATGGCTAAAGGGACAGTCATATAAGTTTTGGGAACACTACAGAGATATTTCTAACATATTTAGTCATCCTGTCACCCACTTGAAAACCATTCATGCACAGGCACTTGAAGTATTCTTGGTTGCAAATTGCTAGGTTGAAAATATTATAGCATTTTATACCAAAATCTTTCTCATTGTTATTGACATCTTAGAATATGATGACTTTTTATTATGATGATAAACAACAGTTTACTTTTCTTCTACTAGAGAAAATGAATTGAAACCTGCAGGACAGTATTAGCATGGGTTTGTTCACAAGTTTCTCTAAAGTGAATTCTTCAATTAAATGATTAATAATTTCAATTGCTACTCATCCAAGAAACATCATGCTTTTAGTATGACATAGTCATTACTTATGACTAGGGATTTCTCCTTCACCAAACAAAATTTATGATGTTTACTCAGGTGTACTCCAGCATGCAGGTAAAGTCAGCAAAGGTACCAAGGTAAGTGAGAAAGTCAAGTAGCTACTGTCTTCAAAGTGTCCCCCTGGGCACCTGATACATACTTTCCGAGTTGTAATGTTTCACATTTTCCTTGTAAGTGATAACCTCAACCTGCCTCCATGCTTTTCTATATGTCATTGTATCATATTAACTGAAAAAAATTTGCATATGATTGTAAAAAGGGTAACACAAGTGTCCCATCTTCAGAATAGATGGGTATTAAACAGTAATTCTGGGAATGATTTAGTGGAGAGACATGATGCTATACTGATCTGGAATTGACTCCTAGCTCAACTACTTCTTGGCAATGTGACCTAGGGCAAGAATTTAGTCTGCAAGGACATTGATTTCCTCCTACAAACTGTGAGTAATAAAACTTACCTCACAGAGTTATTTTGATAAAAGCATTTAAAGTGTCTCACTTGGCAAATAACAGACATTCTACAATTATTACTATCTTTTTATTCTTTGCTGTCACTTTCCGATAATTGGTATTTTTTCCCCTTTCATCACTGGCTACACTTCCTCAATTTTCTTTGTCATCTCTTCCTTGCTAACTGCTGGAGTACTAGAAATATGTGATCTGGGACAACCTTTGTTTTCTATCTATAGTGCTACATGGCCTCACTCAGTTCCAGGAACATTCTCAGTATGCTTATGACTCCCAAATCTTTGTCTCCAGCCATGGCTTCCTCCAGTCAATCTGGACTGCCTACTTGAAATCACTACATGGACGCCTAATAGGCATTTTCCATAGTAAATAAATATTATGTTGTTATTACTATAAATGTTATTACTATAATTATAGATGCTGAAGACATATCAATAGGAAAAACAAATGGAATTCCTCTCCATACATTTATGCTCTGGAAATACTATATCAAAATAAATAAATTATATGGTATGATAGTAATAAGTGCTATGGAGAAAAATAAAACAAGTGAAATAGATACTTTTTCTACTGCTTCATGGATTATCCCATATTTAGTACCTTAGAACAATGCATATTTGTTATCTCCCAGTTTCTGAAAGTCAGGAATACAGGCATTGTTTAGCTGGGCAGTTCTGGCTTAGGGTCTTTTATGAGATTTCACTGGAGATATTCATCAGGCCTATAGTCATCCAAAGACTCATTTGAGACTAGAGGATCTGTTTCCAAGATGGTTTTTTCATGTGCCTTCCGATAGGAGGTTCCACTCCTAGAGAGCCTACTTCAAGAAACTGGGGACCTTCTGAATCATAATGCATGTACAAGAAGGTCCAGAGCAACATTCTTCATAATATCCAACTGTTCATCAAAGTAAATGGTATATTACTTGGGGTTCCACAGAGAAACAGAATCAATAGGATATGTATATGTATATGCAGATGTATATGTATATGTATGAGGAGATTTATTATAGGAATTGGTTCCCGTAATTTGGAGCCTGAGAAGTCCCACCATCTGCCATCTGCAAGCTGGAAAACCAGGAAACCTGGTAGCATGGTCCAAGTCCAAAGGCCTGAGAATCAGGAACACTGATGTCCAGGGCAGAATATGGATGTTCCAGCTCAAACAGGGAGTAAATTCTCCCTTCCTCTGCTTTTTTGTTCTAGTCTGTCCCTCAGTGGATTAGATCATGCTCACTGCATTGGTGAGGGCAATCTTTACTTAGTCTACATATTCAAATGCTAATCTCTTCCAGAAACATCCTTACAGATACAACCAGAAACAATGTTTTCCTGCTACCTGAGGATCCCTTAGCTCAATCAAGTTGACACATAAAATTAACCATCACAAATGGATAATTTTGGCATATTCATAAATAGATTTCTTTAAAGCAGTGAAAAATGAGCCAGCTTTAGCTATGTGAAACAACATAGAGGAGTCTCACTCTTGGGTTAAAAGAAGAAAAATGCAAAAATACATACAGTATTGATTTATATTTAGTTCAAAACCAGGCAAAAAATCTACATTTTTTAGGGCTGCATTCATGGATGGTAAAATTTAAAGAAAAATCAAGGTCATGACTTTCACCAGAATCAGGATGATGATCACTTTGATAATCAGAAACTATTAGCCAGAGATTGAGAATTTTAATCCAGAATGAGCACATGGGGATATTTGGGGATTCTAGTAATTTTATAATTCTTTTTCTAATGTTTATTTTATTTATTTTGAGAGAGACAGGCAGAAAGAGAAGGAGAGAGAGAATCCCAAGTAGGCTCTGCACTGTCAGCGCAGAGCCCGATGCGGGCTTGAACTCATGAACTGTGAGATCATGACCGGAGCTGAAATCAAGAGTCAGATGTTTCACCGACTGAGCCACCCAGGTGCCCCTTTTATGATTCTTAATCTAGACGGTGATTAACAGACATATGCTTATAATTTTTATTATACTCTACATGTTTAAGTCACTTATCTATATGGGCTTTATATTTTACAATTAAAAGGAAAAAAGATTGTGTGGTCACAGTAGGCCACAGTAGGCCACTCACTGATATACAAAAGAGATATGAAAAAGGTAAAGAAGAGAGTTCTCTTCAAAAAAAAAAAGAAAGGAGGAAGAACAACTATGCAATGGACTATTCTGGTACTTTTAAAGGGAAATATTTGTTCCCAGTTCCTGACATCTCCCTCTATGTGGAAGGACCTTCATTAGGGTGCTGCTCCTGGCAAGTATCTACTCTCCATTATTCTTTCCCTGAGGGGGCAGTTAGAAGGATGGAGAGGGAAATGACATACCTAGTTGATGAGTTTTGGAGAAAACTAGAGCATTAACAGCTCAGGCACTTTCTCTTTTTTTTTTTTCTTTTGTGAGTAAGATAATTGCTGGGAACACATGTTAGTTTCTGTTCCTCTAAATATAGGTACCATCTAGTGAGGTCTACTCTGAATCTAACCATAAATGGGTCAGTAAGATTTTCCCATTCAGGAGTTAAGTATGAGGAAGCTTACTTGCTCACAAAAGAAGCCACATTCTCAAATTTCTGCCTTGTTAATAACAAACAGAAGTAATTTGATATTCATCTGCTGACTTCTGGCTTTATTCTTTTGATTGATATAAAACCTAAGTGGGTGGAAAATAACCTTATTTATCCCCCTGTGCCTTTCTACAGTCTTGGGCTATTGTCAGCTCATTTTAATGAGGACTTTATCTAGCTCCTAAATTTGTCCTGCTCTAGTACTGTGAATGATATTATGGCACTCCTTGTGACTTAGAGGTTTAAAAGTAATTTTATCTTCCTTCTTGTTTTCCAGATCAGGACTAAAATAGGGCTTTTATGATCAGCTTACAGTTATGGACCCATTTTGGAAGCAGGCCCTCAAGATTTCATGACAACAATGCCAATCAATAAGCAAAGCTAATTCGAGGATGTACACATGAGAAAAACAATATAGGAGTAAAAGCTAATAGCACAAAAAACACGGAACAAAGCTACATAAACATAAGCTAATATATAAACTAATAAGCATCTCCCTTCTGATGTGTCTTTGCTGCATGAAGCAAAGTAAGATTAGAACACAGATGTCTTCAATTTCAATGAGCCAAGAGGCATATTGTATCTATTTTCGAAGCATAGGGTAAGACAAAGAGCATGTACGGTACAATGAAAACTCTAACAGCTCAATAAAATAATTATTGTTTATAATAAAAATATTATTAACAGTAATATGTGTAAGGTCTCTATGAATTGGTAGCTGTTACTGCTAGCTATTAAGAGTACTGCTGGTGTCGGGAATCAGAGTGAGAAAGAGGAGGATTATGAAAACCCCAAAGAAAAGTCTAAGATCTATTTGTTTCCATATGTATCTTCCTCATTACCTCATCCTCCTTCCAGATTTACTTAATTCCTTCCTGTCTGCCCAACTATTGAAGGAATCTGTGGTCTGCAGGGACAATAAAGACTGTTTCCTTACAGTTGAGCCTATGACTGCTCTTTAAGAAACTGACATTTGTAGTAAAAACGAATAAATAAAATAGAGAAAAGGGGGTGTATTTTGGCAGCTGTGAAGTAAAGAGGCCCATGAGGCCTAAGGAAAATTCTAAGCTCTCATGAGAGATCAACATAATATTCTAAATTCAAATTGAAGAGAGGCATAGCCAATGTGGGGTTCAGGATGTGACCAGAAAAAGATGACTTAGCTGTCTTTCACCAGGCTTTTTACTAGGTGCCATTATCTTGGTGAATTTGTCCAAGTCCAGGCTATGATCATCAGCTTTGCAGTCTTAGAAATCTGAAAGGTTTTTTTTTGTTTGTTTGTTTCCAACACAAGTGGAATCACAGTAATTAAGCTCATCAAAATGATGTAGAAAATCGGAATATTAATATGTTAATTTAAAAAGAAGAATGAAACTTTTACATAGAGTAGCCCTCTTTTTACTGACATTTCTAGACAGTGGTTATTAAGTACACAGGCAAGTTAAAGTCTGAAGAATGCTTGGTGAGTACAGAAACAGAACAAGCCCCCCATTATCCCACATGTTCACCTCTTCAGTAAACTTCAGATCTGGGTTCACAGATACTCTTCTTTCCTTCTTTTTTTTTTAAATTTTGTTTAATTTTTATTCATTTTTGAGAGACAGAGGGAGGCAGAGCATGAGCGGGGAAGGGGCAGAGAGAAGGAGACACAGAATCTGAAGCAGGCTCCAGGTTCTGAGCTGTCAGCACAGAGCCCAACACGGGGCTCGAACTCATGAACTGCGAGATCACGACCTGAGCCAAAGTCGGACACTCAACCGACTTGAGTCGCCCAGGCACTCCACACTCTTCTTTCCTTTATCAGAGAAGCCATAGTGGAGTTCTTTAAAAAATGCAAAACAGTACAATTTGTCCCTGTGTAAAACTCTTCAACTGCTTGCTATCACAGACAGAAACCCTAAGCCTTTTGCATTGCCTGAAAGTCTCTGTATATCATGACCCCAGTTTACCCCAAGAGAATTTAATCAGACGCTTAACTTTTAGAGCAATATTTCCAGGCTTACAAACACAATTAATGAAATTCCTGTCAGAAAAATTATTTTTATTGGGACTTTGGAAGTATCTACCTCATATTCCTCTTTTCTTCTCAGAAGTTTGTTTTTATAACTTATTTTTAATAATGCAGTGTTAAATTAATTAATTAAGGAGGCCACTGACTGCTGTGGCTCTAATGCCATGGCTGTCTATGTAAGCAAATCAAAATCAAAGCCTGTAAGTGCCTCAAGATTATGAAAGCAAACCACTAACTAAGGACAATCAATCCCAAACAGTCAACTAGGCTTAAGTTATAGCCAATCACATTTTTTCCTTTCTTTCCTTCTCCACTTTTTCTGTGTAGGTGTTTTCCCTGGTAGGGAAAACCTCCTGGTAGGGGTGGGAGCAGGGGGGAACATCCCTAACCACTTCAGTTTAGCACTGCCTGGTTGAAAGTGATACATGCTCAAATAAACTCTCCAAAGTTTTTAATATGCCTCAGTTTATCTTTTAACAACAGGTTTATTTTTGGTGAAACAACTTACTTTGAAAATCAACTGTTACCAAAATGGGCATTATCTCGATCAATGATTTATTACAATATCTAACGTCAGTCACAGAGATCTAGGAAGTGCCAGACGACCTTGCTTATTCATTCATTTAAGAGTCATAAAGCACCCTCTAACTATCCTACTGTCTTAGGTATGGAGCAAGAAAGCAACAACAAATTAGATTTCCTGCTTTTTCATAGGGCTTAATATTAGGTGGAGGGGGATATAGATATCAGACAGACCCAAGATGCATGCAGAAAATTAAAAGAGGGTAGAAGGATACAGAATGATTATATTGTAAGGAATGGAAGAGAAACCTTAGCCACTGTAACTGGACAAATACAATCCAAAAGGAGATTTATATAGATAGTTAACATATGAAAAATTTCCTGTGGCTTAGAGTAGAACTTAATAATTTATATGCAAAATCATTACTAGGAACATGAGCTCTGTTTATCTAAATACTAATATGTTACATTTGGATGGGACCTCAGATTCTATATTGCCCGATAGGATCCCAAGTGAATTCTTTTGTGTATTGGAAAGGACTTGCAAGAGGGAACAAGCTGGTTCAGATAACTATGCACATTTTAAGGTACTTTAAATTCTTGAGAACTCTCAAGAATGCTTAAATGTGGTTCATAGGAACAAACTACTTGCTATTAAATACTTTAGTGGATCTGATTATCTTCTTTAGCAAACAGTTCTGCTACTCTCAGCCAGCTGTTTCACCAGATAAACTATGAGGATTGCTAAAAGGCCAAGGGGGTATTTCGGAGAGCATGGTTAACTTGAGACATCTCTTTTAGGAAGATACATTAAAACCTGTACCTGAACTATTATGAAATGTCAAGCTACTTAGGCGATGAAAAAAAATATTCAGAAGACATCATTCCAGTTTAATCTTTTTTGAAGATTTGGGAAGGGTAGGTGAGCCAAAAGCCAACACAGTGATTATTTCATAGAAAAATGAAGTATGACAGTAGATACTGACCATGAAAAACATTGTTGAACAGCTTTATTCTCCAGTTTTGATTTCCAGAAAATATATTCATGACAATTAGATTTATCTCCTAAAGCAATTAGAAAGAGAATCCAGGGGCACCTGGGTGGCTCAGTCGGTTGGGCATCCGACTTTGGCTCAGATCATGATCTCGCAGTTCATGGGTTCGAGCCCCATGTCAAGCTCTGTGCTGAGAGCTCAGAGCCTGGAGCCTACTTCAGATTCTGTGTCTCCCTCTCTCTCTGTGCCTCCCCGGCTCATGCTTTGCCTCTCTCTCTCAAAAATAAAATAAACATTAAAAAAAAAAAAAAAGAGAATCTGGCAAGACAAAATCCTCAACATTTGGAAAAAGAGCAAGAAAGAGGCATGACTTTGGAAATTTGGTCTGTAATAAAATTTACCTCAGTAGTTCTATCAGGAAAAATTGTAAAATGATAGTACCCTAAAAAAGTTCAGAATTAGAAATACCAAATACTGGCAGTGTTTAAATGTTTTAAGACGGCAAATTTTAAGATGGAGTTATTTTTGGGGGCAACTGGGTGGCTCAGTTGATTAAGCATCCGACTCTTGGTTTCAGGCTCATGGTTTCATGTGGGGCCTGCTTGAGATTCTCTCTCTCTCTCTCTCTCTCTCTCTCTCTCTCTCTCTCCCCCATCCCCTGCTCGCACTCTCTGTCTTCTCAAGATAAATAAATAAACTTAAAAAAAAAGATGGAATTATTTTTAATGGCTTTGGAAAGGAAACTAGCTATATGGCAAAAAAACTGTACTTAAATCTTTTCTCTATATTTACCATGTCTATATATCCCTGGTAAGTTATTTTCTTTATCACTTTTTTCTATCTTTCTCTGTCTGTCTCTATATATGTATGTATCATACATATGTATACATATGTACATATAAATATATACTTAGGTTTATATGTACATACTTATGTATAGGTATATACTTACATATTTATTAGCTAAGGTATATACTGAAAGTTACTATATGTTATCTTATTTCATCTCTATGGCAATGAGCCAATGACATAGATAATATCAATATTCATATTTTTCAGACCAGGAAACTGATGATTACAGTTGCTATGAATCTTCCCTTAGGTCATGCATTAACAAATAGAAATTGAAATTAAGTCTGTCTGAGACTAAAACTTGAGCCTCTAACCCCTGTGTACTACAGACTCAGTAGGTCATTATAACATTAAATGGAATTATATATGGGACAATGCCTAACATAATTTAAGCACCCAATATATGTAGCAGTTATGAACCTTGGTATGGATCCTCAGCTTTGCAAGAAAAATAGCATTTATTTCCTTTCAAAGAAAATAATTAGCATTTTAACCCTCATCCTGTCTTGCCAGCCAAAATTTCAGTCTAATTCATTAATTGGATTCAACCTTCTGGTGTTGTATTAAGGTCTCTGCATCCTATGCTGTGCCAAGGAAATGGAACAAGCCCTCTTTTTTTTTTTGGATTTGGTCCATATCTATTACTGCTGAGAAGCTCCTTGTTCCTCCTATCACTCCTGCTTACAATCCAATAGTTCTGATATGTCTGAGGCATGGAAATCTTTGATGAGACTGTGAGTATTCTACTGCCATTGTTCATTCATTTAATATTTATGAAGTGTCCTTTGAGTATCAAGCACCATCCTTGATGTTGAGGAAAAAGTAGCAATAAGACAAATAGATTTTCTATTCCCTGACTGAAGTCCAGCCTCACTTGGTATGTCATGTAATCATATACCCTGTAGAGTCTTGCCATCTCTTAATGGGATGCTACCAAGTAGCATACAGGTTCCAGCCAGAGGCAAATCTACCATGAAGCTAAAGAAGCTTGGACTTAGAGATCCCCATTTTCACAGCCGTTCCAATTCTAAGATGGGCCTTAAGAATGTTTATACAAGGTTTGGGTGCCTGGGTGGGTCAGTTGGTTGAGTGTCCATCTGACTCTTGATTTTGGCTTAGGTCATGATCTCACAGTTTATAAGCTCGAGCCCTGAGTCAGGCTCTGCACTGATAGTTTGGAGCCTGTTTGGGATTCATTCTCTCTCTCTCTCTCTCTCTGCCCCTTCCCCACTCACATGCACACACATGTGCCCATGCACGCTCTCTCTCTTTAAAATAAACTATGTTTATACAAGGTGGTTTCTGTTTTTGTTGGTTTGTTTTAAAAAACTAAAGATACTTTAGCTGCAAACAGATGGTTGTCTGACTTCCCTGTATTTTTAGGGTCTGGGAAATTAAGATCACTATTAATATTGTTAGATGTGCTAATATTATGGTGGTTATATAAAAAATTTGTTCTTATTTATTAAAGTTGTGTACTGAGTATTTATAGGCAAAAGGACACAAAGTACAGAATATTCCTCCCAAAAGGTAAAAAGAGGATACAATAAAAAAGAAAAACTAACATAATATTTGTAATTGTTGAAGCTGAGTGATACACAGGGGTTCCTTATATTGTTTCCTTCATTTTTGTATATATACATTGCCAAAGTAAAGAGTTAAAAATGCCAGAACCCAGGATAAATCTGGATATGATATGATATTTTATGTGTTTTTCATTTAACTTAGTAGGTCATTTTATGTGTAGTTTCTAGTTTTTTTTATTCATTTTTTTTCCCTCAGAAGTTCTTAGACTGTATCTTGGTTTTGCTCTTGCTATTAATCTTTTCAAGAGTAGTGCACTTAATTCATAGGTTGGATCTGTGATTCTGTTCGAAGTGTTTATCGCATTGTCATATATTTATCTCTATGTCTTTTTTTATTTTAATTTTTTACATTTATTTATTTTTGAGAAACAGAGTGAGACAAAGCATGAGTGGGGGAGGGGCAGAGAGAGAAGGAGACACAATCTGAAGCAGGCTCCAGGCTCTGAGCAAGTGGTGAGCACACAGCCTGATGCAGGGCTCGAATCCACAAACTGTGAGATCATGACCTGAGCCGAAGTCGGATGCTCAACTGACTGAGTCAACCAGAAGCCCCAATCTCTATGTCTTTTTACCTTGCATTCTTAGAGTTTTTCAAGTTTATTTGCCATATTATTGATTTTATTTTCTGCAGGTCAAGTCTATTACTTACTGCACCCCATTGCAGAATGAAATTTTAATTTAATGAGTTTGTTTTGTTTCTTAGTCTATAATTCTCTCTATTGACTCTTACCATATAGCTCTCTGTTCTTCTTTCATAAGGCAATATGTTCAATTTTATTTATTATCTTCTGGCAATTTTTTTTAAGCTTCATTTATTTATTTTGAGAAAGAGACAGAGCACAAGCAGGGGAGGGGCAGAGAAACAGGAAGAGAAAGAATCACAAGCAGGCTCCACACTGTCAGTGCAGAGCCAGACGCGGGGCTCGAACTGACAAACCACAAGATTATGACCTGAGCTGAAATCAAGAGTCACATGCTCAACCGACTAAGTCACCCAAGAGCCCCTGGCAACTTTTCAAATAAACCAGGTAACTCATTGTCTCTTTATTTTAGAAGCTGAAAGAGATGTGTATGAAATGGTCTTTTTCCTTAGGCTGCAGTATTTCTTCAGAGACTTCATGGGTGCACTGGTACATTGATCTCTAAGAGAAGGAAATATTTCCCAAATATTTAACTTTTCCCACTATTAGGAGGATACCTTGAAATATCTCCGGCAACACTATCTATGGTATGTCACTTTGGAAAATGTTGGCTAAACATTTTTGAAACTTTTCTTTTCTGTCTATAATCAGTAGGAAGAGGGTAAATTCATACCTTGCGTCTTGTATATGTCTTCACCATTACTCAGTTCAGTAAAATATTACTTTATATCTGTGAAGGACCAAGCCCTGTGTGGCTCTGGAGATACAAAGGCTAATACTTCTTCCCAAAGAGGACTCTGGGATAATAAACACATAAATGTAGGTGTTCTGGTGACAGAAAGGAAGGTGTATATAACTCTCACTAATAGCAATGAACTAAAAGCTACAAAAAAATCCATTAACAGAAAGAAGCCTTCCAGGAGCAGTAGCTCAATTACTAAGTGGTTTGTTTTTAAAAATAAAGGCCATGTGTTTTCTTTATAAGCTAAGGTTTTTGTTTTGTTTTGTTTTTGTTTCTGTTTTTTGGTGTTGGTTTTGGTATTTGGGATAATCCTGAGGAAAAAGAAAACTAATCTTATTTTGCCAAAATGTTTCAAAACCTTTTAATATGTATTAAAGTGAATGGTTTCTGAATTTAGAAAAAAAGAGATTATTCTGGTTCAATACTAAACCTCTTTAAGATTTACTGAGAGGGTGTTTAATATTAGAACAACTGTTTTGGTTCATTAAATTTTTTTTAAGAGGTTCTAAACTCTAATCAGTGAGAATCCACTCAAGCTTCTAACTGCAAAAGCAGGCTCTTTTTAAGTAACATGACAACTTTAAAATCTTACCGTTTTAAAACTCCTCTTCACACAATTTGTCATAGGCACCCCAGAAGTTCTGGATTTTGCTAATGAGATAATGCTTATAAATAGAAGGCTATAAACTCTATAGGGTATAAAGACTAATACAAATGAGTTTTCTAAGTCTAAATTTGGTTTAAAGTTAAGATTTTAGGGATTATTTTATAATGTTACCAAAAAGGCTAGTATTTGTTGCAACCTTTATGGTTTAGTGTTTTCTACTGTTCTATTTCATAATCATTCCTCTGCTAGTACCTCCAACAATGATGAGAAAATCCCACATCATGTTAATATCCCTAATATATAATGAGATATTACATATCTGCAAGGAAATGTGGAGTGGTCTTCTAGAAAAATGGATAAAGGAAATAGAAAGTACACAAACGTACAACACGAATTGTTGATATGTGCGTAAAACACAGAGAAACCAAGGGTCAACAACAGCAATAACAACAAAACATCTATACAAAACAATAAGGATGGAAGAAAGCATCAAATCGGGAAATCATTTTAAAAATAACAGTCATCTTTTTGGTGAGAGAAAATACGAATTCAGGTACTCTGCTACTGAATTTGAAAACTGGCGCAGGTTTTCTGGAAGAGAGAGATAAAAAGTACGGAAAAAACCTTCAAAAGCATTTATCTTTTCTGAGTCATTAGTGCTTCTCTGGGAATTCATTCTCAGGAAAATCTACCCATGGTGCTTGAGCATAATATCTTTGTATGACCCTTATTACGGTTTGGCTTTATGTCACTCAGTATTCCCATATTACAGGTGAGAAAGACAAAACCCAGGGAGGATGACACATAAAAATTCCCACAATGAGTCAGTGACAAGCCTGGATCAGATCTTTTAGATTGCAACTTCATAATTATTGCTCAGGCTGAAAATATTTAATTCAATACTTTTTTTGGTACCTTTTCCATGCTACATTCAATGTTTGCTTCTGGATGTATAACATAATGTCTGTTGAGCATTACCTAAGCACTAACTTCTTCATCTGTGGATCACCTCATCTTATTCTTGGAACAAACCTTTGGTGTTCTGGTTTTTTCAACGAGGAAGCTGAGTAACTCTCCAAAACATTGAATAGCTGAATGAACAAACCCACCTGAACAATCTTACTCCAGAGTTCTCTCTCTTAACTATTATATTGATCTCTCTCCCCAAGACATAGCACTCATAGATCCTGTTCTCAAAGAACTCACAGGGTACTTGTAGGGAGACAGATCTGTTATGGTTTAGAACACATGACAAAAATACTATGGGAACAGAAGAGGAGACTAACGTAACTATGTTTTTGGTCCTCATGGTGCTGATAGGTGGTGGGTAATTGGGTCCTTAATACTATTGTCTTTTTAAGACCAATTTGTATTTGCAACTTCAGATCATCAAATCCACTGTCTGAGAAGACTGTAACAAGAGATATATTTTTTTTACTCTTTGATTAATTACAAATTCTACACATCTTTAATCCCTCTATAACAAAGAAAGCAAAAGCATAAAAATTCATAGAAAAATAGTGACATTAAATGCATTAAAACATTAACAGGGTCTCTTT
The DNA here is from genome assembly GCF_027475565.1 of Acinonyx jubatus. Taxonomy (NCBI): domain Eukaryota; kingdom Metazoa; phylum Chordata; class Mammalia; order Carnivora; family Felidae; genus Acinonyx; species Acinonyx jubatus. The sequence goes on from NC_069391.1 coordinate 28,735,756, forward strand.
CCACTGCCACCAACAAAAGGATTGTTTCATTGTCTTTTTCATGTCTCTCTATAGTTGCTTTGCTTTTATAATCAGACAAATTCATATTAGTTTGTTTTTAATTCACATAATGATATGATGATCAGTGTCAAAAACTTAATTGGCAACCTCTTGGTGGTTGTCATGTCATCCAGCAGGTATTTTATACAGTTGTTTAAAGACAGAGGGCAGGAAGGCACCATGTGAACTTTCAGTGATTTTTCCAAATTCCAGCCTAGCTTCCAGCCTCGTACATTGGGTAAATGTGGGTGCTTTCATACTGGTCTTTCTGGGAAGGCTTAATCAAAACTTAAGGGTCTGGTAGGGGTGCCTGGGTGGCTCAGTTGGTTAAGCAGCCAACTTCGGCTCAGGTCATGATCTCGTAGTTTGTGGGTTAAAGCCCTGCGTTGGGTTCTGTGCTGAAAATTCAGAACCTGGAGGCTGCTTTGGATTCTCTGTCTCCGTCTCTCTCTGTCTCCCTATCTCTCAGCCCCTCCCCTGCCTGTACTTTGTGACTCTCTTTCTCAAAAATAAATAAAAATTAAAAAAAAAATTTTAAAGAGTCCAGTGGCGGGACTGGTCACAGAAACAGGATGGTAGCCATGAAGCTAAAGTGTTGGTTGTCACACTAAATGAAAAAATACATACAATTGCATTTGAAAACATAATTATTATATAAATAACAGATATATTTTCAAGCTTTTAAAGTATGAAAAGGAGTCTTATTAGCAGAAAAATCACCAAAGAAATAATGCCATCCGGAGTGTTCCTGGTGCTGATTCCAGCCACAGTATAACCACTGTTAGCCAGTCATTCACAGATGCTCTCTTGAAGGTAAATTTTGAGTGGAGTAATTTTCAAGCTCTAACACAAAGAGCAAACATCGGTTGAGTGTCCTTTACACCAAGTGCTTAAGGAAAGGACTCATTTGAGCCTCACAACAAATTTTGGTTTCATCACCACAAATGTGGGGTCAGAGGCTTAGATGGGGTAAGTAACTTGTTCAGGGCCACATTTTTGTGAGCTGTAAAGCCAGGAATTAAACCCAAGCAGCAGCTGAGCCCTTTGTCATTACCAAATGATCTAGGGCACTGAAGAAATAAAATAGTAAATACTGGGAATTTGATAATCACTGCCCCATGTTTTCTGCTTCTACTCCCATCCACCTAGCCTATGACAACTCTTCCAATAGCCTGCATAACATATTTTTAAGATGCTAATTAATATACGTTTTCACTTAAATATTACGGGGTAACTTGGCAGAATTAAGCGTATCCTGCAGTCCTAAAGTTAGAATTAAGATTTTCTGGTGTGGATAAAAGAGATAAGTGAGCAAACAGTATATATTCCTTTATCCCCTCTCTATTATACAGTGTTTTGAATAGGCATATGTGATTTTGCAGTTTTTTTCCAAATATTCCCCCAAATACAGTAGTTCACAAGTTCTGTACCTCTCTATTCATCCACTTCCAACTCAGAAAATTTGATAATTCCCCCTGTGTATTGTCCCTTAAATCCAAATGTGTCTACTATAATTTTAAAGAAAATAATGCTGCACTATTACCTCCATAGTGTCCCCTACTCTAGGAGCAGAGTGGGTTGAAGAGAACAAAGCCCTTTTATAATTCTGGTCATCCCACTAATTATTAATATGAATATGTCATTAAGGCACAGGGTCAAGACAAGAATCTTTATCCCACCTTTGGTAGGTGGAAGATTTATGGAACAGTATAAATGTGGGAGAATCCCTAGAAGTCATAGGTGTCCCTACTGGGGGGATGCAAGACTGCTTTTAAGAAATAACTGGTGGAAAGTTAAAAAGAGGAATTCAGAGAGAAAATGATGAGCAACATGGAACAGTGGAAATACTGGAGAATTTGTAGTTCAAAGACCAGATTAAAGGTCTATCTCTGTCTTATATAAGCTGTATGACCTTGGGAAGTTAAATAAAAGTTGGTTTTCTCACCTAACCCCATAGGGATATTTTGAAGATTAAATGAGTTTATGCAGAATGCTTGTACACGCTAGAACGCAGTAGGCAGCAAATATATAATAGTTTTCATAGCCACTCTTAGACTACTAATGTTGGGATAATGCTATTTACCACACAGGGTGATCATGAGAGTTAAAGGAGTTTCTAGGCAGATGGGAGTTCACCTTTCTATACCACTCAAGCTCCTGGATGGATCTCTTTGTTCTTGGTTAAACTTTCGTAAAAACATAATAAAACCCCATTGCAGAATTTATGCATCCCCACTAGGCATTCTATCTAGCCACTCCAATGCATTTTCCATCTTTTGTAATAAACAAGTTTTATTTTTATAATCTGACCCAAAGAATAATAATAAATGTTGCTTTGAGGCATAAAGAAATCATAGTTCTTGGGAAATTTGGCCACAAGGGGGAAGTAGAAGAATTTGTTCAGGAAATTTAGCAGTGTTTTTCTTTGTTTAATTCCTCCTCCTTTCCCCCCTTCACTTCCTCAGTTCTGTTTGGCATCTTGTACTTATCTTGCAGGCTCCTGATTCTAAAAATATCCTCACAGGCTCTATACTTGGAAAGTTTATCAAAGTCAACCACCTTTTGATATCAGAGTGATGTCTGCAGGATGAGGTAAATGGTGCCTTGCTGGCAATAATGCCTTCGATTCCTGGTCTGTCCTTATGGATTGTAAAGCAATAATTGCTCACTGCAGCACTGTCCCCATGCAGTTAATCACTGAGAGGAATTATCTGTGGTCACAGTATAGATGGCTGTGTAAGAGCCAGTACAACAACACCTACATGGGAAGAGGTGCTTTTCAGGTCCTACTTTCTTGGTGAATTACTCATTTAGATTGCCGGCTTTTAGCTTATAGGATTTTTCTGGAATCTACCTGTTTTGTTGCTCTTTCTTTCCAATAACTAGAGACTCTTTTAAAAAGAAAAAAAAAAAGTACTCCCTTTGTCTGTACTTGATTAAAATCCAAGCTTTAGGCTACACAGATTTAATCAATTGTTTCCAAGGTTACTTATTTTGTTTAATAAGCATGTGTTGTGGGCCATGTATATCATACAGTCCTCTAAGCACTGGTTACGGCATCAAATAAGGCAAGGACTCTGCTCCTAAGGAGAAGAATGTGACAGGTTTTTTTTTTCTTCCTGCTAACATTCAAGTTGTATGGATATCTTGATATTCTAAAACCTTCTGGGTTCTCATTTCCTACATAACTGAGTCCAAATATCATGAAATATAAGGCTGTATAGCTTAGGTTCCTTGAAGGAAGATGGTGCACCCATTTACAAGTTTACAAAGGCAGCCATTTACAAATGTGGGGGGGGGGAGGGTAAAGAGAAATTCCCAACTGATGGCAAACCTTAGCCTCTATTCCTGAACTAGGTGAGAGCTGCAGCCTCAGGAGAGGGTCACTCATAGAAGATGAACACTTTGGAAGTTAAATAGCTGGGATTCAGCCTGGCAAGTAGGGAGCTAAGAAAACAAATGTCTCAATATGTGCTTCATAACCTCCCATCTGGTGCATCCCCTAGCAGAACCCAAAAGGAAGTCAGATTGGTAAGGGAACATGGCAAATATAGTCCCCAAAGTTTGGCCTCTTGGAACCCAGAGAAGGATAGATTAGGAAGGAAAATGCATCAAGAAGGGAGGAAAAAATATCTAGCACAAAGGCCACTCCTGATCTACCCCAACTTAACTTGCCATTTATTATGGTTCTATCCCTCTATTTCTGTCCACATTTGCTACTACTCCAATTCCTATAAATTTAGACAATTTTGAAACTAACAATTCTCTTTAATAGTAACAATTAAAAATTAAATTAATAAATATTTTTGGAGTGTACACGATGTACCAGACATATTTCTAGTATATAGAAAGGTCTCGAGTCTTCAAGAGCTTATGTTTGAGTGACATCATCACCAAGAGGGTACAGTACAGTGTGTGATCAGAGAAAGACACATCAGGGTAACTAATGTAATTAGGGGAATTCAGAGAGATTTTCCAAATATAATAATGGCTAAGCTTATTTGTGGAAGATAACAAAAGAAAAAAGAGACTTGAAAAGTATGGTCCAGACAGAAACAAAGGTGTGAACAAAAAACCTGGACATAAGAGCAAACACAGTCTTTTTTTGTGGAACTGCAGACAGGTCATACTGGTAGTGTGCTGAAGGGATAGATGAGGTATGAAAGGTGAGCAGAGGCAGAACACAAAGCCCTTGAAGATGTGGTAGAGAGTCAGGGACTTTGGGTAATTGGGAGGCACTGAATAGATTCTGCTTTCTGTACAAATCTGCCATGAACTGTTTGAGAGTGTTTCCTAAGAAAGGACTCTCTTGGAGGGAAAACCAAAATTTCTCCAATATGTCCATGTTCTGAAGTCCTTTGGTCTATCCTCGCTCCCTGTGTGGTTCCATTAACAGTGTATCGGGACTAAAGCAACTAGGGTTAAAAATGGTCCAAATGCTGCATTGGTGCTTTTTTGCCATTACCAGTGGGTCACCTCTAATTCAGCATTACTGGGCTTTAAGCACTGTGACAAGAAAGGCCTCCTTGGTATATGCCACTGCCTAGGGCAGCAGGTATCAGAGCATCACATGTGGCGGTAAAGTCTCCATTGTCTGTACCCACCACCCCTTACTGCCCTTCTCCTGCCCCAGAGCTGGAATCAGACTGCCTACATTTCAACTGGGCCTCTGACTTAAATTAGTTTTATAACATCACTTCTAATTTCTCTAAAGCTCACTTTCCTCATCTGTGAAATCTTGAGAATTTTAACTTTTGTACTGAAAATTCAGTGAGACAATTAAAAAATAAAAGAATTGTATAACTTGTAAGTACACTGCTGCCTGAGGCTCCTGTGGTCTGGCTTACAGGCAGGAGCCTCTGGTTCTTAGTACAAGGATAGAAAGAACCTCCGTGGACTGATGTCCAAAGTGGTGGGACAAGGCTGGGAGGTTGGCAGGGGAGGGAGGTAGGGCAACTTCAGGTACTGATTAGGTGGTAGGGTAAAACCCCAGGAGACCAGCACTGGATTAAGTCTGGTTGCATTATATGATGATTCCACTCCCTGACAAATACCACAACTCACTGTTTTTTAGTATTTTAGCAGATGAGATTGTCCTTGGGGAGCCAGGAAGCCAGGGTAGTCTGTGGTTTCCAGGTGATAGGAGAAGAGAATCTATGTGGCTTGTTTCCCTGACGCATGGATATTGACCAACATCTTGAAGCCCATGCTTCTGTTTCTTCCTTTCTTTTTTTTTTTTTTTTAAGTTTATTTTTGCGACACAGAGAGAGAGAGAGAGAGAGAGAGAGAGAGAGAGAAGGCAGGAGGGGCAGAGAGAAAGGAAGACAGAATCTCAAGCAGGCTCTGCAATGTAAGCACAAGAGCCCAATGTGGGGCTTGAACTCGCGGAACTGTGAGATCATGACCTGAGCAGAAATCAAGAGTGTGGATGCTTAACCGAATGAGCCACCCAGGCGCCCCCATGCTTCTGTTTCTGTAGACAAAAGCTGAGTAACTCACAACCCGTCGTGAGACTCTCAGGAGGTCTGAGCACAGATCCTTGCTTTCCTCTTTGGTGCTAAAGCTAAAAAGGTGGACAGCTAGGTTCAGCGCCAAGATTAAATGACATTTAGCATGCATTATAGACCCCACACTGATCTTGAATATTTTATACCTGGTCCCAAAGACAGTTTGGGATGCCAGCATCTCAGGAGAAAGTCTGATTACTTTTCTGAATTGGAAGCAAGAGGATTAATATCATCACTTGAGAACTGGGGTTGAGGCTGGGGGAGGGGTGGCAAAAGCAGATAAATGGTAGGCTAAGAGGACTAAGGGAACAGCGGCCCTAGGATGCAGAGGACTGGGGAGCCATGGACACATAGGCAGGTCAAACAAGCACACAGGAAAGTGGTCTGGGTGAAAGCCAGACTGACATGCTCTTTCACTTCCACATACCTTTCATAAGCTCTCTGGGAATTGATGACCATGCAAGCTGACACTTTTCATGTGACTAGAGTCAGGATCCCTGCTTGAATCTTGGTCCTGTGTGGGTGAGCAAGTAATTTAACTTCTTTAACACTCATTTTCCTGACCTGTAAATATAATCATATTTAGGACTCAGCTACCTATAAAGGTTTTATGAAGTTCAGATGATATTTATCTAATAACTTTTATGAATATATGCTGTAATAATCTAGGACATGTATGTGGAAACTATATATACATATATATGTATGTATATATACAACTATATATACATCAAATATATGCTTGCCAATTTTAATTTTTAAAGATGATTTATTAACTGGAAAGTGTTATAAAATTATAATATAATCTTGCTTTCGTCTTTTTTTTCTATTTAAAAAAATTGTGTATTCCACCAAATGTTTACTTTTATCATAATAATTTCAAATAAGGTATCCTAAATTTTCATTCTTCATTTTGTGGTTTCATGATTGCATAGATTTGGTCTCTTTGTAATGTATTCTGTAAGTGTTGAATTTCCCTTCCCTGTGTTAAAATCCAAACAGAAGGGGAAATGAGGCAGTAAAGCTCAGGTACATGTGAATCACAACAATTTTCTTAAATTCTGGCTGTACAGAATATAGTTTAATTTCTGATTAATCCTGACAGTCTTTTTCATCTGCCAGTGCATAAACTTGAAATCGTATTCTACAGATATTCCAGATGCATGTTTATGCTCATTCATTCTTTCATTTGTTCACTTGATAGATATCTACTTACTTTACCCCTTATGAGCTTGGCACTGAGCTGGTTGCTGGAAATACAAGAATCAGACATAGTTTCTGGACACAAAGAGCCTATGTTCTAGTGGGGGAGATACTGATGCTGATGAGGAAGAAGGAAGTTGTGATACAGAATGATATCAGAAATGGAAACTCAGGACAATTCGGAAGCATAATTTCTCACTCTCATTAACATTTTGGTTTCCTTTTTTTTTTTTTTTTTTTTTGGAGAGCAGAACCCTAACAGTTGGACTGCAATTGAAAATTTCTTAAGAATGCCATAATCTGCTTGACATAGAAAGAAATGCCTTATATGTACAAGGTACTATGTATACAGACATATAAAAATCTTTAACATCAGAAGTCAAGACAGAATTGACAATTTGTTTCAGACATTGTACTACCAACATATTTTTCTTGAGTCATAATTTGGGGCTTTTGTTTGTTTATTCCTTATTTGTGTGAAATGTCTTTCTGTCCCCCCTCTCCTCAAGGAATATCTTTGGGGTTCTCATTTTTGAGTCATTTAGAGGAAACAATCACAATTTACTTTTCAGGATGACTTCAGAGAAGACAAAAGAAGTAGTATTAACTACTGAGACAAAACAGTGTCCTTGGTATTCCTTGTAAAGTGCCTTATAATAACTAATTTGTATATCTAATACCTTTCTTATATATACCATTAGCTCAGTGACACTTTAGATATTTCATTCATTAATTTTTTCGTTTCATTTATTCATTCATCAAAATTTATTGGCACACTCTGTGGCTCTATGTTCTGCAAGGAAAATAAAATATATATATATATACACACACACACACACACACACACACACACACTCATACACACACACCTTCAGGTAATTTATAGTCTAGAGAAATAAACAGACAAGTTCACTAAAGAGAGCATTTCTAGATGGTTACTGTTGGTCCTGGCATCCTTACTTATAGATATTTTAAAAAATAACTCCACATCCAACTAATTTTGAGAATTTTTGGCTCAAACCAGGAAATGAAACTTTACGTTTGCTAAGTGCTAAATGAACTAAATGACTCATAATAATAATAATAGTAATAATAATAATAGTAATAATAATAAGGTAACGAGAGAAGATTCAGAACTTCAGACACAGACATTAGTCAAATGAATCTGTCAAAAACTGCACTCAATATATCATAATCAGATATTACATATGAGAAGTAAAGACTTATCTTCTGCTTTAGGAAACTGAGGATTAAAAAAAATTGTCTGCAGGCAAGCTAATTTGCAACTTTTCTTTTCTCAGTTGATGCCAGGACAGTCAGGCTCCCCTATCTCTAATAGAAATATTGTAGAAATAATTTTTTTTTGAATACAGGACTGTACAATATCTCACAGTTTTGTTTCTTACTGTGTTGTTAATCACATAAATTATTTCTTGAAATGGAATTGCCCAAACCCTGAGGTACCATGTTCTTCTAGTTTCAATTTTGTGGTATAGCTTTATAGTTGAGAAAGGAGCTATGTGGCAGATGGCCAAAAAGTCACCAGGGCCTGTAAAGTTCAATTGTTCAAGAGTCCCCTGGCACAGCAGCTTAAAAGAGGAAAATAGGCTTATACAGAAAATAAAAGAAACTGATAGAAATACCACATCCCTTGTGTTCCAAAAGAGGTGCCTATTCAACTCTACAACATGTGGATGTCCTCTGAGCCCTGTCAATGTCGAACTCCTTCCCTTTCTCACTTCAAGACTCCTAAGTATTTCAAAACATTATATAAGTTAAAACACAACCCCAAAACAAAACAAAACTTCTATGAATTTATGATATTATGATTTCTGAGAAATACAAATTTGGTCTGCTCTTAGGTCCTGGCTCCTAAAACCACTGGAATTTCCTGTGATAAGAGCAATAAAAGTGTCTTTTGTTATGTTAATAAGGTGAGTTTTGGAAAGCTGTTAGGTAACTTCTGGAAGGGGTGGGGGGTGCGGTGCTGGTTGTCAAGGAAACCACCTTTGTGATTTAGAACATTGGAATATTCAGGTACCTGGACCCCACATCCATTCCCAATCTCCTCCAAGGGAAGGGAGAGAAGTAGAGATGGAGTTAAATGGTCAACAGTCAATGATGTCATCAATCATACCTTTGTAAATGAGTCCTCCATAAACCCCCAAATGACAAGGTTTTAGAGAGCTTCTGCGCTGGTGAACACGTGGAGGTTTGGGAAGAGTGGTTCGCTCAGAGTGTGGAAGTTCCTCACCCTTTCCCCAGTAAACAGATTTTCTGAGCTCTGTGAGCCATTCCACCAAATTAACTGAGCCAAAGGAAGGGGTCATAGAAACCTCTGGTTTATCGCCCATTGGTCAGAAGTAGAGGTAACAACCTGGACTTGCAAGTGCCATTTGAAGTGGGGAGGCAGGTGACTCTTGTAGGACTGAACCCTTAGTGGATACTATCTCTGGGTAGATAATGTCAGAATTATGTGGAATTGTAGGATGCCTCGCTGGTGTCCAGAGAATTCCTTAAGGGGTGGGGAGAACCTCCCACCCATGAACTGGAATTGGAAAATGAGCATTTCTAGAATACAAATTACTTAATACCTTTGAAAGCATGCACATTCCTGTAATAAAATACTCCCCAGACTGGGTGTAGTTTACCTCTCTAGTGAAATATCCACTCTGTGTTGGTTGCTGCTATCATAGCACTAATTGTTGGTATGGTTCTGAAGGGAACAGGTGCGTGACAGAGGAACAGAATTAGTTACATTTATGTTAGAATTGTTAAATTATTCCATTTATGGGGTTTTTCTGTTTTACTTATTTAATGTCTAGATGTCTTTAAGAGGCTTATAAGTGAAAAAAACCAAAAGCTAGTTTTCAGACCATGTTGATGACACCTGGTATCCTGATACAACTCCCAGCGCAGAAAAATCACAAATAATCTTATAGTCACCCAGGAAATTTCTACATACAATTTCAAACTCCTTTTTTACTAGAAAACTCACTCAAATTATGGAAAATGTCTTTATAATAATAATTACAAATATTTTTCAAATGATAACAATGTTTTCAAGCAGTTGTAAAAATAAGCAGGTTTACCTCAATCTCTTCACAAGTTGTTCTTATGTCTGTAATATATTAAAATGTGCTGGTTTGGGAGATCTCTATGGGAAGTATTTGGTTACCCCTTTTTGACTCAAAACAGATTTGGCCATATTTGCAGCATAGCACTTTTCTAAATGTACTTCTAAATATGATATTTCTTTCCAAAATGATTTTGAAAGTGATCTTGAAGACAGTGTCAGACAATTTTTCATTTGCTTGTTTGATTGTTCTTTTTATTGTTTTGCTCCTAGTCAAGACATTTCTCTTTTTAGCTCCCAAACTTCTGATGATTTTCCTTCAAAATTTGCATGATTGGCTTTTAAATGTTGCTGAAAGGGAGTTTCGTGCAATAATTGTTCAGTTTTTTTTTTCACACAACAGATACCGAAATTTAGACTAATTTGCATCTCCCCAATAATAAAGCCCATACTTTAAATAAACATCTAAGTACATCCCATGGTTTTTATATTCATGACTGCTGCTTAGTACTGAGTCACTAATTGTGGCTGAGCAGTGCTATCATCTTTGTTACTTGTTTCTTTGGGAAGCCTCAGGGACTGCACCCAAGTGCCAAGTTTCCTAATTGGTTGCTACAAATAGTTTTCTACTTTGCAAGTTTTCATGATGAAAACATGAGCTTGGCTGCCTGAGAATAGTAAGGTGCTGCTGAATTTGTATGTATGAGTATGTGGTGAAACTTCCCGAAATACAGAACACAAATTTATTTTATCCCCAATTCTAAGCAAAATGTTAACTTCTTGAAAGTGCACCGTGCTGATCCTGTGCCTTCGTTTATGGCCCAGCACACCATGTGTTATGTGCTGAGTATAAATTGCCAGGGAGCCTAGCCTGGTTTACCTTCCTGCCCCCCTCTGGCTTTAACCACAGGAAGTTCTCAAACTGCTACTTAAAGTTTACTTATTTACTTTGAGAGAGAGAGAGAGTGAGTGAGAGAGAGCGAGCAAGCATGAGAGGGACAGGGGCAGAGAGAGAGAGAGAGAGAAAGAGAATCCCAAGCAGGCTCCATACTGTCAGTGCAGAACCCGACACGGGGCTCAAACTCACGAACTGTGAGATCATGACCTGAGCCGAAACCAAGAGTCAGACACTCAAGACACCTGAGTGCCCCTCAAATTGCAATTTAAGTGACTTTTTTTTTCTTAAATATGACTCACATGTCACTCTGCTGCTTAAAATACTTACAAGGGGTTCTGATGTCTCTGTTCACCTCCATAATATAAGTCAAAACTCTGAAACCCAGTTTACCAAGTTTGTGAGAATCTATCATGAAATGGTTCACATCAGCCTCTGCAGCCTCAGGAGTTAGCATTTATTTCCTCATGGACATTCTACACTTTTCTTAGTTCCCTGAACTTGTTGTATTCTTTTCTTTTGGATCTTTGTCTGTCTTGTTCCCACTGGACAAATCACAAAGCCCCAGAACTTCACACTCTTTTCCTTTCTTGCTTAATTCCTCTTTATCTTTCAGGCCTGGAAAGGCTTTCCCAATTTCCCAAGTTTAGGTCAGTTTCTCTCAGATATGAATGTACAAAAGACATAATCTCAACCTCCCTATTATACTCCTTGTAGTATATTTTAATTGTCTGGTTTTTGTTCCTCCAGTGATCTTCCAAAGGCAGAGATGAGCTCTGTCTTTTTTTCTGCTCTATTTTTAGTCATTAACATAGTGCCTTGCACATGATTGAGATTCAGTAAGTATGAGTTGAAGTAACAAATGCCCACTGTAATAGGTAACCATCACTCAAGAGTCAACCAAGAGTCAACTTTATAAGATGCAAATCTCACCCAAGGCTTTAACTTTTGCAATGTGCTTTCCATTCTATAATCTGTCCCTCTTCCTCTCCTGCCACCTAGGTAGGACCAAATTGTACATATATCATTAGAAATTCATAATAGGACTTTGATATGAGGTAGATTAGACAGGAGGTATTCATCTTTTCCGATAGGCATGCACATTCCATAAGGGGCTTTTATGGCACTTCTTACCTGATATTGTTGTAATCATACTTTCCCCAATAGTCTGTAAGCATTTTAAGGGCAGCAAGCTTGTCTGGTTTTCAGTGTTAAGCCCCAAGTCTGGCATATAGTAATAGAGTTTAGCATATAGTACGTTTAACAAATGAAAAAATCGATTTCATTATATGGGAAACTGGGTCTCAAAAACATAGAATAAGATGTTTGAAGCTCACAACTACTAAATTGTGGAGGCGTAGAAGGCTGGAAATCAGAGTGTTGGCTCAGAATTTGACTAGAATCAGAATTTTGTACTCTCTCAAATTATTTAATAGTAATCTGACACTCCTTATTTTAAGTTACACCAGACTGTCAAGAACTATGCCATAAATTCCATGGCTCTGTTTGATAAAAGAGGAAACTATGGCAGAGAACAGTAGATCCCAACCACTTTAAAGGAAATGGTTCAGGACAAAGTGATAATGTAGAAGAGAGACAAAGAACCAGCTAGTCTCCTTCCTGAGTTTGGACCATGGGTTCAGCTTCACTATGGTGGACACTTTTATTCCATCTCTCTTTCTCCCTTCTAAACTAAATACTGAGGTAAAACATGTTCCAAACAGATAAACACAGATCACAATTATATAGCTCAATGAATTATCATAAAATGAATACTCAATGTGATCACCGCTCTGGTGAAAAAATTGAAGAATGATAGTAACAGCACCCATTGTGTTCCCTTCTCAACAACCTCCCCTTTCTCCCATTCTACTTTCCAACCTTTTGTTTTAGATATGTTGCTAGGACATAAGGTATAGAAGGAAAAATATCACCATCTCTTGTAAGACTCTCACAATCTAATAGAAGAGGCAGTTTTATTCAACAGATATAAGACAATGCACTAAGAGGCTAGCAATGTGAGCAAAGTATTATGGAAACTCAAAAGAGGGAAACTTCTGTTAGCTGAGGTGGGACAAATAAGTCTTTACAGAGGAGGTGATAATTAAAGAGAGTTCTGAAAATTGGTTTCCTAGATTAGCAAAGGGAGAGAAGTACATTATCCTAACCAGAGGGAAACAACATCACGGTGAGAGCAAAGGGATTGGCTTTTTGAATAAAGGCTGGTAGTCTGATGTGATGTGGTTAGGGCAACAGGTTTCAAACTTGGTTGTGTATCAGATAAAATCCGCGAGGCTGTTTACAGGCCACACTCTAGATCTATAGGGTCGTGTACTCCAGAGTTATAGGGATGAGACCTACATGTGTGGAATATTTACAAAACTTCATAATTATTTTGGTTTGCAAACAAGGTTGTCAATAAATGGACTGGAGGATACAGAGTATCTTAAAGAATGTGAAGTACTGTGTATATGGATGGTCAGAGTAGATTATGGAGAATTGTGAATGCCAACCTACGTATTTTGGCTGAAGTCTTTAGTGTTTGTTTTCTGAACTTCCCTAAATAAGAATTCCAGGCAGCCTAGTAAAAAGCTTTCTTGGCCCCTATAAGAACTGACAAGGGAGAGGGACTGGAGATTAATTTTCCTTCCCCCCACACTGCCCCCTCCCTCCCTTTCTCTCCTTTCCTTCTTTCCTTTCTTCTTCTGTCCTTCCTTCTTCTCTTATCCCCTTCCTTCCTTCTTTTTCTTTCTTTCCAGAGAATTCAGGTGACTTTCATGATTACTCAAACTGGGAAACTTTTTTCAGCCAGTTGGAAGACATTTAGATTTCAGTGGAGTCAGACCTGCCATAGAGATCACCTTGGTACAAATGTTCTGGTTGAAGAAAGAGACTTATGTAGGGGAGAGAAGACAGAGGCTTGTTATATAATTAAGGGGCTACCTGAGTAGCAGGAACCTTGGTTCCTAATGTAAGACTGTGTCCAATATGTAATTGTTGCTGAGAAATACATGTTAAATGAAAGAATGAATTATTAACTCATTACTTTGGCAGGTATGTGCTATTTTCAAGGGCATTTTAGTAGGTAAAATAAACAGGAGTTGGTGAACAAATTGAATGTGGATCTGGGAAGAAGGAACACTGAGCATTATTTGGGGATTTCTAGCATGAAATTGTTGGTGGGTGATTATGCCACTCACTGGGCAGGATCAAGTATTATGTTTTAGATTCAAACTTGAGGAAAAGACTGTTTTCTTAAAAAAAAAAAAGTTACCAGCAAATGACTGTTTGAACATCGCAGAACCTGTTATACTTCCTTTCCCTTCTTTATATTTCTATCCAATCATGGCAACAACACCCCCAACAGAAATCTCAACTCACACAAGTGATGCATACTGGCATGGAGTACGGGTTATGCATTTAAGGTCCATGCCTTAGACTGACAAAGCCAATTTTCACACCTGTCAGATCCCCTCCCCTTTGCTCCTTTCTTCCTCCTTCCTCAGAGCGACTATTTTTTCCTCCATAATAGCTTTAATACGAGAGAGTGAGAGAGAGAGAGAGAGCGAGCACATGCCTGAATGAAATGACGGCTGTCTGACTTTGTTACAATATCTGCTGCAAAATCCTGTGTGAGTGGTGTAACTTGGAGCTAGGGTTTGAACCAGAAGGGCGAAACTCTAATTGAATCTAATCTTCAAATAACCAGAGTAATAAAAGAGAAATAGAGGTGGAACTTCATCGCAGTTCAATTTGAGAACTCTTGTAGCTGCTCAATTTGAGAACTCCACATAACAATTACCTGTATATTAACAGATCATAGGTGAGTCTCGATTTTTCACCTCAGTGAACATTTTTCTGGCAATAAAACAAGCAGTACTTTCTTTCCTTATTACGGTAAAACTGCCACTGGGCTTCATTTAATAAGAATTAACTGTGAATAAATTACAGCATCAAATTATGCACCATGACATGACTTGGTGTGAAAAATCTAGGCAGCTGCAAGACTCCTCGAAGTTAATTCAAGCTGAGCTCAGTAGAAAAACCGTTAATTACTTCCTGGAACCTGTGGATCTATTTTCAGTTCCTGGTGCCATTGGGATCACAGTTTAGATGAATTACCAGCAAATTCTAATGAAAGGCAGCAGCGGGAATGGGGAATGGGCCACAGAAATGGGGGTCAATTTTTTTTTATTCTTGGATTTGCCTCTGGCTTTTATTACCAAGTGTCTCTACAAATTGGTTTGAGAAATCACAGCTGGATTTAGAAGACTCTACATTTTATATTTGGAAGGAAACACAGAATCATCTAGTTTTATCTCCTACAGAGAACAAACTTCCCTTCCCTGTCATTTCTAGAGATGGTCAGCCTCTACTTACAATAGCTCTGTGACCAAGGCTCATTACTTCCCAAAGCAGCTCATTCTTCTGATGGAACAAAGTTTTAGAAATTGTAGTCAAAATCTAGCTGGTTTTAATAGTTTTCCTAGATCTAGTTCTGTGCATTGGAACAGTTTCCCAAATTTGCCTGATTAATATCGCCTGTTGCACTTGCTAAACCTGCAGATTGCCTAGCTTTTTCCCTGGGAAATTCTGGACCAAAAAGTCTGAGTTTGGGCTTAGGAATCAGCATTTGATCATCAGAGGATTATTGCTTTCAGATACATCCAAGAAATACTCCTCTAACCAATTCTTAGACACGAATGTGCATGTAAGAATCACCTGGGATCTTGTTAAAATCCAGATTCTCATTTAATGAATCTGGCATGAGATCTGTGATTCTGCATTTCTAATGAGTTCCCAGATGAGCAACACTGTTGGTCAGCGAGCCACGTGTTGAATGTCCAGACTTGTATCTCCAATCTAAAAGCTCTTGATTACATTATTTCTCATACAGTCTGGATATCCACAGAATTTAACTACTAGGACTAAGGACTGAGGCTACTCATATCAATATGATTTAACTTGCTCAGGAATTTTTTTAAATGTTTATTTTTTTGGGGGGGAGAGAGAGGGAGAGAGAGAGAGAGAGAGAGAGAGAATGAATGAATATGAGTAGAGGAGGGGCAGAGAGAGGGGGAGAGAGAATATTCCAAGCAGGCTCCACGCTGACAATACATAGCCCAACAAGGGGCTGGATCTTATGAACCATGAGATCCTGACAGGAGCCAAAATCAAGAGCCAGAGGCTTAACTGACTGAGCCACCTAGGCACCCCATGCTCAGGAAATTTTTTAACCAGGAAAATAAACCTGCAACCCTATATATATATATATATTTTTTTTCTTTTTTCCTCCTTGAAGAAATTTTTACAAACCAAACTATTCAGGTAAATGATTTGGACAAAAGTTCATCACCTAGATACAACTTGCTTATCGGAGCAATTGTTTGATCATCAAGGCTTGCTTTAAGATCCTGACTTGCTGGTACAGCAATACTAAAGGATAAATCATAAGCTTTTCCCAGTCCCAGTTAGTTTCCATCTTGACAGACCTTAACATACACTTTATCAGAGACTCCAAATTTCAAGACTTTCCCAAACTTCTTCCTTTTAAGACAATTTTGAAACTATCAAGATGGTGCTCTCCTTGGCTTCAGTAAGTTTAATAAATTCAGTTTTGTTGGGTTAACAGGTTTCTCTGGTGGTCTTTATGAGGAAGCTGACACCGTTTATTCATAAAGGCTTTAAAGTATTCCTAGTGGTGAGCTTTTGATATCTTGATCTATAAGTCCTATGAAGATGCTGAATACTTGCTCCAAGCTTATTTAATGATTGATATGAACTTTTGCAGTCTTTCAGGAGAAGAAAAGAAATAGAAAAAGAGAGAAAAGAGGTATTGAGGAAGATGATAGAAAAGAAAGGATCAAGAAAAGGAGATATAGGTGGATGGAGAGGAAAACAGAGACAATAAAAGGAAACAAGAACACGAGAGGAAAAACACTACGGGAAGTATGAAACGACAAAGAGGAATGAGGGAAAAAAATACGACTAACTACCTTTTCCCTCCTTGTTCTTTTTTCATCCTGGAAAATAGGTTGTGATTTCTTGCTGTTGTCTGTCAGCAAGATTTTAGCTACAAACGTGGACAAGGAAAAGACAATGAGAATATTTGGGTGTAGGGGGTGATAAAAAGACACGACTGGTCACTTCACTCATTCTGCAGACAAGGAGCACTCCTTCCTTCCTTCCTTCTGGAGATGGTTCCACCCACCCAAAACTGCTGAGCAATGCTTGGGACTTGCCTAGGTTGGGACCTCTATAATCTGACACATAATGAATTTTAACTAATACTTATCAATGTATCCCACAATTAATTGAGGTTCATTCTTTATGATGTTTCCTAGCCAACTTAGATGGGTTTCTAGTTTTTGTTTCACTAGTGAATATTTACCTATTTAGATCCATACTGCTGAATCTATTCATCATCTTTTTAGAAATAGAGGTATTTACCACTTTCTAGTTCTTTTATACATTGCTCTTTAATAGAGAGATCTTAAAAATTATTCGTTATTTTTAAATAACATTTTCAAATGTCTTAAACTCTAGAAGTGTAATCTAACTAATCATGCATAAGTTGGATGCTTCTAATAATTAAATTTATGCAGGAGTCTGTTGCCCAAAATGTTTTGTTAGGAAGTATAAATGGCATGAATAGATATAAACAACTTTGAAAATAAAATTTTTCTAAAGAAGAGTTTAGGCTTTTCTGTAAATTTCTATAACAGAGCATAATATTCCACTTCTGGGTCTTTTATTTTTCTGGATACAGGACAATCACACATTCATTCTCCATTGACTGAGAATGTGTTCTCTCATTCTTCCTAAGCCATTACTCCCCCTTACAGAATCCAGGGTGAATTCTTTTTTTTTAAAGTTTATTTATTTTGAGAAAGAGTGAGACAGCACAAGCAGGGAAGGGACAGAGAGAGATGGGAGAGAAAATCTGATAGTGCAGATCCTGATGCGGGCTCAAACTCTGAAACTGAGAGATCGTGACCTGAGCCAAAATCAAGAGTAGGATGCCTACCCGACTGAGCCACCCAGGAACCCTCAGGGTGAATTCTTATAACATCTTAAAACTGGTTCTTTTCCTTTAAAATGTTTTACTTTTGGGGGTGCCTGGGTGGTTCAGTTGGTTGAGCTTCTGACTTCAGTTCAGTTCATGATCTCACGGCTTGTGAGTTTGAGTCCTACATTGAGCTCTGGTGCTGACGTTTCAGAGCCTGGAGCCTGCTTCAGATTCTGTGTCTCCCTCTCTCTCTCCCTGACCCTCTCCCACTCATGCTCTGTATCTGTCTCTCTCTCTCCCTCTCTCAAAAATAAGTAAACATTAAAAAATAAATAAAATGTTTTATTTGTTGAATATGGAGCATATGATGGAAGTGAAGAAATCAGTTTCAGTAGAAAACCAGTTTGTTAACCTAAGCAAACTTGGTGTAACAACTTCATAAGACATAGAAGCCACAAATTAGCTTCTCCCATTGCATGAATTTTACACTAAATGAGCCTTTATAAAGCAACCAAGAGTATCTTAAACTTTAGGCCTGAGCTGCGTTATTGATGTTAGGAACTCTTCCAAGAACGGAAAGCCAGTAACCGAATGGATGTGAACTGGCACTAGTTTATATGGATTTGAGAGTGCAACCAAGACAGGGTGCAAGCACAAGGTGAGGAAGAAGTAAATGGTGGTATAAATCTAGGATCATAAACCCCAGGGACGCTGGCCAAACTCAAATCCAAGCCAGGCAGACATCTGTTCCAAAAAAAAATTCTATTTTAAATAGGGCAGACATTTTGTGTGACATTACAGCTTTGAGAGCAACAGAGGGGACATTGGTAAGGAGCATGAATAATGACCACAAGCTGAGGCCAGAGACTCAGTATTCCCAGCCTATCAGAGGGAGTTTAGTCTGTAGTCACTCACACAGAGACACTGCACAGCATTAGTGTAGGTCAAGAAGTTTCAGCATGATGATCTTACAGACACCTGGAGTTTTGAACACCTCCAGAAACTCATTCATCAGGCATGGATGTCAGCTGTGAACTATTTCTGAATTCCACTTGCTAAGAAGAAAACTATTAATATATTTTTGGCTAGTTTTCACACTGGTTGGGGTTTAGCTGGCAGGCGTGCAGAGATCATTCCTGAAATGGGGTTAAATAAGTCATAACTAATACTGAGATATGTGTGGAATGTGGGGTAGAGAGTGGTGAGTCATAAAGAGAAGGTAACTTCCCTCTTAGGGTATTCTGATGGACAGACTTTCACTCCCTCCTCATTGTTTATAATTCTAGGTTATAAGAGGAACCTGGTAGCAACAGTCAAATGTTCTTTGTCCTTGTCGTAAACTGGACTATGACCAGAGCATTCATTTATGGTATTTTATTAAATTATTCCAACACTGTGTGAACTAGGTATTATCAGTTTTCATAGATGACCAAAAACACTGAGGCACAGAGAGGTAAACGCCTTTCCTTTGGCTGACTCCAAGTTCTGCACTCTTCTTCTACACATCGTATTTTGGAGACATTCTTTTTATATCTCCTGTAGAACACAAAGCATCTGCAGAGATTGACTTCAGAAATTATGCCTACTAATTTAGAGTAATCCACGATAATTAGGCAAATCAAGCTCAAATAACAGTCCTTCATTCTTACGTATTGATACCCTGAGGAAAGATATTTTCTGAGACTACTTCCATAAACCTGGCCAATGATAGTATATACCATTGCCAAACAGGATAGCCTGATGCTGTCATAGGATTCCATGCTGATCATAAATAAGTTATATGCAGTAATTTGTATTTTTATCAGTAAGTGCCATCCTCCTAGATGAACAAACAACAGCAGTCACATTCTCTTCAATCATTATAGCTGCTTGTGTTGCTGTGTTTTTCATAATTCTGACTATAGGTCTTAATCCAGCACTAACACTTAGCAGACCATAGCAATATCTCTTCTGTGCTCTGTTTAATGTCCAAACATTAAAATTTTATGAATGACTGCAAATAGATAACAAGTGCCAAAGCAGGCCCCAGTTGCTATTGTTCAGCAGTGTTTGCTCTGCAGCAGTTTTCTGAGCTCTGCAAACATATCTTCCATCTGGCAGCTGGCTATGTTTTCAATTTTTTCTCGGTTTAAAACCCTTCGGCAATGCCATTTCATACATTTTGCTACTGAGGCTAAGTGAATAGCCTGTCAACCTCTTCTGAAGAAGTCCTGGTAATTAGTATCATTGATAAAGTACAGAGAAATTATCAGCATATATTTGAATATTCCTTGCTCCTTCAGAATCTATGAAAAAGCCTTCAAATGCAATCGTGTATGTTTGGCTAACAAATTACTTTTTTTTCTCTTTGTTAAGCGTACACAGACATCTTCTGCCTTTCCCAGTCTTACAGTTTAGGTGTCTCTGGTTAATCTGCATCTCCAGACTCAACTAAAATCTGAGGTCAAGTTGGTCAAGCCAGCCCCTCTATTTCATCATTTACTCAGACCTGGAATTTGTGTTTTCTTGCAGACTTAGTGTAGTGTGCCATAGATGAAATTCTAATCCATTTGAGCTGTCCGTGTTGCAGTTATCTCCCATTCCTGGTTCCACATAGCACACTAACTCATTTCACAGACGGACTTCTGTGTTAGATTACCCATTTACGTGAAAACCAATCTATTTGTTTATGGTATTTACACCTGACCATCTCATTCCAGATGACTCCCTCCCCCCCCCCAAAAAAAAGTCCTGTGTGCATATCTACTATAATTGATTCAAGTAGCTTTTTTGATAAATAGTGCTTTAAAAAGAGTTGGTGTAGCTTACCAAGAATTACATGGAATTGGATGCCAAAACCTAGGTCCTTGCTCCATTTCTATCTCCAACAGTTTTGTTTTAAGCAACCACTTAGCTAATCCTGGATCTCAGTTTCCACATCTGTAAAATCGGGAATGTGGGTCTTCAGAACCTGTTTGAAAGAGGTGGAGAAATGCATCTACTCAGATAACACTAAACAATGAAAGAACAGTCCTCTTGTAATTGAGAAAATTGTCCTCCTTAACTCCTGTGCTGAAATTCACAAAGGAAATGAATTATACAGTGAAAAAAAAATTGCTTGGCCAAATCAGCTGAATTTAATCACTTGGTAGGTAGGTGGATTGCCCTGAATTCTATGTTAATTAGATGATTCCCTGGGTGTCCTTCAATTCCAGTAAGTCAATAATTCACTTATATTTGTTAGGAAAATACAGTCAAATAATCAATTGATGTAGTTTATGAATTAGTAAATGACTGGTTTTATAATCAAGCTGTTTTCATACAATTAATGCAATCATCAACGTGGAGTCTCGGAGTTTTTTCCTTTTTTTTTTTTTTTTTCATACCATTCTAGCTTCAAAGAGCCATTAGATCACTCAAAATTCCTGCTGGAGAGCAAAGCCAATCTCCAGCTAAACATCTCCTGCTATTGAGTGACAAAATAAATCCTCTCTGTGTGGCTAAAATGAACAAATCAGGAGACTATAGATGCTGGAGAGGATGTGGAGAAACGGGAACCCTCTTGCACTGTTGGTGAGAATGCAAACTGGTGTAGCCGCTCTGGAAAACAGTGTGGAGGTTCCTCAAAACATTAAAAATAGATCTACCCTATGACTCAGCAGTAGCACTGCTAGGAATTTACCCAAGGGATACAGGTGTGCTGACGCATAGGGGCACTTGTACCCCCAACGTTTATAGCAGCACTCTCAACAATAGCCAAATTATGAAAAGAACCTAAATGTCCATCAACTGATGAATGGATAAAGAAATTGTGGTTTATATACACAATGGAATACTACTTGGCAATGAGAAAGAATGAAATATGGCCTTTTGTAGCAACAAAAGCAACAGTTTGGATGGAACTGGAGAGTGTTATGCTAAGTGAAATAAGTCATACAGAGAAAGACAGATACCATATGTTTTCACTTTTATGTGGATCCTGAGAAACTTAACAGAAGACCATGGGTGAGGGGAAGGAAAAAGAAAAAAGAGAGGGAGAGAGCCAAAGCATAAGAGACTCTTAAAAACTGAGAACAAACTGAGGGTTGATGGGGGGTGGGAGGGAGGGGATGGTGGGTGATGGGCATTGAGGAGAGCACCTGTTGGGATGAGCACTGGGTGTTGTATGGAAACCAATCTGACAATAAATTTCATATTAAAAAAAAAAAGAAATCCTGTCTGTCATGTAGGAAACATTAATTAGGGTCTCATTTGTCACAAGCATTATAAATAGAGGAGTAAACCAAGCATTGGTTTAGGGGACAAACAAATTTAAAAAGCAAAAGCACCATAAGAAGATTAATGCAAATATTTTTCATCTTAACCAGATTCTTCCCGCAATTTGTAAAACCTAGTACAAAAGGATTTTGTTGAATCAATCTGGGTTCATCATGCTACTACAAAGGTTCACATACTACTACAAATGGAATTTACAGAAAGTTATTTAATAAGCTTCATTTTATGGGGCACCTGGGTGGCTCAGTAGGTTAAGAGTCTGACTCTGCTCAGGTCATGATCTTACGGCTTGTAAATTCAAGCCCTGGGCGGGGCTCTGCCTGGACCCTGCTTCAGATTCTGTGTCTCCCTCTCTCTCTGCCCCTTCCCCACTCATGCTCTGTCTCTTTCTCTCTCAAAAATAAACATTAAAAAAAAGCCCCAATTTAGCAGTGCCAAATCTTCCCATGATTAAAGTGTTGTAGGTCTTATCCTTTCAAAAAGATAAATTCTTATTATAGAAAATGTGGAAAATATTACAATGTATAAAGAAGAAATAATAATCTGCCCAACTTCAGTGAATATTATATGGGGACTTTTCTTCTGGTATTCTGTATATATGTGTGTGGATATGCATGCATCTTGCAAAATAGGTATATGATAGGAACAAAGTTTTGAATCAAGCTAGTTTTAGTTAACTATATGTTCTGAGCATTTTCCTACTGAATTAAATATTTCACAAAAGCTAAGAATATTATATTAGATTTTATCACATGGATATACCAAAGTTTTTACACACTTTCCTAAAAGAGACTTTACTGTTTCATCATAATGGTGTTAACCAACATATATGTATATGAGATAATATGAAAGGTATACTATTCAAAATACATGCATTACATGTATTAACATGTATTAGCACATTTAATTCTCAAAAGAAACATATGAGATAGGTATTATTTATCTTTTTTTTATGGATAAGAAACTGAGTTGTCAAAAGTTAATAATTAGAGCACCTACCTCACCTGCCTCCTAATAAATACGCTAATGACATACCTTCCAGCAGATCCACTGATATCTGCTAGCAGAGGCGGCTTTATTATGGAATGCTTTTAGCAGGGTCTATATAATCTGTCTAGAATTGTTTGTGATAAACAAACCTATCTTTATAGGGAATAGGTCCCTGGAATATGTCATATATGCTGTGTAAATGACTACAAAATTGAGTGACTGAATGAGTAGGGAATGACTGAAACAGTCCCCTTTCTTGTAACCGACATGACTATAAACTATTCTTAGAGGCACAATGTGACAAGAAAGGACCTGGGGAACTGTACTGATGGTCTCAAACCTCTCCTTGCTATCCTTATGCCTGGTGATTATTTATACACTTGAAACTGTTATCTCCATGTGGAATAAGATTTTTTTTTAATTCATTTGATTCCGATTTTTTTTTTGTTTATTTATTTTTGAGACAGAGAGAGGCAGAGCATGAATGGAGGAGGGTCCCAGAGAGAGGGAGACACAGAATCCGAAGCAAGCTCCAGGCCCTGAGCTGTCAGCACAGAGCTGATGCGGGTCTTGAACTCACGGACCGTGAGATCATGACCTGAGCTGAAGTCAGCCGCTTAACCGACTGAGCCACCCAGGTGCCCCTGAATCTGATTTTGATAATCCCATCTTTTGTGCAATATATTTTTGAGACTTTTGATATTTAGGGTACCTCAAGAGACAATTATCTATATTTTATAAGCACAATTTTGTAAATTCCAAATTCCAAATTCATAGATATTTATGTAGTGGAAAATCTTGTCTCCCTCCAGAACAATGGTAAAGCAGCTTACTGTCCATGTAATTAGGTTCCAGTTCCTCTCTTCTATTGCAATCTATCACATATGGGTATGTCACCTGGCCCTCTTCACTTTCCCCTGTGGAAACTGGGGCTTGGAGGACAGGCACAAGAAAATAATGATATAGTGGCTACATTATCTTCTGCTGACCTCCGTATAAATATTGTAGGCTAAATTTTTAGCTTGCAAGGAACGTAAAATCTCTAAAACTCCTCACAGTTTTATTTCTGGGTCAAATTTCCCTTCATTGGTACCTTGTGGTATCAACTAACAAGGTCATTAATAGTGGATAGAGTGTGTATATATTACTCACTTCTAACAATATTGGCTACTATCAAAAAGTCAACTTTCTCAACTTTGTTAATTGACAGTTTAAAGAAGGCATCTCTTTGCTTGGATATGTACATTTTGATCATTACTGAAGAAGTATTACATGGTGTTATAATTACCTTCATTTGTTTATTCCTAAAATAGACTCTCAACCTTGAGAGCCAAAGACATGGTCTAAAGTATTCTTTATTTCTTATGGTCTAACTCACTGCCCAGCATCTATTGGGTAATCAGAAAATGTTTAGAATTGAATGAAGAAAATAATGTATTGCTTTAATGGCTGCCAAGACCTTTTCTGGTTCTTAATCTTTATTCTCTAGATTAACTACTCCTTTTATTTAATTTTCTTGAAGTTTCAACATTTTCCTTAAAAATTGACTAGTTTTTTTGAGAGTCATTTCCCATTAGCAATCTGCTCCCTTTCTTCTCAGTAACCCTTCTTTTCTTTGGCTGTCTGTTGAAGTAATCCTTTGTTTCTAACTTTACAAAAGAGAAAATTGATCATTTATAAGTCGTTTTACTCTGACAGTCCTGAAGAAGGAATCTTCTATTTTCTAGTCATCTGTTTCTTAAAGCCTAACAAACGTTAGTCTTCAGCTCAACACACTCATCTTCTTATCTAGCATCTGTCTCTTCCATTAGCTTTGATGTTTTTTTGTTTACCCTTTTTGACCAATTTACTTCCGTAATCTATGAATGGAGAAATTTTATTTGCTTCAGTGATTTTTATCCCAGCAGAGTTGAAAGCTTATTTTCTGTAGGGTGATGTTTGCACTGATTTCTGAAATTCTCATTCACATATGCCAGATTGGCTTGCTTCTTCAAATCTCTTTTTGAAAAATAAATATTACAAATATATTGAACTGATTTAAAATTGTGCATCTATATTTATATACATCTATATGTATTAGTCTCATATAAATTAAATATTGTATTTTGGTGCAAACTTTCTGGACAATAAATTGCCCATTTAAATCAGTAATCTTAAAAAATGAAAAATATACCTCTTCTCAAATTATCCTAAGGGCATCATCTGAAATATAGTAAAAAATAAAGCTTTATGCTCAGATATGGTCATTGTAGCATTATTTCTACAGACTAAAACTTTCAGAAACCTTAAATATCTAGCATTAAGGAAATGAAATAATTAAAAATAATGTTTAGAAGAATCTTAATTAACATTGAAAAATATGTACTTATGTGAAAAAGCAGAAGTTTTGAAGAAATTACTTTGAAATGTTAGCAGTGACTGTATTTGGGAGATGAAACTAGTTTAGTTACAGGTGCCTGGGTGGCTCAGTTTGTTGAGTGGCTGACTTCAGTTCAGGTCATGATCCTATGGTCCATGAGTTAGAGCCCGTGTCGGGCTCTGCGCTGACATCTCAGAGCCTGGAGCCTGCTTTGGATTCTGTCTCTCCCTCTCTTCCCTTCCCTTGCTCTGTCTCTCAAAAATAAATAAACACTTAAAATAAAACTAGTTTAATTTTTTTAAGCAATGTGTTCTCAAAGACTTGTTTCTCTGTAAAACAGGAATAATAAATGTAACTTTCTGATAATTTTTTTTTGCAAGGCTTAGAGAGGCAGTGGATGCAAACTGCTTATTACAATATATCATACATATTAAACATATCATTAAAAATAGCTGTTATTATTTCTTGTAGTAATCATTCGTTAAAACTGTTTCTTAATATCTGTCATTGAGAACAGTCAGGCTTGTAGTATCTGTCAGAATTTCATCCTTGATAGGCATGCAACCATTACCACCATCTGAATGTGTCATCTCAACAAGGCAAACAGGGAAAGGCTTGGAAGGCAGTGCTCACCTATCATTTGCTAAAAAACTGACTCCCATAAACTTCTCTATTAGACTGTAACTTGTATGAAATTTGTGGGTTAGAGTGCTTATTATTAACCAATTATTAAACTTGTATATGTATGGGATTGATTTAGATGTTAAATGGCTTATGAAACTTACCAACTATGTTAGATTAGAACTGATAATGTACCCATGTCTTCTAATTGTCCCTTTTCTGAATGTGACTATTTTACCAGATAATCATAGTGAATGTATTCCTTCAGAGATTAATCTATAGAGTGTAGTTTTAGTAAAGGTACATGCTCCTATCTGGCTCAAAATCAATATAGGACTTTTATCCAAAATATACAAAGAGTACTGAAACTCCACAATCAGAAAATGAACAAGCTATTTAGAAAATGGGCAAGCTATAAACAACACCATGCCCACATATTTTGTAATCTAGATGAAATAGACCAATTCCTTGAAAGACACAATCTACCTTAACTCACACAAAAATAAATAAACAATCTAAATAGATCTTTGTCAATGAAAGAAATTGAATCAATAATTAATATCCTTATACAGTAGAAAGCACAAAACCCAGATGGGTTCACTGGTGAACTCTAAAAACATTTAAAGAAAGAAATTATGCCAGTTTTTTACAATCTCCTTCAAAAGACAAAAGCAGAAGGAGTACTTCCTAACTTGTTCTAGGAGGCCATAAATATCCTAATATGTTTAAATAACCAAACAAAGACATTATAAGAAGAGAATACTATATACAAATATCTCTCATGAAAAATGGATGCAAAAATTCTCAATATTAGCAAATCAAATCCAACAACGTATAAAAAGAATTATACACCATAATTAAGTAGGATTTATCCCAGGCATTAAAAGTTATTTCAACATTCAAAAATCAATTTATGTGGCCCAACAATCAATAAGAAATATCACATCATCATATCAATAGATGCAGAAAAAGAATTTGACAAATTCCAACACCTATTCATGATTTAAAACTCCCAGTAAACTAGGAATAGAGGAAACTTCCTCAACTTGATAAAGAATATCTATAAAAACTTACAACACCACACTTATTGATGAGAAACTTGAATATTTCCCAATAAAATAAAGAACAAGACAAGGATGTCCCCTCTCACTACTGCTCTTTAACACTGTACTGGAAGTCCTAGAAAATGCAATCAGACAAGAGGAGGAAATAAAAGTAAATAGACAAAGAAGGATGGCATCATTGTCAATGTAGGAAATTCCAAAAAAATCAGCAGGAAAAAAAAACCTTCCTGGAATAATAAGCAATCATAGCAATGTTTCTATATGGTTACCATATGAAAGTCAACTACTTTTATTATATACTAGCAATGAACAAGTGGAATTTCAAATTACAAATCACTGTCATGGACATTACCATTGACATTAGCACTCCAAAAAAATAAAATAATTAAGTATAAATCTAATAAAATATGTACACAATCTATGTAAAGAAAACCATAACACATTGATGAAATAAATCAGTAACTAAATAAATAGATATTTAGCGTTCATGAATAGGAAGACTATTCCAAGATTTCAGTACTTCCCAAATTGATCTACAGACTAAATGCAATCCCAATCAAAATCTTAGCAAGTTATTTTGTGGACATCGACAGACTGATTCTAAAGTTATATATGGAGAAGGAACCCCTCCCGCCACCCCCAGAATAACCAATACAATACTGAAGGGGAAGAACAAAGATGGAGAACTGACATTACCCAACTGTAAGATGTACTATAAAAGTACAGAAATCAAGACAGTGTGGTATTGGTGAAAGAACAGACACATTAATGGAAGAGAATAGAGAGCTCAGAAATAAACGTATGCAAATATGGTAAACTGATCTCTGATAAAGGAGCAAAGGCACTACAATGAAGTAAAGATAGTCTTTTAGTGCTGGAACAACTGGACAGCTACTTGCAAATAATGAGCTCAGAAACAGACCTTACACCTTTCATAAAAATGAATTCAAAATGTGTCATAGACTTAAAACACCTATAAAAGAAAATAGAAAATCTAAATGATGCTGAGCTTGGCAATAACGTTTTAGATACAACAAATTCATGATCCAAGAAGAAAAAACTGATAAGCTGAACTTCACTAAAACCACACATTTCTGATGAGAGACACTGTCAAGAGAATAAAAAGACATGCCACAGCCTGGGTGAAAGTATTCACAAAAGAGACTTCTAATAAAGGATTACTATCCTAAATGTATAAAGAACTCTTAAAACTCAACAAGAATATGAGCAACCCAATTGAAAAATGAGCCAAAGACATTAATAGACACCTCCCCAAGGAAGATATACAGATGGTAAATAAGCCTATGAACACATGTTCCACATAATATGTCTTCAGGGAAATGCCAAGGAAAATAACAATGAGATACTATATACCTCTTAGAAGGGCCAAAATCCAGAACACTGACACCACCAAATGGTGTGATATGCAGCAGCAGGAACTCTTATTCATTGCTGGTGGTAATGCAAAGTGATACAGCCATGTTTAGAAGACATTTTGATGGTTTCTTACAAAAAGAAACATATTCTTACCATGTGTTCCAGCAATTATACTCCTTGATATTCACTCAGAGAAGTTGAAAACTTAAGTCCACACAAAAACTTGCACATGGTTGTTTATAGCAGCTTTATTTGTCATTGCTGAAACTTAGAAGTAACCAAGATGCTCTTCAGTAGATGAATGGATAAATAAACTGTGGTAAATCCAGACAATGGAACATCATTCAGTGTTACAAAGAAATGAGCTATCCAGCTGTTAAAAAACATGGAGAAATCTTAAATGCATATTACTAAGTGAAAGAAGCTAATATGCATTGGGGGGCAGTGAAACCATTATGTATAATATTATAATGGTGGAAACATGACATTAAACATTTGTCAAACTCATAAATCATATGGAACTCCCCATGAAGCAATTTAAAAAAAACCTCATAGAATGTATAATTCCAAGACTGAATCCTAAAATAAACTATGGACTTTGGGCGATAATGATGTGTTAATGCAAGATCATAGATTATAACAAATGTACCACTTTGGTGGGGGATGGTGACAATAGGAGAGGCTGTGACTGTGTTTGGGCAGAGGGTATACGGGAACTCTCTATTTTCTGTTCAATTATGCTGTGAACCTACAACTGCTTTAAAAAATAAAGTTTATTTCAAAAAAACCCTTAAAAGTGTTCCAGTTTTTCTGACTGTGATGTGGCTTTTCACCTTGGATACAATATTGGCGTTTTTATTTTCATTGTCATGCTCATGCTTACTGTTACGACTAATAAAATGCAACGGAAAAAAAGGAATATCAATTACCCAAGACTCTTTCTACCCTAAAGTAGCAGGTATTTTTCTTTTCTTTTCTTTTTTGCTTATTGTGTTCATGTGCTACTTGCAAATAGCTTATTTTACACAGTTGATGTCAAGTATAAATTACAATCTATGGACTTTTTTGGCACTTGAAATTGTATTACAAATAGTTGTCTCCTCTTTGTCTTCATAATCATCATTTTTCATAGCTGTGTATTATCCCATTATGTTAATTCACCATAATTTAATAAGCCTTTCCCTATTGTTGAACATTTACTACTCTATTATAGAAAATGCTGTACTGAATATTCTTTGGGCATATACATTCTTTCTTTTGTTGTATAATTCCTTTGGGAGAAATTTCCAAATGTGGAATTACTATAGCAAAAGTCATGAAAATCTTTTTTTTTTGCTACATATTACCATATTCCTTTCTGAAGTAGTCTATACTGAAATAAGTAGAGTGTGAATGCATTAACTACACTTTTTTTGCATTAGATACTATAACCTCTAATGATGATTTATTAGTTATTGTGGAAATGTTTTAAATTGATTTAATCATTTTATTAAAAATATAGCTTTAATAATAACATCTATATAGGAATGTCAGTATTACCATATTTCCTGATAGTAATCCTACACTCGTTTATGTCTGAACATCAGCCTTACAAAGGAGAAGAAATAAATATTGAGACAAGTTGATTAATGATTGGCAATTACACCTTATATACAAAAGTACCTTGTTTTGAAAATTTGAAAACAGTACTACTTTTGAATTTGTTTATTTTTATTTTTATTTTCTGAGAGAACATGCATGTGTGCACAAATGGGGGAGGGGCAGAGGGAGAGAGAATCTTAAGCAGGCTCTACACCCAGCACAGAGCCCAATGGGGGGCTTGATACCACAACCATGAGATCATGACCTGAGTGGAAATCAAGAGTTGCACGCTGAACTGACTGAGACAAGTAGGTGCCCTTGAAGTAATTTAAACACTTTGGTAACTGTTAGAATAACAGATCTGTTTAGGAGAACTTTTCATAAATATTACAAACTTTAAGACAATCTCTGTTTAATCAAGTAAATTACAAACCCACAAGTTTGAATTTAAAATTACTAAGTGTGACAGATGAGGACAGTAGCAGACCTTCACCTTTTCTTAATCATGGATTCTACTTTTTCATTGTTCCAATGTAGACATGGTTTTGAGAATGCAGACTGAACAGACTGAAGCAACACCGGATACATTCAGTATTTAAAGTTCAGTCAAATACCAAGGGCCCAGAGGTTTTTTCCTGCACTAAAATAGCAAATCTTACTAGTTAGAAAACCAGAAGAAAATAGAGTACCTCACCATCTAACCCACACAATTACTTCAATTACTTGATGTTTCCAGGGAAAGCACTGTCTTTCACAGTGGTTTTATAGATTAAATGACTCTAAAGTCCATTTTTTACTATGCTTGATAATACTGAGTTGAAAAAAACTCATTTGGTCAACATTAAATTAATATATTTCCACCCATGTAGGAAATTCCTTTTTTTAATTTATTTAAATTCAAGTGAGTTGACATATAGTGTAATAATAGTTTCAGGAGTAGAATTTAGTGATTCATCACTTAAATATAACACCCAGTACTCATTCCAACAAGTGCCCTCATTAATTTCCATCACCCATTTAGCTCATCCCCAAACCCAACACCCTTCTAGCAACCCACAGTTTGTTCTCTGTCTTTAAGAGTCTGTTACGGTTTGCCTTCATCTCTGTTTTTATCTTATTTTTCCTTCCCTTCCTCTATGTTCATCTGTTTTGTTTCTTAAATTTTACATATGAGTGAAATCATATATTTGTCTTTATCTGACTTATTTTGTTTAGCATAGTACATTCTAGTTCCATCCATGTTGTTGCAAATAGCAAGATTTCATTATTTTTGACTGCCAAGTAATATTCCATTGTGTGTGTGCACGCACACACACACACACACACACACACACACACTTTCTTTACTCATTCATCAGTTGATGGACATTTAGGGCTCCTTCCATAATTTGGCTACTGTTGATGGCACTGCTATAAAAACTGAGGTGCATGTGCCTCTTCAAATAAGCATTTTTGTATTCTCCTTTGGATAAATACCTCATAGCGCAATTGCAGGGTCATAGGGTAGTTCTATTTTTAATTTTTTGAGGAACCTTATACTATTTTCCAGAGTGGCTGCACCAGTTTGCATTCCCACCAGCAGTGCAAAAGTTTTCTCCTTTCTCTGCATCCTTGCCAATATCTGTTGTTTCCTGAGTTGTTCATTTCAGCCATTCTGACAGGTGTGAGGTGGTAAGTCATCGTGGTGTTGATCTGTATTTCTCTGATGATGAGTGATGTTGAGCATCTTTTCACGTGTCTGTTACTCATCTGGATGTCTTCTTTGGAAAAGTGTCTCTTCATGTCTTCTGCCCATTTCTTCATTGGATTTTTGTGGGGGTGGGGCTGAATTTGACAATTTCTTTATATATTTTGGATACTAACCCCTTACCTGATATGTCATTTGCAAATATCTTCTCCCATTTTACAGATTGCCTTTATTTTTGTCAATTGTTTCCTTCACTGTGCAGAAGCTTTTTATCTTGATGAGATCCCAATAGTTCATGTTTGCTTTTGTTTCCCTTGCCTCCAGAGACATGGCTAGTAAGAATTTGCTGCAACTGAGGTCAAAGAGGTTGCTTCCAGTTTTCTCCTATAGTATTATGATGATTTCCTATCTTACATTTAGGTCTTTCACCCATTTTGAATTTCTTTTTTGTGTATGGTATAAGAAAGTGGTCCAGATTCATTCCTCTGCATGTCACTGTCCAGTTTTCCCAACACCATTTGCTGAAGAGACTGTCTTTTTTCCATTGGATATTATTTCCTGCTTTGTCAAAGATGAGTTGGCCATACATTTGTGGGTCTATTTCTGGGTTCTCTGCTCTGTTCCATTGATCTATGTGTTTGTTTTTGTGCCAGTACCATACTGTCTTGATGATTATAGTTTTGTAATACAGCTTGAAGTCTGGAATTATGATGCCTCTGGTTTTGGTTTCCTTTTTCAACATTACTTTGGCTATGTGAGGGTCTTTTCTGGATCCATACAAATTTTAGAATTATTTGCTCTAGCTCTGTGAAAGATGCTGGTGTTATTTTGATAGGGATTGCATTGAATGTGTAGATTGTTTGTGGTAGTATAGACATTTTTACAATATTTGTTCTTTGAATCCATGAGCATGGAATGTTTTTCCATTTCTTGTATCTTCTTCAATTTCTTTCTATAGTTTTCAGTGTACAGATCTTTTACAACTCTTCGGTTAGGGTTATTCTTAGGTATTTTATGGTTTTTGGTGCAATTGTAAATGGGATCAATTCCTTGATTTCTCTTTCTACTGCTTCATTATAGGTATATAGAAATGCAACCGATTTCTATACTGTTATATTGGTGATTTCATGGATCAGTTCTAGAAGTTTTTTGGTGGATCTTGGGTTTTCCATGTAGAGTATAATGTCATCTGCAAAGAGTGAAAGTTTGACTTCTTCCTTGCCAAAGGCTTCCCTTTCCTTGAAAGCCTTTTCTTTCTGTTTTCTGATTGCTGAGGCTAGGCCTTTCAGTACTATGTTGAACAACAGTGGTGAGAGTGGACATCTCTGTCATGTTCCTGACTTTAGGTGGAAAGCTCTCATTTTTTCCCCTTGAGGATGATGTTAGCGGTGGGTCTTTTGTATATGGCCTTTATGATCTTGAGGTATGTTCCTTCTATCTCAACTTTCTTGAGGGTTTCTATCAGGAAAAGATGCTGTATGTTGTCAAATGCTTTTTCTACATCTATTGAGAGGAATATGCCATTCTTATCTTTTCTTTTATTAATGTGATGTATCATGTTGATTGATTTGCAGATATTGAACCACCCTGTTGCCCAGGAATAAATGCCACTTGAGCATGGTGAATAATTCTTTTGATGTGTTGTTGAGTTCAGTTTGATAGTATCTGGTTGAGAGTTTTGCATTCATGTTCATTAGGGCGATTGGTCTGTAATCCTCCTTTTTAGTAGGATCTTTGTTTGGTTTGGGAATCAAGGTAATGCCTGCCTCATAGAATGAGTATGGGAATTTTCCTTCCATTTCTGTTTTTTGGAACAGCTTCAAAAGAATAGGTATTAACTCTTCTTTAAATGTTTGATAGAATATCCCTGGGAATCCATCAGCCCTGGAGTCTTGTTTGTTGGGAGATTTTTGATTACTGATTCAATTTATTTACTGGTTATGGGTCTGTTCAAAATTTCTATTTCTTCGTGTTTCAATTTTGATAGCTTGCAAGTTTCAGAAATGTATCCGTTTCTTTCAGATTGCCCAACTGGTTGGCATATAGTTGCTCATAATACTCTCTTATTATTGTTTGTATTACTGCAGTGTTGGTTGTGGTCTCTACGCTTTCATTCATTCATTATTTATTTATTTATTTATTTATTTATTTATTTTATTGATTATTTTATTTATTTGGGTCCTTCCTTTGTCTTTTTGATAAATATGGCTAGATCCTAGTTTCTTTGATCCATTATACTGTTGTTTTTTTTAAATTTCAATATCATTGATTTCTAATCTTTATTATTTACCGTCTTCTGCTGGTTTTGGGCTCTATTTGCTATTCTTTTTCCAGCTCCTTTAGGTATAAGGTTATGTTGTGTATTTGAGACATTGCTTCCTTCTTCAGGAAAGCCTGGATTGCTACATACTTTCCTCTTATGACCGCTTTTGCTGCATCCAAAAAGGTTTGGACTGTCGTGTTTTCATTTTCTTTGGATTCCATGAAGTTTTTAATTTCCTCTTTAATTTCTTGGTTAAACCATTTATTCTTTAGTAGGATGTTCTTTAATATCCAAGTATTTGTGTTCTTTCTAAATTTTTTCTTGTGATTGATTTTAAGTTTCATAGCATTGTGGTCGAATATATGCATGGTATGATTTTGATCTTTTTCTATTTATTGAGGGCTGATTTGTGACCCAGTATGTGGTCTATTCTGGCGAATGTTCCATGTGTACTCAAGAAGAATAAGTATTCTGCTGCTTTAGGGTGAAATGTTCTCAATATATCTGTTAAGTCCATCTTTACCAGTGTGTCATCCAAAGCCATTGTTTCCTTGCTGAGTTTCTGCTTAGATGATCTATCCATTGCTGCAAGTGGGGTGTGAAAGCCCCCCACTATTATTGTATTATTATCAATGAGTTTCTTTATGTTTGTGATTAAGTGATTTATATATTTGGGTGTTTTTGAGTTGGGGGCACAAATATTTACAACCGTTAGATCTTCTTGGTAGATAGACCCCTTAATTATGATATAGTGCCCATGTTCATCTCTTGTTACAGTTTTTGTTTTAGAATCTAGTTTGTATTATATAAGTATGGCTACTCTGACTTTCTTTTGATGTCCATTAGCATGATAGACTGTTCTCCATCCCCTTACTTTCAATCTGCAGGTGTCTTTAGGTCTAAAATGAATCTCTTGTGGGTAGCATATAGATGTATTGTTTTGTTTTGTTTTTTATCCATTCTGATACCCTATATCTTTTGATTGGAACATTTAGTCCATTTACATTCAGAATTATTAATGAAAGATATGAATTTAGTGCCATTGTGTTGGTATTTCTGGTGATGTTCTCCGTTCCTTTTTGGTCTTTGTTGCTTTGGTCTTTTTTGTTTTCTCTTGTTTTTTGTCCATTCAAAGAGTCCCGGTTAAAATTTCTTGCAGGCTGTTTTAGTGGCCACAAACTCCTTTAGTTTTTGTTTGGGAAACTATCTCTCCTTCTATTCTGAATGAGAGCTTTATTGGATAAAGAATTCTTGGCTGCTTATTTTTTCAATTCAGCACATTGAATATATCCTGCCACTTCTTTCTGGCCTACCGAGATTCTGTGGACAGGTCCACTGATCTGTCTTCCCTTGTGGGTTAAGGAGGTTTTTTTTGCCTTGATGTTTTCATGATTCTTTCCTTGTCTGTGTGTTGTGTGAATTTGACTATGCTATGCCTTGGTGATGGTCAGTTTGTTGAACCTAATGGAAGTTTACTATACTTCTTGAATTTTGACATCTGTGTTCTTCTCCAGATTAGGGAAGTTTTTCAGATATAACTTGCTCACATAAACCTTCTTTCATTTGGGAAATTTCTAAATAGAGTCTCCAAGTAAATGCTCAGAAACATTGGTCTGGCCTGTACCTTTCTAACAAATGTATGGATTTCATAATAAATTAAATTGGAATTTCTTTTCACTGTCTAAGATTTAGTTGGTGGTTGCCTTAAGGCATCAGCAATTTATAAGTTGTTTTAGATGTTGTTTTTTTTTTTTTTTTCCTGGACTAAGCAGTATTAAATTTCTATAGAGATATTGCTCTGAGATTGGTAGGTGAAACTGACTTTGTGGTGACACAAATAGGAAAATTCAACTATTTTACTCTTCGTAGGGTTACCAACGTCCACAGTGAATATTTGTGTAGGAAAGCACAAATATATGAAATCGGTTAACACATTTTCCCAGGGAAGTCAGGTTTTTGCATAGATAATTTATACTTAAGGATTCAGAAAACTTATTAAGATAAATCATCAGGGAGAAAGATTATCTACTGTGTCCAAAGTAATAAGTATGTTTTATTAACATATATTTGACCAGCAGCAAGTCTAGAATTAAAGATAAAACTATTAACTTAAAACTGAAATGAGTTTTTTATTTCAATTTCATACGTAAAATCACATTAAAAAGCACAATACATATGTGTACTACATATGGTATTGCAAATTGGAAACCATTTTGGAAACAGACACATTATGCCAAAAATATGTGATATCTTTTTGTAGAGGAAATTTCCTTTACTCTTTTAAGTCTTTGATAATAAAATTGGACAGTTCATTTTAATTTGGCCGAACTACTAGAGTAAAACTGTTTAAAATGTTTGTTACATTTATATCATATATTGATGGTTTAAAAAAAGCCTAGTTGTTTTATTTTTTTTTCTTGCCTCTATAGTGTTCTTTTCATGGAAACATTGAATACAATTATTTTGGTCAAACCCAGTTATATACACATACACATGCAAACATACACACATTTTTAAAATATTTAAATAAGATTGTTAATTATTTTGTGATAGGTGTTTGGTAAGAAAGTTATACTTTTTTACTCTTCCTATTTATTACTATAGAGAAGAAATACTGGCATTCATAAATGTGCTTGTTAAGCCAGGATTCATTGCAAATAGAGTGAGTTATTGATTTTAATGATTTCAAGGGTTCAATCTCTAGCACAGGGATTTCTTTCCCATGTGAACATATCCATGTTCGTGATTTTAAACTTTTTGTCATCAGCTAACACTGTGCTCTGATATGTGGATAATTTTGTAGCTTGGGGAAGCACTTGGGCAAAATTAAATATATAGTGTAGAGATCAATGCTCCAGTTCTGTCTCTACTTTGAGTAATTTCCTCCTCCTCCTCCTCCTCTTCTTCCGTTTGGTAATCAGGTAACCAAAGAATGATGATTTACTCTCTCTTGTTTCAAATTCTTGTTTCACTATGTATTAATTACTTAAGTTAAGTTAATTAATTACTTAAGTTAGCATTCTTGAATCTCCATTTCATCAATAGTAAAATAGAGATGTTAATAATAATACCTATTATGTATTAAATGATATTAATAATAGTACGTTCACTGCTTGTTGAAATTTTTAAATGAATTAATGAATGTGATATGTTTAGAGGTAGTACCTCAAATATAGCAAGCTTTCTATGAATGTTACTTATTATCACTGTCACTATAATTAATAATTTAATATTACTCAAATAGTAACATTTCTTTCCACAAAAAAACACAGTATCTGGCTTACTTCCTGGTCTTTCCTTCTTCCCTCTCCTGAACTCTGCATTGTGTTAGAAGCTGTAAGTGTACTTAACAGAAAAATATCATTTTGGAGTTGAATAGAAAATATTATTCAAGTATGAAACAAGGGATTGAGGTTACAGCTGAAGATAAATCTTTAAAATGTTTTGAAAATTAACTCTGATGATCAAAAGAATGCAGTATTTCCATGTGAGGTTAAACAAATGAACTAGATCTTAAATATTTTAAAATGAATTCTTAAAGAAGACATGATCTAAGACCATATATTATGGGTTTAGCTTTTCTTCAGTGGGGCTGAGTTTGAACCTATCTTCAGACTTAAGAATAAGATTCATCACTTTTCTTTAAAGGAGTCAGTGAAGTTAAGATGGAAGGGTCAGGCTTTCAAATCAGACAATCCCTGATCAAAGCTGTTATGCCAGCTCTGGTGCTCAGTAATTGAGTGACTCTGAGAAAATTACTGAACTTTCGGGTGCCTTGGATTTTCAAAAGATGAAATATAAATGGCAAATGCTTATTTGAAATAATGCTAATACTAAATTCTTGTAATAATATATATATATAATAAATAATAGGCAATATATAATCATATATAATTATATTAAATATAAATATATAAATTATATATATTATCCACACATAATATATATAAATATATAAGAATTAGGGAAGGCATATAATAAGGCTTATCTTCTAAATCTAATTCATTAAAAATGTTTTATGGAGTGCATTATGAAGCCATTAGTTTTCTTTATAGAAAGCAACTCTGGAAGGGGATGGTTGACAGCATACATAGAAAAATGCATAGAAAAATTTTACATAGAAAAATACAGTATACAAAGACAAACTTTATCATTTAAGGTTTTAAGTCTGAGAGATTTGTAACTGCTTCCTGGAATTCTGTATTGAGAAAGATATTGAAAATATGTTCAGAATCAACGTAAGCTTAGACCATAATCAATTATTCCCCCAAATCAAATATTTTTAAAACACCCCAGTACTGGGCTGACCTGCTAAGCTGCTCTATTTGAATATAATCATTACACCATAAGTAGTACAAAAACAAAGAAAATTATACCTAGGTGCATCAAAGACAAACCACTAAAAAGCAAAGACAAACACAAGAGTTAGATTGTATACATAGAGAGACAATAAATAGGACTTTAATTTCTCAGGGGAAACAACAGTTCAGAAGACAGAATTTTATATCCTATGAAATATCTTTTAAGAACAAAGGTAAAATAAAGACATTTTTAGAGAAATTAAAACAGAATGTCACCAGCAGACCTATATTACAAGAAATGTTAAAGTTTTTCAGGCCACAGAGAAATGATACCAGATAGAAATGTGCTCTTCAGGAAAGACTAGTACCAGGAATGATAAATATATGGGCTAAAATAAAAGATTATTTTATTAGTTTATTTATTTATAATACATATGATCATTAAAACAATATTGTAACATGCTGCATGGTTAGTAACATATGTAGATGTAATACACATGGAAAACACAGCTCAAAGTGGGTAATTTCAAGGTTCTTACATTTTATATTAAGAGTATGTGAACTCTAATTACTTTGGGAGACATTACAGAAAGAAACCTCTA
Source organism: Acinonyx jubatus (assembly GCF_027475565.1). Classification (NCBI taxonomy): domain Eukaryota; kingdom Metazoa; phylum Chordata; class Mammalia; order Carnivora; family Felidae; genus Acinonyx; species Acinonyx jubatus. Next base: position 28,774,584 of record NC_069391.1, read on the forward strand.
AATATTAATACCAAGAGATATAGCAAAGAGTCAAAATATAAATTAAAAGAGAATGTTAATAAAATTCAATGAACATGAAGAAAGGTCAAAAACGAGCAACAGAGGGACAAGAAACAGAGATTATAAATAGAAAATAATTAACAGAATGGGGTAAACATAATCATATCTATAATTACATAAATTTACCCATATATATAATTACATAAATGTAAATCAACTAATTACTATAACTAATATGCATATATAAGTGAAAAGGAAAAAAATCTCAGCAAGACCTAAATATATGCTGTTTAGAAATGATGCATTTAATGGGGGACATGTGTGGCTCAGCTGGTTAAGTGTCCAACTCTTGGTTTCAGCTTGGGTCATGATATCACAGTTGGTAAGTTCAAGTCCTGCATCGGGCTCTGTACTGGCAGTGTGCAGCCTGGTTGGGATTCTCTCTCTCTTCTTCTCTCTCTCTCTCTGTCCACCCCCCACACTCATGCTCACTCTCTCTCTCCTTCTCAAAATAAATAAACTTAAAAAAAGGAAGTGATGCACTTAAAATATAAAGACACACAGAGAATGAATTAAAAGGATGCAAAAAGAAATACCAAGTAAATAATAAGGATAATATCAGGTGATGAAGATAAAATCTATTACCTGAGATTAAAAGAGATATTTCAAAATGATAAATGGATTAAATCTGCAGAAAATCATTAAAAAATGTGTCTGCTTCTAATAGCAGAGTTTCAAAATATACAAAGCAAAAATTGACAGATATAAAGAGAAAAATAAATAAATCCAAACATATATTTTGGGATATTGATACCACTCTTTCAGTAATTGACAGAACACCCACACAAAATATCAGTAAAGACATAGAACATCTTTAGCCATCTTGACCAAATTGACTATAGAACACTACATTTAACAGTTGCCAAATGCACATTTTTAAGAAGGCCACAGTGTATGTTCAACAAGATAGGACATATGCTAAGCCATAAACACAATCTCAGTAAGTTACAAAAGATTGAAATCTGGGAGAATTTATCTGTGATCACAATGGACTTAAAATTAAAATCAGTAACAATGTTTTATCTAGAACAATCTTTTCCCAAACATTTGGAAATTTGAAAAATTCAAGAAAAGCCATGGTAAGAGGAGAAATCAGAAAGGTGATTTTTTGAACGATAATGAAAATATAACCATTTGTAAGATTCAGCTAAATCAGTGCTTGGAAGGAAATTTTTATCTTTCATGGTTTATAATAGAAAAGAAGGAAGATATAAAGTAAGTGATTAAAGCAGGGCTTGATAAACAGCTGGTGTGTCAAATCCTGGTAGATATTTTTTTATGGCCCATCAAATAGAATTGTTTTATATTTTTAAATGGATACATTTTATACAGTCAGATATGTTTATATAGAATATCTTCAATATGCATATGTATAAAAATACATGTCTATAGAATATCTTCAATCTGCAAAGCTCAAACTATTTACCCTTCGGCTCTTTATCAAAAAAGTTTACTTACTCAACCCTGACCAAAAGTTCTATTTTAAGAAACTAGAAAAAGAAAGGCTAAGTAACCCAAAGTAGAACAGAAATAATAAACATGAGAACAGACATCTGTGAAATATAAAACAGTACAGACAACGCAGTATTTGGCTCTTTGGAAAGATCAACAAAATTCATAAGGCTTTAATCAGATTGATCAAGAAAAATGAGAAAGTGCAGAAATTGCCAATATGAGACATTAAACAGTGGATATTAGCAGAGATCTAATAGATATTAAAAGATTCAAAAGGTAATCTTATGAACAACTTTATGCTAACAAATTTAACAATTAAGGTAAACCGAATGAATACCTTGTAAGGCACAACTTATCATAATTGACACAAGATGGATTAGAAAAACTAAATGGCTCTGCATCTATTAAAATAGTGGCACTTGTAACTAAACAAAGGGCACATACACAGAGAGTGGTGTGCGGGGAGAGGGGAAGGAGGAGGGGAGAAAGGGGAGAGAGAAAGAAACTCCAGGACTAGATGGAGCTTGCTTCCTTGATGAATTCTTCTGTCCCCAAATGGCCCATATCCTGCTGTCTAAACAGAGACCAAAAAGGTAGAAAGGAGGCCAGAAGGAAACAGGTTTGCACACAAGGGAAGGAAAAAAAAAAATGACCTTTAAGTGATTTTATTTATATTTAGCTTTACTCCAAGGTTAGTGGTGAGATTATAGATTACCAAGGTAAAAAGCCCATAGGGGCCAGCAGGCAACATAGCATGTGTGCATTAAGCTAGATATAAGAACAAAAAATGATGGGAGATTCTAGCAGCCTGGAGAAGGCATTGTCTTCATAACACATTTAAAGTTGCTCTTTGTTTTTGCCTTTTTAGCATAGCTCACTTTGACTGAGTCTGGTTGGCTGTCAGTTTGTTGCCTATAATTTAGTCACATTGTATAAATTTTGCCTTTTTGAATTGTTCCATTTTATGTATTTATAAATATGCAATAATGCTAATTTCTAAGAGAAGATAAAAGGTTACTGCATCTACATCAAATAAATCTTAGTGAAAAAAACTTGAGCAAAAGCACATGTGAAAAGTTAAAGAATGAGTCATGGTGCACATAAAAATACAAAGAGCACTGACATATATATTACTGAGCATTTGTTTAACTTTTGACAAGTAACAAAACACAGGGCCACCAGATACATTATTTCATAATCTTGAAAGCAACTCTGAATGAGGCATCGTTATTTATTTATTTATTTATTTATTTACTTTATTTTTTATTTTTTTTAAGTTTGTTTATTTTGAGAGACAGAGAGAGCAGAGGAGGGGCAGAGAGAGAGAGGAAGACAGAGAATCTCAGGCAGGCTCTGTGCTGTCAGCATGGAGCCCAACGTAGGGCTTGAATTCAGGACCCATGAGATCATGACCTGAGCTGAAACCAAGAGTCAGATGCTTAACTGGCTGAGCCACCCAGGTACCCCTAATTAATTTATATTTTATATTCTAATTTCTTATGAAAAGAATTTAGAATTGCTAAGATTATATAAAGCAAAATTTAAAAATATTTAAGCAGGAGATGAGACCTTAAGTCTTGGAAATACAATAGATTTGAAGATGAATTTGTAATAAGTTTACACACATCTGCTAAAGATGGACATTAATTTTTCTCTAAACTAATGTACCACTATTAATAATACAACTCATAGTGCACATAAGATAAAAACCCATCCTGATGTTTAGGATGAATCTATTTCTGGAAGAAAAACCAAAAATGAATTTCTCTTATGGGTCTCCATAGAGGGCATATGGATAATCTTATAAAAAGTGTTATCAACTGATCAGTGCATGTTGCGATAACCATAATAGGCTTTTTTTTTTTAATGAGAGACAGAGAGCACATGGAGAAACCGGCAGAGGAAGAGAGAGAGAGAGAGAGAGAGAGAATCTTAATCCATGTTTAGTGTGGAGCCTGATGCAGGGCTCAATCCCACAACCCTGGGATCATGACCTGAACTGAAATCAAGAGTTAGAGGCCCAACCAACTGAGCCACCCAGGTGCCCCATAACAAGACTATTTTTATGAAGTTCCTTATAATATAAACTGATGTCATGAAGTAACATCACTTTCAGAAGGGACTGAGAGGAGTTTACATATCCCTATTCAGGAGAAGTAGAAATGGAAAGAATAGATTAGGCTCTTGCAAAAAGAGGGAACTGAACTGAGACTTTAATAATCATAACATTTCACTATTGTATATAACCTGCAGAAATTCTTTCCAAGTTATCCATTATAATCCACATTTTTCAGGTGATAAAAACTGTATTACAGACAACACTGCTTGACCATAATGATCAATCTAATCATTGGGAGAGCCAAGATTTAAAGGGGGTCTAGCCAGATCCAAAGCACAAATTCTTTCCATTATACCTTGTCCATTAGGTAGATGAGGCAGATACAATTAACTGGATGAAGAATATTGCACCTATTTTATTATTTAAATTTTTTTAAATGTTTATTTATTTTTGAGAGAGAGAGAGAAAGTGAGAGAGACAGAGCACAAATGGGGAAGGAGCAGAGAGAGAGGGAGACACAGAATCTGAAACAGACTCCACACTCTGAGGTGTCAGCACAGAGCCCGACATGGGCCCAAACTCACAAACTGTGAGATCATGACCTGAGCTGAAGTCGGACACTTAACAAACTGAGCCATCCAGGTGCCCTTCAACTATTTTATTATTTAAAAGCATAACTATGATTTGAATTCTCAAGGATGAATCATGAGCTGTTTCTGTACACAAAACTCTCAATTCTGAAGTATTAAAAATAATTCTAAAATTGTTTATTTTTATTTTTAGCAGTAGCTTTCAGAGCACTTATATCCCTATGAACATATATTCCTATAAGTCCTATGTTCAGTGACCGCTGTTAGTCAGGAGGAAGATATTGCACTGAAGCTAACTGTTATCTCCCTTACAGAAGTTCATAATGTTGCAGCCTAATGGCACTAAAGTTGAAAGTTTTGTGATCGCATAGCCTGAGGGTATCAGAAGTGATATATGATACACCAACCTTATTAATACTATATATTTTTTTTAAATTTAGGGTTAAAAAAAACAAGCAAGAGTCTTCTGGCATTTGAAAGCAAATAGGCTTTTATCTATTATTAATTCACATAAGAAAAACAGCTATGATGGCAAAGGCCAGACACTTATACACGGGCTATAAATATGGATGAATAATTCATTTTTCTATTAATGTTAAATTTATAGTCTAATGATTTCACTCTGTTTTTTCTTTTCCTAGAAGGACATGCACCAAGCAAAATACTGCACTGTCAACAGTCAGGACATGAAGCGCTTCAGGAAGCAAAATGAGATTTACTATACACATATTTTTCTTATTGGATTGGTCTCCTATTCATAGACTCCATATTATGACTCACTAGAAGGTTCTGGAAAATCATATCTTTTCTAGAGATAACCTTAGGTATGAGGAAGTATTTGCCTTTCCATCAGGCAACACGTGGTTTGAGAGCTGCCAGAAGGCCCCCGTGCCTCATGTTACTGGGTCTGTAATCCAGGGCATTTTCTTCTGAAATCCCTTATTAAAATTCAAATGCATTTTCCCGGCTCTCAACTTCTCACTCCAAGTCGGACAAGAAAACTGATAGTCAAACTTAAAATTTATTTTCTTTACTAGTAAGTCCTTCGCTGTTTCTTCTGAGATTATCTAATTTTAAGACTCTGAGAGGGATTCATTCCAATCAAAATGTTATTCTTGAAACTAGTTTTCACTGACCAGCCCCTGTAATCTGGAATGAAAAGGTCAATCAGACAGATGCTATCTCCCCTTGTTGCCCGGTGGATGCATGCCTGTACCAAACACAGAAATGTGTGCCTCGTACACACTCAGCTTGCTTAAGGCAGATTACACATCATCTGTTGGAGAATTGCCTAACACACCCACAAAATCAAAACCAAGAAATAACAATTACCTCTCAACTGCACAGATGCTCCACACATTTAAATCCATCTTTTCTTCTCCACTCCAAAGGACTTCTGATGCTGAGCATCATAAGTTATATTCATATTACAATATCAATAATTCTGATTCTCATTCTTCATGATACAAACTGGGTAAGTTGGCACAATGGACAGTAGGAATATTTCTGGAATCTATTTTTATATCATAAAGCTAACAGTACCCTAACTATAAGCAGAAATTGTTCTAAATTACATATATAATTGACATACAGTTACATATATAATTGACATACAGTTACATATAATTATATATATAATATGTGGCTCTGAATTGCCACATATATACCAACAAACCCAAACTGACTATATCTCTGATTCAAATTCCTTTTAGCCAAAATAAAAAATGTTCTGGTTATTCCAGAGGCCGGAAAGTTGGAATGGAAAGAAATGGCGCTTAAATTAGAATACTTATCTGTAGGTATGAGTAGGTTAGAATATCCTACTTTGCAATTTACAAAAAAGATGTGATCATATGAACCTAAAGTTAGAGCCCTCCCAAAGGTCCCTTTATTTGAGGGTGCTCGAGGTTAAACAGCTTCATTAGCTTTTTAGGAAATAGACACCTGTGTCCTGTAATAACATTTCGGATAAAGGGGAGTCAGGAAAGTTTGATGTTGTGTCCCTCAGATGCACAATACAGAAAGGAAAAAGGCGTACCTGCAGTTTTCAAAAAGAATCCCAAATTATTACAAAGGGTGGCTAGATACTAAAAAACCAGTTAGTATGATGGCAGTGATAATGAAGCTGTTAATGAAATACCTAGAATGGAAAGCTCCATGTCTTTTCTCAAAATATAACTACACTAGAAATCATTAAATTTCTTAAATCAATTTAGTCCATTCAATACTTAATTCATTTTCAGTAAAGTCTCTTTTCAAAAGCATAAAGCCTTTCAAGGAATGATCTACACTATTATTAAATAATATAAGTATCAGCTTAAGTTTTATATGGCCATCTTTCACATCCTTTTTACAAGGCAGTTTTTATCTATGCTTCTTAATCTCTTAAGAGAAAGTAACTTTTAAAATCATTTCAGTTAATTGTTTAATAAGATATGTAAAATGCTTCTCAAGAATATTGTCTTTTACACAGTTCCATTGTATCAATGCACAATTCACTACTGAAAATATCTCTAATTCCAAAGCTACTGTATATTCATGTGGTTGAATTTGTGTCTAGGAGGAGTGGTGAATGAAAGAATCGGTGAATTAGAGGTTAGGAAGGGACTGGTAAAGTTCATTAACCACACTATTCTGTCTGTAGTCATATTTCACATGATGCCAGATAAAATTCATATGAACCACCTGAAAAGAGGACTCCATTTACCTTCATAATTTTATAGTGCCTTTTCCTATGTTCCTATTACGTGTCAATTACTAAAGCTCTCAAAAATGAACAGGACTCTACTAGGTTTTCAATTCATTTTGAGCAGTGCCATGTTTTATTCACGATTGTATTCCTTGAGCCTAGAACAGGATCTGATAATCAAATACTCATTACAAGTGTTGCTGGAGTTATATAGAAGCTGGTTTTAGAAGAACTAGATAAAAACTTTTGTCTAGTAAAATTTCTTGATGACAATTGTGGTAGTGGCATGATAGTTTTAAGGATATTGTCAGGAGGGAGCCAATGAGCCATATGAGCAAAACTTTTCTGGAGTAGATGGTGCTTAAACTGAGGAGAAATAATGAAATCAAAGAAGAGAGGACACCCAACATTAAGGCAGGAGAATGGACCTAACAGGAAGGGATAACTAGGGGCATTTGTGTACAGGTAAAAGGAATGGTCCGGGGAGACTCTGAAGAATAAGGAAAAAAAGGATATTTTTAAGGGCAGTGTCTAATACAGTGTAGTGCTGCAACTGGGTAGCATGCATGGGAAGAGAAAGGAAGAAAAGAAATGGAGAATTCAATGGAAGAAGAAAATCAGAACAGCAGGCACTAAAAAGAGACAAGGTCCTCCTACTCCCACAAAATGTTTGAGGAAGATACTGACTTTCCTTTTTCGTGTAGGATAGGGTTTACACCAACTTAAAACAACAAGAACAGGCTGATTCCAGCAAACTGTTGGATCTGAGGTTATTCCACGTGTTGAAACAGGGGTTAGAAATACTTAGAATTAATTGAACTGAGGACCTTGCTTCTGCCTTGAAAGAGCCTCAAGGCTATTGTCTGAGAGATGCCCATGGGCAGTTTGATAAATTCTGCAGCAGAGGTGTAATCAACACGCACTGAGAACACAGACAGAAGGGTGTTACACTCTACTGCTGCAGAGACACATTAGGAAGAAATACAGATGCGGCAACACAAGGGTGGGGTCAAAGGATATTCCAGAATTTCTTAGGAGAGACAGTGGGATAAGAAACAGAGAGTGCAAAATCATGGAAATACAAAAGGTGCGCTGGGACTGGAGGCAGAGAAAAAACTGAAAAGGAAGACAGGTCCCTGCCCGGAGGGCTGTCCATGCCCTTTGAGGAGGCAGGAACTGGCTTCTGCGTAAACAAGGGAATTCCACTAGAATTTTGTTTTTGTGTTTGTTTTTGTTTTGTTTTGACCATGAAAGTGACATACACATCAATATCTATCTGTTTTGTTTCACTAGCATATTTTTAAGACTTCCCTTAGGGAAAAACAAAACAAAACATTTAGAATATCGGATGACGTTAAGTAAGAAGGCAAAGAGTTTGAAAAGATGACTAATGACAACTCTCTGTATTCAGCTAGAAAAATGAAATTCCCCTTATTTCCATTTCTTGCTTATTTTCCTTAAAAGGCACTGGATGCATCTTTTGGAAAGAAAGCATGCTGTACTCTGACCAAATGTTCATATTTCTTTCCAGGGTTTTACCTGCTTTATATCAATGTTTCATTCACAAAAAGACACAATGACAGATTATTTTCACTTGTCCATCCATTCCTGGTACAGGCAGATCTATATTCCACTTTCTGCTCTAGCAAGTGAAATAAAGATGCAGGAAACAGCATCTGAGGAGAATGTTACGGGAAATCTATAATGCTGATAAAACTTACAGGTTTGGCAGAAATCAGACAATTGAGAGTTTTTATTTTGTTATTATTTTCCCTGGCAAAACTTAACTTAGTTATTGCAAAACTAGTAGAAACCTAGTGAATTCAAACAAAGCGAATGAAATGATACAAGTTTTATTGCATTCTGTCTAGCTAGTCAGGTTTCAGAAATACTTTTTTTTTGTTCTTCTAGGAAGTGATTTTGGAGCACACTGAAAGAGTATACACATCTTTAACATTTTTTTTTAATTTTTTTTTCAACGTTTTTTATTTATTTTGGGGACAGAGACAAAGCATGAATGGGGGAGGGGCAGAGAGAGAGGGAGACACAGAATCGGAAACAGGCTCCAGGCTCCGAGCCATCAGCCCAGAGCCCGACGCAGGGCTCGAACCCACGGACCGCGAGATCGTGACCTGGCTGAAGTCGGACGCTCAACCGACTGTGCCACCCAGGCGCCCCAACATTTTTTTTTAAAGTAGTACATCACAGATTTTATCTGTGGGTACAAAATCAAATTCATTCTTTATGACTCATCTCCACTACCATCTCTTCTATGATGCCCTACTTGGATCCTTCTCTAGTCCCTGGAGTTCTATATTGCTGACCTGGTAATCCAGCTTTTATTGACAGGACAGAGACTCTTGGAATTTTTATTGGAAGTTGAAAAGTCTACTGAGGGGTAACAGAGAATGAAGACACAGAAATTTTGTCTGAGTCACTGTACCTGTTTTAGATAGTAGAAAACAGAGTACATGAGTCTGAATGTGTCATACCTTGTGTGGATTCATAATGGAAACCTCAAGTGAGAGGATTAAAAAAGCTGAGTGAAAATCACCTAACCTTATAGCTAAAGGAGCTATAAAAAGAACAACAAACAAAACCTAAAACCAAGAGAAGGAAAGAAACACTAAAAGAGCAGAAATAAATTATATAGAAACGAAAAAACACAATAGAACAGATCAATGAAACTAGGAGCTGGTTCTTTGGAAAAAAATCAATAAAATTGATACCTCCAGCCAGACTTATCAAGAAAAAGAGAGGACTCAAATAAATAAAATCACATATGAGAGAGGAGAAATTACAACCAACACCACAGAAAGACAAACAATTATAAGAGATATTATGAAAAACTATATGCCAACAAATTGGACAACTGAGAAGAAATGGATACATTCCTAGAAACATATAACTACCAAAACTGCAATAGAAAGAAATAGAAAATTTGAGCAGACTAAAAACCAGCAAAGAAATTGAATCAGTAATCAAAAAACTCCCCCAAAACAAAAGCCCAGGACCACATGGGTTCACGAGAGGTGAATTCTACAAAACTTTTTTCTTTAATTTTTTAAATGTTTTTATTTATTTTTTGAGAGAGAGATAGAGTGAGTGCGAGAGGGGCAGAGAGAGAGAGGGAGACACAGAATCTGAAGCAGGCTCTAGGTAGGCTCTGAGCTGTCAGCACAGAGCCCAACGTGAGGCTCTAACTCACGAGCCATGAGATAATGACCTGAACTGAAGTTGGACACTTAACTGACTGAGCCACCCAGGCGCCCCTCTATCAAATATTTAAAGAAGAGTTAATATCCATTCTTCTCAAACTATTCCAAATAATAGAAGAGGAAGGAAAACTTCCAAATTCATTCTATGAGGCCAGCACTACCCTGTTACCCAAACTAGATAAAGACACCACAAAAAAAGAGAACTACAGGCCAACATCTCTAATGAACATAGATGCGAAAAAAAATTCTCAACAAAATACTTGCAAACTGAGTTCAACAACACACTAAAAAAAAAAAAAATCATTCAACATAATCAAGTGAGATTTATTCCCAGGATGCAAGTGTGGTTCAATATTTGCAAATCAATCAATGTGATACATCACATCGACAAGAGAAAGGATAATAACCATATGATCATTTCTTTTTTTTTAAGCTTTAAAAAATTTTTTTTAAGTTTATGTATTTTTTGGAAGAGAACAAGCAGGGGAGGGACAGAGAGAGAGGGAGAGAGAGAATCCCAAGCAGGCTCTGCACTATCAGCACAGAGCCTGATGTGGGGCTCAAACTCATGAACCATGAGATCATGACCTGAGATGAAATCAAGAGTCTGACATTTAACCAACTGAGCCACCCAGACACCCCATTATGATCATTTCAGTTGACACAGAAAAGGTGCATTTGACAAAGTACAACATCCATTCATGATAAAAGCCCTCAACAATGTAGATTTAGAGGGAACATACCTCAACATAATAAAGGCCATAAATGAAAAGCCCACAGCTAATATCATACTTAATGGAGAAACATTGAGAGCTTTTACTGTAAGGTCAGGAATAAGACAAGGATGTCTACTCTCACCGCTTTTATTCAACATAGTACTGGAAGTCTTAGGCACAGCAATTAGGCAATGAAAAGAAATAAAAGGCATCCAAACTGGTAAGGAAGAAGTAAAAATTTCACTATTTGCAGAAAGCCCAAAAGATTCCATCAAAAATACTGCTAGAAGAATAAATGAATTCAGTAAAGTCACAGGATGCAAAATAAAGGTACATTAATCTCTTGCATTTCTATACACCAATAATGAAACAGCAGAAAGAGAAATTAAGAAATTAATACAATTTACAATTTCACCCCAAATAATAAGATACCTATGAATGAATCTAACCAAAGAGGTGAAAGATCTGTACTCTGAAAACTATAAAACACTGATGAAAGAAACTGAAGATTACACATAGAAATGGAAAAATATTCCATGATCATGGATTGGAAAAAAACAAATATTATTAAAATGTCTATACTACCCCAAGCAACCTACACATTTAATGCAATCCCTATCAAAATACTAACAGCATTTTTCACAGAGCTAGAAAAAACAATCCTAAAATTTGTATGGAACCACAAAAGACCCCAGATAGCCAAAGTGATCTTGAAAAAGAAAAGCAAAGCTGGAGACATCACAATTCCAGACTTCAAGTTATATTACAAAGCTGTAGTGATCAAACCAGTATGGTACTGGCACAAAAACAGCACATAGATCAATGGAACAGAATTAAAAAAACCCAAAATACTAATCAAAACAATATGGTACTGCCACCAACACAGACAGAAAGATCAATGGAACATAATAGAAAACCCAAAAATGAACCCACAACTATATGGCCAATTAATCTTTGACAAAGCAGGAACGAATATCCAATGGGAAAAAGACAGTCTCTTCAACAAATGGTGTTTGGAAAACTGGATAACAACATGCAAGAGAAAAAAAAATGGACTAGTTACAGCACACACAAAAATAAATTCAAAATGGATTAAAGACCTAAATGTGAGACCTGAAACCATAAGAGTCCTAGAAAAGAATACAGGCAATAACTTCTTTGACATCAGCCATAGCAACTTCTTTCTAGAAGTTTCCCTCATGAGGCAAGGGAAACAAAAGCAAAAACAAACTGCAGACTACATAAAAATAAAAAGCTTCTGCACAGCAAAGGAAACAAATCAACAAAACTAAAACCTATGGAATGAGGGAAGATATTTGGAAATGACATATCTGCTAATATATAAAGAACTTATACAACTCAACACCAAAAACCAAATAATCCAATTTAAAAATGGGCAAAAGATATGCAGACATCTCTCCAAAGAAGACATCCAGATGGCCAACAAACACTGAGAAGATGCTCATCATCACTTATCATCAGGGATATGCAAATCAAAACTACAATGAGACAACACAAGAAACAAAAGGTGTCAGCAAGGATGTGGCAAAACAGGAAGACTCATGCACTGTTGGTGGGAATGCAAACTGGTGCAGCCAGTGTGGAAAACAGTATGGAGGTTCCTCAAACAGTTAAAAAGAAAACTACCTTATGATCCAGCAATTGTACTAGTGGGTACCTACCCAAAGAATACAAGAACACTAATTCAAAGGGATACGTGCCTTCCAATGTTTATAGCAGCATTATTTACAAAGCCAAGATATGGAAACAGCCCAAGTGTCCAACGATTGATGAATGGATAAAGAAGAAGTGGTATGTGTGTGTGTGTGTGTGTGTGTGTGTGTGTGTATACACACACACATATATATGTATATATATAATATATATGTATATATAATATATATGTAAATATATAATATACATATATATGAATATTATATATATAGGAATATTATTCAGCCATGAAAAAGAATGGAATCTTGCCATTTGCAATGATATGGATAGAGCTAGAGAGTATGATGCTAAGTGAAATATGTCGGTCAGAGAAAGACAAGTACCATATGATTTCACTCATATGTGGAATTTAAGGAACAAAACAAACAAGCAAAGGAAAAAAAAAATTAGAGAGAGAGAGGGGAAGAGAGAGAGACAAACCAAGAAACAGATCCTAACTATGCCAAACAAATTGATGGCTACCAGAGCGGAGTGGGGGGAATAGGTGATGGGGATTAAGCAGTACTCTTGTTGTCATAAGCACAGTTTGATGTATGGAAGTGTTGAATTAGTAATTTGTACACCTGCAACCAATATAACTCTGTATGTTATACATATACATCTGGAATTAAAAACTTAAAAAAATAAAAATAAAATACCTGAATGAGAATATTTAGGGGGAAAATGAAGTTGGAAAATGAGAGCCCAGTATTTAGCAATATTGATACCAACACTCTAATAATAATAATAATAATAATAACAACAACAATAATAATAAGTTCAGGGGATAAAGCCCATTGTTCAGATATGTGTGTCTACATACAGCGACAAGAGGCTAGGGTTGTCCTAAAACTGCAGGAAAGGCAGAAGTAAAGCTAGACACTGGGTACAACAATTCGCAAGAAGTTAATGAGGCCAAATAACCCTCTAGATTTCTCCTGTCCTTCTCTTTCTCTATGACAACGTTCTTTCCTGCCACAAATTTGCCTTCACACATGGAAAGCTCTATGCAGCTGAAATCTTCAGGGCCTCACCACCTATTTCTTGGGAAAAGCTGACATTTGCTTAATCTAATGTCATGTTTCAAAATCCAAAAAGAGAGTTAATTTGAGTTAGGTACCCAGCACCAAGCTAATCATGTAGATGGGGATGGGGACAGAGGGAGAAGGGGATGCTTTTAAGAATATGTAACCTTTCAGATCTCATGTTTCATTCTGGAGGAACAGCATTTCTCTGCAGAAGACAGGGTTTCCAAAAGTAAAAGAAAGGATCGACGGGCAAACAGAACTACTCGAGCAAACACACAGCAGGCTGTGGCATCTTTAACATCAACATAGATGCTCTTAACCTCTGTCATTGACTTCCACAGGACAAACATCTAAAACTTGTGTTGGCATCAGCATCAGTGGTTGCCAGCAGACATCAATAATACAGCTCATTCTTTTTGAATCACTATTGACAGGCACAGCATCACAGTGAGCTAGATCAGAGGAGGAGGAAAACAGTACATGCTATTTTAATAAACAAGAAGATTAAAGGGGAAACCCTGAACCACAGTGGGGTGTATTTGACTGAGGATTAGATTCCTATAGAGCAGAGAGTGATGAAGCCACTATGGTGGTAAGATACCCTTATTTATGATTGAGGTTGCTATGGCCTGGGAAATACAGATTCTGTTTATATTTATAGGCTATATATGAGTGCCTCATCTATCAGATGTGCATCCTAGGTCTGTGCACAGATGCCCAGTAGAGGAACTATAGTGCTGGACTGTGGTATGGATTATTTCCACCTCAAAACTGTGTATTTCTTATATACCCATCTGCTGCACATGCCTTACAAGATCAATTATTCAGTTTTAGAGTGAAGTCACGGACTGAGGCAATTCAAAACACAAGGGCATAACAACACAGGAACAGTGACTAGAGGAACTGGTTAGCTGAATGTGGGTGTCTACAGTGTCATAAAACTCTCAAGCATAATGCAGCACCTTCGGTGCTGGTGGGAGAAAGCACTATAGCAGGGGATAAAGGTGGAATCAGTACTTGAGACCTAAGAAATTTATGAGTCCATCTCACCATGACCCAATTTGAGCTGTTGGATTGCACGGTGTGTTAGCACTGCGTGTGGCAAGGCAGAACATACAGTTCTAGAGTACGAGGCAATACTTATCTGGATGTTACTCAGTTTAAAGCACTTAAACTAGAAATTAGGATGAAGGACTGGAGCGTAACTCGAGCCTTATAATTAAAGCAACAAAAGGAAAAGGAGAAAGTTCTGACTTAGAGGGCAAGAAAGATCTCAGAAATTACCTGTGGGGGAGATTAGTCTCAAATTTCATTGTTACTGAGGCTATTTTAAAGAGCAACATGGTAAGCCATCAACCTGGGCTGGCACACTGGATTCTGACTCTCAGGGGGCATTAGATCTAAGCCACAAGAGACCAGACCAAGAAGGTAAGCATGCAAAATTGAGAATGGTGATCTACTTCTTGCATATGTCAGGGTTAGCACAGAAAGTGCAACAGGGAAGAGTTTATAGCCAAGTGGGGGCATTAGCAGACTGAGCTATGGAGAACTAACACAGACACAAAGAGAAACAAGACAAAATCGACACCTTTTGAAATGAAAGGAAGCTGTTGTTTAATGCTTACTCCCTTTCTTAAATTTTTAATTGCTCAACTGAAATAAGTTTAAACATTGCTCAACAACCATTTGGTCTGATTAGATTTTAGAAGAGGAGCATTATCTAATTCCATAGGGATATACGTACATGCCATAAGAAGAGATGAATTTTGACCTATGAATCTTTCATAGAAGATGTGAGTTAGGTTCTAGGAGATCAGAGTTTACTTTCCCCTTAGAGTAACAGGTTGCTGGTTCTGTACTGCAGTGTTGTCCTGGAAGCATGAGAGCAGAAGCACTTAGAAACATGTGGTGCCCTTTGTGGGCAGCTCCCCTTGGTATGGTGCAAGAGTTGTATTCAATCAAGCTGTCAGAACAATGACAGCTGTGAGAAGGGGCCCATAAAGCTATTCATCAAGCTCTGAAACAGCTAGCACTTTACTTGTCTGGAGTTATTTACTAGTGGTTGATGATGACACAGTTGAGTGAGGCAGAGGCTTAAGAGGCATCTTGGCTCTCTATTTTGGTGAGAAGGTCATTTTGAAAGGGAGAATTTTAAGGTCTTCAGTATATCCAAGTCAGGCCTTTTATTAATATGGTAAAACATCAATGAAACAGTGAAAAGCATTTTTAGAAGGAGTGTGGGTTTTGATGTTATAAAAACTTGGATTCTGTATCAGTGTTCAATCAGAAAAGCAAAATCACTAGAACATATAAATCATTCTGTTTTTTTTTAAATCATTTAATACCATGAGAAAAACCGGTAAAAGCACATCTTAAACTTTGCTACTAATTAGATGTGTATCTTTGGGAAAAGCACTTAAAATATCCATCCTGACTCATCATCTATAAATACTGCGATTTGACAAGATATTTTTTCATTTTAGTGTTTCTTTTCTAACTATATGTGAGTCTCTCTGTGTACTAATTTTATCTTTCCACTAGGGTTGTGAAATCCCTGTGGGTCAGAAACAATCCTTCTGAATCTCCTATTGAATCAGACTAGCTACCTACTAAAAAAAGAGATCTTTGAATAGAAATTTCTGGAAAAATAATGGATAGATAAATCAACTCTCAGTTATGTAGACTTTAATAAATAGTATTTGATTAGTGCAATGATGTTTAAATACGTTGTTCTAAGTGGCTACAGTATAGGTATCTCGGAGAACTGTGCTTCCATTAGTACGTTTTGAAACAAAAAACCTTTCACTTGGAAACTTGAGTTTTAGTCCAAAGCAGTGTGAATTTTCATTTAAATGTATAAAATCTATGACCCAAGCTTCTCAGAGTTTTAATTAGAAAAAAATCTATCATAGCCTTCAAATTTTGTTTCAGCTAGTGAGAATAAAATATTGTGCACTTCTTTTAGCTGATAGCCATCTGCTACAGAAACATTCAAATGTCAGCTCATCAGAATTTAAAAGGACTTCCTGAACAGAAGTTCAACGAAATTTAAGAAACTTTAATGGAACTTCTGTTGCAAAATGAGGCTGTCTTGGCTTTAGGCTAATCCCCAAAACACACCTACAAATCCATCTCCCAAAATGTCTGCCACAGAGAAGGAGCTGGATCAGTTTTACAATTTTTATGGCAAAGGTTAAAATAAGTAATTTCCACAACAGCTGTCGACATACAGTCTGTCTTTGGAGGCTGCTTCCCCTGGAGAATTTTGTTTCTTCAAATGTCATAATTAGAATTTCATCTCCAGTGACTACTCAAGGAAATCTGGCAGCAGGAGACAGCATGGGTCACGGTTTAATTACGAATGCATCCTTCCTGTCTGAAGGGCCAGGAGCTTGTTGCTAGTCATGTCACAGGAACCCCTACGCACTGTGAATAATTAAGTGCACTTTTCAGTGGATTGCAGTTGTTCCCTTAAAATTCAGCAAGACTTATCCGAGCATTAACAGATTTCCCTGCTCCCTGTTTCAAAACCCAATGGGGTACAAAGAAGTAGATTTCCAAGCAATTTAGAGCAGTGAGTTGTGTTCACATACTTGCATTTACCTATGACGGATGTGTATCAACAGGAGAGCACTTTAATGTATTCATTTATTCATTTTCTTTCTTTTATCAAACAAAAAATTTATTGAATATCTGCTTTGGTGTTGAGCATTAAACTTACCATTGGGGAAACAAAGTTGAACACTATCTTTTTCCATAATGGAGACATACCTGAAATTGTTAATAAATCACCATTAAGTGAGTGATATAGTAGAGTTATATACATGGTGCTTTGGGGACACCAAGAAAGAAGTAATTAATTCTAGTTGGAGAGATCCAGAAAGACATGACAGGGAGGTGCTCTCTCAGCTGAGCTATAAAGGATAAACAAGAAGGAATTTGATAGATTGATAATGGAGGGAAAGGAATTCTTGATGGAGAAAACTGCAGTAGAAACAAAGATAGTTAGAGGCACTGGTAGTGGGTTCAGTGAAGAGTTAATGCAGAAGAAGTTTGAATAAGTAGAAGATGGACATACAGCACAAGATCATTTTAATGCAGCAAACATACAGATATTATGAACAAGATATTTATCTTTACAAAAGGGTTATAGGTATATGACACATATTGATCTCCTCAGCTCTTCAAACAGCTAAACAGGATTTTGGAGTTTCTTTGTCCTTTTATCCTAAATGTCTGAAAAAAATCTATCATTTTCCTTTTTTTTAATGAAATTTAAAAGATTGGTATATCCATATGATAAAATACTTTTTTGATGAAATACTACTTAATAAAAATAAATGAACTACTGAGACATGCAAGAAAATGAATGAATCTCAAAAGCATTTTGCTAAGTGAAAGAAGCCAGAGAGAAAAACTATATAATGTGTGATTCCATTTATATAAAATTCTAGAACAGGCAACACTGTAGGGATAGAAAGAATATTGGCAGTTTCCAAGAGCCAGAGGTTGGGCAGAAGTTACTGACAAAAAAACGGGACACAAAGGCACTTTTTGGGGTGATTGGAAAGTCTATTTCATGGTTGTGGTGGGGGTTACAAGATGGTAAACAGTTCTCGAACTCATGAAATTATACAGTGAAAATTGGTGAGTTTTATTGTTTGTAAATTGTAGCTCAATAAAGTTGATAACCAAGGTGAGGTACATCAGAGAGTGGGTTGGAATGAGTTAACTTCAGGAGTACTAAAGCCCAATAAGCCAGAAGCAATAGCTTTTCTAATAAAAATATCAAGGTTGGAATACCACTGAATGGATCTCCTCAAGCATCTAAAGATGGAGAACATGTTAGCTGATATTAAGCAGAATAAGAAATTGTGGGATGTAGGGGTAATTGACTTCAATGTAATTTTTGGACTTTAAATTACAAGTACAGTAATAAGTAATAATTTTATAAAGCACTTGTTATCTGCCAGGGATATTTCTAAAAAGCCTTATAAATATTAATTCATTTAAGTTTCACAACTCTGTAAGTCTTATCATATTCCCATTTGTCAGATGAAAAACCTGAAGCAAAGGAAAGTTAGTGAACTTTCCCAGGATCACAAACTAAGTAACTTTAAGAACTGAGATTTGAACTCAGATAATCTGGTTTGGAGTCTGTGCACTTAACCACAGAGGCATTATATTTGAACTTAAATTTTCCCAGAAATTTAATAATAAGAGGGGCTTATGTTCAACCTTGGTTGCTGTATTTTGATGTTGCTGTATTTTGTTATTAGAGAATGTTAATATTGCCATTTTACATCGCTGCAAGGTGCCTGATTACCCTTATAAGGCAGTGTAGGGAGAAGGGAGTGAACATGTAGCTTCAAATACAGTGTAGCATTGGAATGAATTAATTAAGTAGGCTGTTCTCACCCATTTCAATGCCTTCTAGGGAGCAAAATCTATTCTGACCATCAGAGGTACAAAGGATGCCCACAAAAAAAACAATGGTTGAAATGGAAGGAGTGGCTACATGAAGATGGAAATGAGGCTGTCCTTTTCCCTCCCAAGGAAGATCACAACATCCTTATATGATCACAGGTGTCATGCATAAACTCAATGAATTTGATGAAGAAGAAGCACTGGAGAGTATTAGGGGGATGCGTTATTATCTACTACACATGTTTTGCATGCATTGGAACTTACACTGCAGAAGCTCTTTCAGAATAAGGTATCAGATTATCAGGTGACACTGATGGTCCATATTTCCTAACTGAGTGGAGATAATTTGTAAGCACTGGGAACCTGGCCTCTCTTCTTCATTTTTTTCATTTTACACTAGTACTAGGAAGAAATCCTCAGTAGTTAGGTCTGCCCTGAAAACCAAAGTTTTCCTCAGTTCAAGTGCCACAAGATCTAGGCTGGGAGGGTCAGCAGAGAGCATGAGCAAACCAATCTCATCATAAACCTCAGTCACAACCTCTTACCTAGCTCTTATCAATAACAAAACTCCTCTGTGTTGATATCCATAGTTCTTAATCTGCATCTATTTCTGAACTGGGTCAGAATGAGATAGCAAAGAAAGCAACAGTGCTGCTGAGTTTCTTTTTTTGATTCATAGTGAAGGCAGAATGAAGGGCAATACTGGGAATAAGGGCAACATGGAAATCAAGCAAGACAATATGGGAAAGAAAAATAGAGCAAATCTAAAGTCTTTCCATCTCTCATATAGCCAATCTTCATCCAGGGTACATAACTTTCTTCTGCTCTTCCTCCCACCATGGCTCACCTTCCAACCTACTCCACCACTGCTAAACAACAAGGATGACAACAAGACCTTTGCAGAATTTTTGAGAAAGAGAGAGAGAGAGTGGGCATGTATGAGGGAGCGGCAGAGAGGGAGGGAGAGCAAGAATCTTAAGCAGGCTCCATGCCCAGTGTGAAGCCTGACATGGGGCTCAATCTCACAAATGTCAGATCGTGACCTGAGCTGAAATCAACAGTTGGACGCTTAGTTGACTGAGCCACTCAGGTGCCCCTGCAACAAGATCTTCTATCAACCAGTAATTTTTCCATAGTTTGTGTTCGTTTTATTAAAGCCTGGTGCCCAAAGACCACCAAGAACACACCTGTAGTCACACAAATGTTAGGTTTCTTAACTTGCTGCAGCAAGGAAAACTGTATCCTATGAGGAAAATAAACTCAGTGAGATGGAATTAGAATCGTCTTATATGGGGTTGGGTTTATACGAGGTGATGTGGGAGTCTGTTTTTTATTGGATTGTTAGAAAATGGAGGCTATGTATTAGCCATACACAAATGGATTAAACACCTAAATGTGAAACCTGAAACCATAAAACTTCTTAAAGAAAACATTGGCAGTTATCTCTTGGACATAAGCTTATCAACATTTTTCTAGATATGTCTTCTCAGGCAAAGGAAGCAAAAGCAAACATAAACTATTGAAACCACACCAAAACAAAAAACTTTTACACAATGAGGGAAACTTCCAACAAAACAATAAAGCAACCCACTGAATGGGAGAAGATACTTGCAAATGATATATCCAATAAGGGTTAATATCCAAAATACATAGAGAACTTATACAACTCAACACCAAACACCAAATAATCTGATTTAAAAATGGGCAGAGGGGAGCGCCTGGGTGGCTCAGTCAGTTAAACATCTGATTCAGGTCATGATCTCACAATCTTGAGATCAAGCTTCATATCAGGTTCCATGCTAGGCTTAAGATCCTCTCTCTCCCTCTCCCACTGCCCCTCCCCCCACCTTTCTCTCTCTCACTCACTCAAGGGAAAAAAAAAAACAAAAGGGCAGGGGACTGAATAGACACTTTTATAAAGAAGACATACAGATGGCCAACAGACACATGAAAAGATGTTCAATTTCACTAGTTATTAGGGAAATGAAAATCAAACCACAGTGGGATACCACCTTACACCTGTCAGAATAGCTAATATCAAATAGACAAGAAATAAAAAGTGTTGATGAGGATATGGAGAAAAGGGAACCATCTTGCACTGTTGGTGGAAATGTAAATTGATGTAAATTTACATTTACGTAATCCAGTAATTTCTCTACTGAGTACTTACTCAAAGGAAACAAAAACACTAATTTGAAAAGACATATGAACCCCTACATTTATTGCAGCATTATCTACAATGGCCAAGATACTGAAGCAACCTAAGTGTCCACTGATAAGTAAATGGATAAAGATGAACAATGGAATACTACTAAGCCATAAAAAGAATGAGATCTTGACATTTGCGACAACATGGACAGACCTAGAGAGTATTATGCTAAGTGAAATTAATAAGAGAAAGACAAATAGCATATGATTTCACTTGTATGTGGAATCTAAAAAATTAAACAAATGAATAAACAAAAAAACAACAAAAAACAAATAGAAACAGAATCACAAATACAGAGAACAAAATGGTGGTTGCCAAAGCTGGGAAGGTTGAGTCAAAATAGATGTAGGGGATTAAGTGGTACAAACTTCCAGTTATAAAACAAGTAAGTCATGGGTATAAATAGTATAGCATGGGGAATATAAATCCATAAATTGTAATAATGTTGTATGGTGACAGATGGTTAACTGTTCTTATCACGGTGAACATAGATTAATATATGGAACTGTTGAATCACTATGTTGTACACCTAGAAGTAATATAACATTGTGTGTCAACTATACTTCAACTTTAGAAAAAAAGAAAACGGAGGCTATGTGGCTACTGAGAACATTAATAATTTTAATTCAGCAGAGGGGAGGGATAAAGCAGGGCTGTCATTGGTAAAGGAGCATTAGTCACTCACACTGGCTTTGAGAGAATGTGGTTGCATATTGTCCTTATTTTTGTCTTGTTCCATCAGGGTCACAAAGTAACCTTATCTAATGGTGATAGTTTATGAAATGATTTATATTCAGGAAGCAACACTACAACCAGGCAGCTAACAGTAGTCAACCGTAGGACTGACTACTTTTTTTTCCTCCTTTATTCTCAGTTTCTTATATCCATTAACTCACTTCTCTTTTCTGAGGCCACTTTAAAGTTTGTTTTCAAGAGCAGAAAAAAAGCAATCTGTGTTAGTTACCACCTTTACCAACCAGGACTGAAATTTAGAGTAGAAATTCTGAGAGGAAATAAAGAGAAAAAAATTACTTTTCAAGAAAACTTTTATGAAAAAGAAATGGAAGTGTACTCATTGTGTGTGTGCATGAGACCAATTTACTGGAAGTACAGATACCATTCATACAAATGTTTATAGCTGCATTACAGTTATAGTCACTAATAAGACCAAATTATTTGAGGTAAGCAAACATGTTAGAAAAGTTTCATGTATAGTTTGGTTATGTTAAGATGGCTGCAATTATGCTTTTAAAGACATAAAAATAATGCAAGGAAAAAATTATATAAAAGGTGTCAGACTGAGGTATTTTAATTTACTTTTTCATACATGGAATATTAACAGTTGAGGAAAGTATTATATTTTAAGCATAGCATAGTATAACTAAGCCTCAAATGAAAATTGCATTAGGTTTATCTTTAATAGCAAATTGACAGTGCTGAAGATTGCTTTCTACATGTAACATGAACCTAATGTAGAATTTTCAGTGATATACTAATTTTCTTTTAAGAGAAATTTTTTAAAATATAAACTTCTCATTGGCTTTCTGGTTTGAGGTTTTTATTTATCTATTTTTTAAAAGTATATTGTTATAGTTCCTACAGAAATAGTTATGGATGTAATCTGCTTCTTAAAAGTAAACTTTGGCCATTTTCCAGTTTTCTCATTCATTACCTAATCTATACATGCATGCCTATCTATCCATGAATAGATGTTTCAGGGAAGGAAGCAATGGTGAAGAAACTGCCCAAATTTCACTACGTTTGATTAGGGTGTTTCCTTCCTCCATGTATTTATCAGTCAGAGAGACTCAACTGTCCACTGAATAATGTTGTCCTTATTCCTCATATCACCTCATCTGGAGAAATGAGTTATGGATACCACAATGGAAGAATTGGTAAAAACAGTGGAGAAAAGGAAGGCAATGAGAAGAGAAGGCTAATATCAGAGTCTTTTTCCCTGTTCTACCCAGGCACAATTGTGACTAGAAATTACTTTTGAAATATATAGGCTGAAACCTCTGAACCCTCTTTTCCAGTTGAAATGACAAAATTGGTACACTACTATTAACTGAACTCCAGACTTTATTTGGATTTTACCAGATATTCCATTAATGTCTACTTTATATTCCAGGATCTAATCTAGGTACCACAATGCATGTTTGCCAGTCTCCTCTGGGAAGGAATTTGTCTTTCCTTGCTTTAATGACTTTCACAATGTTGAGGATTAGTACTAGTACAGTTTTGGTTGGTGGTTGCTCTTCCATGTTGAATCCTGTGTTCCTTTAACATATTCTTTCATTTTTTTGAGCACTTCTGGTACTACAAGATGATCTTCATTCATCTTTTATCTTCCCTGGCCCAGTACTAGAGTGAGCCATTTTCCAAGCAACATTCGTTTCTTTTACTGGAGGATTGTATTTAGAACGCAAAATATGGGCATTGAGGATGCTCTCTGCCATTGGCATCATCTCTAGGCCCTCTCAGTGTACAGAGTTAGCTAATTTTTGTTATTCATTTTGTTTGCTAAAAATTAGAATCACATAATGTTCACATAATCTTGTGTAAACTTTTTCTGTAGCTAAGTTTTATTTGCTTATTATTAAATATAATGAATTCATATGGTTTAACATTCCAATCTCTTTTCTCAACTACACATATCATTTCCCTTAGAGACAACCAATATTATGAATATCTTGTATCACTCCCAGTGATATTCTGTGTATACATATATGTATTCTTCTCCTAATACACTTACATACAGAGGCAGAATACTATATGTATTGTCCTATGCCTTGACTTTTTTCCCAACCAACAATATATCTTAGAGAGTTTTACAGAACAGTTTATGAAGAACTTCTTCAATCACTTTAATGGCTGTACTGATTATCACTGTATGGATATATGTACTATAATTTATTTGAGTGATCTCTATTAATAAATACTTATGTTGCTTCTATTCTTTTATTATTACAATCAATGCCAAAATATAAAATATTGTACACATGTAATTTCTTATATGCTGAAAAATATATGTAAAATAAAATCTTTAGAAAGAGAATTGCTGAGGGGCGCCTGGATGGCTCAGTCTGTTGAGTATCCGACTTCAGCTCAGGTCATGATCTCAGGGTTTGTGAGTTCGAGCCCCGCGTCCAGCTGTGTGCTGACAGCTCGGAGCCTGGAGCCTGCTTTGGATTCTGTGTCTCCCTCTCTCTCCGCCCCTCCCCTGCCTATGCTCTGTCACTGTCTCGGTCTCTCAAAAATAAATAAACGTTAAAAAAATTAAAAAAAAAAAAGAAATAGAATTGCTGGGTCAAATGGCAGGTATACTTAACATACTTATAAACACTATTGTTTTCCACAAATGTTCACCAATTTATACGATTTCAATGATCTTTGGAGAATTTGTTTCTCTACCCTGTCACTGATATATGAGTGTGTTTTTAAACATTTTTATTTTTGCCAAACTAAAAATAACTGCATCTCAGTGTAGTTCTTATTTGCATTTCTCTTTTTTAATGTTTATTTAGAGAGAGAGAGAGAGAGAGAGAGAGAGAGAGAAAGTGCTGGGAAGGGCAGAAAGAGAGAGAGAGAGAGAGAGAGAGAGAGAGAGAGAGAGAGAGAGAGAGAAAAGGAGAGAAAGAGAATTCCAAGCAGGCTACATGTTGTCAGTGCAGAGCCCAACACGGAGCCCTATCTCACAAACTGTGAGATCATGACCTAAGCCAAAACCAAAAGTTGGATGCTTAACCAACTGAGCCACACAGAGGCCCCTGCATTTCTCTTAATATAATAAAGATTTTCATATGTTTAAAATGCATATGTATATTATTCTCCTTAAACTTAACATATCTTTTGATCTTCCTCTTGTAGGTTGTTTACATCTTGTTGACATGAAGTTCTTTACATAATAGAAAAATTATCCATTGTCTCCAAAAATATTTTCAAATATTTTCCCCAGTTTGTAATTTATGCTTTTGAAGTGCTTATGTTGGGCTTTCCAATGGAGTAACTATATATTTTATACAGATCATTGAATTTTTATGTATTCAATTTAATGATTCTGAATTTTATGTCATATTTGCAAAAGTCTTACCATTCTAAGAATACTTTAAAATTTTCCAATGGTTATAGTATTTTCATATTTTTCTTATTGATTTCACGAAATATCATTAATAAGTTTTAAAGTAAATAAACATGGATTTGATGTTAAAATTATTTTAATTTATGCAGTTTTTCATTATGGGATATATTATACTTTGCTTGAAAAGTATACTTTGCTTGAAAGACACTTAGGCTTTCATTTTTGTTTTGATTGGATTTTTGCAATCAATTTTAAAATCATATAGCATCCCCAAAATATCCCCAATGATATTTTCAAGGGGCATGGATACTATACAAGTTTCCCACTACAGTGTATATACAAACAAATGTATATGTAATCATATTCATTAGAACAAACATATTCATATGAATCTACTATGTGCCAGGCACTGTGTTGAACTCTAGAAGCACTATACAAAGAAGTATGCTAATACCTTAATTTAAGTATGATATAGAATTAGGTTTGAGCCCATACCTTTCCTCCTCATCCCCCAACGAGTGGCTTATGTTTTGCGATTTTTTTTTCTTTTTGAGAGACAGACAGTGCACGTGTGTGAGCAGGGCACAAGCAGAGGGGAGAGAGAAAATCTTAAGCAGGTTCCATGCCCAGTACAGAGCCCAATGCGGGGCTTTATCTCAACACAATGAAAACAAGAGTCTGACACTTAACCAAATGAGCCAACCAGGCACCCCTGTTTTGTGAATTTTTAAGAAGAACTAAATAGCAAAGTTCTTATACTTGGATCCTAGTCAATGAAGGTGTTGTTTAGAAACTTCTGAGAATATATTCGTTTCTTGATTTGTAAGATGTTATTTCCAGAAGCTGGCTATATAAAAAGTGTCAAGGGGCGCCTGGGTGGCGCAGTCGGTTAAGCGTCCGACTTCAGGCAGGTCACGATCTCGCGGTCCGTGAGTTCGAGCCCCGCGTCAGGCTCTGGACTGATGGCTCGGAGCCTGGAGCCTGTTTCTGATTCTGTGTCTCCCTCTCTCTCTGCCCCTCCCCCGCTCATGCTCTGTCTCTCTCTGTCCCAAAAATAAAAAAATTAAAAAAAAAACGTGGAAAAAGAAAAAAAAAGTGTCAAACACAGTGTGGCCAATTACTAGGCCAACTTTATAGAGCTGACAAAAGATGAAAAATGGATTAAAAATTGCTTCAAGGTATTAGCACACATATGTAATACACAGCATCAGGCTGACTAAAGGAAGAGGAGTAAAAGTAGGCCTTTTTTAGACAGCCTTTTCATCAGGCGCTTTCTTGCTCACAAGTGCACAATACTCTAGATATATCTTCATTGACCCATGCATCACTATAATTAAAAACATTATATCTCAAAGGATACTATCAAGAAAGTGAAAAGACAACACATAGACTGAGAGAGATATTTGCAAATTATATGTCTGAAAAGGGACTCATATGAAGAATACATAAAGACACTTGGGGAGGCTCTGTTGGTTAAGCATCTGACTCTTGGTTTCAGCTCAGGTCATGATCTCTCGATTCATAAATTCAAGCCTCACATCAGGCTGTACGCTGACAGTGCAGAGCCTAATTGGGATTCTCTCTCTCTCTCTCTCCCTCTTTGCACTTCCCGCTCGTGCTCTCTCTCTCTCTCTCAAAATAAATAAATAAATAAATAAATAAATAAATAAATAAATAAATAACTTTAAAAAAAGAATACATAAAGAACAGTTACAATTCCACAATAAAGAGGCAACCTAGTTAAAAAATGGGCAAAGTATTTCAAGACATTTCTCCAAATAAGATCTACAATGGCCACTAAGCACATGAAAAGGTGCTGAACATTATTTTCTGGGAAAAATGCAAATCAAAATCACAATGAGATGTTACTTCACACTCACTACGATGGCTAAAAATTTGTATAAATTCAAAAAGATACAATAACAAGAATTGATGAGATATGGCAAATTGGAACCATCATATATTGCCAGCGGCACTGTAAAATGTTCCAACCACTTTGGAGAATAGTTTAGCAGTTCTGCAAAATTTTAAAACTTGTTACCATATGACCCAGAAATTCCACTCCTTGGTATATGCCCAAGAGAACTGAAAATGTATGTCCACATAAAAACTTGTACACAAACATTCATAGCAGCACTATTCATAATAGCCAAAAAGTAGAAACAATTCAAATGCTCATGAGCTGATGCACAGATAAACAAAACCATAGAGGCAAAAGTAGTTTCATGATTGCCAGATGCTGGGAGAAGGGAGGAATGAGGAGTATCTGCTAATGGGTACGGTTTTCCTTTTTGGTCATGAAAATTTACTCCTATGCTTCTAAGAGTTAAATAATTTTAGTTCTTATAAGCTTCTGCTTGAGATAGCCATTTAAGCTACATCTTCCTCCCTCTCCCCATCACATTCTATGCTGTATCAACAGGGACTACCTTGATTTTAAGATCCGGTTTCTGAAAATAGGTTGTATGTTAGTATTGGTACGAATGTTTAATTTGGTAAAATTTTTACCTTACTCAAAAGCCATAATTAAACTATTAAAAGTTATAGTCAAAGACCCCTTAAAATATATAGGTATGTATATATACATAGGCTTGTGCAGGTATATATGTACATACATATATACTGGTCTGTTTTTCTGGAGGACCTTGACTGTTACATTATGTTTTTAGAGAAAAAAAGATTTTAGGGGCGCCTGGGTGTCTCAGTCAGTTAAGCGGCCGACTTTGGCTCAGGTCATGATCTCGCAGTCCATGAGTTAGAGCCCCGCGTCGGGCTCTGTGCTGACAGCTCAGAGCCTGGAGCCTGTTTCAGATTCTGTGTCTCCAACTCTCTCTGACCTTCCCCTGTTCATGCTCTGTCTCTCTGTCTCAAAAATAAATAAACGTTAAAAAAATTTTTTTAAAAAGAAAAAAGATTTATTTTTACTAGGCTTATATTCAATCCACTTAAAAGCCTCTGGTTTCCTGAAATGTGCTTTAACACAATGCTACAACCATTATTAGCATATGTGGAGATTGTTGCCAAGCAAGATTAGCTGGTTGTCCTTGCTTATCAGGTTTGGCATTAACTTAAAGAATTTACTATGTTTCAGGTACTCATTCTCAGTTCTACTTGATGAGAAAAATCAAACTTGGATTTGAAAAAGTATGGACAGAATTCAGGGAGAAGAACTTACACTAAAACAATATCATCTCACTAGACTTCTGTGTAAACCCAGGACTTTAACAGTCAAAGGACTTAAATGGACAGTTGTGTCCTCCATCTGTGCAGTCTCTCTGGACTGAGAAATCTTCAAAGATGGCCAAGCACAACCCATAATTACTAAGGAAGAAAAGCAAGTTATTTATGATAATATAAATAAATTATATTTAGGAAATTATAGGTGGCTAAGGGCTCTCTCTATCTCATAGTTACAGATAACTGTCTTTCTCCTCACCCACCCACATGCCATTCCTTTTCAGAGCTGATTGAGCACTGTCAACCCTTCCCTCTCACAGATGTTTAATGAGTATTTATGTGCCAGCAACCTTTTAAGTATAGTATCATAGTGAAAAATACAGGTGTCTGCCCTATTGTAAGTGACAGATAATACATAAACATGAGAAAACATATAATGAAAAGTGATACTAAAATCAGGATGATATGATGTGGTGACTAGAAAGCATTATTATATTGCCTTCCTCATATTGGAGGTCTTAGTTGGGTACAGGTGCAACATACACTGACAATGTCAGTGTTGGTGTAGCTTCTAGGGAAGGCCTCAAGCATTTTCTTTTGCTAAAACACAAATGAAAATAGGGATTAACCCTTATATGTGACAACAAAAAAAAGGTCTTCCAAATTCAAATGCACTTAATTATTCAGTTGTTTGCTTGCTTATCTAAGTAGTGTGTGTGTGTGTGTGTGTGTGTACGTCTGCATGTTAAAAGCTTTAGCATTAGCAATTTTATACAAAGACTTGTAAGGGTATTAAAATAAATGCTTTTGTGGTAGGTTTGGTAGATGATGCGAAGCATGTTGTTTTTTCTTCTCCAAACCAACTATGCAGAATGAACATTTGTTTTCTTCAACGCCAATCTGCTTTCCTACTAATGGAATTGCAGTGGCCTTCTCCAGTAATTGTATAGCAGATCAAGAGTACTGAGGGCATTAAACTCCAACAATAAACTATTCTATCATTATTTATTTTTCTGGTTCTAAGATTGAACTCTCAGTCCAGAGGTAGTAGAACTATCACTGGAACGTGGACTAGCTTCAGACCAAATAGATTTGCTATTATGAAGGTTATCCCATCTCCAAATAGCTGCTCGGCTCTGGTGAAGCTTTCCACATTAAATGGTACATTATCAGTACACAGTAAACTTGGCACAATTCGTGGGGATACAATATATTTTTTTGCACAAGGACAGGTAACATGTTTAGTAAGCCTAAAATGCCCACAAGATTTGTGCAAGATGGGTTTACTGGAAGAATCCAGTTACCCCTTTTCTTTGAAGCTCTTTATGAAGACAGCATGAGGACCAAAGTATAGGTCTGTTTCCTTATCTCTTCTTTAGTGGCCTGTTTTTAAGTTAAATGAAAACATTTCTTGGCTTCCTCTGCAATATAGATTTTATCAATTGTGGTCACCTGTGTTCCTGATATTGTAAATGAGATAAATTGTCAGCCATGCTGAAAAAAGAATCATCAAAACAAAAGGTATATTCATACGAAGACTGGTGAGTTATGGCTTAAGGATTTTAGCAACTTTGAAATTTGAACAGCTGTTGTTATTTGCACAAGAATGATTTTCTTCAGATAATTCAGCACACCCTTTATTTCTTAATTCTGTAATTATGACAGCAATAATATCTCCAATGTCTGGATTTACTATAGTGACTGTCTTTACCTAGGATTTATTACTATAAATGATTATTGTGATTGCATTGTGGAATGCTGCCCATGATGTTTTCATTGTAAATATCCTATATTACCTCTTCAGGGAGACGATTTATTTCTTGAAATAATGGATTGGATATGGTTAACAATAAATGATAATGCTTGAGAGTAACAGCCCAGAGCATAAGCTACTGTGTGAATCGGTAGAGGGTCCAAAATCTACCCTTGACCTCTATCTTGGGTGATGAAGATTAGACCACAGAATAGAGCTATAATCAGTCAGGAATAGCAGAGGGATCCTTGAAGGGGGCTGACAGATGCACCAACAACTAGTGTGTTCTTTGTTTTACTTCTGGATGGCACTGTTCACCCAGGCAGAAAGAGACAGTATTTCAGTAGGAAAAGTAAGGTGAACACTACCACTCTTCTTTGTCTTTCTGATGATATGTTATTCTTTTACACATGAGTATCATTTTCTACTCAGCACTATTTTAGCATGTCACAAAAGACTTCATTTAACCTAGGGAAGTCTGTTGTCTTTAGTGGCCTATTTTTATCCATCCAGTAGTATTCATTTATTACATTGTCTTCTGATATATCTGATGTCTTACAAGTCATCAAAATGAACTTGCATTGCCATTGAGTACATAATGCAATCACTATGACCTCCTCATCACTGCCATTTTATAGATTTCTTTTTTTTTAATATTTATTTATTTTTGAGGGAGGGAGGGAGGGAGGGAGAGAGAGAGAGAGAGAGAGAGAGCGCACACGCGCAAGTGGGGCAGAGGCAGAGAGAGAGGGAGACAGAAGATCCAAAGCAGGCTTTGTGCTGAGAGTAGACAGTCTGATACAGGGCTCGAACTCACAAACTGAGATTATGACCTGAGCTGAAGTCGGACACTTAACCAACTGAGCCACTCAGAAGCCCCTAAGATTCCTAAAGAAGTTATGGAAAAATCCAGAAGTAGGTGCAAACAGGAGGTAGTGGCAGAGAGTTGAAGACTGAGACAGCATCATGTTCTATATTAGTCGCTTGATAGATTTCTGGTATTAATGTCCAGGGGGGAATCCCCATGCTAAGGAAAGGAGAAATTTATGCCTGACAGAATGCTTTTATGAATTACAAAGTATTCTTTTACATAAGAATTTTTTAAAAATAAAATTGTTTTCCCAGTACGTCATTTATTTATTTTTATTCATTTGTATAGTTTTTTTTTTAATTGAGGGAAAATTTACCTACAATGAAATGCATAGAACTTAGGTGTGTAAGTCAGTGAGTTTTGACACATCTGTACATTCAAGCGACTGGCATCTCCATAAAAATTTAGAACATTTTCATCACTCCAGAAATATCCTTCATGCCCTTTTTAGTCAACTCTTCTCCCCATAGCCAACCATGTTTCTAGTTTTTATTATCATATACTAGTTTATCTTGTTCTTGAACCTTATATAAATGGAAGCATACAGTATATACTCTTCTGTGCCTTCTTTAACTCAATGTATTATTTCTGAGAAGAATCCATATTGCAGGATGTATCTATAATTCACTTATCTTTATTGCTAATTATTTTTCCATTATATGAATATTCCAAGTTTGATTATCCTATCCTGATGGGAAACATCATGTGATTTTAATTTTTGGACTATATGAATAAGGCACCTATAAACCTTCATGTACAAGTTACTTCTGCACACATGTATTTTTATTTCTCATGTATACAGAATCTCAAAATATCCAAAATTTCCGGTAAGCAAATCACAATTGAATGAGAGAAGACAACTGACAGACACTAACATCAAGATGAATCAGATGTGGGAATTACCTAATATGGGTTTGGAAGTAGCCATCGTTGAAATGGTTTAAAATTCAGTTTAAAAAATTATCTTGCAACAAATGAAAAAACTGAAAATCTCAGAAAATAAACAGAATTTATAAAAAAGAAAGAAATGGAAATTACAAACCTGAACATTACCGTAATGAAAATAAAACGTCAATGGATGGGTTCCATAGCAGAGTGGAGACGACTTACAAGAAATCACTCAACCACACAGGGTGAATATAGCCCAGATCTTAGGATCTGCTGTTTGCTCTTGGCTGATTCTTATAATTGCTTCCCCAGGCAGAGCTTCACTTTATCAAAAGCCATGAGGTGTTAGAATTTAATTAACCAGCATCTCAGCTGCATTTAGTGTCCACAAATTGGCAAAGTACTTGGTCAGAAAACTCTAACTCCAGTTATCTATTATTTTACTTTCAGTTTTCCCTTGAAGAAAGCCTGTTTCTGATTCAAAATATATGATCTCTAAGAAGTCACTTTGAGTTAGAATTTCCTTTCAAGTTTAGATAAACAAATCAGTACAAATCATAGACAGGGATTCCCTCATTTCAATACTCAAGGAAAGAGTTATGTGTGGGGAGAGTAACTTTGTATCCTATATTATATGAAAAAAACCGCTGGCACCAGGAGATACACCTATAAGCCTACTAACTTCATCTGGTGGTAGGTATAAGACTGCTAGTGTGGGGGAAATATGCCCACTTTGGGTGACTGTATCTGGCACTGAGTGGTGATGAATGTTTGACAGGGCTTATGATTATAAGAGGTGCTTGTTGGAGTGCCTGGGGTGGCTCAGTTGGTTAAGTGCCGACTTCAGCTCAGGACATGATCTCCTGGTTCAGGAGTTCAAGCCCCACGTGGGGCTCTGTGCTGAAAGCTCACAGCCTGGAGCCTGCTTCTCTCTGCCCGTTCCTCCACTTACACTCTGTCTCTCTCTCAAAAATAAATAAACATTAAAAGAAAGTATAATAGGATGCTTGCTCTCTCTCCTTTCTTTTGGAGAGTAGACATTATTTTTAGTTTTATTTTATTTTGAGACAGAGAGAGAGAGAGAGAGAGAGAGAGCGCACACGCAGGGTAGGGGCAGAGAAAGAGAGAGAGAGACCCAAGTAGGTTCCTCACTGTCAGTGCAGAGCCTGAAGCAGGACTCAAACCACTCTCCACCCTAACTATGAGATCATGAGTCGTAAGCTTAACTGACTGAGCCACCCAGGCGCCCCGAGAGTAGACATTAAATTTTAGATGTTGTGTTAGAGACTCGTTCCTGAAGCTGCCTTCCATGCAGAACTATTCCTCAGAAAAGTTTAGTTTGTTTTATGTCAGAGAGTGACTCAAACTGAGTTTTTTCTCCTAATGATGGACTTTATCAGCCAGCACAGGGTTTTGACTTTACCTGAATCTCTAGCTGATATATGGCTTAAAAAATGTGTATGTGTAGAGAAACAATTGAGGATGCTTTATTTTTCCAAGTAGCAGTAACTTTACAATATCTATCTAAACTCCATAAGATGGAATTTGATGTGGGTACTTAGACACTTCTTATGATGTTTTATTTCCTTTGAAGATTTGGAAAGAAACTGACTTTTGAAAAATACTGTTATGAAGAAGGGAAATGGAAAATCATGTGAAAGTGGCCTTATTCTAAAGCTTAAATTTTATTTCTTTGTTCTAAAGATTAATTTTTTCCTAAATGATTATTTTTATTATAATTCTAAAACATCAAAAGCAATTAAACATGCCAATTTAACAGAAATCAATTAATCATATATGTAGTCTACTTTTTATTGATATATTTGTCTATACTAATGTCTACATTTCTGCAGCCTTATAGTAAATATAGAACTTATATACATTATGAATTTTCATATATATATTCCAGAAATATATATATGTGTTTATTGTTTATTCATTTATTTTGAGAGAAAGAGGGAGAGCATGGGAAGGGCAGAGAGAGAGAAAGAGAGAATCCCAATCAGGCTCCACGCTGTCAGCACAGAGCCTGACACAGGGCTTGATCCCATGAACCATGAGATCATGACCTGAGCTGAAATCAAGAGTCAGATGCCTAACCAACTGGGTCACCCAGGTGGCCCTAATTCCATATATATTTTAGAATGAACTTGTCAATTTCTTAAAAAAAAAATGTACTGTAATTTTGTTTGGGGCATTTCATTTTGAAATAACTTATTTTTAACAATATTAAGTCCTTCATTCCGTGAGCATGGTACATTTATACATTTTTTTTACATTTATGTAACTACATTTATGTCTTATTAAAGTTCTCTCAGAATTTCTGTGGATTCAGTGAATAGGTATTGTGTATCTTTTGTTAGGAGTATCGTGTATTTCATGTTTTTAGATGCTCTTATAAATGACTTTGACTTTTTCAATTTTAAATGCTAATTGTTTTAAATGTAGAAATACATTTAATTTTTATTGATTACTATTTTATCCCTTGACTTCTTGAAGTTGACTTATTCTAGTAGGCTTTTAATGTCTATTCCTTAGGATTTTCTGTGTAAATGATCATGACATCTGGTATAAGGATAATTTTACTTCTTCCTTCCCAATCTTTATGACTTTTCTTTCTTTTACTTTTCTTATTAGAATAGCTAGGACTAGAAGATATCCTAAATATCCTTTTATTGATCATGGTCTTAGCAGGAAAACATTCAATATTTTATATTAAGTAAATTATAGATGTCAGTTTTCAGATAATGTACTGTTCTTCAATTTCCATTTGGTTATTTTATAGTTTCTATTTCTAATGTGATGTACCCTACCTTTTCAATCATTACATTCTTTTTCTTTTTAAATATCTGAACATATTTATAAAAGGTACTGCAAAGTTACTTTCTGCTAATTACAACTTCTGGAATCATGATAGAAACAGTTTCTACTGATCAATGTTCTTCACTTTTTTTTTTTTTGCTTTATTTTTGGTATGTATACTAATTTTTTTATTATATACTGGGTGTTAGAAATAATATGTTGCTGTGAGCTTAAATTATGTTGACTTATTTAAATAGGTATTAGATTTCCTGGTAGGGAAATAAATTAGTAATGGATCCTCTTGATCTTGTAAGCTTGGATTTATTCCTCATTATGGCAGGTCTGTTTCAGTAATATCCTTAGCTTTCAGGACATTTTTCTAACATACTTTTTTCTAAAATTAAGGACTTATTTTTTTAAACTTTTTTTTTTAACATTTATTTATTTTTGAGAGACAGAGAGGCAGAGCATGAGCAGGGGAGGGGGAGAGAGAAAGAGATACAGAATCTGAAGCAGGTTTGAGGCTCTGAGCTGTTTGTTAGCACAGAGCCCAATGAGGGACTCGAACTCACGAACTGCAAGACCATGACCTGAGCTGAAGTCGTATGCTCAACCAACTGAGCCACCCAGGCACCCCTAAAATTGAGGGCTTATTTTTAAAGAATGGCCTTTCTTTAGTCTCAGCTGAAAGCCTGAGTTCCTCAGTGAGGTTATTTCACTATGACTGAACTGTGATTTCAACGTGTCTCAGAACCCACAACCTCTGATATCTCCATTTACCTCACAGCCCCACAACTGTGAATACACAGAGTTCCCTGATAGGTCCCATGAAGCCTAATGATGTGTACAGGCAGGCCAGCCATTGGTCAAGGGTATTTCAAAATCACCCATTTTGTCCTCCTTGCAACCCCCATGCAAATCCTTCTTCTGTAGCTTCAAACTCTACCAATTTCAGTTATTTTAATTTCTGTATTTTCAATGAAATACAGGGTTTCAGTTGAACTTGATTCCCTAAATCATAGTTTGGAAAGTTACCTCACACAGAAGAAGATAAACCTGGGATTGACTTTATACATCTCCCTTCTCTGAAAGATGACTATCCTACCATATCTATTGTCCCATGTTTAAAAACCATTGCCTCATATATTTTGTCCAATTTTATAGTTGTTTGTGGAAGGAGGGTAACAACTGCCAGTTACTCCATCATGGCTAGAAGCAGACTCCCTCTTAACTCCTCTGTTAATTTATTTTTACAGAGTTATATAATGAAAAGTAAAGAGGAGAGAAAAAAATGTAAAGTACTGAACCCTCGTGCGTTTAAACAAAAAACAATTAATTGTACTATGAATCACAGCAGCATTACATCATTGTTATATCTTAATAAAGACAGACATTACCCACAGGAATGCTCCAGACTTTTTATCTCTGAGATGTTCCATCTAAGAATCAAGAGATCTAAAAATTCATGAATAGCCCTAGATCTAAAGGAAATTAACCAATGAGCCTCCTTCAGCAAAGTTCTCAAGCGGGTCAAGCGGGCTAAAATATGATATAAATGTTAAAATCATTCAAAAAATATTACAAATAAACACTTTTTTTTTCTGTAAAACTAATGATCCTCTAGCAGGGTTGTCTGTAAGAAAAAGGAAGAGACAGCAGAGAGTGCATAACACACTATAAATGATTAGATAGTTCTGGGAGTTCTTATAAACAAACAGAGAAAAAAAAAGAAAAAATAGACAAAGAAAGGGAAAAGAAAAAAAAGGAAAAAGGGAAGAGAGGAAAACCAGAAGAGAGAGGAGAGAAAGAAAGAGATTTTTATAGTCATCTATTTAAACTAGGATTTTGACCCCTCTTTAAAATAATCAATTCTTACCCATATTGTTCCTAAAATTTGGTTACTTGTTATTTCCCATAACTAGCTTGGATTTTTGCCTAGTCATTAATCTTAGCTCCATAAGTGAAATCTACTGATTCTATTAACCTGCCACATTGGCTACATTTTGCAAATATGGTGCTTTCAAAAGCCTCCCTTCCCAGGAGAACTGGTGACATATCAAAACTGTCCCAAGAGATTTGGATGCTAGTTTATTTTATAGTGACATTTAGCCATTCTGACAAGTGCTTAATTATTATATGTTCCTTCATAAAGGTTGTCTCTGACAATATGTGTAAATCAAATAAATTAAAGCACTATAAGTTATTAGTTTTCCATTCTGGTTGACATCTGTGATATTCGTTAATAAATAATTTAGTACATTTACAGACAATGATGAAGAGAGCATCATCACTGCTGGGATTATTTTCTCCCAAAGGATATACTAGACAGCTGCTTACCTCTAATAAAGTTAAATCTAAGACTGTGAACTTACACTTTGTCCTACAATTATAATAGTTTGAATATACCATATTAGTTTATAAAATGCACATGCAAAATATATTGCTATGAAGTCTGGTACAGAGGAAGGCCCATTATTGCCATAAGGAGTGCCATATTTAAGTCCCAGGCTCTCTTGTGTCTTGTAAATTCTTTCTCCTATGTGGATCTGTTTCCTCATCTATAAAGCCAAAGTTAAATTTAACTAGATAAATTCTAAATGTCTCTATAATCCTAGAATTCTGAAATTTTGTGTTTTGTTAAATCTTTACTGGGAATCTAATGGATAGTGATTTTCTTATCTTGTTAACACTAAGCCTTTCCTACACCCCACCTGTCCTCCATACCTTGAGTATCTGACTCAACTCTACTGTTTACAGTTTATTTATTTATTTTGAGAGAGAGAGAGAGAGAGAGAGAGAGAGAGAGAGAGAGGGAGAGGGAGAATCCTAAGCAGGCTCCACACTCAGTGCCAGCTAACACAGGGCTCAATCCCATGACCCTTGTATCATGACCTGAGTCAAAATCAAGAGTCCAGTGCTTAACTGACTAAGCCACCCAAGTGCCCATGACTCAACTCTATTAATTGTGAAATCATATTGCAGTTACTTGAAGTATATGTAATTTTTAGCATAGAAAATGAAGTCAGGTTGATTCTTATATCATCTAAAAGTGAACTAACTTCCTCTCCAAGAAAACACCAAATGGCAGATGACGCTGGTGGTGTGGATGATCCTGGAGGCCCTGGAATAGGAGGCCCTGGTGGCTTTGATCCTTTGGGGAATAAAGTCCCTAGATACAAGTAAGTGCAAATTTTTGGAACTACCGAATATCACTTACATGAGAACCTAGTCCTTAGCATTTGAGCAATGCTTCAGTCCTCTGAGGGTACACCTTCAGAGTAAAGATTCTCAGGGATAATATATTTTGCCCTCTTTTCAAATTGCTTTTCTACATTACCTTGGATGACCTTCCCTAACACTCTTCAAATGTATGGCTCTACCTTCCTGGCATGTAAGATTTATTTTCTTTATTATTTTGACACATAGATGTTTGAATTTGGGAGGACAAGAGATTTGGAACGTTTTGCCAATTCTGAGAAGTCTGAGAAAATATAATTATTGGGATGCTACTAATCATGTAATGTCAAAATAGGAAGTATAATGCCACTCCCCAACTCTCTAGGGAATGGAGGCAGGGGGAGCATATTTGAGAGAAGGGGGTATGTATCTGCTTAATGGCAGAATGGTGTGTTTCAACTTGCTATGCCACTGTAAGCAGGTTGGTTGATAGCTGAATACAGTTACCATAAAACTCAATCCATTGACACACTTCTGCCCAATTAATAAACCAGAGGGGCAGGGTCTAGAAAAGTGCACCTTCTTTAAATAATGGATATTTTGAAGACCAAGAATCACAATTACTGAATATACTATATACCTCACGAGTGGAACTGTTATAAGAATACATGAACAGAAGAGGAACAAAGTAGCACTGATGATTTGGTATCTCTACTCAGAACATTATAATAGCATCCTCTTCACTATTTCATATCTTTTTCCAATAAATAAAAGTATTTCCTAACAAGACAAATCTCCACTATGAATTGTCTCTCAAATACCTCATATCCCTCCCCATCCATACTCCCCTCAAAAGAAAATATATCTGTCCCTATCCCTCCATACCCATATACCCATAGTAGAATAATACTTTTCTTTGAATGGTTTCACAATCTGTTTAATCCAAATTAGTTTTTAATATGATTACCTATGGGAAATCTATTATGATTGTAGAGTATAAACAAATTATTTTCTTTACATATCACATACTTGCTTGTTAAAACATCTATTACAATGAAAGACTACACAAACTATTTTTTTTTTAATTAAAAATATTTTTTTGGGGGCGCCTGGGTGGCTTAGTCGGTTAAGCGTCCGACTTCAGTTCAGGTCACGATCTCACGGTCCGTGAGTTCGAGCCCCGCGTCGGGCTCTGGGCTGATGGCTCAGAGCCTGGAGCCTGCTTCCGATTCTGTGTCTCCCTCTCTCTCTGCCCCTCCCCCGTTCATGCTCTGTCTCTCTCTGTCTCAAAAATAAATAAACGTTAAAAAAAATTTTTTTTAATATATTTTTTATTAAGTTTATTTATTTTTGACAGAAACAGAGTGTGAGCATTTGCTGGGGAGGGGCAGAGAGAGAGGGAGACACAGAATCGGAAGCAGGCTCCAGGCTCCAAGCTGCCAGCACAGAGCCTACCGCGGGGCTTGAACTCACGAACCATGAGATCATGACCTGGGCCAAAGTCGGACGCTTAACCGACTGAGCCACCCAGGTGCCCCTCTAATTGTTTATTATTAGAAGAATAATGACTTAGGATTATTGTTTATCAAGTATTTTACACTTCCAACATCTTTAAGTTAACAGAAAGATTAAACTTTGAATTTCAGAGGTACATGTTTGAATACACAATTATGTCAGTTGACTTTATCATAAATTACTTACTGGCCCACAAAAAAATTACTGACCTAAGAGGTAAAAGATCTGTACACTGAAAACTATAGAAAGTAATAGAAAGAAAGAAATTGAACACATAAATAAATAAAAAAAATTCCATGCTCATGGATTAGAAGAACAAATATTGTTAAAATGTCTATACTATCCAAAGTGATCAAAAAGAATGAAATATCCAAAGCAATATACACATTCAATGAAATCCTTATCAAAATAACACCAATATTCTTCACAGGGCTAGATCAAACAATTCTAAACTTTGTATAACCACCAGAAAAGACCCCAAATAGCCAGTGTTATGTTGAAAAAGACAACCAAAACTGGAGGCATCACGATTCTGGATTCGAGCTCTATTTCAAAGCTGTAATCAACAAGACAGTAAGGTACTGGCACAAAAACAGACACAGATCAATGGAACAGAACAGAGAACCCAGAAATGGACCCACAAATGTATGGCCAACTCATCTTTGACAAAGCAGGAAAGAATATACGATGGAAAAAAGACAGTCTCTTCAGCAAATAGTGTTGGGAAAACTGGACAGCAACATGCAGAGAAATGAACCTGGACCACTTTCTTACATCATACACAAAAATAAATTGAAAAT
The DNA here is from genome assembly GCF_027475565.1 of Acinonyx jubatus. Lineage (NCBI taxonomy): Eukaryota > Metazoa > Chordata > Mammalia > Carnivora > Felidae > Acinonyx > Acinonyx jubatus. The sequence continues at coordinate 28,814,812 of NC_069391.1, forward strand.
GGGGGAAAGACCTAAATGTAAGATAGAAAATCATTGAAATACTATAGGAGAAAACTGGCAGCAACCTCTTTGACCTTGGTCACAGCAACTTCTTACTAGATGCGTCTCCATATCTAGACAAGGGAAACAAAAGCAAACATGAACTATTGGGACCTCTTCAAAATAAAAAGCTTCTGCACAGTGAAAGAAACAATTGACCAAACTAAATGGCAATAGATAGAATGGGAGAAGATATTTGCAAATGGCATATCAAGTAAGTATCCAAAATCTATAAAGAACTTGTCAAACTTAACTCCCCAAAAACAATCAAGTGAAGAAATGGGCAGAAAACATGAAGAGACACTTTCCAAAGAAGAAATCTAGATGGCTAACAGACACATGAAAAGATACTCAACATCACTAATCAGCAGAGACATACAGATCAAAACCACAAGGAGATCCCACCTCACACCTGTCAGAATGGCTAAAATGGACAACTTAGGAAGCAACAGATGTTGGCAAGGATGTGGAGAAAGGGGAATGCTTTTGCAATATTGGTGGGAATGCAAACCGGTAGAGCCACTCTGGAAAAGAGTATGGAGTTTCCTTGAAAAGTTGAAAACAGAACTTCCCTATGACCCAGAAACTGCACTGCTAGGTATTTATTCAAAGGAGGATACAAAAATGCTGATATGAAGAGGCACATGCACCCCAACGTTGATGGCAGTGCCATCAACAATAGCCAAATTATAGAAAGAGCCCAAATGTCCATCGACTGATGAATGGATAAAGAAGATGTCATATATATATAATGGAATATTACTCGGTTATCAAAAATAATGAAATCTTGCCATATGCAACAATATGGATGGAACAAAACAAAATAAGTCAGAGAAAGACAAATATCATATGATTTCACTCATGTGAAATTTAAGAAACAAAACAGATGAACATAGGGGAAGGGAAGGAAAAATAAGATAAAAACAGAGAGGGAGGCAAACCATAAGAGACTCTTTAAATACAGAGAACTGAGAGTTGCTGGAGGGGGTCTGGGTGGGGGGAAGGGCTAAATGGGTGATGGGCATTAAGGAGGGCACTTGTTGGCATGAGCACTGGTTTTGTGTAAGTGATGAATCACTGGGTTATACACCTGAAACAAATACTACACTGTACATTAGCTAACTTCAATTTAAATAAATAAATTTTTAAAAAAAGAAAAAAAATTACTGACAATGACTTTCCATTATGCACCTGAATTAATAAGAAAACTTACATCGAAATATTGCTGGTAATTTGTCCTTATTAATAGGAACTACAGAAAAGCCTCCAGAATTTCAGATTGGTTCAAGGGATGTGAAATTCAATGTTTAGCTGCCAAGCAGATAGTGTTAATGTATGAAGCTGGCCTTGTGAATTAATGCTGGGTACTTGCAAACTGGAAGTTATGGGCATCACAAGGAGACAGCCACCCTGCAGATACTAAGAATGGTGTCATATCATGCAGAAATGCTATCCCAACATTGTCAGACCTAATTTTTCAAGAGAAGCCCAAAATTTTGATTTGAGGAGAAATTTCTATTTTGTAAACATAAGCTTAATTCTTAAAACTGCATGGGCCAAAGACAGTATGTTTTTCAGGTCAAATCAGGCTATTTGAGATGTTCATTTCAATGACATCAGACTTGATATCCAATATATCCATCTCATAATTGTAATAGATTTGTAAATTGCTCAGGATATTAGCACAGGAATTTAGGATATAATGGAAATGGGAAATAATGTCAAAGTTTGTCTCTATAACTCTTCATAATATGTAATATATAATTAATAATATATAACGCTTATTTATGCTTTCATGCACCATCCACCCTCCATCACAAACCTTTAAATTTGGTACCAAGTTTAGCTGGTTTTAGTGCCATTCTCTTTTGAGGTACACTTTGTATAGTTATGTTCTGATTCACTGTTTTGATTTATATTGTATTCTTATGAGATAACTTTACTTCCATGTTCTTGGAGGATGAAATGGGGGAGATCCTACTCATCAACTACAAGTGCAAGAGCTTTCTGGCAATAAAAGCATTGCAAGAGTCATTCAGCTAATATTAATTGTGTGAAAAACAAAGTTTTTCAATTTATGTACCAAGAGAGGTTCTATTCTCAAACTTGAAGGATCATTCTCTAACCGGGCTAATTAGCGAGGATATTGTTGCTGATTTCTTCTTCTGAAAAGTACTGAATAAAACCAGCACAAATGTGCAGTCTAGCCACACCATACCTACATGTGCAACAGACAAGGACTCCATGTAATTGTGATAGCAAATGGTCCTAGATTCTCTGTCTATGTAGACCCATAGGAAAAGACTAGAACTCTTAGCTGAGATTTTGGGATATTTCCTAATCACATAACCTCTAATCACCACACTGTATATTGGGGGCAATAAATTGGTTTGTTTGTTTGTTTGTTTGTTTGTTTGTTTGTTTTGAAGGTCCTTTTGATAGAGACATTCTAGGAGGCAGTGGGCGTTAGATTTTCATCCATGTATGTCATGGTGTTTTGTTCCCTTTGCATGTCCTAGCCCCCTTTTCCTGGGAAAGTTAGATTTAATCTCTATTCTGCTGAGTTATGATCACACTGGTTCAAACCTTGGTGACTGATTTATACATGGGTACTAGACCCTCTAGCAGTTATGCCATGACTCCAAAGTCTTCTCCCCTGGTACTGATTTGCTGATTTCCAGGTTAAAGAGACTGCCTATCTCTCAGTCTAATACAATTAGCCGTGACTTTGTTTCATCTGCTCTTGCTCCTCAACATCATTATGTTTGATGTTTCTGTTATCTTCCCTGGGTGGTCTGGCTCATTTTTGCTTAGGGAAAACAAGATTCATAACGTTATATTTAATATTCCAATTGTGCATTAACTTCTTTACATGCCCCTGAGGAGTCAATATCTCCTCCCAGTTCCCTTGTGTACTGAATCCCTTATGCTCCAACTATATATGTGTACTTATGTTAGGATGGTAAGACAAATACACTCTAAATAGTACTGCATTTCCCCCCATAGGGACTTGTAAAATACTACATGTTTCTTATTAAGCTGATTTTCTATTCATTCAAAAACATTTATTTCATGTGCTTACTGCGTATGGTGGAAAAAGAAAAGTAAGATTCATTCTTACCTTTAAGTGGTTTATAACCTCATGGTGAGGTATTCATGTTTATGAGAAACTATAATAAAGTTAGATCAAAAAGTGCCTGAAGAAGTATGACAAAAATGCTAGTGGGCACACAGTGATTAATTCTGATTTGGGGAACTGGGAGAAATCTAACAGTTTATTGTGGAAGGAACTTCAACATTAACCTGACAAGATTATTTCTGAAGGGAGTTTTCCTCCTGTATAAACCCTGGAAGTCATGCTTTCCAAAAGTAAACAAGCTGACATCATTAGATATGGAAGATGCCTTCCCTCAATGTTCCCATTAACAGTAATGGACAATTCAAAATCCAATTCTTTCACATTGAGTCATTACTATTAATGAGACAAAATGAAATGACATGCCAGATATTCCTCATGGAAATATAGAAAAGGTGAAAATGAGAAATATGATCTGAGATATTAATTTGTAAGACTGAAAGTAATAAAACAGAGTACATTCTCTATAATTTATCAGAAAACTTAGCTCTTAGATTTTCTATTGTCTCTTTTTCTTCTGAAATTTAGGCTTTCATCTTCTCTCACTTACCATTAAATTCTTCCTCTAACGTATTCTGATTAGGTAGCTTTAAGGCTACAAGGTATGATGAGATAAAGAAATGATTTTACCTTACTTTATCTTGCATTTATTAATTGTGCTCTCAAGAGGCTCTATTTTAAAATCAGTATAGCTAGAACAATATTAGAAGACAGTTAACATTTTTAGTATATTTATGCTAGAAAACAGTGTGTTTTAAATTTTTGTTTAATGTTTACTTAATTTTGAGAGAGAGAGTGTGAGCAGGGGAGGGACAGAGAGAGGAAGACACAACATCCGAAGCACACTCCAGGCTCTGAGCCATCAGCACAGAGCCCGATGGGGGGGGCGGGGCTGGAACCCACAAACTGCGAGATCATGACCTGAGCCAAAGTCGGACGCTTAACCGACTGAGTCACCCAGGTGCCCCCAAAACAGTGTGTTTTAGAGTCCACTTGGACTCCACCAAAATTATTTTCCTCTCAGATCCAGGTCTAGATAAACAATTTTTTCCCCTCCATTATTGCTCTGACCTTTTAATTACTAGTCCGAATATAATCTGGGGTTTGTTGCTACCAAAATGAGCAGGAGGAAAATATAGTTTAACCTTGACCCACATCCTACTGTGGCCATCAAATATTTTTAGTCTGAAGCCTATGTTCTCTTGGTTGCTTACACTGTAGGAGATTCCTATATCCTCTGGTAAGAATATCAGGTCATTAGAAGTATTCCTTTTCTACCCAGTACCTCTGGAAAAATACATCCAGAATAGCTAATGTTCTCTTTAAATCCTTGCAACCGTTCTTAACAAGAGCTAATGGAAATTATGTTCATTTTAAAAATACATCTATAGCTAAGATTCATATTACTCTCACTGGTTATTAGTTGTGCTCTATGTTTTCTTTTCCTTTTCTTTTTAAAAAAGTTGTTGCTTCTGGTTCAGTTACCCCTTCTTTTCCCCTTCCTCATCAGATCTCTAATGGACCTCTAACATCTTAAACTCAATGGGCCTTTTGCAAGTCTGATTTAACAGCATCAGTCCTGTTCATGCTCTACCATCTTTATTGTTCCTGGATTTAAGGCTGCTTCCACCTGCAGGAAAACCTTGTATTACTTCTGTGATTAAAGGTATACAAGCATAAAATGGCTTCCTTGATCCTCCTCATTAATTTTTTTTCTTTCAGTAATTTCGGCTCTTATCTTTATAATTTTCATTCCTCCAGTTTAATGTGCTGTTCTTTTCTATCTTCTACTGATACTTAGAAAATTTGGGGCACCTGGGTGGCTCAGTCGGTTAAGCGCCCAACTCTTGATTACGGCTCAGGTCATGATCTTGTGGTTCTTGAGTTCAGGCTCTGTGCTGATAGCTCTGAGCTTGGAGCCTACTTTTGATTTTGTGTCTCCCTCTCTTTCAGCTCCTCCCCCACTTGCACTCAGTGTCTATCTCTCTCAAAAAGCCAAGAGCACACTGTATACACTGTATGTTAGCTAACCTGACAATAATTTATATTAAAAAAACTATAACTATATATTGAAAAAATAAATAAACAAATAAATATTATAAAAAAGAAAATTTCTGTTCAGGCTTTGTTCTCTGCTATATCAGAGTTGCAGGCTATACATTCTGCATTTAAGCACAAATCTAACTACATCCCACATAATTTATTTGCTATATTTTCATCATTGTGTATTTACAAATATTTTCCAATTTCCATTGTGATCTTTTGTTTGTTATATGGGTTAAATATATATGTGTTAAATATGTATGTATTTCTTAACTTAATGTCAATATTTTCCCTGTGTTAGCATCATAGTTTGTATACTTGTTAATTATTTTTAAATGTCTATTTATTTTTGAAAGAGAGAGAGAGAGAGACAGAGTGTGAGCCAGGGAGGGGGCAGAGAGAGAGGGAGACACAGAATCTGAAGCAGGCTCCAGGGTCTGAACTGTCAGCACAGAGCCCAACACAGGGCTCGAACCCACGAACTGTGAGATCATGACCTGAGCTGAAGTCGGACGCTTAACCGACTGAGCCACCCAGGCACCCCAACTTGTTATTTTTAAGGTTACTCTACAGATTACAACATGCATTTCTGATTCATTAAAGTTTAATGTGTATTAACATGTCTACTTTTCCTGACCAAAACTTTCAGAACATTTTAATGCTGTTTGTCTCTCTGACTTCATGCTATTATTATATTTTGCCATATATTTTCATACATTTGAATTATAAACATATATAAACACAAAATTTTTATGACTTTTAAATATTAAATATTTATTTATATTTACATTTATTATTACTTTATGCTCTTTCTTGCATCTCTAAACTTGCATCTGTGGATCATTACTCTTCTGGCTTTAGAATATCTTTTACCTTCTTTTTAGCACAAATCTGGTTGTGACAAATAATCTGTTTCTCTTTGTCTGAAAACATTTCATTTTGCTTTTGTTTTAAAAGGGCACGGTACTTTTGGGGCGCCTGGGTGGCACAGTTAAGCTCCCAACTTTTGATCTGGGCTCAGTCACCGTCTCACAGTTTGTGAGCTCAAGCCCCAAGTCACTGACTGTACAGAGCCTGCTTGGGATTCTCTCTATCCCTCTCTCTCTGCCCCTCCCCTACTCATGCTCGCTCTCTCTCAAAATAAAATAAACTTAAAAAATAAAGGGCATGTTACTTTCTCTGACTTATTTCACTTAAGACAATACACTCTAGTTCCATCTATGTTGCTGCAAATGGCAAGATTTCATTCTTTTTGATCACTGAGTAATATTCCATTGTACATATATATCACACCTTCTTCATCCATTTGTCAGTTGTTGGACATTTGGGCTCTTTCCATAATTTGGCTATTTTTGATAATGCTGCTACAAACATTGGGGTGCATGCGCCCCCTCAAATCAATATTTTTGTATCCTTTGGATAAATACCTATTAGTACCATTGCTGGGTTGTAGGGTAGATCTATTTTTAATTTTTTGAGGAACCTCCATACTGTTTTCCAGAGTCAGTTCCCACCAACAGTATAAGAGGCTTCCCCTTTCACATATCATATGATTTCACTCATTAGGTGGAATTTAAGAAACATAACAGATGAACATAGGGGAAGGGAAGGAAAAATAAAATATGATAAAAACAGAGAGGGAGGCAAACCATCTTAAAGAGACTCTTAACTATAGAGAACAAACTGAGGGTTGGTGGGGGGCAGTGGGTTGGGGGATGGGCTAAATGGGTGATGGTCATTACTGAAGGCACTTGTTGTGAGAAGCAGTGGGTGTTATATGTAAGTGATGAATCACTGAATTCTATTCCTGAAACCAATACTACATGTTAACTAATTTGAATTTAAATAAAAACTTGGAAGAAAAACAAAAACAAAACAAACAAAAAACACAACAGGTTTGCATATTTTATCCTACTATAAAGCTGACACATTCAAGGTCAAAGAGAGCAGACTATGGGAATAAATGTTCGACCACTGCAAAATAATTAAATTAAACTAGAAATAGTAAAAGGGTACATTACTAAGTATTCCCCCAAACTCTGAAGATGGTCTTCCAGTGAGTTCTGGGTTCCACTGCCACTCTGGCTGCTTTTAAGATTTTTCTCTTTTACCTCATAGTGCTCCCGGGAATTATGGCTTTATGTAGCTACTCAGTTTTAAAAGGGGTAATTACATCTTTAAATCCTGATTCTCTTCCTTTCTCTGTTTTTGGGCATCCAATTCCACAGTACCATGAGAGTAGTCTATTTCTAAATTGAAGCCCTTTGATACCTAAATCCTGAACTCCAATTTTTTTCAACTTAACCTGTCAAAACTCTATTTGGTATTACATGCTTTCAGCTGTCTCCGTAAGAGTTTATGCAGCAGATATTAGCCTACACCTGAATCGATAGAATACAGCTAGGAAAAAGTAGCCCTGATTTCTGAGCTCACATCTCTTAGTTTCTTTTTTTTTTTCTTGGATGTTGGCCCCTGAATTCTTCACAGTCTTATTAGTTCTCCCGTACTTCCAGATGGATGTTCTTTCCATACTTTTCTGGTTTTTCCAGATAATATCAAAGGAAGGGTTGGGATGAGTTATCTATTTGCCATGATTGGAAACACTCTTTTCAATTGATATATGACATACACTAATCTTGAATGTTAATAATCATGACTTTTTGACACATTTACACCTGTCTAGTCATTATCCAAGGAATATACAGAATATATAGACTATTTCTAGTACTCTATTTCTAACACTCTCTTGCATCTGTCCTGAAGACACCCATCAGATGACTACAACTCTGACATTTATAATCATTAGATAACTTTGCCTGTTTTGAAGTTAATATAAGTGGAATGTTACTGACAATACACTTATGTATCTAGCTTTTTTCAAAACATAATATCTATGAACATAATATCTATGTTTTTATATGTAGTAGTCCATTTTTCATATCTGTATAGTATTTTCACTGAATGAATATACCACAATATATCTATTCTTCTTTTCATGGGCATCCAGTTTTAGCTACTTTGAATAAAGTTGCTACGAGCATTTTGTATGTTTTTTGGTGGCCAGATGTACTCTTTTATCTTGTGAATACACCAACAGTGAACCTGCTGAGTTGTAGGGAAGGCAAATATTCAGAGTTAGCAAAAACTCCCAGTTTTTAAAATGGTTTTATCATTTTACATTTTCATGAGCAGTGTCTGGTATTTCTTTCTCATATAGGCTACATTTTATTTTTAAAAAATAATTTTTCACTTTCTTACTGTTCTTCATTTCCTTTGGGTACATACCCTGCTCACTGTCTAACAAAGCTGAATGCGGAATTTATACAATGTTTTTGCCACTCTGTTCAGTTTCCTCCCCTAATAGTAACTTCCGGTCTTTCACTTCACATTTCCTAAGACAAGGGTCAGCTTGGTTCAGCCTCCCTCTTCTTCCACTTTGCCAGAGGGTACTGCTACATTGGGCCAAGTGGATTTTCTTTTTTTTTTCTTTTCTTACCTTTTCTTTTCTTTTCTTGCTTTTCTTGGGTTTCAACTTCAACAAATGAGCTCTCAAGCTAAGGGAGAAAGTTTTGTTTACATATATGGTTGCTATTTCAAAGAGTTGGAGGGGATAGTTGATACTGTTTATTTTGCTGTTTGCCCCCAACATATATCCATTCTTCACAATAGGAGAGAATCAAAAATCTCAGGTTAATATTCTATAGTCAGTTTACCTTCATCTTCTCTTCCCATCTCTATACATCTCTAATTATTACTGATACCAATTTGACTATAATTGTTATAAATAACAATAATAGAGAACACTGTGAATTTTAAATTTTGTTGTGATGAAGAGAATGAAACATTTGTATGTATTTTGGGTGTTTAATGAAGCTGTTTCTCTGTTTGGATAGTCTTGGTACTAGTTTTCTAACATTTTCTACAAATCCCTAAAAAATGTTGATCGATACCTTTCTGGTGAAGGAAACATTTCCAGGATTTACAAAGAGATGAAAAAACCCACCTCTGTGAAGCATTGATTTTTACTTTGGCCCATTCATTCCAAATACATCCACCAAGTACGATGTCAGTTTATATATTTCAATATTTAATAGTTTTCTGAAGTCTCTGGTGTGTACACACATTCTATTAAAACCCTGTCGACTATTTACTTTCTCCAATCATTCATATGGGCTTTTTCTTGCCAAATGTTAATGTGACATCTGCTGTACCTAATTCCAGTAAATATCAGGAATTTTTATGCATACAAACGGTTTATCATACATACACCATCAATTTGTTCTGAGACATGTCACTTGTGCAAATAGCCTAGGGGTTTTATTTATTAAGATTTACATTGAGTGAAAACTAAACACTTTAATTCAAAGATCTTGGATTTTCCATCCAGATGTTTATAATCTCTCATGCTATTTACTGACCTTACCAAATTAAGGTTGTGAATTAATTAGTTGTATTCATAAATTCATAAAGAGATGGAATTACTATAAAAGGTTGATAATATATGATATCAGATTTTCATAAAATAAGGAGGCAATATAAATTCAATTCGGAAGGAGCAAAACATAATAAAAAAAAGTAAGATCCTATTTAAAAGTGGTAATGGACACATAAAACCAACCAGACTTTCATGCTTAGTTTAATGAATTTATGTACTTCAATCACATAAACAAAAAATATCCTATTACATAAATATTGGAGTTTGATGACAGATTTTTTCTAAAAATGTTTTGTTTTCAACTTCAAGGGAAAGTATCTTTTTCTTATTTTCATTCAACTATCTATTCAACTGCTTATTCATCAAGCAAATATTTTTTTATCACTTCCCTAAACCTCTAACCTCCTCAAATCAACCTCTCTCCCTCATAGCCTTATGTACCTCTTACTCATAAAAAGTATAACAGCTATAACATTGCATTATTGGTGGGATGATTTGGTAATTTTGTGAATTATAATGAGATTTTTGAACTCTAGGTAAGTAAGGTCTTTGTTCCTTTTTGCTCACCATTGTATGTCCAGAGCCTTAAAGAGTGTTTCATAGAGTAAGTGATCAATCAATAAATGTAAGAGGTGCTGTATATTAATTAGAATTTCAAGAAAATCAAGAGATTGTGTTTGCCTAAATGCACAACTGGAATCAGGAATACAAAAGGAAGGGTTATGCATGATACAGATTAGGAGAAAATTCTGTTTTATGAGAAATAGTAGAAAGCCCCTTAGGAAGGGGTAGAAGCAGATGATATTATATGGCAGATTTTAATATTAGGTAAAGATTTTCATTTGTAGGACAAATAAAGCCCAAGAAAATTAATTAAAAAAATACTGCAGGACTGAAGTTAACACCATGGTGAACCTCAGAGGGAACTAACTCTTCACGGCTTGATCCAGTGCCCTACATTAGACACGAAGATGTATCCTGTGTTCTCTCCATTCATTTTTGCCACAGGTCCAAGGAGCTTATTCTGGTCGTATTCAGTGACTACTTGTTACCTAAAATAAAATAGTTCCCTGACATTTTAAATTTGTTCATTGAAAGCCTTGAATTGTTAAAGGAGACCATAGGAGTGTAAGAGTTTTGGTTAGCTCATTTCAACCCTCTCTGTATCTGTTTCATTAAAATAATTCTTATAGAAATTACTCTCCTATTAAAAGCTCTCTTTCTCTCTCTATGTATGTAGGAATACATAATTCCTACATACATGTATACATGTATTTACGTATGTGTGTATATATACAGAGATTTATACACGTATTTTTTTAAAAAAAGAGTTAACTAGAAGGATGGCTGAAGATGTACAGTAATCTCTCTCTTTCCTGAGACTCCACTGCAGTGACCACAATGAAAGAATGGGAATCATAAACAACAACAGGGAAGAAGAAGGATGAAAAACTGTGGGGATATCTATCTTTATGGCTCCCAGCATACTGAACTCCTTCCTTAAAGTTTGATTATTTCCCGCAATTAGAAATCTGTCTTCCTAAGGTAAAATCAGAGATCTTCTATCTCTAGAAAACCTTGCATTCCCTCTATCAGAATCTACACCTTTATTTTTTTCTTCTCATACTTTCCTCCTCCCCACTCCTGTACTGCCTTCTTATTTCCAACCCCAATTCTATTTCTTGCTGACTTATATTTGCTGGAATATTTCCTCCAGTAGAACAGCCTAAGGAAGGGAAGCTTGGGTGAAATTTAGCTTTTTCCTCATTTAAAATTTTTAAAAACTCTATTATAAATATGATGTAAATATAGTTACTCTACTTAAATGTTGGACATTGGCTTTTGATGGAATTTTTCTTATTTTTTAGGTGCATAAGGCTAGCTCACATTGCAGCCTGACTGGATGACTGAGAGTATTACTTATATTTATATAAATTTATATTTTGCTTCATTTACTTATCCTCTCTCTCTGTCTTTCCCACTCTGTCTCTCTCCTGCGTGTGTGTGTGGGGGGGGGGGGGGTATGTGTGTGTACCACAGAGTTTATCTGAAGAGAATTTTTAAAGAGTTCTTAATTTTTTCCTTACCCATTGACCTTTCAGGTTTTCTTTTTTGGGGAAAACTGTAGTAATTCACATTTTCCTACCATATTGTCAATTTTCTACAGCTTTTCAACGTTTTGAGGAAAGAATGTCATAGAGTACCATCATAAAAACAAAAGGTCTCATATAATCTTACAGCTATTTTTTATTTGCTAATCCATACTTTCTTTAATTTATTCATTGGATTTTCCAGGTCAAATCTTTCTTTGTGATTCATCTCCCTAAAAACAACAAATAAGATTGTATACTCAGATTTTCTAAATAAAATAGAATTATCAAACACAGATTACTAAGAATAGCTAAGGTTATATACTTTTGCTTCTTATTTTTATATGCTACGGAAAGTTTCTTGGGTCATATTTCTTAAATATGTTCATTGTTTTCCTCTTTAAGAAGGTGTAAGAAGAATGCGTGTGGGTACAAGATGTGTTCTTTTCATGAGCTTCACACGTCTTAAAATGCTTGTGCTTTATAGTCAATTCTCAATTACCAAGTCCCAATTTTCTCTGTGAAATAAGTCAGTGACTTTGGGTAGAAGTTATACTGAATATAGACAGTTGAGACAAAGAGCATTCATGACAGAGAAATTCAACTGTGCATGCTTTTATTTTATTTATATTTTTTTTCCTAAGGAAAAGAGTGTTTTTCCCTAAAGCAGCAGCTACCAAACTTTTTGGTCTTCAGGCCCCTAAAATTTTTCTTTTATGTGGGATTTAATGTGAATGACCACTATCAAAATTACACCCTCAGAAATTTAAATAAGTAAAACTTTAAAATATATATGCTGAATTCATTCAAAAATAGTCAAAGTGAACTCATTTCGTGTTAACAAAGCAACATTTTTATGAAGAAATAACACTTTTCCAAAGCAAAAATATAATTATGATTAGAGTGACATTTTTGCAAATCTCTTAAATGTCTTACTTGATAGATAGCTGGGTTCTTAGGTCAGCTTCTATATTCTGTGTTCCAAATATCACATGTTCTACAGCCTCTAGGAAGCTGCACAGTATACTCCCGAGAAGGGAGCAGAAGGCAAATAACACCTTCATGTTACAATGAAAATAGTTTTTTTTAACTGTTTTCTTTTTAATTTTTTAAATGTTTTTATTTATTTTTGAGACAGAGAGAGAGAGCATGAGCAGGGGAGGGGCAGAGAGAGAGGAAGACACAGAATCCAAAGCAGGCTCCAGGCTCTGAGCTGTCAGCACAGAGCCCAACGCAGGGCTCGAGCTCACAGACTGTGAGATCATGACCTGAGCTGAAGTTGGATGCTTAACCGACTGAGCCACCCAGGCACCCCACAATGAAAACACCCCACAATGAAGAGGCAGTATAGGAGTGGGGAGGAGGAGGTTTGATCTCAGACCTACTGAGAGAGAATAGCTGTTCTAAAGTGAAATGTCAGTCTGTTCCAGAATACCAAAAAGCACAATGAAGGGCAATATGCAACTGAATTGTATTTTGCCTTGGTTCAGAATACTTGAATTTACAAGTAGGTCACAAAATACATTAAAATTTTAGCAACATTTGCTTAAGTCTTGATGGGCTGGCTTCCTTGGCCTACTAATTGATGCCTTAACCTCTACTATGGATAAGTGTTCTTTTCTCTCTCTTTTTTTTTTTTTTTTTTAGTTCATTTACTTATTTTGAGAGAGAGAGAAAGCACAAGTCGGGGACAGGCAAAGAGAGAAGAAGAGAGAGAATCACAAGAAGGCTCCACACCGGCAGTGCAGAGCCGAGTGCGGGGCTCGAACCCATGAACCGTGAGATCATGACCTGAAGTTGGCACTTAACCAACTGAGCCACCCGGGTGCTCCTAAGGTGTTCACTACCTTCTGTGTAATCTGCTTAGATAGAAGCAGTTCTGCTTCCTAGTAGAATAATTTTCTGTGCTTTATGTTACTGTTGTTATATCCATGATGGTAAAGGACGGGGGAAATAAAACCATCAAGAACTAAGGTTCTTCACTTATGGAAGAGCTGAGATACCTTATAATAGTGTTACCTTGTATATGTATTTTGAAATATTTTATTGTCAACTTGATACAATAGGAAACTAAGTAGTTTCTCAGTCACTTGCCACTCTTAATCAGCCACGTAAACAAATCTGTGAAAGTATTTTTTATTTTGCATTCCCAAAATAATACTCTAGATTTTGAAAACAAATAAAACATTTTAGGATTATCTATTACATGCAAAAATAACTTTGCAATTTCTCAGAAAGCTTCTGGAAAATCACAAATATGTGTTTCTTTACTTCAAACAAAAAAGGGAGATGTTAGAAATAATTAGGTTTGTCTCTGAGGATAGTACGTTATAGTGGCGAAGTTTCTACTTGTTCTAGGAAAGAACAGAAATCTTTGCCAATCCCTTTCCTCTGTGGTCATGTTGTTGTTTCAGAGGATTAGGGATGAAATAGACTATACTTTTTGCTAACCTACCTCCACTATCTTTATTTAGGGATGGTTACTCTAAGGGGATGTTTTTTGAACAACTTTACGATTCACGATACATTTTACATTTTGATGCAACACACACACTCATAAATGCCCACAGCTGAAACAAATATTTTAAGAAATAATACTAACCTATACATTTGAGATGTACTTCTATTCCAGTCCATTCTATATGCTATCGATTTGATTCAATTTAAATTCTTTTTTTTTCTTAAACAAAAACTGGTTACAAGCCACAAAATTGATTTCACAATCCACTATTGGGTTATGAACTCTAGTTTGAAAAACACTTCACCAAAGAACCCATTTGTTGATAATCTTACCTTTGCCTGCCATGCAAATTTTCATATTTTCTTTGTTTTCTTTTTTAACAATGAAAAGGTGGGGACAGTATATCAGCAACCAATCAGTGACATCAAGTCATACCTGTGACGTGTCTTTTCTTTTCCTTTACTATAGAGTGATAAAAACAACTACGTGATAAATCATGAGAAACGGCACTGAAAATCTGGATCTAATCTGGACCAACAAATCCAAGGTATTGTTTACTTTTTCTTTTCTTCTGGGCAACTCAGAGTAAAAGGAAGTTATATGCTAACCTAATTTCAGACACTATGCTTCCTTCTCTGGCAAATGAATCCATTAAAATCTAGGAAGTACCTGCTGACCTGTGCACATTGCTATTCAATGCTGACTCGATATTTTCAGGGAGAGAGTGGAATAAAAGCTTGCATTTTAATAATATCTACTAATGTGTCCTAGAAGCTGTTTTATTTTTGCTGACATGGTAGAGAAAACAGTACCTCATCCTTGGAAAGGATAAGTTTCTGCTGGAGGATTGTACAATTCTGAGTGAACCTGAACTTTATGCATTTCTCAGAGCATGCCGAGACCAGCATGAAGTGCTCTCCTTTTCTTTCCTGCTACAGGTTTCAGCATCTAGGTCTATCTTCTTTTTCTTCATTGGCAACCCCACCCACTGTATCATGTGAAATTCCCCAAAGTGGCTGCCTGAAGATTATTAATAATAAGTTTTACGAGAAGACAGGCTGAGCATAACACATTAAAGATAAAAATATGGCAGCATGACAATAATGTGGGGACGTTCAGCAGTTTGTATAGTCATTATCATAGCTCTCTTTTAAAAAATGTGTATTTTTGAGAAAAAGTGAGTGGGGGAGGGGAAGAGAAAGAGAAAGAGACAGAGAATACCAAGCAAGCTTCCCCAGCCTGACACGCGGCTCAAACTCAAGAACAGTGAGATCATGACCTGAGCTGAAATGAAGAGTCAGATGCTTAACCGACTGAGCCACCCAGACACCCCGATTATTCTAGCTTCCTTAACGGGAATGGGAAGTTTACAAATAGGCTTAAGGTCTTCCTTTCTATTTTGAAGGATAGAATACACCCAACCTTCTCACTTAGATCCTGGCTATTTTCTGGATTGCTCATTCATATTTTATTTATTCATCCCGAAATATCACTTGCAATGGATTCACAGGTTTCATTTTGTATCCATTCAAGTATCCAATTCCATTAAGTAGTTTGTATTTCTGGGGACCACCAGTGTATTTCCCACATGACTGAACCCTATATATATTTTCTATATATTCATGAAATGTCTCATTACTATCTTTACTCACAATCATATATTTATATTATCTTTGTACTTTTGGTAACCACAAAGTTGAAAGCTAGTGATTTCCTCAAATACATTTTTCTTCAAATATGATGTAAGTGTAAAAACAATATATAAGCTCAACAGAAAAGGGGCATTTCTATTTGAGGTTTCCTCAAAAAGAGTTTTGGAGTCTATCACTACACAGCCAGCTCATCCCCAATATGTATCCCTGTGGAACTCCTAAGACTTCACAGCTAACATAAAACCCACAAACTCATACACATGAACACACACATACCATTGTGTCTAAACAAATGCATCCCATTGCTTCTATTTGACATTATAAGCTTTTTTTAAAAAAGGAAGGAAAATGAGACACGTTGATTTCTGATCAAATATTTAATCACTATTGCTAAATTGAAAAATTACTATTAAATCACTACTAAATTAAAAGCACATGAATAAAAATCTTATGGATCCACAAGGGACAATGAGCATGGGAGAGTGAGCTGCAGATGAAATATTTCTGCAAATTTTTAGGAGACAAAAACCAGATGGAGAAGTGATAGCTGACCCTGGAAATGAAAGAAGAAAGAAAGAAAGAAAGAAAGAAAGAAAGAAAGAAAGAAAGAAAGAAAGAAAGAAAGAAAGAAAGAAAGAAAGAAAGAAAAGCTACTGCTTAAGAACCTGAAGAGGCTTTACCTCAGAATGATAGTAAAACTATTAAATGCTCTGTACAGCATGGACTCTCACCAGTAGATTTATTGTTGTACCTGGACTAGGTGAGCAAATACCAACCTGGAAAAAACAATGAAAATAAGCATCATCAATAAGTTCTGTTTATGGCAGCACCCACTGCCTTTGGCAGAGAGGTGTGAAATATGGGCCAGAAAACTGGGGAACCAATTGGAAGTTTGTCTAGAGAGTGGTTACTTAATGTGGCACTTAGTATGGTATCTATATAGATAGCATTCACTATGTGCTAAGTATAATTCTTGGTGCTTTACAGAAAATATTGTTTTACTTCTATAATAAACCTAAGAGTAGAGTATTAACATTATTCCCTTTACAGATAAGAAAACTGAGGCACAGATAGGTTAACTTGCTTACGGTGGCCCATAGAGTAAGTGGTGGTGCTAGGATTCAAACCCAAGCAGTCTGTCTCCATTCTCTTAATGACTGAGACGTTGCCTCCTACTTTTTTTCCTTCAGAGAATTTGAATGGAAAAGGCTATTCCTAAGGGAACTTATGCACAGCAGAAAGTAGAGCCAAAGGAAGGAGCTGAAAACAAAGGAATTAAATTAATTTCTTTACTCTGAATTGTGTGGCCTTTCAGACCCACTTTGTTCTCAGGGTAACAGCATATTATCTTTTCCCACCCCATAATGAACACACCTACTGACAGGAGATTGGAGGACGTGTGTCCTAAGAAACAAACACCTTAAGAGGAAAGATCTTCACTTGCTGATTGGGGGTGGGGGTGGGGTCTCATGGTGAAAAATGTCTACTTAATATCTGTTTACCCTAAAGCCCATCAATGAACAAGCCTCACCTTATCAATCTTTATTGGGTTATTCCTAAATTAAAAGGACCAGAAAAGGTTCCGTAAGAATTTGAGGCATAATTACAACATGAAAAAGATACTACCAATCCTACTAATTGTTATAATTACTCAGAGATAGATGAAGCCAGAAACAAAAATCAGTAATATCCTCAAAGTGATGTTGCATCTACAAACACAATCTAAATTATATGACAAAGGTATTGGGGAAAAAAAAAACAACAACACAACAACAAGAAACAGCTCTTGAATACAAAAATGTATGAGAAGTTTTAAGATTTCAACAGATAGACTGAACTATAAATTAAGGTCTCAGAAAGTAGAACACAACAGGAAAGTGATCAAACAGAAGACCAAAACCTAAGAACAACTTTCCTGAACTCTGACTGCTTCCATTTGTTAACCTACATAGGCTCTTGGATTTTCTTTGTGGATCAACACATGCATGAAAATAATTTCAGTATAATCTTATGCTTTCTAAATCCTCTTCTCACTATTGTTTTCTGTTCTATTGCTTAGGCTGAAGCCTAAGTACAATTTTGAATAGTGAGAACAGTAAGATAAACCCTTACCATTCTTTCTTATTTTAACAGTAATGTTTTCAAAGTTTAACCACTGTATTTACTAACATTTGTGATATATTATTTGACTAAAATTAAGAAAATCATGTTATATTCTTACTTTCCAGAAAATTTTATAATAAAAGTCTGCTAAATTTTATAAAATGCTGGGAATTTCCTCTGTTAAGTATATTAAGATGGTGAATTATATAAGCAAATTTTCTAATACTGGAAAATTCTTTCAGTCTTGGGATAAGCTCTGCTTATTCATATTCTAAATGTTAGAATTATTTACTTTTATAAATATATTGATGGATTTGGTTTGATATTTACAGTGCTCAATTTTATTTGAGATTTTTAATATTTATTTTGATAAATGAAATTATCTACAAATTTTCTCTAACTTTGCTGTGTTTGTTTGATCTTGTTATCAAATATATGGTAGAATTATGAACTGTGTGGGGTATTACCATTAGTAGTAGTAATAGTAGCAACACAACATAAGATTTACTCTTAGAAAATTTTAAGTATACAGTACAGTATGGTGAGCTGTAGGTACTATGCTATAGAGTAGATCTCTAGAACTTATCTCGCACAGCTGAAACTCTGTACTCTTTGACCATTTCCCCTCCCCCTACCCACCTATTCTATTCTCTGCTTCTATGAATCTATTTTAGATTCCACATTTAAGTAAAATCATACAGTATTTGCCTTTCTCTGCCTGGCTTATTTCACTTCACTTATGTCCTCCAGGATTATTAATGCTGCTATAAACACATGCTATAAGTGCATGTGCCCTTTGAACAAGCATTTTTGTATCCTTTAGATAAATACCTAGTGGTGCAATTGCTGGGTTGTAGGGTAGCTCTATTTTTAATTTTTTCGAGGAACCTCCATACTGTTTTCCAGAGTGGCTGCACCAGTTTGCAGTCCCACCAGCAGTGCACAAGTGTTCCCCTTTCTCTGCATCCTTGCATGGCTTAAATTTTTCTAAAATTATTAACGGTCGTTTTCTGGCCTAGAATATGGTCCAACGTGGTGGATATTTCATGCACACTTGAAAACAATACATATTGGCTTTTGTTCAGTGGAGGATTCTATAAATATCAATTATGTCAAATTGGTTGATAGTGTTTTTCAGGTCTTCCATATCCTTATAGATTTTCCATCTGTATTCATTCTATTCATTACTGAGAGGAGCATTGTATCTCCCATCATAATTGTGGATACATCTACTTCTCCTTTCTATTCCATTAATTTTGTTTCATGTGTTTTATAGTTGTGCTAGTAAATGAACTCACATTTGAGATTAGTATTCTTCTTGTTAAAATGATTCCTTATTTTTACGTAAATGTTTTCTTTTTTTCCTGGTAATGTTCCTTGTTCTAAAGCCTACTTTGATACTAAGATAGCCACTTTTCCTTCCTTTTTTTTATTAAAAAATTTTTTTAATGTTTATTTATTTTTGAGAGAGAGAGACAGAGTGCCAGCAGGGGAGGGACAGAGAGAGAGGGAGACACAGAATCTGAAGTGGGTTCCAGGCTCTGAGCTGTCAGCACAGAGCCCAACGCAGAGCTCAAATTCACGAACCATGAGATCATGACCTGAGCCGAAGTCAGATACTTAACTGACTGAGCCACCCAGGTGCCCCACTTCCTTTTGATTAATGTTTACTTGGGATATATTTTTTCATTGTACTTTTAATCTATCACTGTTTCCCTTCAGATGGTATATAGATGTTTTCTAAAAAATTCTACGAACAATCTTTTGTCTTTTTGCCATTATCTTTTGTCTTTTAATTGATATGTTTAGACTATTTATATTCAATTGAATTATTGATATGTTCAGATCAAATCTTACATTTAGTTAGTTGTTTCTATTTGTTCTACATCTCCTTTTTCTTTTCTCTTTCTCTGCTGGCTTTTCAATTAAATATTTTCTGGGATTCTATTTTGTTTCCATTACTGGTTTAATATTTATACTTCTTTAAAAGACTAGGTTTGCAATATTTATCTTTAATCACCATCTACCTTCAAATAATGTTAAACTACTTCATAAATAGTATAAACCTCATACAACATACTTGTAACTCCTCCTTCCCATCTTGTCTTCTCTTATCTACATTTTACTTTAACACCTGCTATAAACCCAAGATACACTGGCATTATTATTGCTTTATACAATTTTAGTAAAAGAGAGAAATATACTTTACATGTATCTTCATTTTACTATTTCTGGAGATATATATGTATACATTTAGATCTTAGCTTATGTGTAATACATGGTTTCTGCTTAAAGAACTTCCTTTAACATACATTATATTGAAGGTCTGCTAATAATAAAATTTCTTTGCTTTTGTCTAAAAATGTTCTTATTTGGCCTCCATTTATGAATGATACTTTTGCTCTGTATAGGATTCTGGGTTGGCAATTTTTTTTTCTTCTTTCAAACCTTTAAATATGTCACTCTACTGTCTTCTGGCTTACATAATTTCTAACACAGTAATTCTTATTCTAGTTCTTCTGTATGCAATGTGCCTTTTTCCTTTGGCTGTCTTCAAGATTTTCTCTTTATTTTTTTTTCAGCAGTTTAAATATGATAGGTATGTTTTTAATATTTTTTTTTAAGTTTTCATTCATTTATTTTGAGAGGTGAGGAGGGGCAGAGAAAGAGGCAGAGAGAGACAGAGAATTCCAGGCAGGCTCCACACTGAGAACACAGCTCTGAGAGCAGAGCACTGAGAGCACAGAACACAGAGCCTGATGTGGGACTTAAACTCGTGAACCATGAGATCATGACCTGAACCAAAACCAAGAGCCAAACACTCAACCAACTGAGCCACCCAGGCACCCCAATAGGTATGTTTTTAGAGGGGAGTATTTGTCCTGTTTGGTGGTTCTCTGACCTTATTGGATCTGTGGTTTAATTTCTTTATCCATAGTTAAATTTGTTTTTGTTTTCTCTTCCTTTTTTTGAGATTCCAAGTAAATGTTTGCTAAATCATTTGATGTTGTTCCATAGCTCTTGGTTTCTTTGTTTTTGTTTTTTTGTTTTTTTTAATTGCTTAGGCTATATGTCTAATCCACTTATGAACCCATGACATGCATTTTTACCTCTATTATCATGCTTTTTTATCTTTAGAATACCCATTTGTTTCTTTCTAATGGAGTCCCTCTCTCTGCTGAAACTTCCCATATATTCATGTAATAACATTTACTTTTCCCAGAAAAAAATTTGCCATATTAATCACAGCCAAATTGAATTTATTCTCTGATAATTCCTATCTATAACTGGGCCATTTTGGGGAGTCTGGTTCTATTGATGACCCTGCCTTTGACAATGAGCTGTTTTTCTTCTTTTTCCATTACTTTTATTGAACTCCTATCATTAAGGGCAGAACAAATTCTAAACTACATAGTATTTATGCCTGGAAATGCACATACCTCTTCTTTTGCTAGTGTTTTACATGGGGAGTTAATCTACTCAGAAGTTGAACTGGGTTTTGTTTTGTTTTGTTTAAACTGTTACTATGAATACCTTCAAGCAGCACTGACTTCAATTTCTTAATGCTCTTTCCCAGCATTTGAACTTTAGCAATTTGTTAAATATTTTAGCTGAGGTATTCTTGTCTGCTTGTGTGGCGCTTGACTTGACATCTCTTCCTTGTAGTTTGCTGCAGGGAAGCCACTGCTTTTTGTCTCTTTCGGGGACTTGGACTCTTCCTAGACTTCAGGCCACTAGGCTGTCTTGAGACCTCAGCTGTCTAATGAATTCAAGAATAGTTATTATTTTGTAGATTATCTGGCTTTTTCCTATTGTTTAGGTGAGAACGACACTATTTCTAATTTCCTATATTGTTAAGTGGGTGTGGAACTACTCTATCCGATATCCTCTGAGACCCCTAAACCAAAACCAAAATCAAAACCAGTATTCTTGGTTCAGTTCAGGAGTCAGTGGGCTGTGGTCAACTTGGCTCAGTTAGAGGTAAAGCCATCCCTGCTTCTTTCCAGTTTTCTGTAAGCCTACATGGAAGAATTTTTACTCTTCCTCCAGGTCATTTTAATGAGATCATTTGTAGTTTCTCATCAGACACTGGGCATTTTGAATCCTTATCATTTCACAAGGTTAGAATTTCTAACTTCTTTTGCCTACTTCTGAATCTGGAGATTGATGGTTCTTTGGCCTCAACATTGGTTCCACACCTATCTAAACCAGCCAGTGAAATAGTACCTCTGGGGAAGCACAATGTTCTAAGTAAAGAAAACCATCTTGGTTTTGGAAGACCCGGATTCACAGTCTGTCTCCACTAGTGGTAAGATGTAGAAAGTACTTTCTTCACATAATTTGAAATAATGGACATGCATGTTAGTTGGCTGGATTTAGATCAGTCTTGAAAGTTAAGGATGATGCTTTTGACACGTTATACAGTATCTGTGAGTCAACAAGGATTAAAGATAAACTAGATGTAATCAAATAAATAGTATTTCAAAACAATATTCCCACTTACTTACAAAACCTTTTGATCTGCCCTCATAGTCTTGAAAATCATTTGGATTAGTATCTTCATTTTAACAAAGAGGCTATCGAGAAAGAATAATAAGTGACAACTACTAAGAGAAAGACCTGGGGTACAAACACAAGTGTTTCCGACTCTCCTTCCATGTGTTTCTTCTATTCTGCACTGATGTCTCCTTAAAAGAGTTACCATATATTGGTATACAGAATATAGCCTCACTTAGATAGCTCCAGGAAGAACAGGAAACCCCTTCAATCACTACAAAATAATTCAGTGCTTTCTGACATAGTGTAAGAGATTTTCTCTCCTGATTGTTTAGCTTAAAAATTTGCTGAATTGACAGAGGAATGATGGAAATAGCTGATATGAATGCTTTTAAAAAATGGATGGTGAAAAAAGGAAAGTGGAAGTGTTGGCTGACTGTAGCAAGAGAATAGAACCCAGGAATGCTGGTTAAAAAAATTGATTATCCCAGCAGGGTTACTGAAGCTGAGCATACAAAGGGCAAGTTGATAATGAGAGCCTGCTGCTTTGGATAACACTGACAGCTGAGGGTTTACAGTTACCCATAAGCAGTATGTAATCCTATATTCTGTCTCAAGAAATAATCCTCGCATGTCTCCTTGCTATATCTTCAGGAAGCAGGACTTGAGGGGCATTGGCAAAATAGGCTTGTTTTTCAACAGCTTTAATTTCACTCCCCAACTTCTTAGAAAGTGTAAATTTCTGCAGAGTACCACTGCGCCCATTTTGTTTCTGCCAGCTCTTTCTCACTGGATTCCCTCCATTTTCCTGGTCACTTCCCACATTTACTCACAAGGCCTGAAGCAACTTAAAAGCAATGGGTCAAGCCTCGGTGAGCAAAAGGAGATGCATTTCCCTAAAAACTTCATTCTATAAACATCTTACCCTTTGAGAAAAACTATGTTGTTGTTGGAAATACGTATTTTAAGTTGAGTTTCTGGTTTGCTAGCCTTCTTTCTAAATAATTCATTATAAATTATAAGATTTTTTTAATAAGTTAGGTATCAATGTATATTTAACTTTTTCGGTTGTAGGAAAAAAAATCAAGAGCAAAGTGTATCAGTACTGAAATGCTAAGAGTTTGAGGAATTTAAAAAAATAATCTTGTGTTTAGAGTTTCAAAGTCTTTTCACATGTTATCTTATTTTAACATATGTGGGGATTGATGAAGTTCATTTCAGCAACCTGTTTTTCAAACAACTAATTATTGTACAAGTGGAATAAAATCCCTTTCTCTAGCCTTATGTTCTATTGGGCCCAGATAGTTCTTATTTCTAATTCCTTGACCTAATTTTACTCTATAACAAGAGAGAATCTTATTTCTTCATTTTAAATTTAAGGCTAGTATTATATGGAAGCAAATCAGGTCAAATAGAAGAAGAAAAATAATTCAGTAATGTGACTCAAAAGATGCCTATATATAAAACATTTGAGTTTAAATAAACCATTCCTCCCAGTCCCATATAATCACAGATGATTTGTCCCCATGCGTATAAAACTAGACATTTCATAAAGGCGACTGCATCTTCCACATTTGTCCTGTTCAAGTACAGGGTATTATTTACAATTTTTTAGAAGGTACTTATATAAGACATTCAGGCTCAGCAATCTAGGTTTTTGATTTATCTGAAAGGCAACAAAAGGTAGTTAAATTGGTTTTTCCTTGGGCATGCTTTACCTCCCACCAGTCCACTCAGGTTAGAAATAATAGCTTTATGTAGCTCTCAGAACTTGGGTCAGACTCTTCTGACACTTTGCGTATAGATGTGCCCAAAGGCATACGGTCCCACATGTGAAGTCCGCTATAATACATTATGATAATAGCAAAAGTTGTATCCACACCTTCACTTTTCTAGCAGGAAGCATTTATATTTGCGCATAATATTCTCATGAGGTTTGATAGGGAACATGATGAGAATACCTTTCTACATTTTTATTAATGACTTCCCTCTTCAGAATATCTGAAAGCAAGAAGTTCAAGCTTTTCTGACCTAAAGCAGCAGCACAGCACACCAGCTAAGGTAACAGCTTTCAGTAAGGGATGAAACCTCAGAGACATCTTTGATGTCAGCTTATTCACTCAGGTACAGATAATATTGCTCATGGCACTCTTCGTATCTTAGGTTATATTATCAAGGCCCACAGTTCATACTGCAAAAAATGATTTGCTAAAATATCTTTGATCATTTTTTACATATTTCCAGTTTTGAAGAAATGCTTTTCTTCCATCATTTGTCCTAGTTTTAGATAAAGATCTTACCGCTCAATTCATTAATGATTTCTCAAGTTACTTGTTAACTTTGGGAAGCTTTCAATGCCATTACTTCAGAAAGCCTTGGGGATTTCAGTTTCCTAAACAAGAAGAAAATATTCCATTTGGTCACTGAAGATTTTTATTACTTTAAGTCTCTATTATCCATGAAGAGGTGATCCATAAATTTACACAAGAAACCACAGCTGTTCTTGCACTTGCACCCCATGCCTGACTCTCGTATTTAGGTTAGCTGAATGCTGCAGCAAGCACAATGGGAGGGAGTAAATGGTGTGAGAATACATTAAAATATGGGATATTTACTTGAAATTGTCAGTAACAAGAAATTAAAATAATATGGACAGCTCTTGGATCAAAAAAAGGGAAAGCTTGAGAGCTGTTAATGTTAATTCATCTGCTCTGAAAAATCCAAGATAATAGCAGATACACAATTATAAAACTTTTGTTTGATATAAGAAATTTCTTATCCTTTAAATGTAATGATATGTTCAAAGTGATAAATACAGTAATTTAATGTCGTTTACTGAACGTATTCAAATAGATGATAATGAAATTTGGTATGACCAATGAATCACAACACTTCAACATTTGCCAACTTATATGGTGGGCAGAAAATTCCTCTCAGAGAGGAGGTACAGTATCAATATCCAAAAAGTGAAATGCTGCATTATATTTAGATGATAATTTTTAAAGCATTTCTAAATACGTCGGTGATGTGACCCTGAAACCAGCCCTCTAAGGTAGGTAAATGTCATAAGAATATGAATGCAATGGTATGATGCCTTTCCCAAATGGAAGTTAAGATTGCCCTTTAAAAATGAAATTGGGGAGAATACAAATGTAATGCATGAAATCATTCTGCTTTGGAAATGACATAATCCATGAGGCTGCCTGTGACTGTATTATCAAAGACTTCAGAAAATACTAAAAATTTAATCAAGGATGTCTTGTCTGCACACGTTAGGATGCATCACTGCAATGTCATCTAAACAAAGCAAGGCTCTGTGATTACAGGGTGAAGGGGTCTGCAAGAAGTTTGCAAAGGCAGGGTCCAATGAGCAGAAAATCACAGTATATTTGCACCATTATGCTTGGAGGAGGTTTCCCTGATGAACCAGCACAAATATTTATTTGTGGGTCTCTCCTTGAGTAAGATTGGATGCATCAGGCTAACATTATTTGATGCCACAGGCAGTTAAAGTCCTCCAACTTATATCTCTTGCTCTGTTTCCATGCTAACAAGATGACATCCTATTTCGATAATAAATGTGCTTAACCTGTGCAGTTCCAGTGGGAAGGGAAGGTACTTATCAGGCACATAGATCATTTAGGTCTACTTAGAAATGATAAAAGTATGATGCATTTTGGTAAGGTGGCAATGTAAACTCATTTTGGTTACTTGGCAGTGAAAACTCTTCTACTTAGATCTCATTCTCCCACTCCAGAGTCCTATTAAAATGAGTACTTACTGTAAAAGATTAAAAGGAAAACAAGCATCACTAGAAAGTGGGAGCACTGCCATGAACATGTTACAAACTTCATATATTCATGCTACTCTAATTTATTACATGCTCATTGGAGGCCAGGTATTCTCTAAGTGCTTGGGATGTATCAGTCCGTGAAAGACACAAAGATCCTTACCTTTATATACTTTACATTTTAATTGGAGGATTCAGAAAATAATGGTAAACACAAAATAGGTAAATAATATATTAGAGAGTCCTTTGGCAAAAGAAAAACTCAAGCAGGGTAAGGGGTGTTGTGAATCTTGGGAGTAAGAAGAAAATTTCTGGTATTCAATAGGGAGGCCAATCCAAAATCATCCAATAGGTGGATGGTTTCATTGAGAAGCTGAAAGCTGAGCAGAAACGTAAGAGGACAGGGCATTAGGCAAACCAATAACTAGGAGAGCTGCATACCTGCAGAGGGAGCAACTAGACTGGAGGTTCTAGGTGAGTATGACTTGCAGGTTTCCTCATATATTAATACCATGGCTCGGATTGGGTGCAAACAAGAGAACAGACTGACGGCGTTACTTCCCTTGCCCACCCATGACTCACAGTGTCACAGAAGAGGCAACAACAGTGACATCAGAGGAGGATCCCCTATCTTCAGCCCCCAAAACCTCTTTGAAATAGATTTACTCAAAGAAGGCAGAGAACAGAATATTTCTTACTTCTATTCAGTAAGAGTTCAATAATAATTGATCAGTTCTTGGATCTATTCAAGTAAGCATTTATGGAAAAAAGACAATCTTAAAATCAATAAGACTTGCATTGAGATGACTTCTGCTACAAACATGGTGATGTTAGCCTGTGCTTTCTTCCACTTGATCCACCTTCCAGAATGTGACCAAATGATCAAAGAAATATGAGGACATTATGTCAGCCTGGAAACCATAAAGACTTTTTGAGGAATCTCTGAAAAACTTACAACAAGCAAGACTGGTGTAAAGCAAGCATCATTCAACCCATATGATTCACCAAATTGGAAAATTAATATGAGGTCTGAAGCAGCAAGAGCTGAGGGTCAAGGCTGACTGAGGGGCAGCTGACGGATAGCACATAACTTGAATGTTTCCATGTACAGTCTCACTTACATGGCATAGAGACATGGAAGTTTACTAACACTATCTGCTATAATACATCTGGAAGATATAGACAAGTGTGACCAATTAAAAACAACAGTGCAGTAAAAAATACTTCAATAGAGGACACGAATACTATAGTGAGACTCTCTCCTCCTTCTAAATATGGATCTTTGGTGAACATAAATAGATGAATTATAATCCTTGGTTTGTTATATACTGACATCACTGAGCAAAGGCCTTTTTATACGTATTTATTTTTAGTAATATAATGAGTATCCTCAAACTCATCACCCACACCAAAAACTTAAGAATACTTACTTCTGCTTATGTAGGCCTCCTCTAGTTTGTCTCCCTGCCTCTCTCTAGAGCTGATAGCTATATTAAATTTTATGCTTGCCTCTTTTTTTTCTTTAAAAAAGTGATCACATATATAGGTATAGCTAATCAATATAATTAATTTTGCTTGATTTAAAAATATTTTAGTGTTTTTATTAATTTTTGAGAGAGAAGGAAAGAGACAGAGACAGAGCTTGAGCAGGGGAAGGGCAGAGAGGGAGGGAGACACGGAATCTGAAGCATGCTCCAGGCTCTGAGTTGTTAGCACAGAGCCTGCTACAGGGTTTGAACTTATAAACTGTGAGACCATGACCTAAGCCGAAGTCGGACACTTAACTGACTGAGCCATCCAGGTGCCCCACAATTTTGCTTGGTTTTTAATTTCATAACAGGGAATCATGTAAATATAGTCTTCTGGGTCTTGCTCTTTTGACTTACTAAATTATGAAGATTTGACCATAGCTTTGTACTGAGCATGGATGTGAAGCTTCTTTGGAAGTTCTGCAGCTGCCTTAGCACAACTCAGTTCTCTGATACAGGGGAGCAATCACTGGATGATCTCTTGGGGTCTCCCTACAACCTCTGCATCAGCTTCTGCTCTTGATGGTACCATACCATCCATGGCTTCATCTTTCTGGGTGTTCCTGTATCAGCATGACTCCCTCCTGGGTGACTGCTTTTGTTAATCCAGAGCAATAACATAGTATTAAGTGAGAGTTTACTGGGCACAAAAGAACAATCTGCAAACTGAGAGTCTTCAAATCCAAAACCAATATGAACCTCAGAGGCTGACATAACAGGATGTCTTATAAAGTGAAAAAGAGGAAGTTGTGTAACCTTTATAATGACTGGTTATAACAATGAGGGTTTTCTAGACAGCAGGGAATTAATTAAAAGTGATTATCTTATACTACTTTAGGAAGATGACTTAAGTTTCTTTTATAAGTATCAGAGGCATTTATAAGAAATAACCAAAGTTAAGTTTTGCTTATGATTATGAAATAAGCTAGATTTAATTTTGCTTACATGGCTTAAATGGTTTTATCTGCTTGAGGAAGTTTCAGGCCAGATCTCCATTTTATTTTACTTTAACACTATAAGTATAACTCAAGCCAGGCTACTTTCCTCAGGGGGCACTTGGTCCATATAAACTTCCAAATGTTGGGAGTTCCACTCCCAGCTGCCTCCACCAAGACCCTTCCTCTTCTCTTGTCCTGTTTGCCTTTATGTAACTGCTCCAGCCAGGCTTTGCCTGAAGAATTCCCAGGAGGGACAGAGGGACGTTCTTGAAGTTCAGGGACTGGATGCTTCCAAATTCCAAGAAATGCATGTTTTGCTCACCCAAGGGCCTTCACTCATCCCCCTCTGCTATAGCAGTGAGTGCCTAAATGCTTCTGCAGTTTATCAGGCATCGAGTGGGGATTTGGATCAGCTCCCCTTCTTGCAGGCACTCCAGTCTCTCTAAAAGCCCTACCCACTTGGCTTGAAGAGTAGGAAAGCAGCTCTCTGTCCTCTTACAAGGAGAAGTAAGGGGAAATGCTACAGCACCCCCACCAAAGGCAACTCATTGCTCAGAAGAATAATTTCCTTTAAACTCTTGCTATTTGTATGATATGGAAGACTGAGCTGAGATTTGCTTTGCAGCTTTTCTTTTTCTTTCCTTCGAAGGTAGGAATATTAGCTAATATTAGCTAAGTTGGAAAATATATCAACACTGGCTAGATATCAACTGTTGACATTGCTTATCATGGGGGGTGGATTCAAGGTATGTAGGGTAAGACTATTATTTTTGCTTTGTGTTACTTGCTTGCTTTGTTACTTCTTGTAGTTTAAAAATTATTTTGGGTAAACATGCAAATCAAATAGACTTAGTGGAAAATTATTGACAGAGGCGGTGGCAAACCTACAAATGAACTATTTCTAAGGGGTTGTTTTCAGGGAGTCCACCTGATGAGATGATTGTCTTTGGAATCAGTGGTAGGCTTTCAAGTTTCAAACAATCACCTGAAAAGCAGAAAACTCTCTGTATTTTTTTTTAATTTTTATTTGAGAGAAAGAGAGAGAGACAGCACAAGTTGGGGAGGGGCAGAGAGAGAGGGGGACAAGAATTTGAAGCAGGCCCCAAACTCTGAGCTGTCAGCACAGAGCCCAGATGCGGGGCTGGAACTCATGATTTGAGCCGAAGTTGGACACTTAACCAAATGAGCCACCCAGGTGCCCCAGCTCTCTGTATTTTGATTCTACAAGACAAATAAGTCCTCTTCCAGACACTTAACAAAACAATCATGAAAGGAGATTAGAGAACATTCTAATATAACAAAGGAATCAATAATCAGGGATATCAAGTTAAAACAGTGAAACATTCTGAAATGTTCACTATTGATATGTATGTTTCGGACATGTATGTTTTAGATGAGTAACTCATTTTGAACATTATTTAACTGAGTAGAAAAACAAGGTATTACTTTTTGAATTTGTAAAACTAAACAAGAACATTTAAATAAATATGACTTTACTGATAAAAAGTATTTTTATAGAGTGTTTAGAGATTGAAACTAGAATTATTTTTTCTCCTTAAATTTAATCTCACCCTCTTCCTTTGTCCATATTACTCTAAGGCATATCTGCTCATGCCACTCTCTAGCTTAAAAATACTCAAATCCTGCCATTTGCCTGCTAGAAAAAATTAACATTTCTTACTGTGATGCACAGAGTCCTTCATTATTAGGCATAGGATCCCTACTCATTTTAATTTCAGAGCACTTCTCATGTACTCTACATTTTATTATCATTGAACAATTTGCTGTTGTCTGAGCTTATCATAGCTTTTTACATATCTATTCCTTTGCTCATTTTATTCTTTCTAGCTGAAATCCTGAAATGATCTTCTGCCCATGAACTACAAATTATCCTTCTATACCCAACCCATATGTCATCTCTGCAAGGGCTCTTCTAAAAGTCTGGATGGCTAGCCACTCCATTCTCTTATAATTATTCACTTATGTCAGTTACCTCTATCTACTGTAACAATTTATTCAACTCTCTATCCCAAACTTCTCAGAGTTCTTTTTTTTTTAATGTTTTTATTTATTTTTGAGACAGAGAGAGACAGAGCATGAGCAGGAGAGGGGCAGAGAGAGAGACACAGAATCTGAAGCAGGCTCCAGGCTCTGAGCTGTCAGCACAGAGCCCGACGCGGGGCTCAAACTCAGACTGTGAGATCATGACCTGAGCCGAAGTCAGACACTTAACCGACTGAGCCACCCAGGCGCCCCTCAGAGTTCTTGAATATCTGCTCAATACATATTTTTCAGTTTTAATGCATAAATATTAAAAAATTAAACTCTAGATTTAACTGAATATTCTAAAGTTGTTCAGTGATCATAATTTAATGTTATAGTTTACTTAGTAAGTCCAAGATCATTTTGTACTCTATTTCCCTATGTGGTAAATTCTAATGCAGTAGTTAATTTCATGGTAAAAAGCATTCAACAGTCTGCATATATACATAAGATTTTTGTATACAGCTACATAAAATCTGATTTTTAGTAAAAGATAAGACTCTTTTTTTTTTTCAAATTAAAAGTATAAACTGTTTAAACCTCAGTTTAAAAGTTTCACTTTGGAGATTTTTGTCACTCTTCCCAGGGCTAAAAAGATACCATACTCTCTCAGAAAGGTGACCAGGAAGAATATGAATATGCTTTTCCCTCTTAAAAAAAAGTATTATTTTTAGCAATGTCAGTTACTTACTGTACTCCAAGACTTGTATAGCTCTCTTCTTACTCTTATTTTCAAGTGTGAAAGGAGAGTTGTCTCCATCCTGTGAACGAGTACACTTATTTGTGAAGCTCTGATATTAATCTTGTCTTACCCCAGGAGTGGCTGCCTTAGCCAGATCTGCTGATTTATTATCATAGATCGCTGCAAAGGTGATTATAGCAGGATGGTAAACGACTAGGAATTCAGTTTATTGCTCTGGGTTACCCCTGCAGCTTTGCAATAACTTCACCCAAGGTTGACTGAACTTTCCCAGCTTATTTTTTTCTTCAGTGGCACTATGTCTCTTGCCCCTGTAGTTTTTCTATGTGGTGATGTGATAAGTACAACTATTTCCGGGCAAACAGCACATTCTGGATTACAGTCATC
This sequence comes from Acinonyx jubatus, assembly GCF_027475565.1. Taxonomy (NCBI): domain Eukaryota; kingdom Metazoa; phylum Chordata; class Mammalia; order Carnivora; family Felidae; genus Acinonyx; species Acinonyx jubatus. The sequence goes on from NC_069391.1 coordinate 28,846,655, forward strand.
AGGACATTAAAGGAACACTGAAATTCAGATAAACTGCGATAGGCCCAGGCTGAGGGAACCATTGTGCTCTCAGGTTTGTGAAGTTTGCATTGATGTGTTCTCTACCAGAGCATTGTAAGCCTCAGCTGGTTGCTAGTGCCAGATGCTGTTGCTAAGGCAGCTTGCCAATCTCTTTCCTCTAGACCTGCTTGTTTTCCCAGAGTTGTCTTGGTAGGCTATATAAATATTTCAACAATGAAAAAGCATGCAGGAGGGAATTCTGAGAAAGATTATGGTATAATGGATGACAGAGAAGAAACTGATCTAAACAACCAGAAAGAAATGTGCAACAAACAAAACAGAACAAAACCCTTCACCAGGGCTGAAATTATGGAATGGTGCCAAACACATGCTCCAGATAATTTAGACTGAGCCAAATCAAAGGAAGTCACCAGGAGAAAATGCACATTTCCCCTTTTTAGAGAGTAGTGCAATATTGCAGGAAATTATGGGAAGACCTTTTAGAAAACCCATAAAATATACACTAATTTGGAGGAATGAAGGCCTTGGTGACAGGGCTATGTGATAAAATGTGTGGCTATTTCTTTCTTTGACCTAGATCTTTAATTATGATGTGAGATTATTCTAATATAATTAAAAGATAAAGGAGATAAGGTTGGACCATGAAAAAGATGGAAAACAGCCTATTTTTTAGGAGCCATTGTTTTAAAGATAAGTATCATTGTTTTAAAGGAGCCATTGTTTTAAAGATAAGTACCAGCAAAGATAGCTAAAGTGGGAAAGGTGACAAAGCATGCAGAATCGTTTAGTTCAGTTATTTACTAACCTAATTCCTCGGCAATTTTAATGCAAATGGGCAATCCAGAAAGAGCAGAACCCTCACCCACTAGGCAAAGTTTACCAATACCCCCAACCACCCCAAATCAAAATAGTGACAATTACAGAACAAACTAAATATAACGAAGCAAAAAAAATTTTTTTTAGTTGAAACTAACCAACTTTCCTCAGATTGCTGTGTAACTGAACATAGAATATACAACGTATGCTTTATACAAATTCTCAGACATAAATCACAGGGAGGGATTACAAGATTCACCTATACTATTTAAGGGGAAATAGGGAGACACTAGGATTGCTTAGGTGTGTTCTCAATGAAACATGAATCACCATTAAAACAAACACATAAAGTTATACAAAATACCTGAATCAATTTAAATGAAATAAATCTAGACTGCATAACATTTCACAGTCCTAGAGTTGAGTCCATGGCATAGTTCTAGACTCCAAATATTATCTGGAATGGACTATATGTGAATCCAACCCCCCACCTAGTTCCATTTAGGTTCTCTCTACTTTCCCATGTCCCCTTCTCTGTCACTGGCAGCAAGATATTTAAGGACTGAACCTGGGACACCCCTCCCAGCCCCAACAGTCTACTTCCTCACCACAGAAAATTTCACACTCACTATTAACTTACTTCTTTTTCTTACATTACTGCTACTTTCATTTCCTATTTACAGACCCCTTTCTTTTATTTTAAGCTGAAGAGAAAAATCAGTTTTTAAGACATTTTATTTGTTTTTATTTTCACTTCCCTTTGGTAGTTCTTTCAAACCTAGTGATTAGAACCTGGAGTCTTTTTTTTTAATGTTTGTTTATTCTTGAGAGAGAGAGAGACAGGCATGAGTGGGGCAGGGGCGGAGAGAGAGGAGACATAGAATCTGAAGCAGACTCCAGGCTCTGAGAAGTCAGCACAGAGCCCAACGTGGGGCTCGAACTCACGAATGGTGAGATCATGACCTGAGCTGAAGTCTGACGCTTAAACAACTGAGCCACCCAGGTGCCCTTGGAGTCTTTTTTTTTTATCATTCATATGTCGGGTAATGGTTGATGAAAGAATATAAAACATCTCACTTATTGACTTGCTATTGATCTGCCACAAATTAATAATCCACATATTATCTTGACAAACATGCAAAAAGGTGGCTTCAAAAGCATACATTGGATGATTTACTTCAGGAAATATACTATCACTAGAACATTTGAGGCGGCATAAACTTGTATCATTCAGGAAATTAAAGCATAAAGTTCTGTAAAATAAGAGATAAAAATATGCTAATAATAGAGTGAGATGAAAAAGCTTCTGGCATGTCTGAGGAATAAATTTAAACGAGAAGAGACTATCAATATAAAACCTAAAACTAAATTAGAAGCAGTATAATATAAAGTTGAAACTGTTCAAAACATAATAATTGATGTGGAGCATAGCTAAAAGAAAATGTTCTAGAATATAGAGAAAAGGAACAGAGATGAAAATGGTCAGAAAAAATAATTTATATATAATTCATATTGATATTAGTACAATTAAATAAAACACAGATATAGCTGAAAAAATAATTAAAAATTAGAGGAAAACAATTTCTAAGGGAAGACTCACGTCTACACATAAAACTATTTACAACAGATACACATAATGAAAAGTAACCAAGTGAATATTTATTTTGGAAAAAAGTATTAAACTTTAAAGGCAAAGAATCATATGAACATCAGAGTTAAAAAAAAAACATGTCAAATGCCATATAAAACTCAGATAAGTTTTAGATGTAGCCTCTTCAATATTAGAAATCAAAATACAGTGTAATAATTTGTACCAACTTTTGAGGAGAAAAATTGTGCTATAAGAATTCTCAACCACTCACAAGGGCACACATGTGAAGGTAACAATTGTATTATCCAATATGCCAGGCATAATATATTGGTATGTCATCCAATTACCTTACTTAAATTAAAAAAAAGAGAGAGAGAGAGTTGGACACAATAATCACAGTATTGAAAAATCACAAAACATTTGATGATATATTCTAGTTTATTATATATTATTTTGTTTATAAACTTATTTGATGAAGAAGAAAACTTGGGGAGTCTGGATGGCTCAGTCGGTTGAGCGTCCGACTTTGGCTCAGGTCATGGTCTCACGGTTGGTGGGTTCGAGCCCCGTGTCAGGCTCTGTGCTGACAGCTCAGAGCCTGGATCCTGTTTCAGATTCTGAGCCTCTCTCTCTCTCTCTGCCCCTCCCCCAGTCGCACTCTGTCTCCCACTCTCTCAAAAATAAACATTAAAAAAATTTAAAAAAGGAAGAAGAAAACTTAAAATAATATGACAGATAGAAGACCCAAAATTTCATAAACACAAAAAAATGAAGAAACCTATTATTACAAAAAGATCCTCAGATTTGGGATTGTAAATATTCTCTGTAGCATTAACCTTAAATGGCACATTAGATCAAATGTATCAAATAGATATATACATAATATTCCACCAAAAACAGCAGAATATACATTCTTCTCAAGTGTGCAGGAAACATTCTCCAGGTTAGATTACATGGTAGGCCATAAAATAAGTCTCAATAAACTCAAGAAGACTGAAACCACATCAAGCATCGTCTCTGACTACAGTGTTATGAAACTAGAATTACAAAGTGAAAACCGGAAAAAAAAAGTGGAGACTAAAGATCATGCTACTAAACAACCAATGGATCACTGGCAATATCAAAGAAGAAATAAAAAAATACTTAGAGACAAATGAAAACAGAAATATAACATACCAAAATCTATGGGATGCAGCAAAAGCAGTTCTGAGAGGGAAGTTCTTAGCAATACAGACTTAACATAAGAAATAAGAAAAATCTCAAATAAACTATCTAAATTTATACCTAAAGGATGTAAGAAAAGAACAAATGAAACCCAAAGTAATAGGATAAAGTAAATAATAATGATGAGAGTGAAAATAAGTGAAACAGAGACTTAAAAAAAGAAGCTAAGAGCTGGTTCTTCATAGGATAAACAAAATTGACTAACAAAACTAGACTAACAAAGAAAAAGAGGGCTCAAATAAACAAAATCAGAAATGAAAGAGACATTACAACTGATAACAGAAATACAAAGGATTACACGAGATAGTACAGTTATATGATAACAAATTGGACAATCTAGAAGAAATAGAAAAATTCCTAGAATTGTACAATCTTCTAAGAATGAATCATGGAGAAATCTGAATAGACTGATTACTGGTAAGGAGACTGAAACAGGAATCAAAAATTTCTGAACAAACAAATGTTCATGACCAGACAGCTACACTAGTGAATTCTACGCAACATTCAAAGAAAATTTAATATGTATCTTTCTCAAACTCTTCCAAAAAATTAAAGTCTCCTCTTCCAAATTCTTTTTATGAGGCTAGCATTATCTTGATACCAAAATCAGATAAGAACAGCACATACACACAAAGAAATTATTGGCCAATAATAAACACAGATGTAAAAATACTCAACAAAATATTAGCAAACCAAATTCAACAATACATTAAAAAGATCATTCACTATGATCAAATGGGATTTATTTCAGGAATGCAAAGGCAGTTAAATATCCACAAATCAACATGATATACCACATTAACAAAAGGAGGAAGGGTGCCTGGGTGGTTCAGTCAGTTAAGTGTCTGACTTTGGCTCAGGTCATGATCTTGCGGGTTCATGGGTTTGAGCCCCACATCAGGCTCTGTGCTGATAGCTCAGAGCCTGTTGCCTGCTTCAGATTCAGTCTAAGCCACACCTTCCCCATTCACTCTCTGCTCCTTCCCACTCCCGCTCTGTCTCTCTCAAAAATAAACATTAAAAAAAATTAATAATAAAAAAGGAAGATAAAAATCATAGGATCATCTTTATAGATGCAGAAAGAGCATTTGACAAAATTCAACATCCATTTGTGATAAAAACTGTTAACAAAGTGGGTATAGAGGGGACATAACACAATATAACAAAGGCTATATATGACAAATCCACAGATAACATCATATTCAATGATGACTTTTTCCTCTAAAATCAGGAACAAGACAAGCATGCCCACTCTTGCCACTTTTATTCAACATAATATTGGAAGAGCTAACCACAGGAATTAGGCAAGAAACTGAAATAAAAGGCATCCAAACCAGAAATAAAGAAGTAAAACTGTCACTATTTGCCAATGACATGATACCTTATATAGAAAACCCTAGAGACTCCACCCAAAAGCTACTAAAATAAATGAATTCAATAAAGTTGCAGGGAACAAAATTAATCTACAGAAACCAGTGGCATTTCTATACATTAAGAATGAACTACCAGAAAGAGAAATTAAGAAAACCATCCATCCCAGGGCACCTGGGTGGCTCAGTAGTTGGAGTGGCTGACTCTTGATTTTGGCTCAGGTCATGATCCCAGGGTCATGGGATTGAGACCTGTGCCAGGCTCCATGCTGAGCGTAGAACCTGCTTAAGATTTTCTCTCTCTCTCTCTCTCTCTCTCTCTCTCTCTTTCTCCCTCTGCCCCTCTCTGTCACTTCCACTCTCTCTCTCTAAAATAAAAAAGAAAAGGAAAAAAAGAAAACCATCCATTCCATTTATGACTGCATCAAAAAATTAAATACCTAGGAATAAATTTAACTAAGAGTTTCAGACCTCCACACTGAAGACTATAAGGCATGGATGAAGGAAACTGAAGAAGACACAGATAAATGGAAATATATTTCATGCACATGGATTGGAAGACTCAATAGTGCTAAAACGTTCATACAGCCCAAAGCAATCTAAAGATTCAAAGCAATTCCTATCAAAATTCCAATGGCATTTTTCAGAGAAATAGAACAAATAATTTAAAATTTTGTATGGAACCACAAAAAGTCCCAAATAGACAAAGACATCTTTAAAAAGAAGAACAAAGTTGGAGGTATCACATTCTCTGACTTCAAACTTTATTACAAAGCTATAGCAGTCAAAACAGTATAGTACTTGGGTGGCTCAGTTGGTTAGGTGGCCAACTGTTGATTTCAGCTCAGGTCATGATCTCAGGGTCCTGAGATTGAGCCCCATCTCAGGTTCCACACTGGGTGTGGAGTCTGCTTAAGATGCTCTCTCCCCCTTCCCCCCTCCCTTGCTTATTCTCGCTTTCTCTCAAAACAAAAAAACAAAACCAAAAAAGCAAAACAACAACAACAAAAACCCAGTGTAGTTGGCATAATAACAGACACACAGATAAGTGAACAGAATTGAGAGCCTACAAATACACCCACACATAGACAGACAATTAATTTATGATACAGGAGCCAAAAACATAAAGAGAAAGACAGTCTTTTCAAATCTTGGTGTTGAGAAAACTGGAAAGCCACATGAAAAGGAATAAAACTAGATACCATACACAAAAATTAATTCAAAATGGATGAAAGCCTTAAATGTAATACCTGAAACTATGAAATTCCTAGAAGAAAACAGAGGAAGTAAATTCTTTGACATTGTTTTTAGCATGGTTTTGTGAATCTAACTCTAAAGGTAAGAGAAACAAATTCAAAAATAAATAAATGGCACTACATCAAACTAAAAGCTTCTGCATAGTGAAGAAAACCATTATCAAGACAAAAAGGAAACCAACTGAATGGGAGGAGATATTTGCAAATCACATATCTGACAAGGGGTTAATATTCAAAATACGTAAAGAACTCATATAACTTAACAAGAAAAACAAACAACCTGATTAAAAAATGGGCAGAGGATCTGAATACACATCTTTCCAAAAAAGACATATGGAAGGCAAACAGGCACATGAAAAGATGTTCAACAACACAAATTATTAGGGAAATGCAAATCAAAACTACAGTAAGATATCACCTCACACAAGTTTGATTGCCTATCATCAAAAAGACAAGAAATAAAAAGTGTTGGAGAGGATGTGGAGAAAGGGAACCTTTGTACACTATTGGTGGGAATTTAAATTGGTTGCAGCCACTATGGAAAAAAGTATGGAGATTCCTCAAAAAGTTAAGAAAAATGTTACCATACATTCTAGCTGTTCCACTTCTGGATATTTATCCACAGAATATGAAACAATAATTTGAAAAGATACATTCACCTCAAAGCTCATAGCAGCAATATTTATAATAGCCAAGATATAAAAACAATCTAAGTGTCTCATCAGTGGATAAATGGATAAAGAAGATGTGGCATGCACGTGTGTGTGCGCGCACGCACACACACACACACACACACACACACAAAGAATGCTAGTCAGCTATAAAAAGAATGAAATATTGCGATTTGTGACAACATGATGGACCTTGAGCATACTGTGTTAAGTGAAATAATTCAGAAGGAAATACAAAAATGGTATTTTATTCATATGTGGAATCTAAAAGAAACAGAAATGAAAACAAAACAAATGAACAAACAAAATAAATAAAAACAAACTCATAGACACAAAGAACAGATTGGTGGATACCAGAAGGGAAGTGAGGTTTTAGGGTGGGGGAAATGGATATAGGGGACCAAATGATCACTTTTTAATGGATACAGATGATTATAATGTTGTAAGCTTGAAATTTATATATGGTCATATGCCAATTTTATCTCAATTAAAAAAAGAATTTCCATAATATGTGTCATTTACCAGAGATTCACATAAAATAAGTGATTGGGAGATGATGGGTGTGGTAGGCTGAATAATGTCCCTCCTTCCTTCAAAGATGTCCACACTCTAATCCCCCAGAAACTGTAAGTATATTACTTCACATGGCAAAGGGGACTTTTCAGATGTGGTTAAGAGTATGGACCTTGAGATGGAGAGATTATCCTGGATTATCTCAGTGGGACCAATTGAATCATATAAATCCTTGAAAGTAGGGAATCTTTCAGGGCTGTAAACAGACAGAGGGAGATGTGCCTGCGGAAGAAGGGTCAGAGAGATGACATATTGCTAGTTTTGAAGATGTGGCAAGAGAGTCATAAGAAAAGGAATACTGATGGTTTAGAAGCTGACAAAGGCAAGGAAATGGATTACTCTCTAGAAACCATCTTCCTTCTCTATCCTTATACCTCAACTCTTGGCTGCTGACCAAGGTGCTGAAAATCAAAATCTCTATACATTGAAGATTCCAATTGTAACTGGGCCTTTAATGTTGTCTCTAACTCATTTCCACGTACCTACTAAGTTTTATCTCCCATTCTCCACACTGATCTCTTGGCTGCTGACCAAGGTGCTGAAAATCAAAATCTCTATACATTGAAGATTCCAATTGTAACTGGGCCTTTAATGTTGTCTCTAACTCATTTCCACGTACCTACTAAGTTTTATCTCCCATTCTCCACACTGATATGTCAAATCTTATCAGTTTTCTTGTAGTGGATACTCTGGATTTTGTCTGCGTCACATCTATTCCTCAATTTTCTGAGCATACTGCATTGAGTTTCAACTAGAAAACTTTCCTTCCACGTTCAGACAATACCACTGGTTTTGGTCTGACCCACTTCAGAGTTTCAGATATGGGCGCATGACCCAGGCTTGGCTAATCAATACATTCTGTAGCACTGTCAGTTACGGATGTAGGGAAGAACCCATTACTCAAGCTGGCCCAGTGAAAAGTCAACCCTAATAATTTTGCTAAAACTACTGAAAAGATGTACCACTGCTTTCTGGTATAGTTGCTAGTCTGATACAATATAAACCTAGAGACTGCAGGTGTCATTCACAGAGAAAATCAGAATGAAAATGTGGCCAACGCAAAGACGAAGCTGAAACAAGAAGTGGAGAAAGAGAGAGCTCTAATAACATCTTTTGTGTACCCCTTGAATGATATGTGATCAAAGTCATATCAACTTTGTAATTCCCAGTTAAGTTAGCCATGCATATCTTTTTTCTTCTTTACTTTGAATTAGCTTTCTCTCACTTACTGTGAAGAGTTAAAAGAAAAGCCCTCCTGGAATATCAAAGCATACTAACTACATAGAATTTGACTCAAGAATCAGAGCCACAATAAGTAATATACGGTAAGGGACTTATTAATAGTGATTATACCTTTATGTGATTCAATTGTTGGATCTGGGGTGGAAATATCTGGAAGGTTTGCTTCTGAGTCTGGTAAGAAGTCACTGTACTCTAGGTCAGTAATTGAAAATAAAGCTGGATGGGAAGAGGCAGACAAACAGCAAGGACAAACTGTTAAGTCCTCAGCAAAAACTGGAACCCATGTCTGTCTCTCATCATTCCCAACAGGAAATCATAACCTTCACCAGAGTTGTGCATGCATTTCTCGTAGATCTTGGAGAAACTGAAGGAAGAGATATGAGATCCAGCAGGAGACGAAGGAGTTGCAGGCTGGCCACTGACCAACTAAGATAAACTAGCAAATGAATTACAGTTTATACAAGCTGCAACAGGAGCCTCAGGTCTGACACCAACCTTCAGGGCACAATAGCAGCTCTTTACTTTTCACCTTTCAAATATCACACAACTTTCTCTTGAAGCTGACCTTAATTCAAAACCTTAAAGTAAAGAAACTATGGAAAGTTAATTACAGCTTAGTTAACCTGACACTAACAAATCCAAATCCACTACACCACCTCTTCTCACTATCCACAGCAAAATATATCTTCTACTTTAGACAGTAAAGATAAGACATTAGACGGAAGTTGACAAAATGTCTTGTCATCACATCTATCAAACTACCTGTATGCAAAGCCATGCATAATTCCTCCCTTCATATTTCCTGCTCTTTATTCTTTAACTTGTACTCTGTATTCCATTTATTCTTACCTTCTTGGGGACCTCATCACATTAATTCTTTTCCAACACTTTCAAAGGGATTCTCTTCATCTAATGGAATTCTATACTGTGGAAAACCTTCCATGGAATGCTACTTCACGTCTAATAATTGCATAAAGGTATAATGGTGCCATTAAAAACAATGAGATAGATTAGTATGCACTAAACATGAAAAGGCTGTCCAGTGTATATATTTAGTGTAAAAACAATATGTATGTAAATAGGCATGCTATGCTTAATACACACACAGTTTTAAACATTTATCCCCAAAACATTATAAGGTGGGGGAGGGGTGAGTTTCAGAAAGATACACATAACATTAAAACATTCACACTTGGAATTTGGGGTTAGGGAAGAACTGTGAGTTTTTATTTTTATTTTATATACTTTAGTACTCTTTTAGTTTTGTTTTACAACTATTATTTAATTCTGTATATAAAAATAACAAAAAGTAGGACAAATTTATATTTTGGAAAAGTCTTCCAATTTTTAAAATTCAAAGCTAGCCTACAACTGAAATCAACTTGGCAAAATCATAAAATAACAATCAGGATAAAATGTAAAAGCTAGGTTTCACATATAAATTTATCCATGAGTTTTTTTGGGGGGGGCCAGCGGAGAGTGAAAGAGGTAACTGGGAGATAGTTCATTCAAGACATACAAGAGAGAATTAGCAATTGTGAAAAACCAATAATGAGAATGTAGATACAAATATATAAAAAAGAAAAAAAAATACAAATACTTGAGGAAATTGGTCAACACTATAAATAATAAAAACCTACAAATACATGTGTGTATTTGGATTTACATATATGCTGCTCACAATTCACTTTTTGTGTATATGTGGTTATATTATATTGGCTGGAGCCACTGGGTTTTCTGGAGAACAATCTGGAAATTATTACTATGTAAATATTAAGTTTTAATTTTCTTTAAAAAAGTAAGTCAGTAGGGGTGCCTATTTGGCTCAATTGGTTAAGTGTCTGACTTCGGCTCAGGTCATGAATTCATGGTTTGTGGGTTTGAGCCCTGCATCGGGCTCTGTGCTGACAGCTGAGAGCCTGGAGCCTACTTCAGATTCTATGTCTCCCTTTCTCTTTGTCCTTCCCTGGCTCGTGCTCTGTCTCTCTCTCAAAACTAAATAAACATTAAAAAATAGTAATAAAAAAGCCATTAGAGGAATAATTTTAAATTTTCTTCACTTAAAAAATGATAAATTCTTATCTATTTGATAAATTCTTGCTAAATTTCCTTGGGATATATATTTTACCAACTTAGGTGAAATGTAGAGCTACAGGGCAAAACACATTCATGGAACTCTTGTTTTTATTAAACTGTCTTTATATGATGAAATTGTTTAGAGATATGAACTTTTTTTTTCCTTTTGGCTAAAAAAACTAAGAAAATCAAATTAACATTTTTACTAAGTATTTCTTATGCTTATTTCTCAAAATATTTATATATTGTTAATAGTTTTTCTTAGTATTGCTTATTCAAAATGATGCTATGTTAGTAAAGTGATTTTATACAGAAATATCTTCTACCGTTTTCTCAATGACCACACTGATTTCTCTATGAAAAATGTTTTTATATGAGTATATGAATATATTTTAATATACATGAATATATTTTTATATGGAATTTATGTGAAATTTAATTAAATTTTATATTCTTGAACATACTTCCTTTATGGCAAACATAAAAATATATCTTTTATTTATTAATCATAAAACCACATCTTTTAGCATACAACTGAAATGGAAAATGAAGTCCCTTTGATTGATTATATGCACACAACTTGCTGATCAAACATTTGAATCTGTTATATTTATTGATTTCACTTTTCCTTGAATATACTTATGATAGATCTAAAAACAACAAGCAAATAAATTAACAATAGTGAATGCAAAAGGCATGCTCTGGAGAAATTTTTACTTTTCTTTTGGTCTATGTCTGCTCAGAGAGGTTTGTGGTAATTGCATCAATTCTTAATGTTTATGTTAAGTTGTGCTCTGTGGGGGCTTATAAGATTGTTAGTCAAAATCTACATATTGCCTAAGAAAAACCCAATGGGATAGGAAATCTCTTGTCCTTGATTTTATAGAATATTGTTGTTGAATCATATGTCTTAGGATATTCAGTGGTCATAAGAATAGTTAAAATTATTTTTATAATTTACTTCTGAATAAATGAGTTTGTGTTACTGTTTTTTTCTGTTATATACCTTACTTATTTAAACACATAGTGAATGCCTTTGGACTATGCATGCTGACTTGAAGTAAGGACTCTGCATCTTTTAATAAATCCTGTATTGTTAAAATTTCTAATTAAAAGTTTCCTCTGAAAGGAAACATATAACCTGTTCATTTGATGCAGATGATTTCTTGAAAAGTACCAGGTGGTTGGTGAAGCTGAGCCATGTGACTCTTTAGTTACTTCTGTCCCAGGTAATGGATCCTATGCACATGGGATTCCCATTTCCTTAGTTCTTTCAGAGTCAGTGTAAGATCAGCTTTGTTGTGACCTCTGTTTCCATGACAGAAGAGTTATATCATCAAACTCTGGACCTCTGAATCCCAACTCCATTCACTATTAATCGCTATCCTTTTCCACAGTCAGGATTTATGTATGCCAGAGGACTGTTTCCTCACTATATACTTTAGTAACACAAATTTTGAGAGCAAATTTCCATTCATCATACCTTTCTTCCCTTTCTCTGACTAGGTTTGCTTTCTTTCCAACCTGAGGAAAATGATAGTGGTCCAATAATAGTGGAGTTGTTTCTAGGCGGGCTGCTGGTGTGGGTAAGGCTTCCAGGTCAGTGCTGACTAGCATCTCTCAGAACCATGTCTACATTGTCTATGACATAATCTATGTATATAATTTCACGGAGCATTCTTAGAAAGTTAATCAACATGTCCAGACCTTAAATTTGTCATCTATTATTAGATAGTGGGGGATAAACTGCACTTTGGAAGACTGTAAAATTCAAGTGAAAAAATTCGTGTGAAATTATTTTGGAAATCTTGAGAGCAAACTGATGCCAGTGATAATATCAGATGATCTGAGATTAGGATGCTATTAATAATAAAAAAGAATTTTAATGCCTTTAAGTCAGAAATGAACTCTATCTTTGACCAAGTAACCAAGATAGATTGTCATCTATCTATAGTGTCTTATGCATTTATATTACCTGCTTGCCTGCTGAAAGCATTTGAATTAACATCTCCTGATGCAAGCTTTAAAACTGAATTATAATTATGATATAGAACCTAAAATACACTTTCCAAACAGTAAGTTTACAGTTTATGCAAATTATTTCTATGTAATCAGAAGTTCTATTATCAGACTGTATGCCATTTAATGTTTTATAGAATGGTAAATACTCAATTTTATCTTGTGTTTGCTAAAAACTGTCACTAAAGATATAAAAGATAGTAATGTATAAAATTTGGGCGTCATAATCACTTTGAGAAATAATTCTAATCACCCCTTTAATATGTAGAAATCTCAGTTTGATAAAATTTTTGTAGATAGTTTTGTTCCTTGGCAATAAGTATAAAACCTATGATATGAACTATGGTGTTTATGGAATATTTTGTGATATCTTGGGATCTATTTATGGAATGATATGATATCTTGAGATCAAAAATATTTGCTCTTTGAGATTGTCATTTTATTATAAGAAAGCAGTAAATAAGCTCCATATAACCCAAAATTTCATAGCTGTTTGGAGGGAAAGAAATCTGGTGCTGCCTGGAGCCTTTTTTTTTTTTTTAAGATATACATTTATTTGAACATATAATTAAATTCCTATATAAGTACATTCTTATGATTTGTGTTTTGCATGGATAAAGGAAAGGAGAAATTTAATTTTGTGTCTCTATGTGGAGTTATTGTATCAGAATAAACTGTTTTATTCATTTGATTTGCATGCAGCTACTATCAGAGATTGCTATTTAAATCATACTTGGTTATTAATAAAACTAGATTGCCTTCCTCATGCTTTTTCTTCACAACACATTTTCAATGGTTATCTACTCTCATTTTACTTTGGTTTTGGGTAAAATCATATGAACATGTTTGAAATATGACTATCTGGAAAAACATGACAAAATGGCTATCTGAAAAAAATGAGAAAGGGCCTTAAAAATGGAGTCAACCTAAAACCCCTGGAATTAATAATGAAAACAGAAGCTTGGATCCAGGAGTAAAAGCATCAAATTGGAATCATTTACAGTCCCCATACACAGCAGCAGGGGTTAAAAGGATTTCGGGATAATCAAGGAAGATGGCCACTTGAGGCAGTATCAGGAGACACTTGGATAAAGCTGCATGAGACACCAAGTCCCACATAGTGGGAGTCTGTCTAGAGGCTATAGCATGGGGTCCCTACTCAGAAGGGAAGGGAACTTCCCCAGGGGCAAGGATATCAGAGGGGAATTTAGGAGTCTAGGTGATGTCACTCTGCAGCATGGCAGAGAATGTTTGGGCCAAAGAATTCTGAAGAAAAAATCTGCTGTTGGACTATATTTTAAATAACTGGTTGGGTAAAAAGTTTGGCACTGGTGGATATTTGAGCTGATGGGTCTTGGTACACGGTAAAGAAATACTCAAGCAGGGCTCCTAGGCGGCTCAGTTGATTAAGCGTCTGACTCTTGGTTTCGGCTCAGGTCAAGATATATCAGTTTGTGAGTTCAAGCCCTGCTTTGGGCTCCGCAGACAGTGCAGGGCCTGCTTGGAATTCTCTCTCCCTCTCTCTCTCTCTGCCCTTCACCTGCTTGCTCTCTCTCTCTCTCAAAACAAATAAATAAACAATTGAACAAAAGAAACAAACAAGCTAGGGTCCAATACACAGAGACCAAATTTGGCTCACCTATTAGAATAAAACAGGACAGAAACATTTGCTCTATAAAGGCATCTCTATGTATACAAAAAGTACCGGATACTTTTGGGTCAAGAAGGCTAAGAACACTTTAAAATGTTCCCTTTTTAAAAATAAAATGTTCCCTTCTTGCATTAAACTCATAATAATTTTGTATTTAAATACATATATACATATTCATTTCTGAAATCAAGAAAGAGAAATCATTATCTGAGACAGAAGGCCTAAGTTAGTAAATGGGGACAGATGGTACATAACATAGGGCAAGCTAGGAACACAGCCTTTGGGCATGAGGTCTTGAAACACATGTAGGTCAGGGCCTTAAGCCAAGAACTACATATAGGTTGAGGACAGATGTGGACTCCCATCTTGAAGTACAGAGCAAGAGTGCACTGAATAGGGCCTAAAATATCTCTTTCCACTCTCTGGATGGGTACCAGAAATGAACTACCAACTCTGGTAAGAACGGAAGTGGATTTGTTTCTATGAGACGAGAAACTAGTCTAAACATAATTGCACTCTTAGGCCCACAATTAAACTCTGAGCCAAGCTAGTGATTCAGATCCCAGCTTCCTTTAGGGCCATTATAAGAGCAATTGCTATCCTGAGGTGTTTCCTGTGGTATGTGTGTGTGTGTGTGTGTGTGCACACAATATTTCCTAGTATTTTCTTTGTTAATTTATAAATCATTTAGTAGTAAATATAGGAGGCCTATATTGTATATATTGCCTGTCATAAATTGTACATCTCCCCTCTCACCCCCATAATTCTGCCTTTTGCTGTTTCAGGGTAGAAGCTCTTACTTCTATCATCCTTCTTAATGTAACTTCCTTACATTTTTCCTAGACGGTAATTAATTCCTCAAATTATTCTTATCTTCATTTCTCATGCTATCAGTAGAGATTCTCTGGTCATTTAAGGATAAGACTGCCACACACATCACTACAAACTTTGTGTTTGAAGACTTGGACCCAGTCCTTGCACCAATCAGCTAAATACCTTCGAATTCTGTATTCTGTGGCAGGAAAGGGGTTTTCAAGTAAAATATTCTTTATTCTTTACATTTCTCATATCCTGTCTTTATTTATGATTCTCCCACCTACAGAATGGTGGAATTATCCTTGGGGTACACAATCTTTGTTTACGTATCCAAAGGGCTCTGTATTGTTTACTTAGAAGATGAATAGCAAGCTACCCACTGGGTTATTCCCTAAACTGTCCACATTAGGTACAGCATTTTCTAGAATTTAAATGGAAACTCTCCATAGCTCTCAGTAGTGATGCATATTTTCCCTTATTTTTACATCTCCATGCTCATTTCTGTCACATTACTAAGGATCAGATGGGTAGGGAGCTAGAAAGAATGCAACACCTGTAACTATTTGACATCTTTATCTTGAATAGTTTATATTCCATAATCCCATATTTACCAAACTTACTAATTATGGAATTAATCAGAGCATATAAACTATTAAGTAGGAGAATCAATTTAAAACTACTAACCACTTTCACATCTTAAAGAAAAAACATCAAAAAAAAAACCTTGTTCTATTATAAATACATTGAAGTTAACATTACTTCCTATAAGTCCTTGCTTGCATAGTGAATATTCATTGACAATTTTATAGAAAGCTCAAACTATTTAAACATTTGAGAAGACTATTTTGATGACACATTGAAAATTACCTTTATGATAGATAGTACTATTTTTTGTTTCTCCCTCCTGTGGGAGGATTACACACCACTGTCTCATAGTTGTCAGGCTTGACCATTTCACCGACCAGGCTCTGCCTGGATAGAGGATTATATAACCCTTCCCACACCCCCACAGCAGACTTGGCCAAGTGATCTTCTGTGGCTAATGCATTCTGAATACGTATACCATAAATACCAACTTTAAAAGCCAGCATAGGGTTCATCATCTCTTTTTTTCCTGTCTGCCATGAGACTGGCAGTGTTTTAGCTAGAGGTTGCCTCACCAGTCTTTGTCCTAAAAGGAAGACAATATGGGGCAGAACCATAGCCAAGCCTACCCACGGGTAGGGTATGTGAAGAATAAACATGTGTTCTGTCAGTCTTTGAGACCTCAGATCATTTATTAGCAACTAAGGCTAAGCTAAGAGAGAAAATGCTCAAGAAGAGTTGTTATCAATTTGACTCTAAAAAGCAGGATTTTTATGATGATTAAATTTTGTGTGTCAACTTGGCTAGGCTGTAGTTCCCAGTTGCTTGGTCAAACAGTATTCTGGATATTGTGTTACTGCTGTGAAAGTATCCTACAGATTTGTTTAACATCTATAATATGTTGTCTTCAAGCAAAGGAAATAGCTTTTGATGATGAGGTGGGCCTCATCCAATCAGTTGAAGGCTTGAGGTTTCCTGGAGAAGGAATTATGACTCAACACTGGAACACAGAAATCCTATGTGGATTTCTAGTCTGCCAACCTATCCTACAGTATTTGAATTTGCCCACCTTCACAATCATATAAGCCAATTTCCTAAAATAAATATTTTTATACACACACCACTCTATTGGTTTTATTATTGGTTTTATTTCTCTCGAGAACCCTGACTGATATATTCAGTATCTACAATTGTGCATTGTATTCAAACCACTATTATGAATTGACTCAAAGAAACACAGATGACAGATATAGAAAACTATAAGGAAATAATGAGATAAACTCTGAGTAAATAGCTTTCTACATTAATTTAACTTCTAAGTCTGTATAGCATTTTTTAATACTATAATTGCCTTTTCAGAGCATGAAGAAATACAGAAAACCATCTAATGGTTTATAATGTATCTAGTAGAAAAAGCCTGAAAAAAAAACCTTCAATACTAAACTATAGTATAGATGGTTGTTAATTATGATAGTAAATGAGAAAATTCTAAATAAGCCAACAGGAAATCATATCCAAAATTATAGCAAAATAATTTACATAGCAAGGTCAATTTATCATGGAAAGAGGTTTAAATATTAGGAAAATGTCTCTTTTACACTATCTTTTCTATCTCCAATGATTGAGACAATTTTCACTTACCCTTGTGTCTTATCCTTGCCCACACTGTCACTGGTTTCCCAACAGACTGGACGGGTGACATTCGTCAAGGACGTATGATTCCTTGCAGTGAGATTTGTATGCTTTAGGGCCATACAGAATTGTCTGTTTCAAGGCAGGAAAACAAAAATTTACTTGGAAGGCAACTGTACCACTTTGTTCTGCATATGTATATCTTAGTTTTCTGGGTGAATTAACTAATCTTCCTCTCTCCAGGAACCATCCTGGTAGGTTTCCACAGAAAACAAGTGTAGCCCATCTGCTTCAGTGACTTTCTCACTTTCACAAAGTAGTATAATTCATAAAACAATTCAAATTCTCTTGTCTACTAGATGTAAAGCTGACTATGGGTTATTATATAAAATAGTGTTTATCAGGTCAGTGGGATAAGTTACTTGACTACACAATCCAATGGATAAGTTCTTATTTACAGGAATAAATGGCAACTAATGCTGCTGCCTCTGTGGATACTGACGATGACACCATGAGAATTACACTTACTATTTATTTAGAGCTTACTATGTGCCACGTACATTTATTAAAACTTTTAATTTTCAAAATGACCCTACTTACGGGGAAGGTATTGTTATATCCATTTTACACCCAAAGAAAATAAATACAGAGATGTCAGGCAACTCACCCATTATTACATAGATCCAGTCATCAATGTCCCCTGGTTTCTATGTTGGATTTCTAGTGTCCTTAGAAGCAGGAACAAGAAACTGCTTCTTCACTTTTTCTTCTTCTTCTTCTCCTTCTTCTTTTTAATTTGTGAAACAAATTTAGCTAAAGATTATCGAGAATAAAAGCCAGAAAGAGAAAATGTTTTTTTCCTAGGTGTTGAAAACTTTGAGACAGCCAAGTAACTGCATCTGTCCGAGGCACTGCAAGCAGCTGCAGGTACATTTCCGGGTGGAAGCCTGATCTCGCGGGATCTTGGGAGCCGGCTGGCCTGGGAGGCCTGGGATGAGAAACATGTGGGTGCCCTGGCGCTGAGGCTCCTCCTCCCAGACTCTTCCTAAGGAGTTCAGCTCACGCCACCTGTCAACGCAAGCCCGTGCAATCGTACATACATATAAAATACATAATATTAAAATAAATAAATATTTACATTATTTACATGTATATTTATTTATGGTTGCTTTCTTTCATACAATCTTGACTTCAACACATGTCACCTTGCATGAGAACCCTCTATATTTCATTAAATTGGAGTGATTTGAATGAGAGTAAGACCCCATTTATCTAATGCAGTCTGGCATTTTGGTTGTTATTCTTTATTTTCTCTTTTATTCTCTTTTATATTCTCTTTCCATATTTTCTCTTTTATTCTCTGGAAAAAGGTCAGTCAAGTATGTATCGTTTCTCGTGTTGGAACAGTACTGCAGTATTTAGCGATTATGGTCCCTACTCTCTGAGTATTCTGTTAATCATCCTGCTTTGTTTCTGATATATTTACCTCTGTGAGTTTTCTTCCTGGAAGAAATTCTCATGTACAACACAGATTGAGAGACACAGGTTGATAAAAGTAAACATAAAACTCTACAGAAGCTTATATACCTTTTTTATTTTCATGTTCACACAGGCCCAGCCTTGTACATGGGGAGTTAGTTATTAGAGACCACATTTCCTGACCAAAATTATAACTAATGATCTGATAGAAAAATGTTTTGGAGTTTGCAAATTTGGAAAAGTGTGAAGAGTTTTATATAATTATTTTAAAACACATGCTTTATAATACTTTTAATAACTAATCTTCATTAAAATGTATGTAATTGCATGAAATGGAGACAACTTGTGAAAATACATGGCAGGAGGGGCGCCTGGGTGGCTCGGTTGGTTAAGCGTCCGACTTCAGCTCAGGTCATGATTTCACGGTCCGTGAGTTCGAGCCCCGCATCGGGCTCTGTGCTGACAGCTCAGAGCCTGGAGCCTGTTACAGATTCTGTGTCTCCCTCTCTCTCTGCCCCTCCCCTGTTCATGCTCTGTCTCAAAAATAAATAAACGTTAAAAAAATTTTTTTGTTTAGAAAGTACATGGCACGAAAATAAAGGACTCTACCAAGTTCTAAATGCCCCTATCTCCCGTCCTATCTGGGGGAACTCCATTTTCAGATGACTGAAATCTTCACTATCCATAATATTCTTTAAGAAACTTCATACTATTTTAGGGCTTAAAGAAACCTAGAAACATTTCTGAGAGTCCAAAACCTCATTTCACAGACAACTGAAAAAAAGCCCAGAGAGAATTTGGTGACTCATCCAAAGCCCACAGTGAAAGAGCTAAGGCTGGAATCCAAATGCCTGACTCTTGCTCTTTTAGATCTTGTTATGCCTTTGTAAGCTCTGTGATCTGATCTCAGACAAACAATTTAGCATTTGAACCTTAGTTTCCTGATCTGTAAAATGGGGATAATAATCATAGTGTCCTAGTCAATATTACTAAATGGAAATTCAAAACTTCGACAAATATGGAGGTGAGTAAGAAATTATGGAGAAAGTAAATAATACAAGTTTCATGATGTAAGCAGTTTTCATTCTTAAATGGAGGAACCAAGATGCCCAGAAAGAAATCTGAGGATAATACTTGAAGACAACTCAGAGGACTGACTACCCACAGGCCTGCTCTACATGATCCTGAGATTTCAGTTTGCCATTTCCCACTTTACTTGGCATACTCTTTATTTTTGAGAATATTTTATTCATTACTCTACCTATAAACACCAAAGCCTCTCCTCAATTGCCAAATGGAGTCAAACCACTGATGATTTCATATACTTTAAAGATATTTTAAAGATAGAGATAATTATCTCTTTAAAGACAATATAACAGGATGGTTTGTCATTTCATAGTGAGTTTGTCTTTTCCATCCATTGTATAGCACATTCATTTTTCTTTACCTGATGCATAATGAGTTCATTAGTAACAACCCAAAGATATTTTCTCTTATAAATATGAAATAATCAATTATTTCAATATAATCTCAATGAGAAATGATATATTCATTAATGTGTCAGTGGATAAGTCCTTGATGATTTTCACTTTTCCATTCTTTATTTTTTAAGTTTGTTTATTTATTTACGTATTTATTTATTTACTTAAAGTAATCTCTACACCCAGTGTGGGGCTTGAACTCATGATCTCAAGATCAAGAGTCACATGCTCTTTCAACTAATGCAGGCACTCCACATTTTGCTATTCTTAATAATTTCACAGAGGAGTATATTTCATAGAAAAGTTTATGTTGTCATTCTATTTACTAATGATACATTTAAAAGACTCAGGTCATAGGTGAGGATTATGAGACAAGTGTGATAAGATTACCTGAACTGGCTCTTTCTGAGAAACAGAAAGTTGTAATTTTCATTTTGTCTAGTTATTTTATTTAGTAATAGCAGAAGAACTTATTTTGAGCTCAAAGCAAATAATGCAATAAAACAGATAATGCTTATTAATATAAAAGTATACCAGAAGTAAGCATAAATTATATGATATACATCTGCATTTTACATCAATATATAAAATGTTTCTTAATATAGTAGCAGCTTTCCAACATGGTAATAACTTCCAATACTGCCCCCAAGAAACTATTAGAGAATTTTTGGGGCAAATTCAGTTAAGGGTATTATTTTTCTTCTTATCTTTTGTATACATTTATGTTTCTTGATTTTGCATTACATGCTGATACTCTTTTGTGTAACATGGTGGTTATTTTAATTTGCTTTCCTCATCTGCACCAGAATAGCCTCTTCTTTTGATGAAGATTGATATATTTAGGCAGATCAGTCTCAGGGTTTCTAGCAACCACTGTTCAAATGTCAGATTTTAGTTAGACACAGAACATTTAGTACATTTCTATAACATGAGCTACTATTGTACTGTACTTAATAGGCTGCTATTAAATCCTTCTAGCACTAAAACCTAAAAAATAGTCATGCCTATTTTTTGTATGTTTCATGTTGTTGCATAGCACGTCTGCTGGAGGGATGTATTATACCAATAGTAGGGTAGTGGGTGGGGTTACATCAACTGCCTTGCAATTTTTGAACTTTCATATCAACTGCCAGGGCTATATAACCTTAAAGGTTGTACAGAAGGTATTACCTCAATGTAAGTTCTAGCTTAGCACTCTCAGTCCTCTCTTCTGGGACATTTCTGTCTTGCTCTTTATTTGTGTGTTGTCCTCATATCTTTTCTTTTTCTTTTTCTTTTTTTTTTTCAGTTTGCAAATTGTCATATCTAATCTAACTCTTTCACAGATTTATTTATTTATTTATTTATTTATGTAGGCTCCACGTCCATCATGGGGCTTGAACTCACAACCCTGAGACTAAGAGTCACATACTCTACTGACTGAGCCAGCCAGGCACCCCTCTTTCACTGAACTGTTAATTTCAAGAAATATAAAGCATTCAGATTTTCTTTTACAAAACTGCCTGTTCATTTCCCTTATATCAATTCCTTTTTTATCCACTAAATTTTGAAATACTTATTTCATAGTCTCAGATTTTCTTTCAATTTAGTTTTCAAGACATACTAATCTTTTATTCATGTATCTGGAGAATATCAGTTAGGATGAATTATTTCTATTTTTGGTGTGCCCCTCATTGAGAAATCATTTTTTATTTTATTTTGTTTTGTTTTATTTTATTTTGTTTTATTTTATTTTATTATTTTTTTGAGAAAGGGAGAGTGCGAGTGGGGGAGAGGGTTAGAGAGAGAGAGAGAGAGAGAGAGAATCTTCAGTAGGCTTCACGCTCAGTGTGGAGCCTGATGTGGGACTTGATCTCACCACCATGAGATCATGACCCGAGCCAAAATCAAGAGTCCAATGCAAAACTGCCTGGGCCACCCAGGTGCCCCAAGAAATCATTATTTTTAAAAAAAAGTTTTACATTTTTCTTCTTGCTGGGATCCTTAATGTTTGCATTGATTCAGAAGTTTATTTATTTATTTATTTATGTCACTGGTGGATTATTGAGAAGTTTGTTGCTTTCTTTCCAAAATATAGGGATACTAGCTATCTTTGATGGCAGAATCAGGCGCCTCCCAGAGGGTCCCAGGAGTTCGTACTGGTCTACCTTAGGAATCCAGGCTGGTTGGGGCGATTAGGTGCCCTCTGTGGGAGTTGTTTTTATGTTAATTTCTTAGTTTGGAAATTCCTAAATAATTTAGTTAATGTAAATATGACCATTAAACTTGTTTTTAGGTGCAGGCTATTCCCAGTTCCTGCACCCCAACGCAGGCATTTTTAAGTAAATGGCTTATCATTTCCCTGGCTTGTAAGTGAGCTGTCGATTTAGTTCTGTCAGTGAACAGGCAGACCTTTTAAGATTCTGGATTTTTGCGGGATTTTCAGTCACAGCTCCTTGCCTCAAATGGCTCTATGTCCTCAGATGAGTGTTAAGACCTCATGCTCTCGTTGGGCCGTCTTCTAACTAAATCCCCCCTGAGATGCTACTTCATCTTGCTTTCATTTTCATTTTTGGCAACCATAACAACAAAAATACACAATGAGTTCCAAAAGAAAAGATTAAAAAAAGAATTTCTTCTCTCTCTTCTAAAACTCAAGTTACTTATTTCTCTTTGTTTTTATTGTTGTCTCTGCATTCTATCCAATATTTCTTTGTGTTAGAGGGTGAAGGGGACCATGTTAATTTAATCTGCCCTGTTGCTTGATCCAAAAGTCAGTAGAAATGCTTTTAATGAGCCAAGGTTTTTACTGTAATCAGTCAGGGATAGAATTTTAATAAAAAGTGAGTGGGGGTTCATAGAACATAGAAACAAAAACCGTATAGAAACTCTCATCTAATTAAACAAGGATATCTCTGCATATACTCTATCCTAAGTGCACTACTCATTCTGAATTTCCTAACCACAACCAAGATTACCTAAAAAAATTCACATATTTTGAGAAACAAAATATAAGGAGTCGGGATAATAGTAGTTCTTTCTACCCATAGCCCTGCTTACCAGTGGGTTTTGGAAATTGTTTAATTGTTGATTTTAAAGCTGGGGACTGAATCAATAAATGTCTATGTAGAGATGCCTTGCATCTCCATGCAGGATCACTTTTTCTGTTTCTTAATTGTTTTTATACCTCATTTCTTTTTCTTATCTGATGTCACTGACTAGCATATTCAGTACAATGCTGAATACATTCCTCTGCTTAAAGTTCTTCAACTGCACTTCATTGTGTGGGGTAGGTGAAGCAGTCTATCACAATGACTGAGTTTAGCCACAGTTTTAATTATGGAAAACTCACTTACCAGCTGTGTGAATCTAGACAGTTGAGTATGGTGAGCAGAAAGAGTCCTTCCAAGAGGGGTGATGAGATACAAATGGATCTTTAACATACAATCCAGCAATTTCACTTCTGGGTATATATAGAAAAAAATAAAAATAAAGGAGCTGGAGTGGGTAATGCTTAGTAGATCCAAACAAGAGAAACAAAGAGAACTCTTAGATGTTTGAATGACTAGAAGGGACTTGGGAAAGTGCATTAATGTACTAGTGTGAAATCAATCACCCCAAAAAGTTGTACTTTAAAAGCACCAGCAGCCATTTATTATCTCATGGTTTCTGTGGATCAGGAATTTAGACAGATATGCTGTGGAGAGCTTATTTCTGCTTCACAGTGTCTGGAGCCTTAGCTGTCAGACTTGAAGGCTGCCAATAGGGAGAAATGGGATGGGAAGAGGGACATAGTGGGTCCTCTCTAGGTGGGCTCTCTCTAGGGCTCACTGAATGTCCTCAAAACATAGTGACTTCCTTCCATTAGAATAAGTGATCCAAGAGGAGAACAAAGCAGAGCTATCCTTTTAACTACTAGCTATATTGACACTCAGAAGCTATTCACCCTAGCCTCAGAAGTCACATAGCAGAACCTCTGTCACATTCTATTATTCTATATTCTATTATTAAGGGAGTCACTACTTGTAGCCTACATTGAAGGGGAAAGGAATCAGCTTTAGCTATTGTTGGGAGGAATACCAATGAACCTACGGAAATATTTTTAAATGTTTAAAATGGTTACAGATAGGAACATAAGAAAGAAGAAATTTGTGAGTCTGTTTGCTACGTGGTATGCATTAAAGAGCTCCCCTTGGAGTTCTATAACATATTTAGCAAAAAATGCATTCTTTAACATAGGAATTTAAGGGGTATCTAGATTCTTTTTTTTTTATTTTTATAAATTTTTTTTAACGTTTATTTATTTTTGAGACAGAGAGAGATAGAGCATGAATGGGGGAGGGTCAGAGAGAGAGGGAGACACAGAATCTGAAACAGGCTCCAGGCTCTGAGCAGTCAGCACAGAGCCTGACGCGGGGCTCGAACTCACGGACCGCGAGATCATGACCTGAGCCGAAGTTGGACGCTCAACCGACTGAGCCACCCAGGCGCTAGGGGTATCTATATTCTATACGCAAAGATATAACAAACCCTGCATAATAGTGGGTTCAGCCTCAGATAACGTCAGTCTAAGTTACAACTGTCTTATGTGATTGTCTTTCAGGATTTGTTACTGAACCCCAAGTTCAGCTGTCCATTGCTCCAAAGGCCAATACTCAAGAGTGTTGCCTGAAAACGTACATAAACTTTATTCAAGAGACCAGTCATCTGGAGAGAAGGAGGACTCTTGTCCAAAAGCCAAATCCAAGTTTCTGCAGTGCCAAGAGAGTTTTAAAGGGACATGGCGTTGGTGATCAGTAAGGGGGTGCAGTGGCCTGTAACATTTCCTGATCCTGTGTAAATTTAGTAGTGGCTATTTACAGCTTTCAGTGTGTGAGGGTTGTTATGTAAAAGGTTTAATTCCTGCTCTGTGATGTGCAAGGGCTTTCTATTGTCCTCCTGGAAAAAAATGTAAGATTTACAGATATACAATGAGGGTTAGTAAATCAATCATGTGAACTTAAGAATACCTATTAAAGATCACCATGCTAATTATGAAGATCAAGGTGGCCTCAGATTCAGGTTTTACCACAAGATCTAGCCTCATCTCTCTTTGGTGATCACCTTACCCTCTATGAGTAGTCAAAATTTCATAGTCAAACACCAAACAAAATAAAACACACTTTCCCTTCCTTGCCTGTGAATTTATGCATGTGTTTCTCTTTACATAGAATTTTTCCCAATTTTCTTCACCTAGTTAACTGTTACTTACCCTTTAACTGTTATCCCAGATGTTAATGTCCTCTCGTAAACCCTTCCTCTGTCTTAGGTCATGTTCCCAGGTAAACAACTCCAATGTGGAAAGTTGCTTGTGGAGGTTTATTGCAGAATATTGTCAGGATCAATATCTTAAAAAGTGTGGGGAAACTAGGCTGGGCACAAATTGCACTGTGATCCCATTTTTATCAGAGGTTTCTGATAATCTTAATGAAAGTTGTAATGGCTAGAGATTGAAGCAAAGAGGTCAGCCAGGTCTTGGTATCCTTCTACTCCACATTGAACTGATGCAGGGAAGGGGGTGTAAATTTAGACAAGAAAGCTCCCTTGGCCATTTGAAATTCTCAAAAATGGTCTCAGCTGTGAGCCGTCCCTTGCAAATGTAGGGACGAAGGGCAAGATGGGCCACTTTAGTATGAATACTTTGAATTAAAAAAAAAAAACAACAGAAGATACAAGAAAAGCTCTCTTCTTGGTCCATAACTGTCTAAATTCACATGGAAAGGAGAGCCTATACCTGGACGGAAACTATTAACAGAGTCCTCCCTTTACTTAAAAAACTTACCTGCAAAACATCTCCTTTCACCTTGGTGCTAATGGCCTTCCTCTCCTTATATCCTCAGGCCCTACCTCTCCTTAGCTCATATAAGCTTCATGTTGCGTCATTATCTTTGGAATTTCATGTTTGTGGATTCCCCACATGAATGCCTATTAAGCTTGATTTTCTCCTGTTAATCTAGCTCATATCAATTTGATTCTAAGTCCAACTAGAAGGACCTTGAAGGGCAGAGGAAGGTCTTCTTGACACCAACACTCCCAGAAGATGGGTGGACAATCGTCTCAGTCTTGAAGGGTGGGTCTGAGTGGGACACCTTCCCAGCCTCTACCCATTTGGGCGACTTGTGCCTCCTTATAACATTTTATATTTCCCCCTCACAAACTCTTACACTATTTATAAATTGCTGGCTTATTTCATTTCACTGTAAGCTTTCAGAACCATTCCTAGCATCTATACCAGCCTCTTGCACATGAAGGTATGTGGTAAATATTGCTCAAATAGTGGATGAAGAAAGTCATGTTGGAGCAGAGATTGAGAGGAATAAGAGGATTTTGCCAGGTGAACAAGAAAGGGAGGACACACTTGGCAGAGAAAATAGCACGTAGTCTCAGAGTCATGAAAGGAAGACATATTCAGAAAACGATAAATAAAATCGGTTAGTGGGGCTGAGACAAAATGAGAAGTGAAGAAATAGACAGCAAGGCTGAAGAGTTGGGCAAGGGTCAGAACATGAATGGTCTGGTAAACTAGGTAAAAGGATTTTATATTTGCCCTGTAACATCTCCATTGAAAATAGCTTTTTGAAATAGTGCCAGTAATCACATCTTCATAAATAACACTGCTTCTCTTCCTTCTCTTTACCTATGTTTTCTCTCTATGCTATTAGTATTCAGTACATGCACACACATAAGATCAGATGTAGGGCAATGGATGTCAATCCAATGCTACTACCCCATTTTGGTAGCAAGCATACATAATAATATATCTTGTATTTGTCATGAACTTTAGTGGAATTATTTGGGTCAGTTCACACTGACATGAACTTGTTATTCCAACCAAATGTCAACGTGATGGTGGAATGCTAATTTATTTAAGCAGATCCATGTCAATGTCACCCTGAAACAAAAGCACTTCTATTACCATGCCAACAAAAGTTGTCAAAACAACAAGGAAAACAATAACAAAACCTCCAACCTGCCTCTGAATTAAAGTTCCTCTGCAGATGTTTATTTGGATCAGGTGTTAGAAATTTGTCAATTGACTAGACGCCATTTGATCAGCAATGACTTTAGGGGTATTACACTCAAACATTCAAATTAAAAAAAATTGTATTTGATAAACCAGTAGAATCTTACCCCCAGAGTACCTATTTGTATTAAAATAATTGCTACGTGCACATAAAATTTGCATAAAAATATGATCAAAATGACAGATCTTTGAGCAAATGCACAGCTTCCAGCAGAAATAAACCATGTTCAAGAAACAGAATATATTGTGATTTCCTTGTTGAATTTAAAAATGCAACCTTAGTAATTGATTGAAAGTCAGGGCATTTTAGGGCTGTAGAGGACTTTAAGAATAGTTCAATCCATCCCATATTTTAAAGATGTGGAAAGTGAGGCCTTGAAATATAAAATGTCTCATTCAAGACCATGCAAGTTCATAACAAATCCAGTAATAGATTCTGAATTCTGAATCCAATTGTCTTCACCTCTTTCCACATTGTTTCCTAGCTTTCATTTGTAAATAGTTAAGTGAATAAGAGCTCATTCAAAGGGTACATTGCCATTTTTAGCTGGTTTAGTTTAGCTGCAGCCTATATTAAAATAAAATTATGGCAATTAGGCATTGCACACTCTTGACGCAATCGCTGAAGCAAAACTGCTAATCCACAGTTGACACAGGTCAATGTCAATTAGAATTACGCTAGTTTTCGATATGACACATTTCAGAGTGTGCCAAGTAGAAAGTAAATTGGTAATGCTAAGCATGCAAGTATGTTTTACAGGCAGCTGATTTAATTTAATCAGGGTGCAGAAGCCATGAGACCTTTATTTAAATACAGAGATTTAAAATCCTCTTGCCTTCATTCCCCAAAGCTTCAAACTATTCTGTAATGTTTGACTGTCATACTTTTAAAAATTATGCTTGCTTAATCTAGGAATGAATAGCTTCCTCTATCCCAGGTCAAATTCACTTAGCTCTAAAGGTCAGTAATTTTAACTATTGTAACTATAATGTATGAAAAATGTTTAACCACAAATCAAACACCTAGAACATAAGTGAATGTACTTGCTAGTAAGTGTGAGTTATGGAAGGTAACTGAAGTTAGCAGAAGCAATGGCCTTTAATTAGCACAAACAGCAGGTTTCTATCTAATACTCTTAGAACTTTGAGAGACTATAGATCTATGGGTGACACACTAGCTGTAAGAACATAAGATAAAGGTTAAGACTGTTCCCTGGAGCATACAGTGATTTTACCAAATTACATGTATAATGTTTGGTATTATGTAACATGTGCAGCACAGACCCGCTGTTATCCTAGTGATGTGGTACAAGGTGATATAAAAGGGCTAGTACTCCAACAGGTTTCCAATTAGTGTTTTAGGAGAAAATTGAATTTCAAAAAACTTAAGGTTTGTTTTCAGGTCTTTATGTGTGGGAATGCCTACTCAAATATATATGAAATGAATGGCAATCTTTGAAAGTAATATCTGAATACATGAGTGTAACATCTGAATGAGTGAAGCTATAGACCAAGTCACTGAAAATCTAAATGAGTGTGCACGGTCTGTTAGAGTCAAGAATTCATTGTACTGTGTCAGGAATAACTTGTGTAAACTCTTTAATTGGTGAGCAGCTTCCTAATTCCTCATCTAACCAAGACTCCTGATGAAATAACCTATATTCTAGTATCTTACATGTTAGAACTTCACTGATGAGGACTTAGAGACAAAAACACAAGTTATCAAAGTATGGCCTAGAGTGAAAATAGCATATGATACATGGTAAAAGTGTATACTTTTTAATCTTCTTTAATGGACTTTGAGTTTTGAATTGATTGCTTTCATTTTCTGGGAAATGGCTTACAATAATGTTTGGTTTGTTAAATCCAAAGAAAATAAAAGCAAAGAGCAAGGCTGACCTTTAAATGACATTTCTTAAGGAAGACTTGATAGTGTTTGTTCCTATTCACACTCAGTTACTTCAGCTTACTTATTCTTAGATCTAGCACTTAATATTTAGAATCTTTTATAATAATTGTAGTAGAGCTTGAAAAGCCTTTTGATTTACCCAAAGCAAAAAAATGTAATTAAGCCACTTGTGATTTGAAGCCTTTCACTTTGTGGTTTGTATGTGTGTGTTTTAATTACTGTTTTCTGTCCTTTACGGTCATTATATTCTGAAAGTTCATTACATTATTGGAATTGATACTTGTTTTGATTGATGCTGAGCAGAATATAGTCACTCACACCTTATGGACTTTTCTGTGTCCCCACTCTTTTATTCATTTAGTTAAAAAAACATTTAGGGACACTTGGGTGGGTCAGTCGGTTAAGCATCCAACTCTTGATTTCAGCTCAAGTCATGATCTCATGGTTTGTGAGATTGAGCCCCACTTTAGGCTCCACGCTATCAGTGAAGAGCCTGCTTGGGATTCTCTCTCCTTCTTTCTCTGTCCTTCCCCTGCTCATGTGCATGTGCTCTCTCTCTCTCTCTCTCAAAATAAACACACCGAAAAAACCCATTATTGCATGACACTACTGTTTAGGAGATGAAAATTCCCTAGTGAATAAGACAGATCCTGCCCCTGCCCTCTTGGAATTAAGAGACTGGTGGTGGTCCAAAGAGGCAATTACAACAAAGAGTGGTGAGTTGTATAATGTGGAAAATAGGGTGCATTAGGAGGCTGCAGGATGTGATGTCTAAGTGAGTCCTACAGGATAGGATGGAATTAGGCCCATATGAAGGATAGAGCTGGAGGATAGAGAGCTATGCATAATTGGGAAAGAGCACTAAGAAATACAACAGATAGATCTTTGTGATTGAAACTGAAAAATTATGTAACATGTAGACAAATTATTGCATAGGTTTCCCTGTGAAGAAGAATACAGAAATAAAGTAAAATTTAGGGGATCTGAGGGTTAAGAAAGTATCTCTGAGATAAAGGAAATTTAAGAATCCTACCCAAATTACTGTCCCCAGGCACATATTGATGAGATGTATGGGGCTTATCATCGATGATCGAATTCCATTAAATTTTAACTAAGTTGATACAAACCAACACTTGTATTCCCAAATCAAATGATTCTGATATTATAGCCATTATTGTATTTATAATTGTCATCAGTTCATAGTTACTCTAATTCCAGAGTGCTCATGGATCTGAAAACAAATTGTACAGAGAGTCACTAGAATTTTATAGTAATAGGAAAAATATAATAACATGATTATTCCAAAAAATCTTGCCAAGTAAGAATCCTTGAGCGGAGCTACGTTAAGATGTACAAGATGAGACCAAAGAGATATGGGCTCCATGGTTTAAACTGACCCTTGCTTGGGGCACCTGGGTGGCGCAGTCGGTTAAGCGTCCGACTTCAGCCAGGTCACGATCTCGCCGTCTGTGGGTTCGAGCCCCGCGTCAGGCTCTGGGCTGATGGCTCAGAGCCTGGAGCCTGTTTCCGATTCTGTGTCTCCCTCTCTCTCTGCCCCTCCCCCGTTCATGCTCTGTCTCTCTCTGTCCCAAAAATAAATAAACGTTGAAAAAAAAAATTAAATAAATAAATAAATAAATAAATAAATAAATAAAAATAAACTGACCCTTGCTGACAGGCTGATTTCCCAGGGAGTTTCTCCCAGTTCCCACTTGTAATATATACCATAACACTTTTCACCCTGATACTAATTTTTTCCTGCTGTGTCTGGACAAAAATGGCTCTACTTACCAGTTCAGCTCTTACCTCTGCATCTCTCTTACAGCATTCTTCCATTTTAACCTATTCAGCTGTCTAAGCTGGCAGATCTTCCCTGAGCACAGAGCTCAGCTGGCTACCTTCTGAGGATAGCTATGCCTATTAGCTGGGATCTATGAAAGTTACTTGCACGTCTCCACGGTCCCAACCTTTGATTATTTTGCTTCACTGAATTAAGTCATATGTGCATATTTTTAGCCTTATCTCACATTCCTCTCCTACTTGGAATTACTTTTCCAAGCTCCATTTTTCCTTATCCATGTCTTTACTTGTGTTGTTTCCATTTTCTGAAATCTGTCAACTCTCTATGTTGAAATGTTACCGATCTTTCAAGAGAAATCTCACTTGGGCCTTCTCTAGGAAAGTTTTCTTTATCTCCTCAATTAAGTTAATTAACCTTTAAGCAAATATTTATCATATGCACATATATCTTTGCTTTATATCCACATTTATGTATTTTATTCATATTCTGGGGCTCAAAATCATCAAAATACATCTAAGAGCATTCAAAGCATTTATAGTGATAAATCTTTTTTTTAAATGGTTAACATAACTCTCCATTTAACCTCATTTTTTTGATGCATTGTAGTTTGCAACTGTAGTTGAAGGGGTGTGAAAAGGTTGTGCTGGTTTAAACACATTCATCGTCCTAATTCTGTACAAGTATTCCTGCCCTTTCTGCCTTCTCCCTACAGATTATATTTCTTTTTTATTCATTCAGGTACTTATTATGCACTCCCAGTTACTAATCTCACACACACATAGATTTATGAGGTCTTCCTATAGTAAAGAGAACCCAACTCACATTTAAGAGGCACCAATTTTGAGCCTGTTTTAAATTCAGACAATGCTTGAACCAGTCTGAGAAAACATATAATTCATCTAAGTTACATGTCTTTCATGAATACAAATCTTCTTACCCATGGACATGAATCAGTTTTAAAATTTCCACTTCTGATTCTCAAATGATTAGTTGGATTGATCCAAAGATACGTTTGGAGATGTTTGTTGAAAATATTCATGTAAAATTAATATAAAGTTAATTTTACTTCTTTAATGATTTTATTTTAAATTTGATTTTAGATTTAATGATTTACTTCTTTAATGATGTTACCAAATACAGAGTTTTGGTGTATATTTTTTTGTTGTTTTTTGGGGGGTGGTGGTGGGAGGGATTAGCTTTGCATCTGTTTATCTGTTTATTCCCTCTAGTTCTTCTCCTGGTCCTCTTGGTTTCAGGGCCAACCAGGGGAGTGATGCAGGGGGAGATGCTGCTCTCATTTAGAATAGCACATTCTGTCATTGAAGTATCCTGACTGCATTTCCTGTCCACAAACTAGTGTTCCCTCCAGTTAAAGGGAACAATGGCATTCCAACTGCTCCACATTGTTGACTGACTGAAACCTCCTCAGAAAATGTTCATCACAATCTTTCTTATCAGAGGGATCCATCTCTGAGAATTGTCTCAGTAAACATTTTTTTTCCCCAGGGTGCTTATAGATGCACTTATTTTTATGAACTAGTTTGAAATGCTTTAACCAGGACTGCATGGATAAAGTGTGGGTGAGCTATACAAACCTGATCTGAAGTTTGGCTAATACTTTGTCATACCAAGAACTTCACACTTGATGAATTTTCTAAAGTATGTTTTCAGTGAAATCACAACAACTGTAGTTGAAAGGGTATAGATATGGTCTAGAGATGAAGATCCCAGGGTCTTAGCTCTTGTACTGTGTCTCTGCAAATATGTGACTATAGATCATAGTCTTAGGTAGTTTTAAAAACCCACTTGATCATGAGGAAAGTTTTATGTATTTTTTTCTCCATGACTAAGTATTGGGTAAATAACCTTTTTATAAAATTAAGGGATAGCTGGCTCTTCTAATTTTGTTAATCAGAGTGGAACAACCACCAACCTCACTTCCAACCTTACACAATAAGAAATTGCTACTCCTGATCTTAAAATGGATTTCTGACAAATTCATATCTTCTGTCCAGGCAAATACTTTCAGATGATCTTTTAATTTTTATTCTCTGTAGCCTAATGCGAAATTAATTGTTTCTTAGGACTCAAATGCCAGATTGATTGGGCTTTACCTAGAAGTATTAAAAAAAAAAAGATTCCTTATGGAGTCTCCATATCAACATTAATAGAGAAAGTCTTCACGAAATCTATATATAAATGGAATCTAAGGGCTAAATGGTGGTGGTAGATGGGGAAAATTCAGCAGAAATGTTTCTCCTGTCATATTCATGTGGTCAGAGTTCATATTACTTGTATATTACTTTTTTAAAACTTTACTTAAAAAAAAGAATTATCATGATATAAAATAGTGGTTTTCAAACTTTAATGTGCTAAAGAATCATCCAGGATGTTTACTGAAAATGTTGATTTCTATGTTTTAAACTTATATATATTTTTACTTAATACTTCTTGGGTTGGGTTCAGGAAAGTATGTTTGAATACTCACTTCAGTTGATAATTCTGGGTGTATATATAGAGAAAAGGCTGTCCTGAGCCCTTGAATCAGTATTCATGTAGTGGCAAAAGAGTGGGTTTCCTTACCTTCTTTCTGGGGGACAGGTTTGGTCTCTTTTAGGCATTAAATAATAATTTTTCTAACACTTGTGATTCTTTATTCATCTATACTGATCATGAATTTAGTAGAATTTCCTTCAAGAGTCTAGTGGGAGAATTGTCATTATTATTTCTCAATATTTTGATGAGATTTCATCTATTTATGTGTGTTTATTAGTATATATTTGTGGAAATTTTGGAAAGACTGAGTCAAGGATGGCTAATCAGATGCTATTTTAATCAGATTCTGATCTCTGTTCCTTTGAAGGTTCTTTCAAGATCACTTTAGGAAAAAACATGACTTATAATCTGAATGGACTATTAATGAAGGTCTCTTTGCACCTCTTTATAAAGTTGCAGCAAATCATTCAACCCTTTTCTGAAGGTCAACCTTCATGCTGAGGGAATGATTGATTTCCATTGCTTCATCAGGGAGGTTTGAAGCCTGGAATAAGGAATTGCTCAACTCAAGTGTTTTGGAGGCAGCCACATATTTATTCCCATGACTTTCTTTTACACCACATCATCACTCAGTGATGTCAGCCATGCTCTGAAGTATTTCTCTGATGATTCCTGAGAGCAAGTGTCTAGTAGGAAGGGAATTTGAATTGACTTAATGCACAACCTCAAAGCTATGTGGATGTTTCAATGTTTTAATCTATTGTCAATGAAGGGAAAGCTTAAACACTATATGTGGCCCTCATCCCACAATTTCTAATATATTTAATCAACATTGCATTAATTTATTCATCAATCACTTAATTCTTGTTAAGGCAAAAACTATTCTTTCAATGTAAATTGAAGATCATTCATTAATGAAATCTGCTATATGGTTAAACATATATCCTTTGGCAGTTCTTAAATGCTCTGACCAAATATTGATCCATGAATTAAAGGAATAAAATCTTTCTTGAAGGAAATAAGATTTCAAACATAAGATAAGCATAGAGTGACAATAAGTAAATAAGAGCATTGCACAGATTTAGAAAATTTTTTGATGTAATTTTTCTATGAAATCATGTTCAACCTAATAAATTAAACATTTTAATAATGTCCTCAACTATGGAAAGATATTAATTTTTACACAATTTAACTCAAGGAATAGGAGATCAATTTTCCTTCCCCACAAAAGAAAAATGTTTAGGATTCTAGTGAATTATGGGATTTTTCTTGAAGTCCACTGATGTACTGACTCCAAAAATAATTAGCTTGATCTTTGCTACCTTAAAGCTATTTCCCCTCTTTCAAATGAATATACAATCAATGAAGAGTTTTATAATAGACCAATCTCAGGTGCTAAAGACCTGTTCAGGAAAATAACATATATTCTTAATTATCTTCCCAAATATTCAATATTCTTTCATGTTGCAGCAAGATATGTTGTGTTTCCTCCTATATTTACTGTCAAAGTTTTAAGCAGACCATGGCACATGCTAACAATTTCACATCCCAGAACGTGGATTACTTCCCTCCCAGAAATTTTGGAACTTTGATGCCTTCTGAAGTTTTATTTTATTTTTTAAAAGTTTTTACTTAAATTCCAATCAGCATAAATAAATTGTGTAGAAACTAAAAACAAAACAAAACAAAACAAAAAAACACACAAAAAACAATAGAACAACAGATCAATGAAACCAGGAGCTGGTTCTTTTAAAAATTAATAAAATTGATAAACCTCTAGCCAGATTTATCAAAAAAGGAAAGAGAAAGGACTCAAATAAATAAAATCACAAATGAGAGAGGATAAATAACCACCAACATCAGAGAAATACAATTATAAGAGAATATTATGAAAAACTGTATCTCAACAAACTGGACAACTTAGAAGAAATGGATAAATTTCTACAAACATATAAACCACCAAAATCGAAACAGGAAGAAATAGAAAGCTTGAATAGACCTATAACCAACAAAGCAGCATTATTGACAATAGTCTCCTCAAGTTTGTGTTTTTTTTAATTTTTTATAATGTTATTTATTTTTGAGAGACAGACACAGAGCATGAGTGGGGGAGGGGCAGAGAGAGAGGGAGACACAGAATCCAAAGCAGGCTCCAGGCTCTGAGCTGTCAGCACAGATCCCAACACGGGGCTTGAACCCATGAACCTTGAGATCCTGACCTGAGCCGAAGTCAGTGCTTAACCAACTGAGCCCCTCAGGTGCCCCATTTCCTGAAGTTTTAATGAACTCTATACATATATTTTTCTAGTTGCAGATTATATGTATACTAAGTAGCATTTTTCAGTCATTTTGGATATTACTTCATCTGAATATGGTCTACCTCATGTCCTTTTCTTGCTATTTATATGATTGAGACATTTACAGATTTAATTTTGTTATATAACTTGTAATATTAGATCTAAAATCTTTATTGGCGAATTATAATTTTATTAATCCCAAACAGCTTTCTAAAAGCATTATTCTATTCATTGCAAACAATTCAGGCAGAGGTTTTCTTTCTCATATATATATACATATATATGAGGAAAACATATACGTGTGCATATTTTAAAGGTATCATATTGTTCCCCTTAGCAATCTCTGTGTTTCCATCACCCATTTACTTGTTCATATGTGTAGGGGGTCGTCGTTTATTAACATGCTATTTAAAAAAATTTAAATGATACATAGGATTGTATACTATTAAGAAATAAATGGCATCAATATATAATATTTGCATTTAATGAATGGATCGGTGCTTTCAGTCATAAGTATCTACTTTGTTAATATTGTAAGTTAACAGAAATAAATATACATAGCAAAAAAAGATAGGAGAGATTTACACCAACATTTCCAGCTGAAGAAAATACAGATCATTTTACTTTCTTAATTTTTTTTATATATGTTTTCTTAATTTCTACCATGAGCATGTGTAGCTTTCATAAGTCAGCACCCTAAGGATGCTGTGGCTGTTCTGTAGTTGTGCTTATTTTGGGACATTCAGAGAATGCAGAAATCTAGTATTTCAAAGGATTCTTTACTTGAGATCCTTGTAGAGACCACAAAAGAATCTGTAGAGGATGAGTTTTAAAACATAAAAACAAGAGGTTCCTAATGATAGAGAACAATCAGGGTTGACAGAAGGACGTGGGTGGGATATGGTCTGGAAGGGTAATGGGTACTGAGGAGGGCACTTGTTGGGATGAGCACTGGGTATTGTATGTCAGTGATGAATCACTGAATTCTACCCCTGAAACAATATTTCACTGTATATTAACTAAAATTTAAGTAAAAATAATAACAAATAAAATGCCCTAGCTAAGAACAACAACAAACAAACAAACAACACTTGACATAGTATTGTTCTATGAAATAGATGAACCATGAAAGACATATGAAAGGTCTTAATATCCGTCTCCAGCTCCTCCTTACTGACGTCACCTATATGCTGCATATGGAATGGTTTTTGTTCATTCTGCAATCTGTGTCTTTAGCATATGCCTATCTCTAAGTTTCCTTTCTAAGTTTCCTGCTTATTATATTAGCAGCCAAGAGAGTCCTTGGACATTGCTAAAGCAAAGCGTTAAGGTACCATATTATATATAAGTTGCTTTCTAGAAAAGGACTCATTTCCCTGTAAATGGCTTGGCATATTCGGTCGGCTTGCATTTCAAGTTAATAGAAACGGCTGAGTGATACTGCAGCTCTCTTTCTCTATGACACTGAGAATCATTTCTTGAAATCTGAGCGTCATATGTAGCTTTATAGTATTTTCTGTCTTTTTGACAGCAGCGGCTTAGGTGTTTATTTACTTCATACTCAATATTGTGCATGCTACCTAAGCACCACATGACTATGCATGAAAGAAAAGAAACCATTGTTTCTGTGGAATAGAGAGCTCATTGCTTTTTTGCTTTATCTTTCACAGAACACTTTTGCAACTAAAAAAATATTTTAATTCACTTGTTTAATTCTTCATATTAATTAATTTTTGAGTTGTTGTATTTCTAGGGGTGTAAGGAAACATTTGAAATGGAGTAAGGTGAGCCTCCTTGCTTTAAAAGGTATACTAAGAAGGACAAAGGACACTCCTGAATCTTTCAGACCTAATTTCCAGTGTAGCTTATTTTTTGGCAGCTGGGCTGTCATTTAGAGTTTTCCCATGCAGAGTTGTTTATTTAAATTATATAGTTTATGTGTAAACCTGCTATTATTTTTCTAGAGGAGATATTTAACTAGATGTGACTTGAATAACATAAATTTGTGGCAGCGAACCTCATTCTGTTTGGCTGAAATTCTTATTCTTTCATTTAAAATTTTTTATCCCACTGAACTTTAACCGAAAGATTAGTGCTGTATGACCAACATACTTAGCTCCATGAAGAAGGTTTGGTTGACTGCCAAGTGGTGATATTGGGTTTATCTTTGCAAGAAGATGTGCAACAATGTGGCTACAAAAGCATGACGCAAGGAGATTCTTTTCTATTGTATAATGAGTTGAATATCTGCGGATTCACTTGGACACTCGGTGGGTTTAAATTGATTATTAGGTGAGAGAGGCTGTTAAAGGAATAGATAAGGTGACCTGGATCAGACAGTTCTTTTATAAAAAGCCAACTTGTAAGCCTTAGGATCAGAGGTCCGTTACCTCCTGCTGTGATACCAATGTGCATCAGGGGTTAATGCAATCTTCTAACAATCTAAAAGCCAGATTGATCTTTGTCTTTTAAATGTCTACCGGGGCTTCCAAGTTATGAGGGGAGAGCTGAAGGGCAACATCAATATATTTTCATGAGAAGAGTGAATGTGACTGATTGCTAGCACACCACCAGCAGAAGAACAAAGGTGAAAAGGAAAGTGACTCAGAGGTACATCCCATTTCAGGAGTCTGTCTGCAGAACAATGACTCATTTAGTTTAACTGACTTCCTTACATTTACTCTGTGTACAAGTCTTACTGCTAGGGAAAATGTAATCCACAAAAGTGAATCCACATATATTTTTAATTTCCAATAAGAGAACTCATGGTTGGGGAAAGATTGATGTACACACTAATGTGTGAACAATTGGAGGAGATTGAAATTTACCACAAACTCTAAGTGACATTTAAAGCAAATCATGGGAAACCCCCTAAGTCTTTTTTAACTCTAAAATGTGCTAGAAAGTTTAAAGAGTTCCTAAATTTAAAATCAGACAGTCTTGTGTCTGATTTCAAATGGCTGTGTGTGTGTGTGTGTTTTGTATGTGTATGTGTGTACTTTACTTGACAATATTTATAACTTACTAATAAAGTCAAATATAAGAAAATTCATTCTAAAATGGAGATGTTTAAAGATGTTAATGTGCTTGAACTAAATAATGTCTGCATATAAATGTGTGTTGTGAATTTATAAACTCATACCAACATTTTAGTTTCAAGGACAAATGTCAAATTTTATTATGTACCTAGCTGTACATTTAGATAAAATGACATTTAAAAATGTACTTTGAACAGAATAGTTATCTGTTTTTGTGGCCTTATGACACAAATAATATATAAAGACTGGGATTCAGTAACATTTCCATTTTGCTTCCTTTGTATAGCAATCAACACTCTATGAGAGTATTTACCACAGTCTGCTGTAAATAATTGTATCTTTCTGGGGTGCCTGGGTCGCTCAGTCGGTTAAGCGTCCGACTTCGGCTCAGGTCATGATCTCGCGGTCCGTGAGTTCGAGCCCCGTGCCAGGCTCTGTGAAGATCATGAAGGATATTTTTTGTAATTAAATCCATTCATAAAATGTAAAAAAAACCTAATTTGGATAGTAAATCTTTAGTACCTATTCAGATGGTTTTAAAGTATGGTACAACTCCAGAAATGTGCTTAACTCTAAACAGCATCCTAAAGATACACTTAGTTAACACCTCTTCAAGTCAAAACTGTATTAAAGACTGAGAAACAATGGTGAATAATGCTTAACCTGACTTACAGTTTACCTTCAATTGTAGAAGACAGGAATGTAAGCAGACAATCACAACAAAGTACAGTGAATACAAGGTATTTTAGACTCACATAGAAAAGGCATCAGCTGATTATGGGAGTTCTTGATAAAAGTGGGAAGTTGGGGAAAGAATTCCTGACAGAAACAGCAGCATATACAAAAATTGAGAACCCAGAGAAAAGAATGCTTTGAGAGGGATACTACTTATGGTTTCAAATATTTTGAGTCTGAAGAGATTGAGTAGAGAATCATGCAAGATGAAATTGGAGACGAAATGCTTCAGTGACAAGGGTCATAGAAGCAGTGTTAAGGAATTCCAAACTAATCAAAGAGTAACAATAAGGTTGCTGCTTTATGAAGAACTCTTCTGATAGCAAAATGGAAGGGGGTAGATTGAAGGATGTGAGACTGGAGGCAAAGAAGTCAGAAGGCTGTTGTAGTGATCCAGGTGACTATTGACGGTTACCTGAAACAAGGTGGCATTCATGGAGGTAGAGGTAAAAGAATGGATTTGAGAAACCTTAAGGAGAAATGTCAAGTATTGTGGCACATATTCAAAGGAATATTATTGGCTGAGAAAGCCAGGAACTGTAGGAGATTAAAAATGTTCCAGCTATGTTAATAAGCTTTACTGTTGCCAGAGCTGAGGGTAGAGGAAAGTCACTCTCGATGCTTATGTGTCAACTGTGACAAATGGGAGCGGAATAGCAAACTGCATGTTTATCATTGTGACGGCTGAAGGTAATGCCTGCTAAGCGGTTAATATTATAGACACCAGAGAACGGTGAGTTGCAGATTGTACTTGGCATATGGTAGACATTAGCTCATTAAAATATTCAGACTAGCAGATGTACACATTTCAGGATGCTAAGGAAAATATTAATTTTAAGAATTAAAAACTCCTGAGACTTTGGAAGTTTTAAAGTTCTTCGTTCTCAAAGTTCTCTAATGGGCAAATTGGAGGCATTTCGTTAGCTGTCTGTTCAGACACTCCTGATTACAGCTGAAATGTGCTCAAACTCTGCTACTAAGGTAAACCTGGGGAGAAGAGAATGAAGAGAGAAACATGCTATAAAATCCTTGTAATTACATTTTATGTAAGCATTTGAAATGAAGACACACTACTGCAAGGTCTAAAGATAGAAGACATTTCACATAAAAGATTTAAAACAGTTTTAGGGGCGCCTGGGTGGCTCAGTCGGTTAAGCGTCTGACTTTGGCTCAGGTCATGACCTCACCGTCCGTGAGTTCGAGTCCTGCGTCGGGCTCTGTGCTGACAGCTCAGAGCCTGGAGCCTGCTTTGGATTCTGTGTCTCCCTCTCTCTCTGACCCTCCCCTGTTCATGCTCTGTCTCTCTCTGTCTCAAAGATAAATAAACATTAAAAAAAATTTAAAAACACGTTTTAAAATATGAAACTATAGACATATATCTAAAGCTATTGTTTGATTCTCTATTTAAAGGGGATGACAACATCTTATCAATTCCACAATCTATGACTGAATGACTTTTTTACTGTAACTTTCCTTTTCAGAAAATAAAGCTCAGTTATCAGGCAAAATCCTAAAGTACTACTCAAAGAAAAGCCATAGAATTTGACATAGAGAATAATAATCGGTTTCATGTAATTATTTTTATTTAAATTTAAAATGCAAAAAAACCCTCCTCCACCCCTCCTTTATTTATTTATTTATTTATTTTTGGTGGGAGTTGAATAGACAAGAAAGGAAGAATGAAGGAAAGGTTGGAAAAGAAAATAAAGAATGAAAAAGAAAGTAAGGAATAAAC
The DNA here is from genome assembly GCF_027475565.1 of Acinonyx jubatus. Classification (NCBI taxonomy): domain Eukaryota; kingdom Metazoa; phylum Chordata; class Mammalia; order Carnivora; family Felidae; genus Acinonyx; species Acinonyx jubatus. The sequence goes on from NC_069391.1 coordinate 28,888,211, forward strand.
AAAGGAAGTAAAGGACATTTCCTTTTACACTGAATAAATGGAAAAGGCAAGCAATCATTTGAACTCATTTTATTTATAAAAGGGAATTCATATTTTAGCATATTTATTCAATCAAAGCTAATAGAGTTTATGAAAATGGTGAATACTCAAAGGGTTTGAGTATACGTGAGGAGTGAACACTTGCGTTTAACTCACTTACACCAAATATATATATATATATATATAGCCATTTATATGGAATTGGGTGAACCGTCTGTCATATTTAGCTGTCATTTTTAAGAAGCATGTGTGTGTTTGCATGTGTGTGTGCATGCATTCACAATAAGTCTAGGAATAGTATTTTCTTCAATCAATAGACAGCAATTTTGAGGCATCCATCCCTGAAATCAAATAGCAGATGAAGCTGATTGTCAGAAACGACTACAATCCAAAAATGTGCCCTTGGGAGAACTATATACAACACTACCGGGATTGGTAGTGTAAACCATGTAGCTAGAAAACAAGCCTTTTGCATAACCTAAGGAAAATCGACTAAGATGGACTCTAGCATTCTGGAAGAGCATCGAACACTGTAATAAAAATTGTACTGTTGTCAGCAGTATAGGCATCATTCACGCTGAGAAAATACATTCTAACAGTTAGGCTGATAAACCTTTACTTTACTCTGTAAACATAAACAGATGGTCAAGAATCACCAAATATTTGAGGAAAACAGAAACAATAAATAGAACTAATTCCAAAGGTAAACAGAAGGACATTTTGAAATAAGAACAACTAATATCATCAGAAAAGAAATTTATGGATAAGACAGGAACAGATTGTTGAGGAAAAAATAAGCGATTAGCTCTCTTTTTGATATTTAAAACCATATTTACTGAAAGAAACCTCACCTTAATAGATGGGATGACTAGTATAATGGAAATATTGAAAATTGAATTAGGGGAATATTGAACCAAGGCATTTTTTCCAAAGACAGTTATAAAGACACAAAGAAAAAAAAAGCAACCATAAAATAGTTCCAGGAGTTCCAATAGCCATCAAATAGAACTAGAAAGGGAGAACAAAGAAAAAGTGGGAATGGATGGGTGGAGAAATGGTTAATAAAATAAGTAAAGTAATAAAATTTCCCAGAACTGAAGATTTAAGTCTTTTATGTAAGAGCCCTATAAATGTAAGTGAAATAATAATATGCAAAAACACATTTAAAAATCTTATTTTAGAAATATCCTGGCAAAATTCATTCTTCTAATAATTTATTTTTTAAAATGTTTATTTATTTTTCAGGATGGGGGACGGGCAGAGAGAGGAAGACAGAGAATCCCAACCAGGCTCTGCACTATGAGTGCAGAGCCCAGTGTGGGGGCTTGGTCTCATGAACAGTGATCATGACCTGAGCCAAAATTGAGTTGGACACTTAACCGACTGAGCCACCCAGGCACTCCATTCTTTTAATATTTTAATATCAATATTTATTTTAAAAATTAAAAAAACCTAGATATCTTCCTTAACACTTTATTCAAATCCTACTATTCTTTTTAGAAGTAATTATGTTTAACAGTTTGGTATATTTCCTTCCTGAATTTCTCTTATAATATATGAGATGCACAAATATGTATGCGTGCGCACATACACATATATGTGTCACACTCTACATTTTATTTTAGAAATTCAAACCCATTAAAAATTTCAAAAGATATTAAATTCAGCAGAAGTAATTCAAATGAATAAAACAAATACAAAATGATGTCCAGCCTTACTATCATCAGAAAAATGCAAATTAAAATGAATGACAAAAAAAAATTTGTAATATCTTGTGTTGGCAAGAGGGGGATAATCAAGCATAGTTGAACACAGCTAGTTGGAAATAAATCAGGTACAGGCCATTAGAGAGAAATTTGGCAGTATACGTCAACAAAGATGCATATACGTTGACTCAGAAATACCACGTCTATGAATGTATTTACAAAGGTACTATTTACCCCCGTGGAAATATATATATTATATATATTTATATATATATATATATAATACATTAATACCTAATCACAAAGTTGTTTGAGAATTCTTGAAAAGTCAAAAAATGAATTTGGAAAAGCATACATGTCCATCAAAAGTGGAAAGCTTAGGGGCACCTGTGTGGCTCAGGCAGTTAAGCGTCTGACTTAGGCTCAGGTCATGATCTTGCCATTCATCAGTATGAGTCCCATATCAGGCTCTGTGCTGACAACTCAGAGCCTGGAGCCTGCTTTGGAATCTGTGTCTCTCCCTCGCCCCTCTTCCGCTGGCTCTCTCTTTCTCTCTCTCTGTCAAAAATAAATAAACATTAAAAAAATTTTTTTAAGTGGAAAGTTTAAGAAAATATATTGATACATACTATGGAATGATGTCTACCTACTCAAATAAATTAACTAGATATACAATCTAAATAACTTAAAGATTCACTGTTAAGTGACAAAAGCTAGTTGCGGAGCAATACGAATACCCACGTATATGTAAACTCACAGAAACAATTAAAAAAAACCGCACACCTAATAGGTAGCAGTGTTCACTCAGAGAATGAAGTGGGATTGGGAAATTAAAAGCCAAAAGGGGTATCTGGTAACTAGGACCTGGAGATTATTTGTTAGTCCTTCATAGAATTACAATAGGAATTTCAGTTATTTGCTTGTACTGGGTACATAAGTCTCTTACCAGAAAGGCTGATGTCAAAGTAATGAAAAGGAGAATCATCCCCTTACTGAAAAATTCAATGACAGGCCAATTATGTGCACCTATCTATTTCTCTCTCTCTTTCTCTTATCTATCTATCTATCTATCCATCATTTATCATCTTTCTTCCTTTTCCTTTCTTAATTATTCATTCAGTTATAAATCCTAGATAATTTGGGTTAATTTAATTTATTTGAATAGCAGTATAGAGATAAAGCTTTCCATCAGAATGCTTCCTAAGAGGCTAATTACACTGATTTTATTACTAGAAAATGCAAAATGAATTAGGAAAATGTGAGGATGTCTCATCACACATACACAATATCCTGTTTCTTCAAATATTTGCTTTAAGGTATGCTATGTATTTTTCCTCATGTTCTCTATATCTGAAATCCTCTTCCCTTATCCCAGATTTTTAAAAGCTTTGTTTCTCTTCTGAGTTTAACTCAAATATCACTTTTACTCCAAGTCACACTTTAAAACTTTCTCCTTATTGTTTGTTCTCATGGCGAGCTTATATCCTAAATTAGGGTGCTCATCAAATTCAGCCTTACTGAAATAGGTAAAATATGCTGAACATTTGTTATGTTTCATTCACTGTGTTAAGCACTTATCCTATATCATCTCTCTTAATCCTCAAGACTCCTAGGAAATATGGGTTTAGAAGTTTTGTCACAGTATCAAGTAACTTTCCCCCCTTTTTTACTAATCTAGGAAAATATAAATGTTCTCTTCATCTAGCATTTAGCGTGTAGCTAAAGTCGAGCCCACAGGACATTCATGAAATCCTTGTAGATATTCCCAATGTTCACATAGTGGCCTACAAATGTTCCTCTCAGATTATGATCTGACAGATTAGCTAATGTAGTCAGCTTGAGGGTATGTTGAGGGAGCTGTAGGCTAGAGCAGTGTCAGCCAGGAAACTCCATTTCTGTATTATTATTTCACTGTCCATGAAACCTTGGTAGTCAGTGGCCCATTTCATATTTGAGGTTCCTTTTTGTCTGGCCTAACAGGGGTGAATTGGAACTGTGCCTAGTCTATATATAGAGTGGCCCTGATGCCCACCCTGCCATAAAGAAACCCTTCCATTTTAAGGAGATATCCATAATGTTGGCTTATTTTTTTGTAAGCATTGCATGGGTTCACCATGTCTGTTGATGAATTTTTAGGTTGTTTCTACCTTTCCGCTTTTATGAATAATATTGTTAAGAGCATTTGTGTACAAGTTTCTGTGAGGGTATATATTTTCATTTCTCCTGGGATATACCTAGGAGTGAATTGCTTGGTCATATGTTATCCTATGTTTAATCATTTGAGAAACTGCCAGGTTATTTTCCAAAGTGGCTGCACCATTTTACATCCCTACTAACAGTGTGTAAGTGTCCTGATTTCTGCACATATTCACCAACACCTGTAACCTGACTTTTTGATTTTTAGGTTTGAAATGGTATCTCACTGTGGTTTTGAATTACATTTTCCTGATGATAAGTGATATTGACCATCTTTCCATGTGCTTATTAGACATTTATATATATTCTTTGGATAAATGTTTAATCATATCTTATGCTCATTTTAAAAACATAGGTTGTCTTTTTATTATTGAGTTGTAAAGTTTTTTTATGTATTCTAGACATAAGTTGCTTAAAATATATGATTTCCAAATACTTCTCCCATTCTGTGGGTCTTTTCACTTTCTTGGTGCACAGAAGCTTTTAATTTTGATGAAGTCCAATTTATTTATTTTTTTCTTTCGTTGCTTGTGTTTTGGTATAATATCAAAACTCCTTTCCTGGGGTGCCTGGCTGGCTCTGTCAGTAGAGGATGCGACTCTTGATCTTGAGGTTGTGAGATTGAGCCACACACTGGGTATGGAAATTATTTAAAAATAAAATCTTTTCAAAAATTCTTTCCCAAATCTAAAGTCATGAAAACTCACTCCTATGGGGTTTTGTTTTGTTTTGTTTTTTTGCTCTTACTTTAGGTCTTTGGTCAATAGTGAGTTAATTTTTGTATATGGTATGAGGTAAAAATCCAACTTCATTCTTTGGTACAAATTTAGTTTACCTCTAAGTACAATATTGAATAGAAGTGGCAAGAGCAAACATCTTTGTCTTACTCATGAAATTAGAAGGAAAGCATCGCTCTTTCACCATTAACTAAAATGTTAGCTATGGGTTTTTCATAGACATCCTTTATAAGGTTGAGGAAGTTCCCCTCTATTTCTAGTTTGTTGAGTATTTTTATAATAAAAGGTGTGTTGAATTTGGCCAAATGTTTTCTCTGCATCTTTTAAAATGGTTGTGCGATATTCATTTTCTATTATACTGATAGAATGTATTATATGAATTTATTTTCAGATGTAAAACCAACATTGCACCCCTGAGGTAAATTCCACCTGGTCATGGTGTAGAATTCTCCATGTGCTGATGGATTTGGCTCACTAGAAATTGTGCGGATTTTGGCATTCACATTCATAAGAAACTTTGGTCTGCAGTTTTATTTTATGATGTCTTTGTTTTTACATGTATGTTTTAAAAAATTTATATTATAAACTTTAATATGGAGTATGAAATACTAATACTGTGATAATAAGATCTAGATCTTATTGAGCATAGAATCTGTGCCAAGAGATCTATTCATTACTTTACAGATATTTAAAACTCACACAAAAACTGTGTGTTAGGTACTGTTACTTTCTCCATTGTTAAAACGAAAAAACTGAAAACAAAACAAAATACAAAAGAACAAAATCCTGAGGCTTAGAGAGGTAATAAACTTGCCCAAAGCCACAAAGCTAATTGTGGGGCATGTGGAGACATAGACCCCAGTGTGCCTGTCTTCAGATCCATGCTCTAAATAACTACTTAACATTTTTTGCTTCTGATAAAAATTACTTAACATTTAATAATGATTTAACATTCATTTAATTAGGTGAATTTAATATCATAAATCATTCTTTACAATCTTACAATGTTTTGAATTTCTGAGTTTTTCTTCTATTTTTCTCTTTTCCTAAGTCTTCTAAGATTCATGCTTGTCTTGAGTTGGTTTTGATGATTTTGGAATATTTTCCTTTTTTTCATTATCTCCAGTGACATTTGGGGAAGCAGGAGGGGATCTGCGCTATTCTTCTGGTATGGCTAGTGATGCAATTACACAACTACAGAATTAGTGGCACAAGGGCACTGGCAGAGAAAACTGTTACTTCTACACTAGCAAAGTGTTACACATTAGAGGTAAAATGTCAAATCATCCAGTATTTTCTCTAAATAGGTACATTATTAAATTTTTTTTTTTCTGGTGAATCGATGATTGATTTGAAGGACTCTGTATTATAATACAAAGAAAATTTACCAGATGGGTTGATTCAAAAACCAGCTATAAAACGATAATCATGGATAATTATAGTAAGGACTGGGTATATGATGATATCAGGGAATTATTTTTAACTTGCTAGTTGTGACAAAAACACACTGGTTCTGTAAGGAAATGGCTATATTTTTGGAAATTCCTGCTATATTATGTAAATGTTTTGAAATAAAATGTTTTGATGATACCTTAAGAAATGGAAGGACATTGAGGGGTGCCTGGATGGCTCAGTCGGTTAACTGATCCACTTTGGCTCAGGTTGTGATCTCACAGTTTGTGGGTTTGAGCCCAGAGTGGGGCTTTGTGCTGCCAGCTCAGAGCCTGGAGCCTGCTTCGGATTCTGTGTCTCCCTCTCTCTCTGCCCCTCCCCCACTGGAGCTCTACCTCTGTCTCTCAAAAACAATACATAAAAATGTTAAAAAAAATTAAAAAACAAAGAAACGGAAGGGCATTGAAACAGGTGAGAGTATATATTTACAAATGCGGAATATGGATGATAAAAATGGTGATTAATTTCCTCTACTTTTGTGTTTATTTATAAATATTCACAATTAATGATAGCAAAAATGTGATCTTAGGGTTCAGTTTTCTTACTCATAGAATAGAGATAGTAATAGTTGCTATATTGAGGATTCAAAGAGATTATCTTTATGTAAATACATTCTAAGTTTTATATACCTCACAAATAATTGCTTAATTTATTTTAGTGATTCAAAAACATATTGATAGGTAGTCAATTTATAAAAGCAGGAGTTGCTTTAAAGGATACAAAAGTATGGATGGCAGACTCCTGACCTTGAGAGGAATTCTATTCTATTCTAATTCTAAAGTCTGCAATTCCCGGAGAGAAGAATATTTAATATCTTAAACAAATATTAACATGTATTTTCTTTACCCTAATTAGTAGTAAAATAACTTAAGTCTCAACCATAAGAAACCATAAACAAAGAGTCACATGTGAAATGTTGGATTGGATTTGAACCTGATCAGAGACTTAGAGAAGTTAATAAAAGTGAAGACAGGTAACATTTAAAAAATCAGTTACATATACCATTCTATATATTGTTCTATAATTACAATCATTATCCCAGCTGAAGTATTTGAAGTATTCAAAACTATTACTGGATTCCAAAATATCTAAAGTCAACAGATTAGACACACTGATTGTATTTAACTAAAGGGCAAGTTCACAGTTTTGAGCCCCTGTGAGCTAGTTTGACATTCTCAGCAAGTGCATCTTGCTGAGTGCACACACACTTTCACAGTTCAAAGGGCACTGCATCAGGGTCTCCATGCCCCCCTGTTACTATGCCTTCTGGACCTTCTTAATGTGATTTGTTAGACTCAGTTTCTTCCTTTATGCCAAACACCTGGGTTTAGCCTCTGACTGTCTCTTCCATATCTAAGTCTTAGCTTAATGGTCTATCCTGAAGTATTCAATCTGGCTTTAGCCCTATCAGCTATCTTTTAGAACAACCTGGGCTTTAAATCTCTGTAGTACAAAGTGAGCCATTCCTATCCCATCCCAGCATCTGAGCAACAAACTTCAAGCTTTCTCATCTCCCAAATGGAAGTTTGGACAAAAAGCCACATTATTTTGCTTAAAAATAGCCTTTTTCAGATTTCTAGCAGATTATTTTCATAATTAAGCTGTTTAATAATTTAGTAGCTTGAATCCATGCTCAAAATTTACTTTGAAACAGAAAATTCACAACCAAATCATGTGACATTGTATTAATGGTTCCTGGTGTGTGTGTGTGTGTGTGTGTGTGTGTGTGTGCGTGCGTGTATGTGTGTGTGTGTGTTCTTGCTAAATTGCATGGGGGAAAATTTTATGAAGACATGGTACAAATATAAAAAGTTAGAATAATTCACAAAACAGTTCAGAAACCCGAAAAGAAATATTTTGTCTGAATCTGGGAAGAATTTCCAGCACATTTTAAGTCAAGAGAGCAAGATTTAGATAAATTATTAATTGCGTAGTGATGTACTTGTGCTCATGAAACAAAGCCATCTCAATTGAGGGAAAATAAATTTAAAGACTCATTTCCTCTCTTGGTGCCTTTCTCTTATATCAGACATTTAAGGTGTGTATTTATCAAACAGCTGGAGCCATCCCTCTCATTCATGAGTATTGTTTTGGAAGTAATGACAGTCCTAATTTTACTTCCATCTTTGCCTGTCTTTCAGGAAATAACTCCAAGCAAACATCAGAAAATAAAGATATATGATGGGTAATGTGAATAAGCAATGTTACCTGGAAAGTGAACTCCCTAAAATATATTCCTACGTTGGGAATACCCTTTAGGAATATAATTTTTCACTTTTATATCAGATCAGTTACCAAAAAAGCAATAAGCAATGAAAAGAGAACGCTATATAAATATAGAAGAACAGAATAAAATTAATGTTCATTAGAAAGTAGAAATTGAGATGTAGATGATATGAATAAACCTGTCTTCTAAATGACAAATTAATCAACATCCCAGGAGACAGAGATAGTGACAGTAGCCAGTGAACCGTCAAGTATCCAAAAAACATATTTCTGAAAAGGATTTAATATAGAAACTAGAAGAAAAACTCAATAAATCATCCTGTATTTTCCAAAGAAAGCAAGAAAACAGGCCTCTGAAACACATTAAAAATGAAAACAATAGTGACAAGCATAAATACCAAAATAGGATCAAGGACTGTGTTAAGTGCATTAGATATACTTTGTCAGTTAATAAACAGAAATAATGGAAAAACAGTCTGAAATAAAGGCCAACTGTATATAATAATCTAAAATCAAAGGGAAACAATAAATTAAATTGTTTCAGTAGCTGGAGCCTGGGCAAGGAGATTAAAATTACAATAGAAAAATTAAACTCCGCATTTACAATAATAAAGAATAACAACATTATTGTGGAAATAGAGGAGGTGATGTGGAAGAAACTCTATTAGAATGAAAAGAAATTTGGACAACAACTGTAATGATTAGCTACCAATAACTTTCAGGGTTAGCACCTTCATACTAAAATTTATACCAATCTTCTTTTTTCTATTCTTAAGGTATTTTTATAATTGAAATGTGCCTTCTTGATGGCTTCACTGAGATAGTTTCTCTGCTTTCTTGGCCCTAATACATAGTTTCAATAATTTATGATTGCATAAATCACCTTAAATTAGTTTTTAAATTTTATTTTTTTTCATGACTGAACATATTTGCACATATTTGTGGTTTATCCACAGCATGACAGAACATTAGGAACTTTGAGTTGGATTTTGGGTTCAAGTCCCAGGATAGGATGTTGTATGAGATTGTTGCAGATTGTGGTCAAGTAACTTAAAGTCTTTGTGCCTCTGTTTTTCCAAGTGTAAAGTGCAGATAATAACTTCCTTAATTGTCACTCATCACTTCTTTGAAGCTTGGAGATCCAAATCCTGTGAAGCATTTGCTGAACTCAATGATTAAATTAGGCACTACTATTATTCACTCCCATAGTATACTGTACTTCTCCAATAACACATTCATCACACATGAAAATATCTGTTAAAGTGTATATGAGCTAGGCTAGACTTTATGCTTTTTTTTTTTGAGAGAGAGAGCATGTGTGTGCATGCAAGTTTGGGGGAGGGGAGCCACAGAGAGAGAGAGAGAGAGAGTGAGAGAGAGAGAGAGAGAGAGAGAGAGAATCTACAATAGGCTCCACACTCAGTGTGAAGACTGACATGGGGCTCGATGCCATAACCCTGGTATCATAACCTGAGCCAAATTCAAGAGTTGGATGCTTAACCAACTGAGCTACCCAGATGCCCCATAGATTATATGCTTTTGGAGGCTAAAGTACATATCTGTCTTACATATTTAATACCTAGAGCTTAGCCCAGAGAAAATATTAAAAACATTGAACAAATGAAATGATAACTACAAGCACAGATGACTTTAAAACTTTTGACAGAACACGACTTTTTAATTTTATAATACAAGAAAAAAACGGATATCAACTAATAATCAGTTTATAGAGAAGCCTCTATTTCCCAATCCATACGGACATGTTGAAAGAAAATGAAAGTTTATTTGGCTCCTACATGAGAGTGATCTTGTAGAACTATCCATCACCAATTCATCATACAAAAGCAGCCTACATTAATTATACCCATAATTATTTACAAATGGTAATTATTTACAAATTCTGCCATTGTTCTTCTAAAAGTTACATTTACTAAAATCTATAGGATTGTGACATCTTAACAAACTTAAAGAGGAAAGTGAACTCAAAGCTTAGCTTCAGCTGCATTTCTAAAGATAAGAAAGGCTGGTATTACGGCCAGAATAATATCTGAGCCAGAGTTCTAGAACAGAATAAGATTAAGGTGACAAAAAGTTCATGTTCACTTTGGACTATTTTCAAATGTGTGTTATAGGTGGAATAATGCTCTTCCCAAAGATGTCCATGACATAATTCCCAGAACTTTGACCATGTTACATTACATGGCAACAGGAATTTTGCAGATGTAATTAAGAGGTTACAGAACGTGGGTCCCTGGGTCACTCAGTTGGTTAAGTGTCTAACTCTTGATTTTGGCTCAGAAAATGATCACATGGTTTGTGAGTTCATGACCCACGTTGGGCTCTGCACTGACAGTGTGGAGCCTGCTTGGGGTTCTCTCTCCTTTTCTCTCTGCCTTTGCTCTGCTTGTGTGCATATGATCACTCTCTCTCTCAAAATAAATAAATAAACTTTTTTTTTTAAAAAGAGGAGTGGATGGAACTGGAGGGTATTATGCTAAATGAAATAAGTCAGTCAGAGAAAGGCAGATATCATAGGTTTTCACTCATATGTGTATCTTGAGAAACTTAACAGAAGACCATGGGGGAAGGGTAGGGGGGGAAATAATTACAAACAGAGAGGGAGGGAGGCAAACCATAAGAAACTCTTAAATACAAAGAACAAACTGAGGGCTGAGTGGGGGTGGGGGAGAGAGGAAAGTCGGTGATGGGCATTGAGGAGGGCACTTGTTGGGATGAGCACTAGGTGTTATATGTAAGCCAATTTGACAATAAATTATATTTTTAAAAAAAGAGGTTACAGACCTTAAAATCAGGAGACAATCATGGATTATTCTAGCTGGGCTCAATCTAATTACATGAACCCTTTAAAACAGAGAACTATCTCAGGATGGGAGACAGATGAGATGTGGCATAAGGAGAAGTCAGCAGGATTAAAATTATGAGAAGGATCTGGTATGTGTGAAAATGGAGGGGACAACATGATGAGGAATGCAGGTGACTTTAAAGAGATGCTCTTGGCTGAAAGCCAGCAACAGGACATGGGCCTCAGCTTGTAACCATAAAGAAGTGAATCTGCCAATAACCTGAATTTGCTTGGAAGCAGATTGTTCCCAGAGCAGCCTGATAAGAGCCTAGGCAAGCTGGCATGTTAATTTTGGACTTGAGAAATCCAGAACAAAGCTCACCTGACCTCTGACTTATGGAACTGTGAGATAATAAATTGATGTTGTAAGTCATAGTGGTTTGTTATGGCAACAATGGAAAACAAATACACTGTATTTATACTGAGAATGTATATTTAGGCCAATTTTACTCTAGATTTTAGAGTTACTAAGTCTCTCTATTTTGGCAGTATTTTCCTTGAACTTTTTGTGTGATATTTCTCACCATCTGAAAGATAAGAACTCTAGGGAGAAGAATGTGTCTAGGGAAAAGCTTTCAAGAAGTCTTTTTATTAAGCTTCCAGTCTAGGCATTAGGAAATGGGTTAAAAAGGTAACCCTTGGTATCCCCTTATAATCTGGCCTAATTTACTATGGTCAAGAGTCCACATAAAGGTTTTGAGGCAATAGATAAACAAAATAGCAGAAATAACATTGGTGCATATATCTTGATGCATATTGCTCTTGGGAATCTGAATTGGTAGTAGGTTGCTGGTTTAAGATAAAGATTTGAACTTCTAGCCACTTATTTTTTCCATGTATTGTATATATGTAAGGATATTGATCCCATTGGAAAATGTACGATTCTAATTTTTTAAGATAAATTATCTTTGCTCCCTCACACCATATAATCTTTTATTGCCAGAAGATTCATTAACACACAAAGAGAATTTTAAAAATATGGCTCAGGAAATCACCCATTTCCCTTTGGTGTGCTGTCTTTTTTTTTGGTACCCGAACATGCCACAGACAACGTAGGAATTCATTCCTGAAATCTTAAGTATAAAGGGATAAAATGAGTGTGCTTGATATGTGTCTGTCAGATAGACCTTTCAATTAGAATGTAACTTACAAAATAATTTATTTTTACTTATATGTTTGTAAAGAAGAAACTATGTGATAGGAAAATATAATTTTCAAAATTATAATAAAGAGCTTAATTTAAACTGTAACTCAGAAAATTAAACACTTTAAAACAGTATTATTTCTAATTATTGATAATTACAATTAAAAATGTTTTCTTAGGTATTTTTATATGCTGTCCATTATTCTGGCATTTTGAGGGGAAGAGAAACACAATGGAGCATAAAGAAGAAGAATAAAGTTTATTAAATTCTTAAATTATCTTACTTGATTCTTAAATAATGAGCAATTCTCTGAGTCTCCTATTACTGATGAGAAACATGGTTTATCATGAATCAATACCTTTCCCTAAGATATATATATATATATATATAATATATACACATATATAGCTTTTAAGTAGTAAAAACCATGATTCAATTCCACCACTTCTCCTAAATCTATGCTTTATCCGAGACGAATCCTAGTTTATGACTTTTAGGACATTAAAATTTAATTGTTAATATAAAATAACTAAAAATTAAAATAAAACCAAAAGAATATAGTGCTAAAGACAAAAAAAGGAAGAGTATAGTTCAGTACTGTATACATCTACTCATTCTTTCATCCATTCATTCACCCATCCACAAAATTTTGGTTGATTACCTATTATTGTGACCTCTCTTCTAAGGATTAGAATTAAATAGAGAATGAGACAAATTCTCTGTCACATTGAGATTACACTCTAGTGGGGGAATTAGACACTAAAGATAATAAAAGAAGTGGATAATATATACTTCTATATAGGATCTATGGAGAAAAATCAACCAGGTGTATCAGTCAGAATAACAGTACTAACAAGCTACCTCTAAAATCATAGTTGCTCAAAACCCAAATAACTATTTCTTGCTCATTCCACAGGTCCTTTATGTGAAAGCAGGAGAGTTCTCTTCTCTACAGTCAGAATCCAGAATAACTGTGCACCCACCACCTCAAATATTGGTGAATACAGTGTCCAAGGGAAAAGAGAGCTCAGGAAGGTCTTTAAAAGGCAATTAAATCCTCTATCATGGAAATAAAGATATCAATTCCATAACATATTGGCCAGAAGTTCATATGTCTCACCCCTCACACTCCAACACAAAGTGCCAAAAAGTATAATGCTTCAAATGATGGAAATGGGGGAGAATGGAAACTTATGTTGAATAGCACTACTATGAGTTGAATTATGTATTCCCCAAAAAGACATTTTAAAACTCTAACTCCTGGTACTTGTGAATGTGACCTTATTTGGAAATAGTCTTTGAAGGTATAATCAAGTTAAGATCAGACTGTTAGGGTGGCCTAATCCAATATGACTGGTGTCTTTATAAAAAGAGTATAATTTGGACACAGAGAAACACAGGGAGAACACCATGTGAAGATGGGGTAGATATTGGGGTGTTGCACCTACAAGCCAAGGAATGCCAATGATTGCCAGCTGTCAGCAGAGGCTAAGAGAGAGGCATGGAACAGATTCCTCTTCAGAGCCCTCAGAACAGACTAACCCTGATACTTTGATTTTTACACTCCTAGTCTTCCAAAGTAGGAGAAAATAAATGTCTGTTATTTTAAGCTACCCAGTTTTTGTGACTTTGTAATGGGATCTACAAGTGCTAATGATTATCCAAGGAGTAAAAAGATCAGTTCCAGGAACAGCTAATGAGTAGCCTGAGAGGTTTTCTTTAAGAAGGTGCTATTTAAGCAGAAACCTGAAAAAGAGAGGGAGAGAGCCTTGCAAAAATCTGAGAAAATGTGCACTTGGCATCAATTACTTTGACATTCACATTGTACATAAGGCTCCCTATACAAAACCAACTTGAATTCACAACCTGTATACTAGGAAAAAAAAAAAAAAAAGCCTTTTCTAGGACTTCCTAGACTTATAAATTCCAGAAGGGCATAGGAGAGAAATTGCATTTGGTTTGCTTTTCCATCTTGCACAGTCCATGAATTGTTGTTGGTATATATTAGAAGTCAATAATTGCATGCTTGAGGGGCGCCTGGGTGGCTCAGTCGGTTAAGCGTCGGACTTCAGCTCAGGTCACGATCTCGCGGTCCTTGAGTTCGAGCCCCGCGTTGGGCTCTGGGCTGATGGCTCAGAGCCTGGAGCCTGCTTCGGATTCTGTGTCCCTCTCTCTCTGCCCCTCCCCCGTTCATGCTCTGTCTCTCTCTGTCTCAAAAATAAATAAACATTAAAAAAAATTAAAAAAAAATAATTGCATGCTTGAATCAAAGGACTCTATCAAAGTTAAATAAGAAGAAACTCTGGCCTTGAAATTTAAACCTGGAATCCTTATAATTCAAGAGAAATGTTCCTTATCTACTCCTTAATAGGGTATGTTGGATTTTTAGATATATATTTTATTTTAATTATATTTGAATTAAATGGCTAAAATGAAAAAATTAAGATCTTAATTCATATCTTACTCAAACTAATCTGTAAAAGCTATTTAAACAGATAACCACTAGGTCTGGGAAAAGGAGATGTAATTATTTTGAGTAAGATATGAATTAAGAAGTAGGAAAAATATAATATTCTTCCAAGTCTGAGAGGAAAGGCCCCTAAATTAGTTTAGGTGTCAAGCTGAGGTAAGCTACTGTAGTTATTGGTGAGCTATAACGCATATGAAAGCATCAGGTTAGACTGTTATAAGTTCTTGGGAGTCGACTTCTTCAAACGCCTTTGGAAAAATTTTATAAATATTTCCTGATTTGAGCAAAATTATGAATACATAGTCCAATCTTAGGAAAGGGTATGGACATCTCAAATGGAAGAAAACTCATGTGCAGTAATTGGAGAATTTGCTCATTTTATTACTTGATAACTCATGTGATTGTTGGTACAGTTATACTGATGTAAATGCAGGGTTGTACCTTAGTAAAAACATGATAATGCCACTAGCTAGCTCACTAGATTTGCAATTATAATTGTTCCTATTCCCTTGTGGCAGCCAGCACAGTTGATTTTTAGAAAAATAAGTTTGTCTACTTGGGCACTAGTGTTGTTGTTGTTGTTTCTAATTTCACTTACACACAAAAAATTGGTTCCCTGAAATTAGTTTCAACAATCTGCTGCAACTGCTTAAATTAAATAAACACACAATCACTTTCTGCTTAAGAGTTTTCTATAACACAAAACATTTTTGTGGTGATCTTCTTAAATGTCAATTCTTATTTTAATTTTTAAAGTTTAACACTTTCACAGTTTGACATTAAACTAAGATTTTCATTGGTTGGAGTCTTCTAGGAAAATGGTTTATATTGGGGGCCTAGACTAACTAACTAACTATTCAGTAACTATTACTATCTTATAATGAAGCTTTACCTTTAGGTTATCTCTGACAGGATTTTGTTTCTATGGGAGTTTGTTAATTGACTTTTAAGAAGCCACACTTCCTAGTATTCAACCCCTGAGTCATCAACTCCACTTGAATTTAGGCTCGGTATATGATCTGCTTTAATCAAAAGGATGTCACAGAAGTGATACTGTGCCAATTACAGGCCTAAATTTAAAAATACTTGAAAGCTTCTACTTTTATACTCTTGGGATCTTTAGCCCTTCTTGTGTAAAATCCTTCTTTTTGCTAGAAAGACAAGTTGACACAAGAAAAGTTCAGAGTACATGGAGAGAGGGAAAAGCCCAGCTGCCCCATTATCTAGCTGAGGCTGGCCCCTAGCTGACCCATTAGCTGAATGTACCCATATGAATGACTATTGGCTAGAACAACAGAAGAATTGCCCAGCAGAGCTCTGATTGTCTAATCATGAGCGGATAACACAGTGGTTTGGAACCACTAAATGTGGGTGTGGGTTGTTATGCAGCAATAGAAAACCAAAAGAATTACAGTGTGGAATTTGAGTTTAAACACAGATACTGTGTTACATTTATAAAATCTTGAATGGTCTTTTAGTGGTCTGGTGTGAATGTGAGGTAGGAAAGCTGAAGGGGCTCCATTTTAGAATGGCTCCATCTCTACTGTTTTTCTGCTAGGCCCCATTCACTCATGATCCATATTTTGTCTCTGAATAAGCCAAAGCATGAAATGTTTCCATTTCAAGGGAGAAGCAAGAAAGTTAGTCAATCTCTGAGTTTTGTCCTAGGCCCCAAATACCTGAGAAGAGCCAGGTCCCAAACATGTTCCAGGACATTAGCTTCAAACATACCTCAGTTGATGCTGGCATCAGTACCCCCTACCTTTAGTAATTTATGGAATAACGTTCATTGTTCACCTGACACTGGCTTTGATCAGACCCTACCCTGGATTTCTGAAGAAACACATACCCTAGACCCCTTTCCAATATAAATCCCTAACCCCAAACAACAACAAAACTCATTCTCTTTTCCTTTCCAAGTCTCCCAGACACTCCATCTGCTAGTCTCTGTCTGTCACTCATTCTACTCAATAAACTCTGTTTTCACTTTCTCTGGCTCACGTTTGATTTCTACCCTATGTGTGAGAAATAAGGAAGATGATTCATTTTCAGAAATACCAAATAAAACTATGCTGTCCAGTTAACAGGTTTACGATCTATTGCAAACATGTATGAACCCTCCCCACGATGGAGCCCCAAACCCTTAGGCACTTCACTTCCTGCTTCTTCTTCCCCTGTCTGCTTCACAGGCTTATTTTCATGGGCTTTGCAAAGAGCATGTGCCAAAGAATAAAGGGAGGAGGGACTGAAAGTCTCTGCATCACCTAAGGGCATGTATGTTTGTTCCAGTCAGACTACTTTTTGCCTTATGTGGGCATAGGCAATGTCTGGGTAAGACTATAACCTCTATAGTACTCACCCATGAGGAACCAGGGGAGGGACTTGCATACTAGGAGATAAATTGTCTGCTGTAACTGCCCCAAGTGCACCTGCCCATCAGACACCCACTCTTGCAAGAACACTCATTAAAGCCTTGCTTTGCTGTGCTCTGGGTCTCTGCGTCCCTCCCTTAATTGGGTCGTGGGCTTATTTCTCACATGTGTGAAGCTAAGGACCCTCCTGGCTGACCCTAGGGGACCCTTCCCTAGGTTCTCAGACCCAGCCTATCTGCATCAAATAAATTAGTGAGTTAGGGTGGAATTGCAGTCTGGCTGAAGATCTTCATTCTTTTTATTAGAGCAATATCCTCACTCATGTAGGCCTACCAAAGAATGTACTCTCTGGCCACTTTTCTGGAGCAACCTGATGGAATAGGACATGTCCCATAGTGCCATCTACTATTGTTTTAGCCACTGGAACCCACTGAAAGAACAGCCATTCTTTGACTGAATGGCAAAGATCTGATCTTGTGGCAGATCCAGTGTTCCCCAGGGACCCTTAATCTGTCCACTTTCCACATATCATTCCTATGTGATGAGAACCACTGTCTAAGCAAAGGACCTTGCTTTTTACTCTCCACTGGGTCTTGGGTCAACAACAAGTGTCATTAAATTTCACACATCAAATATCATTGGTGAATCTGTTTCTCTATTAGTGGGGACCCACTCAGAAAGGAGACATTAAATAAAATCCACTTTATTCACTTCAGAAATAAGAAAAGTATACCTAATTAAAGCATAACAGAAGTTACAAAAAAGAATTTTGGAGCATGGGCTTTTACCCATTGAAAGCATACCACATTATAAAGAAAAACAGAACAACCTGAAATCATCTAGATTGCAGCAGGCAGGACCCTTCCCTTCACCCCCCAACCAAGCCTCTCTATAATTACCTATGTTGTGATAATGAAAATACTTAATCCAGCAAAAAAATAGTAAGTTGGTAGTTAGCAGCAGTAGTCAATAATCAGGCCATGGGGAGTAAATAGATGTTTGCTTAAGGTGTGTATGTATGTGTGAGGGGGGAGAGAGAGATGCTTTTCAATGCAGATACAATCCAAGTGGCCTTCAGTGTCTCTTTCTTAGGAATCCCTGAATACTAATGCAAAGATCATGATTCTTACAGCAACAATTAAAAAGCATTCATATAAAGTTAAATGAAAATCAGTGGAAATTTTATAACTGTTCAAAAAGAGAAGTCTGGTTGCAAAATAGCCTAAGAAAACACACAAATAAATAAATAAATGATTTTTTTAAAAAGTTTCCTTCAAGATGCTTTTCAGATTTGCCTTATGGAATGAAATGTGTACAATGTGGGAGAGAGGGAGCATCTGGTAAATTCCTAGACTGTGCAGAGTGAAATATGTCTTCACTCAAAAGGGAGGCAGGTTAGAGGAAGGAAAAAAGGACCATTCAACATTTAAAAAAAAACTGAGTTCAAAAGAACAACTTGAACAACTTGAGTGACTCATGTTAAGATCATTCTTTATCATGCACTAGATAAAAATATGTATTTAACATTCTATTTGTCTAGGTCCCTATATTCACAATGTTAATTTCCAAATCGCTTGATGATGAACAAACAAATAAATAAATAAATAGTAGGCATTGGGAGATGGTGGTACACATATCACTTTAGGACAAATAAGACATGTAATGAGTGCAGGGATGACCCCCTACCCTTGACGGGCCCAACTATGCAAATGGTACTTAAATCAGATCCTTCACACACTTGAACAAACCCGCTTTCTTTTAAAGTGTGTTTAATGGGATGGTTACATTGGAAACAGACGTCTATTTAGGTCACAGTGTAATAGAAGGGGAAATGATATTAAATGTTTGTTCTAGATCCCTGTAAGTTTTCTTGTCTAGGCGAAGGTACAAGTTAAAGTCTTGAACACAGGTTGAATTGTTAATGTCTTTCAAGCACAAACAAAAGGCATTTACAGCTGAAGGTAAAAATCAAGATGGAGTCAGTATAGCATTGTTCTTTACAAAATATTGAGGCCAAAACCAGTAAATAATATAAAACATAAACCAAACATATTTTTTGCACATATCAAGACTTCTATTATTCATATATTTAAAGCATTTATTAAGACCTATTGTGTGTCAGATAGTGTTCTACAAACTGAAAATGAAATTTTAGAATTGGAAGGAGAGGTTTATTCTTAGTGACTACTAGTGGAATTCAATCCATTAGTCAGGGTTGAAATTTATAGCATTAGTAGAAATATAAAGGGTGTCATCATTAATCATCTTTATTCTTGGTTCAGATTTTTTCCCTCTCAAAATAGTACACATTCTTCCATTCACTTCTTTCAGTTAGTGATGCAGTAGAGAAAACACTTTGTAAACCTGATTTGTGTTCTTTTGTAGATAACCAATGCTTTGTTGTATGCACATGCTATGCATATATATATATATATATATGTATATAGTATGCATTATCAAATGTATATTATTAAATATTGTTATAAAAAATAAACCAACCAGACAACACTGGATCAGAGATCATTTCAATTATCATATAACACTAACAATTTGACCTCAAAGGAAGTTAACACAAACACCAATATTTCCACTCACAATAAGTTAAAAGCATTTTAATATACTACATTTCCGTAGCAGCATTTTAAGCCTCTTCCCTTACTAATTTTTCAACTATGGATTATAAAGCTGTGTTTAAATTTTTTTAATGTTTATTTATTTTTGAGGGAGAGAGAGAGAGAGAGAGAGAGAGAGAAATACAGAGTGCAAGCCGGGGAAGGGCAGACAGAGAGGGAGACACAGAATCTGAAGCGGGCTCCAGGCTCTAAGCTGTCAGCATAGAGCCGATGTGGGGCTCTAACCCATGAACTGTGAGATCATGACCTGAGCAGAAGTCAGATGCTTAACCCACTGAGCCACCCAGGCGCCCCATAAAGCTGTGTTTAAAATGCTATTTATATCCACGTATTTGCATGTCTCTGAGTATACAAAATATATAGTAATGCCACAACAGAACAGATAAGTTGTCTGCATGCTAAATTTGATATACAGTGTCAGCTCCCTTCAATGCAGCATAATTTCCTAAAATCAAAAAGACTATGCATTGTTCTTGTTATATTAACTGAGACAGGTAAGTCATTTTTCTCTTTTGGTAAATAATTTAAAGCAATACTTTGATAATCAAACAGCACATATTTAATATGAAGTTGAGGGAAAATTTGCATGATTTTAAAAAAAGAAAACATGAGATAAGACCAGCTGTTTGGGATATGTCCTCAGATTCTCTGGGAGCATATTTTTATACTGTTTTGCCATTAGAGCATTTCTCTGCAAAATTTTGAGAATTGTTTCAGTTAAGATCAGCGGATAGTTATCAAAACAAATTCAGCAGTCATTTGTATTTAACTCCCCTCAATTTATCAGCTCCTTTGCCTCCTTGAGCTGAACTTGGCCTCTTGCCTTTCAGTGTTTTTGGTCCTCACAAGGCAAACTTTGACTCACAGGTGAAAATGATTTGCTACTGCATCAGTGTATCAGTGAATATCCTTCCTTTTTCAAATCACCTGGTGTTTCACAAGTCTGTGGAAAGGCCTGATTGCACTGTCGGATGGGTAAGAGTTTATCTGACTCTGGCATTCAACTTTTGCTACTGTGGTAGAATTTTTTACAAACCGCCAGATGGTATTTGATTATATAGATCATAAAGAATAATTGGTATGTAATCATGCACTTAATGCATTTTTTACCCTTATTTTGCATGGGACAAAAAGATTGGTGCTTCCATCATAATGTAGAAATTAGAAGCACTAAAGCAAAGGAAATGCCCTTTTCCTGCTTTGAATTGGAATATGGGATTGAGGAGAAATGCAGGTATATTCTTAGAGTCCATTTACATATTTCTAGAGAAATTATTTTCCCATTGCAAAGGTACTTCAAAATCAATTAACCCTCTGGATTGGTAAAAATAAAAGATTAAGTGGATAATAATAATAAAAAAAAGGATGATGAAGCAGCAAAGGACTCATTGATTTCCTCCTTCTTTATTTTCTCTTAAAGGATATTTGATATTCAATCTTACCCCCAACATTTCCTTACATCAACCACTACTTATTAAACATCCTTCAATAAGTGGCTCCTGTGGTTCATAATGACAAATCAGATATTCCTTTACCCTTGGGGAGCTTGAAATCTAGCAAGGAAGACAGACACGTAAACAAGTAGGTTCAATAAATGACAGATTTGTCCAAGGTACAGTGTAGCCTTGTGTCAGTGTGGTTAATTCTATCTAGACCTGAGACTAGAAAAGGCTATATGTAAGTGGTTCCATCCAATATTACTTTCTGCAATGATGGAAAGTTTCTCTATCTGCATTGTCCAGTAAGGTAGCTACGTGTGACCATTGAGCATTTGAAGAGTGCTATCACCACAGAGAAACTGAGTTTTTAATTTCATTTAATTGTAATTAATGTAAACTTAAATTTAAGCAACCTTATGTAGCTACTGGCTACCACACTGGAAAGTGCAATGATGTGATCTATGTGAGTTCTTTCTGTCTTCATTCTCATTTCTTACATGTTTATTCTATAAGTATGTGTCTGAGGCCTGCAGGGCTCTCAGATAGAAGGAAAAAGTTCACTCCCATTCAGAAGCCTGTCCTCTGTTTTATTTGAAGAAAAACGTGGTTTGACGATCAATGACTATATTGAACCTCATTCTTCTAACTTACTTGCGGTCAGGTCAAATTCCAGACACCTGGATTTGCTTGCTCCTGTTTAGGATAGCCAGGCCAGTGGATGAGGAGGAAAGGTTTCAGGATTCCTTATTTCCCACAGCACTATGATTATAAGTTTCTTTGGGGCAACAGATATTATGAAAGTTTAGAGATTACTGGGGGGGGGGGCGTTATAATCTAAAGAGAAACAAATTCCTAAAATATTAATCATACTATGTATTACTCTTTTTAAAAAAATTGTTAGTGTTTATTTATTTATTTTGGGAGAAAGAACAGGGGAGGGGCAGAGAGAGAGAGAGTGAGGGAATCCCAAGCAGGCTCCATGCTGTCAGCACATAGCCTGATGTGGGGCTTGACCCCATGAACTGCAAGATTATGACCTGAGCCGAGATCAAGATTTGAACACTTAACTAACTGTGCCACCCACGCGCCCCTGTATGACTCTTTTTGTAATCTAATATCAAAAGTCATTCTATGTTTTTTTATTGCTTATGAAATTAAAAACTTTTCTCTGGATTTATTGGATTTTTGTATTCCTTCTTTTGTGACAGTTTTCTCAAGTTTTTGTCCATTGCTCAAATTGGGTATGTTTATTAAATTGTAAGAACTTTAAAATGTTGAGACTTAGAATCTTTTGTCATACATGTTGCAAATATGTTCACAGTTTGTGCCTACAGTTTGCCAATGGTGCATTTTGGGGCGACAAAATATTTTAAAATTCCCCTAGTGTTGGTCTATTCATCTTGGTTTTTCTTTGTTTATTTCTTTTCTAGTGTCGTGCTTCGACATGCTGTGCTATACGAAGATTAGATTCCTTTTCAATAACATTTTCTTCCAGAAATGGTTTCAGTTTTTACATTTAAAGCTTTAATTTATCTGGCACTTACTATTATATATGATGTGCAGTGTGAATCTAATGTTACTTTTCTCTCCAAATGGCTAGCCGTTTGTCCCCAAAGCATTCATTAAAACATCCATCATTTTCTCCAATCTGATATAAAATGTCACCTTCATCATAAGCTAAGTTTATTATATTCTCAAGTAGTTTTTGTATTTTCTATCTTGTTTCGTTGATCTTCCTTTTTTTCTTTGCACCAGATACCACCATGTATTCTTTACTTTATGTTTCTCTAAACGTCAGTGTCAAGAGTGAGATAGCATCTTTCCTAGCACACCTCTTTAAGACAAGTAGTTCATATTGACTTTTGCTTTTCCTGCATAATTTTTCTCTCCTCCCCTCACACATTTCTTTTTTTTTTTTTTTTAATTTTTTAAATGTTTATTTTGGAGAGAGACAGAGAGTTAGAGAGCAAGCAGGGGAGGGGCAGAAAGAGAGGGAAACACAGAATCTGAAGCAGGCTCCAGGCTCTTAGCTGTCAGCACAGAGCCCGATGTGTTGCTCAAACTCATGAACCTGTGATCATGACCTGAGCTGAAGTCGGATGCTTAACCGATTGAGCCACCCAGGCGCCCCTCCTCACACATATTTCAATGTTCTTTTGATATAATATGAATGTTATATTCATTTAAAAATTTACTTTATATTATAGATCTTCAAATTAATTTTGGTATTTACATTAAGTTTAATGACCATATTGAGAAAAATTATCTGTGTACGTGTGCATGCATATATATGTATGTCTGTATATTAAATACATGTGTTGTACACATACAAACACCACACTTTTCTAGATTTCAGTGCATACAAGTCCTTTTTTAGTCCATGAATTTTCTATTCTTGAGCCTATATTTTTTATTTCTTTTCCTATTCATATCTTTATTTGCTTTTTTTTCCAAAATGATATAAGAACTGTGTATATTTTGAACACTTCCTTAACCAAAAGAGTTGTTCTATTGGTTTCACATGTGAGTTGTAGCTTGACTTCACTTAATATTCTTGATTCATAGTTTTTTCCTTGAGAATTGGAGATATTTTTCCATATATGTATGTCTCATATTTTGTGATGCTGTAGAGAACATAAAGTAAACCTGATTTGTGCACACATAGAGAATGTGTTCACTCTCTTCCTGCTTTACTTTGTAGTTCAAGTATGATTACAGAATTTACCTGTATATGGTTCTTTGTTTAAAATTGATTTATCCTGCGGGGCACCTGGGTGGCTCAGTCGGTTGAGCGTCCAACTTCAATTCGGGTCATGATCTCACCGTTTGTGGGTTCAAGTCCTGGGTCAGGCTCTGTGCTGATCGCTCAGAGCCTGGAGCCTGCTTCAGATTCTGTGTCTCCTTCTCTCTCTGCCCCTCCCCTGCTCACACTTTGTCTCACTCTGTTTCTCAAAAATAAATAAATGTAAAACAATTTTAAAAAATTTTTAAATTGATTTATCCTGGTATGTGACAATTCCTTACATTTGTATTGATCTTTTCATAAAGAATTTTTTTCACTTATATTTTGATTATTCCTTCTGTCTTGTGTTTTTCTTTTTACTCCAATAATACCAAGTTGCTCTATTATGATTTTCCTTTTGTTTTCCTTATTTTATCATGTTATTTCATATTATTCTTCTTTTGCCTAGAAATTTAATCTTGAATTATGCTTTTATCAAAACTGTAGTCTGCATAACTAAGTCAACATTCTGTAGAGTTAGTGTTTGTTGATTGTCATTAATGTGTACTTTAATTCTACTTTTATACCTCTTATGAAAATATTGTCTAGCACATAATTCTAACATTTCCTATATTTCCACAAGTGGAATTTAATGTCACATAAGACTATCCCATAAAAATAAAGAGAGTGTTTTTCACCTCTAAAATAATTGTAAGTGTATGTTTCCATATACCTTGAATGTCAGGCTTAGAGCACATTTGTTGTTATGGTTTCTTTGTTTTTGCTTGCCTTAGCAACTGCATTTAATCTTAGATACAACATAATTGTTTTTCTCCTGTTTATTAGAATGTTGTCCTTCAGAATATGATTTTCACTTTTATCTATCTGTTCACAATAATAATTGAGTATGGACATGAATTTTTATAGACATGTGAAACATTTTGCATGTTTGCATGCTTTGCATTTTTTAGGACTTGTTCTTGTTCTAGATTAGTTGGTAAGAACACAGGTTCTGCAGTCAGCTAACTGGCAATATGAACTTTTTCAATCTAGGGAGACTTTTTGTGACTCAGTATTCTTTTCTTCACTCCAAGGATGATAGCAGTAACTACCTTCTAGTGTTTTGAGGATTAAAAAGCATGTCTACACAAAGCATGGAAAACAGAGAGTCACATAAACAAAGCACTCATTAGATGTCAGCTGTGATTATTGTCTGCAATGTTTTATGAGATTCTTCCATTCTTTCACCCAGAAGATATTGTTGAGCATCTATGTTATAAGCTTTATTCTAGGAACTAGCTGTAGAGCATGAAAAAACAAACACAATTCCTGTCCTCATGAAATTTCTTCATTTCTTGAAGGCAAAATGCACAATACAAGTTAAATAAAACAGATTTAAGATGGCTTCAAGGCCCCATGTTTGATCACAAATAGGAGAGAGAAATTGATTGTATTTTGCAATTCCTAGATAGAGCATCATTTTGAAGTGTAGAGTCCCATCAATAGCAGCATTCCCACAGTAATTTGTAGTTTCACACATGGCTGTGGAAAACTGGGTGCTGGCCACTCTTTGCTATACTGTTATATTGGAATGTTTTCTTTAGTGAGTTCAGAGGAGTGTGAGGCTGTATCTGGGAGAATATTCCCCTCAATAAGGTGCTTCAAAGAGGCCCCTAGGGGACTCAGATATTAGTAACAATGGTGCACTTGTTCGACAAAGAAAGGAAGATATAGTTAGTCAGAGGCATTGGGAGACTGTCAGGTCAAGACCATGCACCAGGATTTAAGACAAGGTACATGGTATGGACAGCATTCTGTAACCCACAAACTCAGGGGATTTCAACCCTATGTAGGTGCTCAAAAAATAGTCAACAGGCCCAGGAATATAGTTGTAACAGAAATGTGCATTTCCTGCCAGTGAGTGATTATCGATGAATGGTTTTGATTGAAATGAATGTAACTATTAGCAAGGCTACAGGTGATATGGGAGAGGACACTGTAATTGGTAAGAAAAATGGGTATATTATAATTAACTGAGAGGTTTGATTTTTTCCCCCTCTATATCATAATATCTAGTGAATATAAACCAGAAGGCCTGAGATCTTACCTCTCTGTCAAATTGCTCAGGCAAAATTAACTGGATCATAAAGGAAACAAGATGATCATATTGGCTTTGTTTGCACCATGCTCCATCAGCTGAATGGTGAAGATTAACCCATCCTGATGTTCCCATCATTATCAGATATTGTGCAAGGTTTGATAAATCCATTTTGCTTTACAGATTAGCAAATGGGAATTACGCCTACATTGACTGGCCTGTTTTATAATTGGGTAAAACCTAAAATAATTTCATAAGTGCTTTTATTTTGTGTCCTTTAAGATTGTGACTTTCTGGGTTAGTAAAATAAAGTTTCCAGAAAATATGATTCATTCCATTCAACACTCTTTCTCAGAATGACAATTATTTTTAGAATCTTTATGCACTACTGTATAGAAAAGTAAGATATCAGCAGAATTTAAAAAAGAATACAAGTGCTCTTACACATTTTTCATTCCAAAACATTCATAGTGCTCAAAATCTCCAAAAATGACAATCAGGTGTGTAAATGATTAGAATTTATGTAATGATATATTCAATGGTGATGGGTCCAGGTTGTCACAGGATTTTAGAAGAGGAATGGAGGCAAAGGAAGGAGGCAAATTTTCCTGGATGGGACAAGAAAAAAGGACATTTCAGATGGAGATCACCATATGCAAATTATCCAAGGAAATGAACAGTATTCTGAGTTTGGGTAATGGAGTAGACTGGTGAGGCTGAATTATAGGGTTCATATAAAGAGAATGAGGGGACGAATAGTCTCAGTTGATGAGCTCATTAGTTGGAAAGGCTTTTGCCACAGTCCCAACCATGGAAAGGTAAAATGAAGTAGCTTTAGAGCATGTTCTTTAGTGAAAAGTCTTGCGGCCTTGCTTCTGTCAACTGCCAATCTCTTCCTCATCTGAACAAAACATGTGGCACATCAGTCAATATAAATTTAGTAAGGCCACAATACAAATATTTTTTGGAATGTTAATGAGAAAAGAGAATTTAATCAATGGTTTCTTTTACAACCATGTCCCTTTATGAATTGTCTCTAATATCAGAATAGGAAATCCTCTTACAACTTACTTTAGAATTTATAATATTATTTTTCATACTTTAGCTTGTGTCACCATCACTACAACTATAATGAAGGAAATCTATAGTGAGAAGTGCTTATTATCGGATGGAGTTTGGAGTTCATACACAGTGTCCTATACCCATAATGTTAAACATTAACCCACTATATTTTTTTTTGACAGACTCATACAATATGTTATATATAAGCATTTCTAGGTTGGTAACCAGCTTTCAAACAAAAGAAAACAAACCTTGATTTGCTGCATTTGTTATATTCCTTGGTCTATATGTTCACAATTCGGCTGATTTCAAGTTACCAATAGTTTAACAACTGATTAATAAAATTTCTGAATATTTAACAAGCGGCTCTCCTAAGCTACTATTGAGCTAGTTCCAGCACGCCATTGTATGTAGGCCCCTATTAGGGGTCTAAGATTATAGTAAACAAAATTACTGTTTATTATGTGCTAGACACTATGTTAAGGGTCTTGTAGACATCGCAAAAACCCTATAAAGAAGAATTGTTATTACCTGCATTTTTAGATGAGGACTTGTTGTTTAAGAATAATTAAGTCATTGACTATAAGTTCTGGAACAAGTTATATATAAAAGAGCAGAGTTAGGATTGAACTTACTGTTAAGAAAATATCAACCGTTATAAATTTGTCTGTGTCAAACAAAGAACATAGACTAGATAGAAGTATTAAGATTAAATTGCCTGTGTGTGGGGAATTTGTCTATAAGAAGGACAGGAAAAGAAACAGACAAAAGACACAGAAGGAAAGAAAGACACAGAGGCAGAAAGAGAGAATGTCCCCTCTCCTGAAAAAAAAAATTGCTAGTGTAACCAGGTGCATATAGAGTTTCAAGAGCTATATGGTCATACGATTTGTAACTTGTCCAATGAAGAATCTACCCCAACCTTGATAGGAAAAAGTGAAGCAATGAAGGCAGTAACCTTTCAAAGTATCAAAACTCTTGGACCAAGCAGGTGGGTGAAGCTCTTCAGGAATAGATGTGTGTGGTTATAATGTATATGGGGGTTGTTTCTAGGTTTCCAATTATCAGAGATATTCACTGAGCTATTGAGCTCTGACCTTGGTCTCTGTTTCTTCCTCTGGATGAAGAATTACAGACTCACATATAGGGTAAAATAAACCTTTTCTCTAGCTATCTCATTCTCAGGTTTCTGTGTTAAAGAGACTCTCAGGCCAGCGGAGACTTGCTGGTGAGAATTCTCAGATCTAAGGCAGGGGATGATGTTAGCAATAGCATAAACTATAATTCTTATTTTGACATCTGCATCCCAATTCCCACTACACAATTTCTGCTTTAAGAGCCTGGATGTCAAGCATGTTTAATGTGATCAAGTCATGTGGGTTAGGAAGGAAATTAGAGATCTTAGCAAGGGGCTAAGAGCTATAAGTCTTCATTAGTGATTCAGACCTACCCTGGGGTTACAACAATCTGTTATAAAATCCATGAGTTAAAGCCAGCTTTGTCATCTTCTTCTTTGAGAAGGCAATTGAGGCTCAAGAAGTTAAATAACTTTTACAAGGTCACATAGTAAGAAAATGTCAAAGTGGACAGAAATCCACAGCATTCAACTTCAAATCACATCTTTATCCACAATACTATTCTGGTTCTTTGAGATCAGCTCATATTTGAGAAAAGCCAATAAGCTTTTTCAGCCATTTATTTATGTATTTACTTATTTACTTACATTTATCAGCCTATAATACATTATGTTTTTATTTATATGTTTATTTATTCAACAAACACTAATGTGTGATGGGTTCTCTGTCAGGAGCTAATGAATGAAAAATGAGAAGAGCTCAACCTTTTGGTCATAGATACCATTCAAGAACCACAGTATAACATAGGCTGTAAAATGGGTGAATTTAGAAAATTTACAAAATGAGTACATAGAGGGAGTAAACTAACTTTGCCTTGAGGACTTGAAAAAGTTCTCACTGAAGCAATGGAATTAGAGATGGGATTTAGAAGGTGAGGCAGTATCCTTAGATAGAAAGAGAGTTCCAGAAATGATTTAAAGAAAGCATGGATGGATTCATGGCTGGAAAAAAGAATTCCATGGGGAAGAACGGGCTGGAGAGTTGGCCTAGTTTTGAAGAAGCTTTTATACTGTATTAAGGAGTCTGACCTTAATTTGTAAGCAATGAGAAATTAGAGGAGAATGAAATCATCCCATTATTTTTTTCATAAGCACTCCAATGTTTTCTGTATTACATTTTATATATTAATAAACCTCATACTTTATATTTATTTTTTTTATTTTAAATTTTATTTTATTACGTTTATTTATTTTTGAGGCTGAGAGCATGAACGGGGGAGGGTCAGAGAGAGAGGGAGACACAGAATACAAAACAGGCTCCAGGCTCTGAGCTGTCAGCACAGAGCCGGATGCGGGGCTCGAACTCACGGACTGCGAGATCATGACCTGAGCCAAAGTCGGTCGCCCAACCGACTGAACCATCCAGGCGCCCCCATACTTTATATTTAGACACACCTATATTTTTTACTTTTCCTAAATGTCAAGTCTACAGGCATGATGTCATGTTTTGGGATATCTGTGCTCTACTTTTTTTTTCCACCCCATTTAATTTGGACAAAAAATTAAATCAAGGTGGGTTTGAATAGAGAAATATTTGCTTCTGCAATTTTTCTAGAGAGGGATTCAATATAGCACCAGTGGTAGGAATGAAATGGAGGCCGAGTCCTGGTAAGACTTTTTCAGACTTGACAGGATTTACTGACTTAATATATGTGGTATTTAAGAATGTAGAGTGTTAAGGGAAGGTAGAAACAGAGAATGGTTGAGGTTTCTAAAATTGGAAAGCCTTAAGTGCCAGATATCAAAAAGATGGTGAAAATTAAAATGTTCTGATCTTAAGATGCAAGGCAAAGATGTAATATAGAAAGGTAATCATTTTATTATTATCATTTAGCCTCTTAGAAGTCACACATTTTATTGCATGAATGTGTCCCTTCATAGGTATTTCAAATTCATCTATTTATAAATTAAGTTACATATTTTACTTTATTAATATTTATAATTTGAAGTTAAATTATCAAATTATCTGTTTATGTGCACTCTAATTGAGTTTAAGTAGATCCAATATGTAATTAACTTAATGGCTCAGCTATTAAATGAGCCCACCATTAGTTAAAGAACAAAGAAAAGATCAATTACTTAATACTGTGAGGCTTTTTACTACAATTATGTGAGACCAAATGAAATCTTAGGCCAAGATTTCTATAAACAAATAACCATAAAACTGGAAAAATAAATAACTATGCTGTATGGATTAACTATGGAAACAGTTTAGGAGGAACAATTTTTTACCTCATTTTTTTGGACTAGATTACCCAGAAATGAAGCATTTTTGCTTTAATCTTGGGTCCACATTCTTCCCTGAAAGCCAACACTTGTAAACACTTGGTAATTATATATCTAGAACAGCTTGGTGAGGAAGAGTGATGAAAATTGTGTGGTAACTTTGTTAATCAGCAAGACATTAGGATGGATTTTATTTCACAATGAAGCCAGATCTAGGATGTTCTGCATTTAATGGAAAGCTCACCGGTTTGAGAAGCAGAACATCCGGGTTGTAACAATAGTTCCGTTGCTAATTAGCCTAAGAACTTCCTCAAGGTAAAAGCTGCCTGAATCTTAATTACCTCATGTGTAAATTACAAACAATGATGCCTGCCTTACCAACTAATAGAGATTTTTGCATGCCAAAGTCATCACGTATGAAAACATGTGGAATTCCAAAACAAGTATGAAGCTGTTACAATCAGGAAAGTGAACTAGCAGCTCAGTGTATGACAACTATTGAAATGAGTAATTATGGCTATGTTCTCATTTCTACACTTTTTTTTTTTTAATCTGGTCTCTCCTCAGTCATCGAAACTGCAGTTTCAAACTTAGGTTGGAAAAAGTATAGACTAATCATCTGTCTTCTGACCCTTCCAGAACAAAGATTGTCTTTTAGATCCCTTGTATTTTCTGAGGAAAATAACTGTTGTTTATGTTTTCATTACAACAACCAAGTTTAGCATGAAAAGACAATAATAGAAATAATCAAAATAATAATAATAGTTAACTGCTGAGTCCTTTTTCTGTGCCAGGTACTAAGTGTTTTAATATATTAGCTAATTAATTTTTCTCTATAACCAAGCTCTTCTTGAAAAGTATTTACTGTTCACACTCTGCCTGTATGAGTGGAGCTTATTTCTCTGTTTTTTGGCTTGAAGTTTGGTCCTATGGCCGGCTTTAATTAGTGAATGTTCGCAGGTAAATGTGACCAAAAGCTTGGACATGCTCTCTTGTGCTTCTATTATGTGGAAGAAATAACATGTCTGCTGATTCCAGAAGGAGAGTGATATGTATGTGGAACAGAGACATTCCAAATGAGCTGACGCTAGCTCAGTCTCATCTGATCAGCCTTTTTCCCAGCTGACCACAGAAATGTGAATGAAATAAATGTTTATTGTATCGTACACCATTGAGATTTTGCGGTTGTTTGTTACACATCATTGTTTTATCAGTGTTGGCTGATACAGTAAGGTTCTAACATCATCCCCATTTAACAGTGGAGGAAATTGGGACAGATTAATTTGCACAGAATCACGATGCCAAAAAGGAGCAGAGCTGGAATTTGAACCTAAGTAATTCAGCGCCAGTACCATAAAGACCAAGAAATTAGCACATAATGTTCAAATTTCATTCCTCTTACTGGGAACATACAAACTCAAAACTACAATGAATACATCTATAGATTTTTCCCCCTTTTTAAACTTGTTCTGAGGCTAAAAAAAATTTTTAAAGGGTATTGATAACAAAGACTGTCATAGGATTAGCAGAAAGGTGACAGTATGAACATGTTTTATATATGTTTACATATATATGTATATATATATGTGTGTATATATATATGTATATATATGTGTGTGTATATATATATATATATATTTTTTTTTTTTTTTTTTTTGAGAGAGAGAGAGAATCCCAAGCAGGCTGTGCACCATCAGCGCAGAGCCCGACGGGGTCTCAAACTCATGAACTGTGAGATCATGACCTGAGCTGAAATCAAGAGTTGGAAACACTAACCTGACTGAGCCACCCAGGCGCCCCACAATTTCTGTTTTTAAATGAAGTGTGTTACCATGAGGTAAAACCAGAATATGTTTTTAACCACAGAGGTCCACCTGACTCATGGGTAGTATTATTGCTTTCCAGATTCTGGAGTAGAATTTTACCAAGTTTGAACTTTTATTTTTTCTAGTAATAAAACACATATTAGTAGAAAGGAAACGGCTGCTTGAGGGATAGATCAACACAGGTCCTATTCAACTGGAGGCCTGAAGTCTTCTTTGAGCTGTCACTTTAGCATTCGAATGATGTTGTTTTCACTGTCACTACCTGTCCTGTTTTCCATGACTAGTAAGTAACTCTAAATCTTAATTCAGTAATCTCACCATAGTGTTTGAAGAGCAAAACACTCTTGTTAACGTAACATTCTTTAATTGCTCTGGTAGTTTTGGAGGTGAAAAACTTCAGGAATTAGTAGATCATCTTCTCCATTTTACAGATGAGAAGGAGTTACTAGGTTGTTGTAAAACAAACAACAAGCTGGTATAAAAGAAAGCACTAAGATTTGGGCACCAATTCACTTAATCTAACTTGCTTCTAACTTCATCACATGATTTTTGGTTGGCCAAGTAAATTACACCAGGAGCCAACTCTGCTCGCAGGCTTAAACATAGCTGTGAAAAACAAGGAGATGGAAATACAAGAAGGAAACTCAAGTGACTAGCATACATCACACATTATTACAGTTGAGAAGATGTGGTAAATGTTATCTCATTTTGTACTGATAACCACCCTGTGGAACATAATATTTTCCCAATTGAAAGGCAAGACAAATACTTAACTGAGGCACGCAATCACTTGTTCATGGTCACATGGCCAGTAAATTCAGAGCCTTAATTGATTTCACATTTGGAGGGTGTTGAAACTCACTTTAAATTTTTTAGACATTGTTTACTTGGTCAAGTGACTTGCAATCCCTGAGAATCATTTCTGCATTTGCTTAAAAGAAAAATGAAGAAAAGATTATTACCCTATTTCGTAAAATTGTTATGACGGCAAAATTGGAGAATGAATGTGGAGATGCTTTTAAAATCATATTGTGCTATTCAAACGTTAGATAATATTTATATCCTCTTAAAGTAGTCTTCATCACCAGGTCTTACCGTCACATTTAGCACTTAAAGGCAGTCAAGCATTACAGAGTTCTGTTCTGACAAGGGAAAGATAACAGCAGGCTAAAATGAATGCTTCCTAATCCCTATCCGCTCACCCACGGTTGCTGTGAATTGATAATACTCCTCTGAATCTCCCACCGTGGTTGGCTAGCATCAAAAGTGAAGGAGTGAAGCTGCTCCATTCCGAGCAGCATTTATCTGCAGAGGTCCATATCTTTCAGCTTACAAAGTTGTAAAAACAACCTGCCAAGATGAAAGACATAAAGTATTGCCTTACGTTTATAGCAGGTTATCCAATTCTGCAGAAGCACTGATTTTGCCCATCCACACTGACAGAACACCTGGTGGCCACTGTTAAGTGTGAAAGTGGAGATGTGCCAATGCAGGATGGGAGTTTAAAATGGTTTGCCTTTATCCAAGGGACAAGGTTTTGAAAAAAGTAAGGATGTTGTTTTGGCTATTTTGAAAGTTTGTTATCTAGGTTTCCACATACTTATATGCGATATAAAATAATACTGTGTTGTTTTTTTTTAAAGGGATTCAGAGCAAGTCTCCCAAAAATGTGCCGCTTTGGTATGTGGACTATTTTGAGCTAAAGGCAATCGAGAACTTGTGAGCTCAAAGAGAAACCTTTGCCTCTCCCTTAACTACCTACAGGAGTCTAAATTGGGAGTCTCTCCCAGAATTAGAGTTAGTTCCAGATATAAATTTTATTTGAGTGACCCATCTGTATGGCAGGGCAAACATCTAATTACCAAATATCTTCTCTTCTTGCTGCCCTGTGAATAGCCTTCCTCCCTTGTGAAGCCCCAGGTCTCTCTCCTATATATATATAGGATATATATATATATATATATATATATATATATATATATATATATATATATATTTGGAGAGATATGTATATATGGAATTAAATTTGATTTTCTCCTGTTAATCTGTTTTATGTCAGTTTAATTCTTAGATTTTTGAAGGATATTAAAAAATTTCCCCCAACATTTTAAAGAATATATATATGTATGTTTATGTTTACTAGTAAATTTGAACATATGATCGAGAAGATTCTGTTGAGTAAGGGAGTTTTTCTAAGGATAAAAAAGGGTCTCACATATTCTTAAATATTTAAAATAATAAGACAAAAAGATAAATATTAAAATAACATTAGAAACATATTTCATACTGTATAGCTTGTTGAGAAAACTTGGGTGGAGAGGAGGACAAGCATACTCCTGATAAATAAGTAAACTGAGACTCAGAGAGATGATGGGTTTTCTTAATGTCACACAGTTGTTGATTATTAGAGTCAATGTGCAAATAGGTGTGTGGAGAGGAGGGGGAAGAAGTTGATATTTACTCTTTTTATATATTCAGATAATCTTCATCTAAATTAATTTATTGGGAAGTTAGGCATTTCATAAAACCCTATTCCCTTATACCCCACCACCCAAATCTTTAATTTGGTGAGATGAATTTAGTATTTACTTTCACTTTGATAGCTCAGTGTTATTATGAAGGTCAATGGGCTACAATTCAAAAATGCCTTTAAAATTACATAGGAAGTGGGGGTTATTTGACCCTACAGTGAATGGTCTACTGTATTTTTATAATGAGCATAATGTATTTTTCTGACTGCTAAATTATTGTCTGTTTTCCCATTCGTCTATTTAGGAAATTACACTTCTTCCTCTTTTCGTCACTAATCCCAGTCTTTCTACTTTGCTGTTGCAGGGGATGAAAAATAATTTTCCTCTACTTTTCTAGACTCTTGGCTTAGAACTATTCCTCCCATAGTAAAAAAACAGATTAACAGGAGAAAAACAAACAGAAGTTTACTAACATGTATACCTACTATAAAAATAGGAGATACCCAGGAAAACTAAGTATCTCCCTCAAGTGGCCCAAGCCATCACCTTAAATAGTATCTCCAACTAAAGATAAAAGGAAATGTTGGAGTGGGGGTGAGGTGTGGGGAGCCAGTTATGGAAGGTTAACAGGAAAAGCCCAGGGATTTGGGGTTGTTATACAGATTTAGGTTGCTGCTTCTCCATTGACAAGATTTCTTGAGCTTTAGTCTTCCTCTTCTTCCTGGTACAGAGAGGGATACACACTTACAAATGGAGGTTTCCATTAATAAATGTAAATTTCTCTTACAAAAGAGTAACTTCTACTCAGTTTTCAGGGCTTCTCCTATGTCTGCTCTTTCTTAAAAATAATCAGCCTATAATAATCCTTATGCCAAAAAAGCATATTTTGGGGTGACAAATTCTGCTCTCCTTCACTGTTTTCAAAGTAAGGGCAATATACTTAGAGTAGAGAATTTGAGGATTTTCCTCAGATTAAAATGCACAAGACTCAATGCAATACATACATACATACATACATACATATTGCTCTCTTTGTGACATTGAAACTAAGAGTTTATGTGTTTAAATTCCATTGGAATTCAACATTTTCAGTTATATTCTAGTGGTTATAATACATGTAGATTTACTAAACCTGCCTAGTGACATGTTACCTGTTCTCAACTGAAAATGTGTTTCATAATATCCATGGTATGAATAATTTTTACTGCACCTCTGTTTAATTTCTTTTTCTATATTTTCTTCTTTTTTGGACTCTGTACAAACTACTTTTTATTATTTTTGTACAAGGCACAAGATTTCAGTACAAAGTTGTACTAGAGATATTGGAAAACTGGGGTTCAAAGGTGTCTCTCTGAACGATAAAAGAGGAGTGATAAAGGGAAGGGAAGAGAAGCTATCTGGCCACCAGTGTAGGGGTTAATTATTCTTGCCCAAGGCAAGAGAGAAGAGGGTTCCTGGGACTCTCTTTCCTCTGCATTTTGTGCCTTTCATGTAAACAGACTTCAGCTAAGACTGGCCAACACCATTAAACCCAACAAAAAAGCCTCAGGGTCTGAGAAGAGGAGGGGTGAGCTTGTCATCGGGGAAGAACTGAATTTCTGGCATCTCCTCTGATATGAAACTCTAAATTAGGCTTAGAAAACATTAGGAAAATGGACATAGATTAGAGTGGTGGCAAATTGTTATGTCTTTTCAGGTATTATATTGTCAAGGGTAGTGGAGGAAGAAGGATTTAAAGTCTTTTAAAGTCACACAAAATGTTCCGTACATATGACTGTAATCCTGAGAGTCGTTGCAGGACTACCCACTTGATCACGTTTTCACCTTCCTTCATAAACCTTGTCTCAAAATTCAGTCTCTTCACTGGCTTTCACAAGATAACTGGTCTTACCTAGAATTTGGTTAGTTTCTAAGCTTTACTAAAGAACCAGATGAATGTTTGAAGGACTTTTTCTGTCAGTAGCTAGACCCTAAGATCCGACCTTTACTCCTCACCGGCTCGTTCCCAATGAACTTTGTCACGCATTTTTCCTTAAGCTCTTTCCAGTTTATCTATTAACTCAGGCAAAAGACCCGAGGGGCATCGCATCCATGATGGAAACCGAAACTACTTCTCAAGCAATAGCAACTCCCTTGACAAAGAATTCCGGGTGGCCTGGACCACCCAGACCAGTTTGAACTTAACTACCACCTCACATCAGCCCAGATGGACCATGGAGTGACCCGTGGAATGATTTTACCTCATGACAATACTAAAATCTCCGCCCAAGGAGGAGCACAAGACTCATTTACATAACACACAGTGTATGTGTAGGCATATTTCCTTAAGGTGCATGTACCATCTTTTGCCTGCCTCTACATATGATGACTAGGCTCCCCTGTATAAATATTCATCCTAACCTTAAATAAAAGGAACCCATTTACTCTTGCTTGGGAAGTCATGGCTTTGGAAGTTATTCCCTGTGATTTCCTTAGCTGCTGCCAATAAAGTTTCCTTTGTGCAACAATTCCACCTGGTGTAGTTTCTCTCTGTGACTTCAAGAAGCAGACTCATGTTACTTCGATTATACTTCCAGCAACGTAACTACATGTATGATGCAGTTTCCATTCTTTCTGACTTTTGTTCCCCCTTTAGGCAAGTTTCCCCCTGTGAGCTCTCAATTTCATACTTTATAATGTAAAACATTCTCCTTTAATGTGTTGGTGCTGGTTACCATGCCTACCTGATGAAACCTTTAGAGATATTTCCTATAAGTTGAATTATTGTATTAACTGTTAAAATGATGCAACTTTCCATTTACATTTAAAGGAAAAAAAAACTAACACATGAAAAAGTGTTTCATTGTGGAGCATATCAAAAGTATTGAAAACAGGAACTCAACCACCTAGAAATACTTCATAAAAAAAACTATTTTAGCAAAGTCATGAACAATTTAATAGACTGTGTTGCTACATTCTCATGTACAATTCTTTTTACTTTTTTAAACTTTTCCATTATGAAAATTTCAAAGCATACTGAAATAAATAGTACCATGACTGTCAGCCAACTTCAAAAGCTATCAACATTTTTTATACACATTTTATCTATTCCTCCTGCTTCCTACTTCTGCTAGGATATGTCAAAGCACTTCATCTTTTAGTTCTTCAGTATGAATCTCAACAAAAAGACACTTTGAAAATCCATAGTGCTTTATCATATCTGAATCACTAAAAAAACATTTAATAACATTTAATACCCAACACATAGTCCAAGTCCTTTGGTTGTTTAAAATGTGTCTTTTTCATAAAACCAGCATTGACTCAGGTTCCATTATCCTCTAACGTGTTTCTGTTTTTCACATGAAAGCTCTCAATTGTTTTATTCTAGTTTTATGTCCTTGACACAAATCTGCTGAAAGCAAAATTCAAATAGAGCAGAAGAGGAATGTTGTGGATCTTAGGAAACAAGCCAGGTGTAATGGAGAGGGGCAGGAAAGAGGAGGCCTATTTCAGAAAGTATAGCAACAATGAGATACAATTTTTAAAGGAGAGAACATTGCCTTAGAACCTGTGCAAACTCCAATGTTGACTGTCTTTCTATTTTTTTAATGTTTTGTTTAGTTTTGGGGGGAGGAGGGGAAGAGAGTGGAGAGGGACAGAGGATCCTTGGTAGGCTCTGTGCTGACAGCAATGAGCCTGTCCAGGGCTCAAACTCACCAACCTAGAGACCATGACCCCAGCCGAAGTTCTAAGCTGAACTGCTCAACCCACCAAGACACCCCTAGGCTGTTTTTCAAACTTAGATCTGAAATTCTTAGTTTATTTTAACTTTTGGGTTACTGTTTTTATTACTTTTTGTGGCCACATTTCCAGATGTGTGCTAATTATCCTTGGGATGTCATTTATTTCAAGGTGAATTTTTATTTTTTGAAACACATATTTGATAATTCTAGGATCTTTGACAGCTAAACTGCTTTGGTAATGTTTGGATTTCCCCACAATCTCCTTAGTGATCTTCCTCATTCTTGTTTACTCCACACCTGGAGTTTATAAGGACTTTTGCTAAATATTCTGTTGTTCTCAGAACCCCATGTAGTATACGATCTCCTTTTGGGATGAGTGTTGGGAATTTCACAGGGTCCCTTCCATCTCTCCGTTCTCATTGCCATTAATACCGTCCAGCTACTCGTGATGCATAGGGAGTGTTGAGTATGTTCATTGGTATTTTGGGTTTGAGAGGATTACTTTTTCACCTTATTCTGTTTAACGTGTCCATACATTTGTTTATTTAATTTCACCATTTTAGAATTTCTGTGTTTAGATAGTTATGTTCTTGTCACTGGAAGAAGTCTCTTTGCACAGGTGATAAAAATTATTTACACTTTGAGAACATTCAGTTGTCATTTTTGATATGTCACTAGCATGCACTTAGAGAACAAAAGTTCTAGTGATAACACATGTCAAAATGGAAACCCCTGCAGTCTTCATTCCATGTGTTTGTGTGTGAGCAAGTCAAGAATCCCTGGAGGGTTAATACCTATAAATATTAATTTTTTTTAAAAGTGAAAGTTGTGGTTATTCTAACAATGTTAATATCATAATGTAAATTCTAGATGTAGGAACACTGAGTTTCAGGAATGTCACCTTTAGAAATAAATGATTAGATCCCTTTTGTTACATCTTGTGAAGAAGAAGAAGGATAGAAACTGGGGAGTCTCTTGCCTGTAGTTGTGGTGCTTGGTCACAGTTTGATATCAATATGGTCACTGTTGGTGTTCATGTAAGTTCAGTGAGGACATAATAAACAGTCTTCTATCATCACAGAAATAGAAGGGACAATGAGTTGATATGAATATGGGAGAACAGGAGCAAGATTTAATCTAGCAAATGCCATTACTATCCTACCTACGTATTACAGCTAGTTATCAAGTACTATGACCAATTTCTCTCCCTGGCTAGTTACAGAGAAGTATAGATACCTCCACGGTGATAGGAATGAAATAAAGGATTAGCCACATTCACACATTGCTAAAGTGGTTTGCGGATGTTTTGTCTAAACCTTAGTTTCAGTTTGCTACTCAGTCTTGTTTTTTCTTAGAAAATTGAAATCTTATTATTTATTTATTTATGTATTTATACTCCAAACCTAAGACTCTTAGCCTAACGGTATAGCTGACAGAATCTAGATGGTGGGCTGAGCCATAAACCCCTGATTAGATGCACTGTTATCATGGTTTTTCTTAGTTTAGAATGTACTCAGATGATGCTGAGGCAGCATGAAGGGGATGTTCAGCAGTTAGGTTTTCTCAGCTTTCCTGTTCTTCCTCAGGAGCACACAAAGTCATTGGCTTATAGACTTAGCAGCTGGCAATGCTGGGTCTCATCATGTCTGAGAGCACTTAAAAATGACTCCTTCATCAATACTGAAGCACTCACTCCCTCTGATTTCCTCAAATATGCTATTTGCTCTTTCCTTTTTCATAGGAAAAACTGGCACTTACTTCAAAAAATATTAATCTTTGTCAGGATAATCACATATTCAGTTTATGTGTATCTCTAGGTTACCTCCCTTGAATAGTTTTAAATGTCTGAGCAACTGTTGACGTAAACACCCAACACTACCCACCTGTTGATCATTGATTTTTACAATTTAATCTTTGTATTACATAAATTATTATGATCACTACAGGTCTCACTGGTAATCATGGATTTTAGTACTTTAACATTTTTGTTGAGAATAATGTATGTGATATTTACCATCTTAACCCACACACTTGAATAGTAGGCACCTATGCCACCTGTGCAAGAATATAATCCTAAATTCTAAAATGCTAATCATGTCATGACCATCCTACTTACAACACATACACAATCTTTTGAGAGAGTGCTATTGAGGGCCAGGGAAGAGCATGGAACTAAATACTTTTATAAGTAAATAACAAAGTAAAGACAAACGCACAAGCACACACAGGTTCTACACAGTGCCATTACTTGCCCGCCATCATGTGAACCGTTTCCCAGTTGCTCACCTGAATCTTTCATCAACCTTTTTATTTGTAGTCTCAGTGCCCATTCAGTGAAATTCTACACACTGCCCTGCGAGGAGGATATTCGCCACTTTTTCAGTATTGGAAATCATGGCCACATGTTTTGTTCAGACGAAAAGTTGTGTTAGAAAACAAGTGTATTCCACAAACATCGGAAGGCAGCATACAATAAAAATTCAAGTAAGACAAAGAAAAACGTGGCACTTGTTCAACGGACCAAGCTAGTCCATAAGGCCATATCTGCTTCCATACCAGGCGGTGGCTTTAACCTGTGACTTCATAACCTCACTACCATATCCTTCATCCAGGGCCAACATAAGGTAATTGAAGGCTCAAAGACAGGAGCAGAAATTGCTACACAGGCCAACACATATTCCATAGGTAATAAATGCTATCATTCTCCAGCTACCACTCTATGGTTATTAGAATAACGAAGGTACTTTATTATATAGAATTCATAGATATGTTTCTGAGAGAAAAGGGTCAAGAAAGAAAAAGTAAGAGCATTAAATCATTCTTAGCGTTGAGTAATTAACATATAGTTCCTTCTCAATACGGGTCCCTTTTAGGGGTTTTATGTTAACAAAGGGAAAAATAAGAGATTAAAAGGTTGTATAAAAATTTTTTTAGAGGAAGGATTTATCCAGCTACATGGAAATTACTTGGCTAATAAATATAAAGACATGAGATGGCATTGAAGGTTAAATTACAGGACTGTAATGCCAAATATTTGATAACTAACAGGAGTATCAAGTGATAGGCCCAAATGCTATTTCCTTCAGCTACTGCTTGCTACATTTTATTTCTAAGAAAGAGGTCATACTCAGAAAGAATTGTGAAATATAGTAGCTAATTGGATTTACTACCACCTAATGGAATGCTTAAGGAAAATTTTCAGTCAGGTACAGAAACTATAATTAAATTTGATTTCAAATGCTAATGTTGATGGTGGGTATGGGGTCCTGATAATCTCAGCAACTGCAGAGGCATAGTGGCATTTACATGATGTTTGTTATCTTTATGTGAGTTCTATACCATTTGTTATGAGTTTCATCTTCACTTGCATTCATCAAACATTTCTTGAGCATCTTAAGTGCTAGGTACTCTGGCAGGCATTGGAGAACTCAGATAAACATTCCCACATTCTAGCGAAGACTTTTTTTTTTAATATTGAGCTTGTACAAATAGCCTGTTGAACCCACAGGCCAGCATATATAGCTGATACTTGAACAACATAGGGGTTAGTGGCACTAACCCTCCATGTCAGTAGAAAATCTGTGTATAGTTTTTGACTTCCCACAAACTACTAAAAGCCTATTTTTGACTGGGAGCCTTACTGATCACATAAACAGTTGATTAACACATATTTTGTATGTTATTTGTATTACATATTATATTCTTATAATAAAGTAAGCTGGAGTGAAGAAAATGTTATTAAGGAAGCCATAAAGAAGAAAAATACATTAAATACTGCACTATAAAAAATCTGCACATGAGTGGACCCATAAAGCTCAAACCTGTGTTGTTCAAAGGTCAACTGTATACATATATGTTCCATTTAACTCTCATTCTGTTGATTTGGGCTCAACTTCCTAGCCTGTGAAGATAATTTGAAATCCTGAATTCGTCATCCACTCTATTAGTTGCTGTGTCTTTTCTTTCCTTTGTTCCCACCAACTTATTTCATCTACAAAATTGGTAGCTATTTCATTTATCTTACCACTGATGTAAAATGATAAACAGTTGAGAAATACAGTTTTATGAGTTTGTAGTCAAGCAGAATTTTCTCTTTTCAAACTATAATCAGTGAAATGTAGACAAAATTTACCAAACTGCTTTTATCTTCAGTCTGATCATATGCAAAGTAGTAAAAATAATATTTATCTCTGAGGCCTTATATGATATTCCATTATTGCATTCAAAGTTCCTGGCACATCATAGGGACTAATTAACTAACCAGCAAATTCTGGCAGAGGACCAGAGTCATCCCTTGTATTTACTATTGATCCATTATTCAATCATCTGTTGAATATCAACTCTACTCTAAGAATTGTGCTGAAGCCTAAGGATCTCAGAAAAGGTAAGATGCATTTTCAAGTTTGCAATTAATTATGAGAGACAGAAATAAGCAAAATGTTAGATTAAGGCAATTGTATCATCAAACAAGACACATCATCAGTCAATTTCATCCATAGTTTTCTCCATCATCCAAAAATACACTAGCACATGCTTTGTAATTTCAAAAAACTCAAGATACAGCCCCGTTGTTTGAAGGTGAAGTTCAAATTTCATACAATAAAGTCAAATTTTAATCCATATTTCAAGCCTTATTTCGATTTATCCCCCAGTGCTTTCCATACACCCTGTCTCCAACCAAACCAACTGCTCACCATTTCACATACATATTACGCTGCTTCTTGCTTCAGAGATTTGCACATGTACATTTTTCTGTGTTTGCAATTCTCTTGCTTTTCTTTTCTTTGAATCATAAATTCATATTTCAAGAATGAATTTAAATATGTCCATTTTTATGAAGCTTGTATGATTTTCTTAGGTAGAGGGAAAGCTTGCATCTTCTAGGTTCCCCAAGCATATCATTTATGCCTCTTCTGTAATTAAGATATATATTAATAGTATTAATTTTAACACTAAGCTATTTATTTATTTGTTTATTTATTTATCTATTTATTTTTAGTAATCTTTACACCCAATGTGGGGCTTGAACCCATGACTCTGAGATCAAGAGCCACATGCTTTTCTGACTGTGCCAGCCAGGCACTCCAATGCTAACCTTTTCTAGTGACAAAAGAGTACTTCAACATGTGGAATATTTAATTTATTTAAACATTTTTATACTGTTGTGTAATTGTGTTTTGCTTTGAAATATTTTGTCTTTGAGGAATATCTGTTCATATAGTTTTAAGATAAATGACAGGTTGGATTACTTCATCAACACTACATTATTATTTGTATCTATTTTCAGTCATCTTGTTAATGTAACTTATATTTAAATACACTGAAGTATCTCAAACTTTAAAGAAGCTACCCAATTGTTAATCAGAGTATTAGTGCAATACAAATAATAACTACTTTTTCTCTCAATATTAAGGTGTTTAAGATATAAATTATATTTAATTTAAGAAAATAACCATCTGTGTGCTAACTTCCTAGTAGCTGTTATATCTTGCTAATTTTGTGAGTTTGATTTCTCTAAACCAAGAAAGATCTTATACAATTAATGACGCACAAATAATATATTTTTCCTTCTAAAACAAATGCTTTAGAATTCAATCTTCTGATGATTGCCACATGTCAAAATTTATATCTTGAATAAATGGTTACAGATCTAAAGATGTTTCCGTTTTCAAATGATTTCTGACTTATTCTTTCAATCAGTTTTTAAAGGTACACTAACAAAAATCACTATTTTACATTTAGTCCTTTGTTTGCATACTAAATAATTCATCACCTTACTGATAACTTGCATTGCTGACCAAGTAATATTCTAATTGCCAAAAGATTAAACATACGTTCAAATTGTAAATTTGTAAATTTACAATTGTAAATCCAAAAAAAAAGTGCCTGAATCTGAAGTACTTCTAAAAGGAGCCTTTTTTTTCAAAAGGAAAATAATTTTTAAACATCACTTAAAATAATTTGCTAGAAGGGCTACTTAAAAGATGACAGAACTTATCTTTTTCATTCATTATGTGTCTAACAAGATAATCTGC
The DNA here is from genome assembly GCF_027475565.1 of Acinonyx jubatus. Lineage (NCBI taxonomy): Eukaryota > Metazoa > Chordata > Mammalia > Carnivora > Felidae > Acinonyx > Acinonyx jubatus. The sequence continues at coordinate 28,932,786 of NC_069391.1, forward strand.
TTTATTGTTTTGGTGTTTTATATTTTTTTGACATTTCACAATTTTTAAAGAACTTTCACATGTTTTTCATAGGACCCTCACATTAGCATTGTAATGTAGACAAGTAGTTATCAAACACCCTATGTTACTGATGATTCTGTGACACTCAAAGACATTATGTTCATCGTCCATCAAAAAATTACTTGAACTAGTAAGTGAATTCAGTAAAGTTGTTGGATACAAAATTAGTATACATAAATTTGTGGCATTTCTATATACTAATAATGAACAGAAAGAGAAACTAAGAAAACAGTATCATTCACAATTGCATCAAAAAGAATAAAATATCTAGGAATAAATTTCATTAAGGAGATGAAAGACCTGTAGCCTTGAAACCATAAGACATCAATGAAAGAAACTGAAGATGGCACAAGTAAATGAAAAGATATGCCATGTTCATGGATTGGAAGAATTAACATTGTTAAAATGTTAATACTACCCAAAGCAATCAGCAGATTCAGTGCAATCTCTATCAAAATACCAATAGCATTTTCCACAGAACTAGAACAAATACTACTAAAATTTGTGTGGAACCAACAAGATCTTGAATAGCCAAAGCAATCTGAAGAAGATCATAGCTGAAGGTATCATACTTCCTGATTTCAAACTATATTACTAAGATGTAGTAATCAAAACAGTATGGTACTGGTACAAAAAACAGACACAGAGAACAATGGAACAAAATAGAGGGCCCAGAAATAAACCCATGCTTTTATTAATCTTTGACAAAGGAAGCAAGAAAATACCATGGGGAAAGACAGTATCTTCAAGAAATGGTGTTGGAAAAACTGAACAAGTACATGCAAAAGAATGAAACTAGATCACTCTCTTTTACCATGTATAATCAAAATGGATTAAATACTTAAATATAAGATCAGAAACCATAAAAATACTACAAAGAAATATAGGCACTAAGTTCTTAGACATTGGTCTGAGCAGTATTTTTTTTTTTTTGATACGTCTTCTTAGGCAAGGAAAACAAAAGAAAAATAAACAAATGGGAGTATATCAAACTAAAAAGCTTTTGCATAGCAAGAAATCTTCAACAAAACAAAGAGACAACCTACTGAAAGGGATAAAATATTTGCAAATGATACACCTGATAATGAGCTAATAGCCAAAATATATAAAGAGCTTACGTAACTCGATATTAAAACAAAATCCAATTTAAAAATGGGCAGAAGACCTGAATTGACATTTCTCCAAAGAAGACACCCAGATGGCCAACAGACTCATGAAAAGATGCTCAACATCACTCATCACCAGGGAGATTCAAATCAAAACCACAAAGAGATATCACCTCTTACCTATCAGAGTAACTATTATCAAAAAGTCAAGAAATAACAAGTAATGGTAAGGATGTGGAGAAAAGGAAAACCTCAAGCATTGTTAGTGAGAATACAAAATAGTGCAGCCACTATGGAAAATAGTATGGAGGTTTCCTTGGCACATTAAAAATAGAACTACCATATGATCCAGCAATCCCATTTATGGGTGTTTATACAAATAAAATGAAAACACTAATTCAAAAAGATATATGCACCTCTATTTTCATTGCAATATTATTTACAATTGCCAAGATATGGGAACAACTGAAGTGTCCATCAATAGATGAATGGGTAAAGAAGATGTGCTGTATATATGTATATATATATACACACATATATATGAAGATATTTATACTATGTATATATATGTGTGTATACACACACATGTATGTATACATATACATAGTGTATACATAGCATATACTATACTATATACATAGTATACTATATATATAGTATATATACTATAGTATACATACTATGTACATGTATACATACATATATACACACACATATATACACATATACACACATATATATCACATCTTCATATATATGTGTGTATATATATGTATGTATATACACACACTCATATATATATATGTATATATATATAGTATAAATATATATACAATAAAGTATCACTTAGTCATAAAAAAGAATGGGTGGAACTGCCATCTTCCAGTAATTTGCCAAAGTGACCAACACAAAGGGAAAGAGAAGAGGTACCTGCTGTATGTTCCCTAGGCCTTTTAGAAAACATGGAGCTGTTCCTTTGGCCACATACATGCGAATCTACAAGAAAGGTGATATTGTGGACATCAAGGGATGTCCACTGCTCAAAAAGGAATGCCTCACAAATATTACTATGGCAAATCTGGAAGAGTCTACAATGTTTCCCAGTATGTTGTTGGCATTGTTGTAAACAAACAAGTCAAGGGCAAGATTCTTACCAAGAGAATTAATGTATGTATTGAGCATATTAAGCACTCAAAGAGCCAAAACAGCTTCCTGAAATATGTGAAGGAAAATGATCAGAAAAAGAAGGAAGCCAAAGAGAAAGGTACTTGGGTTCAGCTGAAGAGCCAGCCTGCGCCACCCAGAGAAGCATACTTTGTGAGAACCAGTGGAAAGGAGCCTGAGCTGCTGGAACCCATTCCCTATGAATTCATGGTGTATGTGTAAAAATAAATAAATAAATAAATAAACAAACAAACAAACTCAAGATTGTAAAAAAAAGAAAAAAAAGAATGAAATATTGCCATTTGGGTCAATATGGATAGACCTAGAGGGAATTATGCTAAGTGAAATAAATCCAGCAGAGAAAGACAAATACCATGCGATTTCACTTATACGTGGAATCTAAAAAGCAAAACAAACAAACAAAAAAAGAAATAGACTCATAGATATAGAGAACAATCTGGTGGTTGCCAGAGGGGAGGGACTGGAGGGATGGGCAAAATAGGGGAAGGGTATAAAAAGGTACAACCTTTCAGTGGTAGAAAAAATAAGACATAAGGATACAATGTACAACATAGGGAATACAGTTAATAACATGTAACAACTTTGTTAGGTGACAGATAATGGCTAGACTTATTATGACGATCGCTTTGCAATGTATATAAATGTTGAATCACTATGTTGTACACATGAAACTAATATAATATTGTATGTCAACTATACTTCAATAAAATTAGGAAGGAAAAAAAAAGATATCATGTCCATCCTGACACCAAAAGGTCAGTAGACAGTGAAACTGAGACTAATATTCAGGACTCTTGATTTCTAGTCTATTTTTACTCCTCATACTGTCTCCAAGCTGTTAGGATTCCTTATCATCTGAAAATGCCTCCAGAACTGTGAATTAATTAACCTGACATAGTAGGAGACTTTGCAAATCTCTGTACTTTATAATAAGTGTTCTCATGCCTATAGAGAAATATAATAGGCTTCATTTTCTAGTACTTTTATATATTTTTCCACTAGGCAGTACATTATCTATGATAATGAACTCTCATGTTTTATTGCATGTACCAACAACTCAGTAAACTTACTGTACTCTGGGGTTTTAAGCACCTTGAATAGTCTTCTGACTAATTAATTATTGAGCTAACTGCTTGTAGTTCAAAAAAGACATAATATCTTTCCAAGTCTTACAATAAATTTTTTACCTAAGGATAAATATAAAAGATTAAACAGCAAATCTCTTATTGTTTCATGATTCTTATAACACTTCAGCCACTCAGAAGGCACTGTATCTACAAAATGAGTTAGGACAATTGATTTATTAAGTTCCTTTCCATTTTTATGTATGGAACATATTGAATACCTTCAAATAAGGTACTCCAGGGAAACTCCTATTAGGATGCTCAGGAAAGTTTGAAATCTCTAAGGCTGCTTTAGAAAGTTCCATGTTATGCCATATGGTTTTCCAGAATTCTTAGATTATTATAAGAGTCCCAGGAGCCTGTGAGGCAGATCAGAAGTCTAAGTAGAATCTGGATCCCTTCTGCCACTCTGCGTGTACTTTTGACTTTCAGAAACTTGATTTAGTTCAAGTTAGCAAACACTTACTGTATACCAGATACTGGGTAGAGCTGGCTGCAGAAAGATGGAGAATATAAGACCTCTACCTTTAAAGTATATTATTAGTGAATAGGAAACATAGGCAGGTAAGCAAATAAATTAAGTATGGTAAGTATAACAGAAATATGCACAAGATGGGGTGTCTCAGTTGGCTCAGTCATGACCGACTTCATTCAGGTCATGATCTCACAGTTCATGGATTTGAGCCCTGAATAACGCTCTGTGCTGACAGCTCAGAGTCTGGAATCTGCTTTGGATTCTGTGTCTCTCTCTACCCTTCACCCACTCACACTCTGTCTCTCTCTGTCTCAAAAATAATAAACATTAAAAAAAAAATTTTTTTAAAGGAAATGTACAAGATAGATGGGTGGCAAAGAAAGGATTTTGAAGCTATGCAAACAGCTTCCACACTGAGCCCCATTTATCTCACTTCTTTATCTGGAGCTGTTTGGGGATAGGAATCACATTTATTCCACAGAATGTTCTACCTACTTATAAAGCACTAAATATACAAACTAGTATGCTGAGGTTTCCTTAGGATGTAACCTATCATCTTGGTGTTTCAGACCCTGAAGATAATTGGGGTAGTCCACTTAAAAGATGCTTTTAACCACCCTTGACTTTAGAATTGGATACTCGGTTGGACATGCTTTCCTTTTATAAACAAATCACTTGAAGACAAACCATTAGAGTATATCTTTGCATGGTTTTATCAAATATTTCCTTTCAAAAATAGTGTAAGGTATGAAATAGGGCATAAGTTATTGATACAAAAATATATTAATCAGGGTTTAGTTAGGAATACAGATGCCATGCTAACTATTTTGAATGGAGAGAGTAATTTAAAATACAGAAGTACAGATTTGTGAAATGTTTGAAAGGGTTGAAGAAGCAGAGATCAAAATGCTACCATTGAGAATGTCAGCTTCTTGCAGCGTAAAAGTGGAGGACTCCCAGAAAAATCCCTGGAAACTGAGGGAAACTGCAGATGCCACCTGAGAATAATGATTTGTTTCTCCCTCTTTATCCTACTAAGTCTTCCTCAGATGCTTTTCATTGACAGAAACTCACTGGAAACAATACAGGAAACAGGATTCCAGGAGAATTAGATTCAATTTTCTCCCTCACCTTTCAGTAGATGTTATACAGGACTTACGTTGAATTGATAACAGATCTATCATATGCTTGCCAAAAGCACCCTATGACCCTGGACATAAACCTATAAATTGGACTACAAATTTGCTTTTTATTAATTTTATTATGGTTTCCATATTTATATTATAATTTCAACAGAACATATGTATAAAGATAGCTAAAAACTACCATATACATGACATATACATGTATAAAGATACCATAAAAACTACATATACATGACCGTATACTACCATATACATGGCCACTTAAGAATGGCCACTTTAGTGCCGTATAGGAAAGTGACAGTATATAAAAGGGTTCAGAGCATAAACAGATGAAACTAGACCTATACTTCAGGTCCATCCTTACCATTGATCGGTTGCATAATTTGGAGCAAGATATTTAAACTTTTTAATTCTTGGTTTCCACATCCAAAAAATGGGGATAATAATCTTCAAAGTGCTTGGGCAGATGAAAATAGATAATGCATAAAGAGTACTTAGCAGAGAGCTTCATACATATTTAGTAAGCACTCAGTAAATGACAGAATGCTGTTATCATTATTATCCTCATCACCATTATCATATTGTTAAGTAAAGCGTAAATCATTTGATACTCAACCTGATAGTTAGTCTGAAAATATGAAAAATTTGGAATAAAGTGAAAATCTTTAGAGGAAATTAAAGCACAAACTGAGGTGTATTTTTTCAGGAGAGTGGAGTGTGAAGATACTAAGTAGAATGTTAGCCAATTAAGGAGAGGTGTCTGTGTGTGTGTGTGTGTGTGTGTGTGTACCTGTGTGTGTTCATATTTCAAAGGATGTCATGAACAGCAAGGAAAGCATATTCAAGCTCATAAATGTGTGAGAATAAGATATTTTTGGGAAACTGGAAATAGTTTAGCTGAAGTTTAAAGTTTGATAAAAGGCAGTGTCCTAGGTTCTCCAGAGAAATAGAACCAGCAGGCACACCCACATTGGAAAAGGTAACTGGCTTTATCAGTTCACTGATTCAAATGCTAATCTCATCTTGAAACACCATCAGAGAAACATCCAGAATAATAATGTTTAACCAAACATTGGGCATCTAGTGGCCTAGTCAAACTGACACATAAAATTAACCATCATAGGCAGGAATTAAGGAGAAACAAGGACAAAACAATATACACAATTTACCAATCATGAAGCATGCTGAAGAGTTTGGATTTTATCTTAAATGCAAATAGAAGCCAATAGAGAATATTTTTGGTGGGTTATTGGCAATATCAGATGTGGTTTAAGAAAGATCCATCTGTTTAGTGGGTGAAGAATGAATTATGGAGGAGAGACTTGAATCAGAGAAATTAATTACCATAATTAATTTAGACAAGAAATGATGATGGCTTGAACTCAAACAATGGCAGTGGAAATGGGGAGGAGATGGTAAATGAACTAAACTCTAGAGAAGTTGGGGGTGGTGGCAGGAGCACTATTACCAAAAAAGAAGTCAGGAGTGACACCATGTTTTTGTCTTTAGTTGAACGTAGTACCACTCAGATATTCAGAGAGAGGGAACAGTAATGTGAAGGATCAGAACAAACTTGGCCTGGCCAAGAGAACAAGCCACAGGCTATCACGGTAGAGGTACCTGGACAATGTAGCTGAGAAGACATATCTAGGCTGAAGATTTAAAATTGGAAATCATTTGGCTATAGGATGATTGTGGGAGTGGACAACCCTTTTCTGGAAAATATATGGAATATGAAAAGCGGCCATAGATAGACAATAAGGAAGAGGGCAAAGAGGGAAAGATAGGGGATGAAAGATGGTGAGTGGCAAAATTTGAGCCCTGTGGTTTTTTTGTTTTTGTTTTTTGGGTTTTTTTTACATTTATTTATTATTGAGAGACAGAGAGAGATAGAGCATGAGCATGGGAGGGGCAGAGAGAAGAGGAGACACTGAATCTGAAGCAGGCTCCAGGCTCTGAGCTGTCAGCACAGAGCCCAACGTGGGGCTCGAACTCACAGACCGTGAGATCATGACCTGAGCCAAAGTCGGACGCTTAACCGACTGAGCCACCCAGGTGCCCCAAGCCCTGGTTTTAAAGAGTAAAAGCTTATGGAGCAATTCCATAAGGGCTTCCAGGTACCATCTCAGAAAGGAATAAATACCAGAGTTCAGGGATTCTGAATGATTGGTCTCATAAAATTCTCCAAACTTTGTCACTGCTTCATTTGTGTCCTTTGATTTCCCCAATCCATGTCAGCGCGGTGATCATCAGTAAAGCTCTAGAATGAACGTATCTTTGTGATTATTTTGAGGGCGTAAGTAAGAAGATGATGGGAGACAGCATTTTCCCTCTGGCAGCCAGTTGTTGTGAGAACAGGAGCTCAAAGGATAAAGTAGAAAAGAGTAACTGAAATAAGGAAAGACAAGCATGCTGAGTTTGAGCTCCAAAGGAGAAAGAGCATGGACACTGACCTCAGTACTTTCTTAAGAGTTTGGGTTTGAATCTAGGAGAAAGCTAAGGAATCCTGCAGATTTCCTTGTAATTATTATGGTAAAAAAGGAGACAGGGAAATGGAAACAAACTTTAGCCATGGGAAAAAAAGGGGGGCATTTGGTGGAAACATCCTTAGTGTCATGGTTTTTTAGAATCCTGATTGTGATGCATTTAGGTACAAAAGGGTAAGGGATCCCTAATCATATATTTTCTAACTTATCTATCCCTTGTAGAAGGATAGACTTGAGTTGAAGAGGTAAAGATTCAGGTAACCCCTTGGCAGTTGGTTTCTGACATTTATTGCTGAAACCACCTTCCTTCCCATTTTTATGAGTATCCTCCCACCAAATAGGAAACCATATCTCACTCCTGGTTGTGGAAACTGGACTCCAACTTAACTTGATAACCTTTGCCCAGAATCAACTTGCACTGACTTCATTTCAAAGTTTATAGGCTGTTGGAATATCTATGATCTCACTTCAAAACAACTCTTAAAGTATAAGACTGGCATGTTGTCATGTGGTACTCTTAGTCCAGAAGATGCCCTTTTTCACTTACAGACTCAAAAACACTGTATTGATATTCTAACATGACAGTTTTCTCTATCTTTTGCAGTAACTTCACTGAAGTTGTTTCCTAATTTGAGTAAAAAGCTATTTTTTCACTAAGTAAATCCTTAGGATGAGTGATATCTTGTGTTTTGTCTTTGAATACTTGATAAAGGAAATATGCAGGTTTGACAAACATGCTACTTCTCCATTATTTTGCTTAGGAGATGCCATCTTTTTCTCTTCTTAGAAGAAACAACCTCTTCCCAATACTGAAGTTTTGTTTTGTTTTGTTTTGTTTTCCTATAACAAGAGCTTCTCATTTTAATTCAAAACATTTGAATAGAGCATTGGACTATTTCTTCCCTCCCCCAGTCTATCAGTACTGGGTTGTATCTTTATTCTCTAGCTTTATAGTGGGCAATCTGATTCATTGAGAATGACATTTGCTTGACTCTCAAGGTTCAGTAACAACCTGGATTGTGGTTTCCACAATCTGGCCCCTGTTCTCTAATTCCAGAATTAGAGTGTTGTCCCATCTTGGCACCATGATTAGATTTCTCTTGAATAGTGCTCTCTCTCTCTCTCTCTCTGTCTCTCTCTCTGTCTCTCTCTCTGGGTCCCACAATGACTATTCTTCCTTGTCCATATCACTATTTTTCCTACCATTGATTTTATGCCAAAGTTCCATTTTGACTTCTCTTGATCTAAGACCCTCTCAGGGCTTCCTAGAAGCATAACCAGGTAGAGGGAGGCTAATTTTCATGAATCTGGATAAAAGAGTTTAGGATAGGAGTTTCCACTAAATCAATATTTATCATCAATGCTCATTGAAGTACATACCAGAATATATAAATGTGTAGTATTTCCAGATAAGCAATGAACAGACAGAAGGCTCGTACACATTCCAGCAGCAGTAATAACTAGTGTCAAATATCGAGAACATGAGGAATCTGTTCTGAGTTGGGCTATAATTAAATAAAGTGGAGAGAGAGACATGCTAGACATACAATATTAGCCCTTTCTTCAGATTAACAACGTGTATGAGAGATCACACTCCTCTGACAGGAGGCAGAGAGCAGTTACAACCTCTAGAGGGCATTCTGTAGATGGCACTTATAACCAATGGGTGGAAGTCAATAAGAAGAAAGATTATTGACCCATATACATAAGCACTTTCTGATAATTTGAAGAATATCTAAATTAAACTTGTGAATGAATGGTCTTCTTATTTATCCCTAGAAAGTTTAAGCAGAGGCTACCAGTTAGGAACATTATAGACAGTATTTCTTTACTAGGTTACAGGATGCACTGGACAAACTTAGAAAACAACTTTTTGGATTCCGATTTCTGTAGTTTAAATAGTCAGTGCAGCATAATGTAAAAGAGTATTAGATTTTGAGTCAGAAAAGATGTCATCAGTTCCGAGCTATTAATTAAGAGTCTGATTTTGAGCAAGTCATGTAAGCTCAGTGAGCCTCATTATCATCTGTAAAATGGTAAAAATAATATCTGCTCACTAGAATGAGAATGAGATTAGAGAACATGTGAACACTTAGAACCATAGCAGGTGCTGAATGGATCTTCTTATTGATTCTACAGGTATTGATTCTGGGACACTTTTTGTCCAACCAGCATTTAATTTTTTTATTTAACAACATTGTTTTTAATGTTTATTCATTTTTGAGAGACAGAGAGAGACAGAGAATAAGCGGGGGAGGGGCAGAGAGAGGGAGACACAGAATCTGAAGCAGGCTCCAGGCTCTGAGCTGTCAGCACAGAGCCTTATGCGGGGCTCAAACCCACAAATGTGAGATTGTGACCTGAACTGGGGTCAGACACTAAACGAACTGAGCCACCCAGGCACCTCATTAGCCAGCATTTAACAGCAGGGGAAGAGACAGAGGATGGGAAATACGGGTGGCACAGATTTCCAGGACACAACTGTCAGGAAACACTGCTCTATGCTACCATGTGTCTTCTGTTTCTCATCCTAATCATGCCTGGATAAATTGTCAAAATCATGACAAAGCAGAATCCTTGTATATTTAGTTCAGATGTCAGTTACTGAATTAACCAATAGACAATTGGTTAAATCGAAATTTATAGGCATGCATCACAAAGATTTGCTGAGTAACTACTAGAAGCCAGATACTATATCACAGCCCTAAAAAACTTAGAAAAAAAATGAGTGCTGAGGTAGCATGCAGAATAATGAATTTAGATATTAAGGCCCACCTCAAATTTAGGTTGTTTTCCTTGAAATTTAAAATTAATCTTATTCTTGCTTTCAACATCTTCCTGGTGAAGATTATTGCAGCAAGGGGGCATAATGGCTAATTTCTTTAAAATTGTCTTTTCATAGGAAGTACATTAATATGTATTCTATCATTGCTGTCCTCACAGGGAAAATAGAAGGTTTTCCCTGGTCTCCTTCTTTTTATCAGATTGAATTTTTACATCTTCTTTTCCCTTTAAATTTATAAGAGCTTGAGGGGGAATTTTAGCATAAGTTCATAAGTTTTCAGCAAATTTGTTAAGAAATATAAAAAAATTCTCAGATTTTTTTTAAAGCATGGGAAAACACACCACAGGAAATTATTTTTATATCTTTTTATATTGAAGGCCATATCAGTTGAAGCCCGGTGAAGAAACAGAAACCACAGATTAATTTGGGCAGGAAATTTCATATAAAGGATTATTAACCCATCAACAGAGGATTAACTACTAAGTGTTAATGATAATTCTAAAAAATATAGGAAAAGCAGATATAGGAGGCAGACACTACCCTGGGGCTGATGCAGAATACTCAAGGAAGAAAAAATTTTAGAAGAGGTCACCCCCATCCTCAAGACTGAGATCCAGATCATGGGAGGGTGGCTCTGGCCTACTGGATAGCAGAGAGGCAGAGGAGCCACAGGCTGAGGCTGGCAAGCAGGAAACTGCCCACTGGAGTATTCACAGAATAGGAAGCTGCTTTCTGGGGTCCTGCGGAAACTTGCTGGCAAGCTGCCCCCTAGGGCACCTTCAAGCCAGATGTGGTGCTGGTGGAACTTGCTGGGAATCCTACTGTGGGGTTGGTGCTAAACTTCCTGGGAAACTGGCCATGGTGCTAGTGGAATTTTCTGAGAAGGCTGCTGCCAGGATTGCTCTGAACTCCACGAAACTCACCAGGAGGTAAACAGCACTGGGTGACCTGCATGTTGACTAGTACTGGAGCAGTAAGGACAGGGGAGCACGCTGGGATTAAAAAGAGAAGCCCCTTCCCCTGTAGTGTCCCTCCAGCATCCCCTACTGACCAAGTTTAACATCATGCCATCTGGCAAAAGAGAAATATTTACAGGGTCTGACTCTGATATCACACAGCGGGGTGATAAAGAGTGGATTTATTGTCAAGAGCAAAACATTGAAAACTGGCATAAAGGCCATTAATAACTTTGATCTGTGAAAATCTGGGTTGGTTGCAATGAATTATGCAAATTAACACAAGTCTACAGACTGAGAAGTAGAATACATTTGGAGCCCAAAATAAGAATAAAGACTATAGGTAATACTTTGTGTGCTAAAGGATTAACCTCCTCCAAAGAGAAGTTTGGCCTTTGCTCCTGGCTCTTGGCAGGTAACCTCTAAGCCCTAGCAATGTCCTGCCTGAGAAGTGTCTTTGTTAACCTGGGGGCCGTGGGCCATACCAGATAATCTACCTTATCAATGTGATTTAGGGTATAAGCCTTAGGTCATGCAGTATTACCTTGACCTCTGGAGAGGCTGGAGGCTAAAGTCAGTCACACAGGCAGTCTGCCAAGTCTACGTGACTACGCCCCAGGAAAAATTCTCGACACCAAGGACTGGGTGAGCTTTCATAGTTGACAATACTCTGCTTGTTGTCACATATCACTGATGGGAGAAATAAGCACTGCCCACACAACTCCACTGGGAGTCAACAGATAGAAGCTCCACACCTGATTTTTACTGACCCTGTCCTATATGCTTTTTCCTATTGCCAATTTTAATCTATATCCTTTTGTTATAATAAACCGTAAACATGAGTATAACAGCTCAATTTCACTGACTTCTTAAACTCATGTATTTATAAATTATCCATTGCTACATAACAAATCACCTCAAAGCTTAGCAGTTTAAAACAACACACATTTTCTTTACCTCACAGTTTCTGTGGGTCAGGAATCTGGGCATGGCGTAACTGGGTCCTCTGCTGTAGGGCTTCTTACAAGACTGCAAAAAAGATAAGAGTTGAGGCCATTGTCTCAATTGAATGCTCAAATGTTCCAAGCTCATTCACATGATTCTTGACAGGATGAATTCTCTCAAAGTTTGTGGGACTGGGGGCCTCAGCTCCTAAGGCTATTGGCTGGAATCCACCCTTGGTTCCTTGCTGCATGGCCTCTGCTAGGGCAGCTCAAAACATGGCACCTTGCTTCCTCGGAGTAAGTATGTCAGAAGAGCCAGAGAAAAACTACAAGCAAGATAAAAGTCACAGTGTTTTGTAGTCTGATTTTGAATTGACATCCCATCCTTTTGCCATATTCTACTTGTCAGAGGCAAGTCACTATGTCCAGCTCACACACAATGGAGAGGAGCATGAGATGAGGGCCACTGGGAGCTCAAACTGTCTACAACAATTAAAGTTTCTTATGTAGATGGAATAAAATTATTTCCATGTAAATATTTAACATGGGTGTTTTGGTTTTTTTTTTTAATGATTAGTGTTTTTGTCCACAGGGTATAGTTTTCGCTCTGATCTTTAATTTGAATTCCCGTCCTAGTAAATTATCTCTTCTTATTTTATAATTGGGAGTTGCTTTGGCTCTGGCCAGTTTCACTCTGGGGATTACAGCCCTGCTAAACCCCTGAACACCAAGCACTGAGGTTATGTTATTTCTAGTGTCAGGCATTGCAGATTCTGCCCACCTGGACATAGAATACTATTTAGCTTGATTCTCCATTACTGTTTCATTTATTGGGTTTGTCACTAGCTCTGCCCCAGACCCAACCATTTGCTGAACTGCTGGGGACCACAACTTGTCTGTTATGCCAAATTTCTGTGATGAGCATTCTGAGGAAGTGCCAAACTTGACGGAGAACTTACTCTTTCCTAATTAAATATGTATTCTGGGGTTTGGGGAGGCTTATGCAATGCAATATCACTACCCTACACTTGAGTAGGGTTCTAGAATTAGATCATCAGTCACTTGTGGAAAAGTGTGTGATCACAGCATTTTCAGTGTTTCAGACAGAGAAGTACAGGATGATTCAGTGAAATTATTGCATGTGTGTGCATGCACACAACACACACACACCACTGTGAAAACAAGAGTGATCACGGGCATCAAAAAAGAATAATTAGTGGTTCTGAGGCAAGTTTTCATGTGTCTTAATTGAGAAACGTCACCATGGAAACTAAGAATTCCTATCAAGTTGGAAAGATTATTTATCAAAACTAAATATTCATAATGATTAGCAGTTTTTCTGTAAAGACTAAATTTAGCTTCCTGTGCTATTGGAACTTTGTCATTCTTAAGGTCAATTTCATTAACCTTGCTCTCTTTTGGCCATGTTAGACAATTATTCACCATAGGAGTATAGGAATTTGTAATGTGCAATAGTACATGAAGAGTCAGTTATATAATTAGAACTTGGCATGCATGTGGAGCTCCTTAATCCCACCAGCAGTTGTTAGAGAATAATCCTCTATGAGTTTAAACTCTACCCAAAGTGTAGACCTTCCTTTGGTTTGTTGAATGACTGTGACAATTTTGATAATGCACTCCAGTCTCGGCTCAAATTTCATACCATTGTTTCATATAAACTGAAAGGAAATTCCTGATTCTTTAAATTATAAATGACATGATCTCGTGGTCAGTGAGTTTGAGCCCCACTTCAAGTCACAACTCAGAGCCTGGAGCCTGCTTCGGATTCTGTGTCTCCCTCCCTCTCTGCTCCTCCCCTACCCATGCTCTGTCTATCTCTGTCTCTCAAAAATGAATAAATGTTTAAAAAAATTAAAGTAAGTTATAAATGACAAATATTGAATCTTTAGCAAGGATTTAAAATGTTTTCAAGGAGATTTTTCCAATTCTGCTACCCATTGTCTGATTTTGCCTTTCTGAACTTACTATTACAAGGATTACAGGAATGATGCTTCCAGTATTGAGGGGTACAGATGAGCACTGAATGAGAAACTGAATCCTACTAGAACCGTTTCCACTTTTCAAGAATTCCAGTCAAGTTATTCAAGTGGACAAGGCTATAGTTACTACACAATAAATAAAACTAGGAAGAAAAAAATTCATTCCTATATCGAAGAGAGCACCATCCAACATTTCCCTCCTATGTTCTCATTGCAGCTCCCCAAAATGTGGTAAGCAGACTGCTAAGATGACACTTAAAATTCCCATGCCCTCTCCCTCCCCATACTCTGACTGCTCCATGTTACACACCCTGTGTAATCTTCTTGAGTTGTGTACAAAGCAGGTGAATGTGATTAATGTCAATTCCATGATTAGGTTACACTTTATGGGGGAGGCAAATGGGTTTCAACATATGTAATTAAGGTTCTTAATCAATTGACTCTAAGTTAATCAAAAGGGGGGGTTATAGGGTAGGCCTGGTATAACAGGTAAGTCCTTTAAAAGAGGGTCAGAGACTTGAAGACTTGAAACAAATTTCTCTCTCTCTCTCTCTCTCTCTCTTGCTGGCTTTGAAGAAACAAGCTTGCATGCATTCTACAGCTGCAAGGAAATAATTCTGCCAACAACCACATGAACTTGGAAGAGCTCATAAACTTGCAGCTGCCCCACACAAGCCTTGTATGTAAATTCCCTTGCTTATTAAACCTGTTGGCCTACCAATCTGCAGTGGGCTGTTTCTTCAGTCTCTTCTTGCTCTCCATCTCCAGGGGCTAGCTGCAGATTTTACCCTGGAAACTCCCATGGCTGCAAACCAACACAACCCCTCTACCTACAACCTTGGTATATATAAGTAGAATATTTACGGGCAGGACCCTTTTTACTGTAATGCTGGATATGGTGAATGCAGATCACCTATGCCTGGCTTCAGCTGTGGATAATTGCAACTTCAGAGAATTGTGTGCTCTCTACCACTTCTCTACATCTTAATTTTACCTGATAAACCCTATTTTGTATATGTACTGCATGTAGAGTTGGTAGATTAAGGAAATAAAAATATAGGACCCCAGTTAAAATTGAATCTTACATAAATAACTTTAGATATACTTTCAGATAAAGCACCAATAGATACATTTTAGTATAAGTATACCCACCCAGTAACTGGCATATACTTATACCTAAAAAAATTGTTGCTTATCCGAAATTCAAATTTAACTGGGCATCCTATATTTTATCTTGCAATCCTAACCGCATGGCTTCAGTACTATGTGTCTTCAGCCCTTTCCTTTCAGCCAGTTTCCTTTCTGCCTACTTCATTATTAATTCGTTTCTTCTTTTTCCTTTGGTTCATCTGTTACTTTGTCTCTTGCTTCCATATTTGTAGGCTTAATTCATTAATTTTTTTTTATTCAGTAACAAAAGTATATCCTATCATAACTCTTTTATCATATATTTATATATTAATTTCAGTTAGTTTTTGATACTTTAAAACTCATTTTCTTTCAAATATTTTGTTTTTGCCTTTTCCCTAACTGGAGCCTGAGATTGATTTTAAAGGAGATAATAATGATATTTAACATTCATCCTTTTTTAAAAAACCACAATCTATAGAGACAATTTTAATTTACTATTACTTAGATTATTCTTATTATATATCTCTGTCATGGGTAGCAAAAATTGTATGAAAAGTTTTCTGTCTTTGATCAATATTATTCAGATTAGATGATTGTCTGGTCACCTTATAAATATTTCCAAGACTAGACTTCACAAACTCCTTTGGTACTCTAAATTAATTCATACCTTCTAATATTAGTGTCTTTGGTACCATCTTTTGCCTTTAGATATATTCCCAGAATAGCAGTTAGTATTTACTTATTTCTTAAATATTAAGTGAAAAAGAGAAAATCTACCAGGTTGGAGCTCTTTGTATAAGAGTCAAATCTTCTTTCTTTTATTTTTCTTCATGTTTCAGTGTTGTATATGACTTTACTGTTTTCAAAGATCTTTAATCTTATTTCATAATCACTGAAAATTAGCATAGAAGGATTTGTATTGTTCAGACAAGTGAACCAAGGTTAAGTGAGAGTAGGGAGTTTGCCCAAAGTATCCTGATAATTATCACATTACCTGTTATGGTAGTTACCATAGCAGGCTGCCTCAGACCTCTACTTTATAAAATTTTAAGAGCTAGTTTTAAGGCAATTTTTCAATAATAGTAATAAAGAGCTATTTCTCATAAACAAACAATTGGAAACTAACACTTGGTAAATTCATGGCTCAGCTCCTTTTTTTTTTTTTTTTCTTTTTGTTAACTAGACTGCTGTACTTAAAATTAAATCCTCTCCTGGGCTCACAGCTGCTACCACAAACACTGCTAATTGGACAGACTGAAGTGTGAAACTAAATATATATGTTGTCATTTTACTCAACAGTTTCTGGAAAATGTATTGCAGGTAAATCAGCAGGCGTTAGCAAAGCTTTCGAGAAAGTACACACAAGCATATTAAGCCTCATGATGGATATGTTTCCCTGCTGGAGCAAAGCAAGCATCTGACTTTTGTAGCCATTACTGAAGCAGTATAGATTTGTCATTCTGAAAACAAATGGGACTTTTCCCTCATGCACTTTTGAATGTTTTGACTGATTTTTGGATAATAGCCTTCCCAATTCCATCACAACTTTTCCTCTCCTTCAACATTGTATTCCCTTCTCTTTGTCCTAAGAGGAATACCAAATATCTTCTATCAAATAATTCCAAAATACAGTTTTGTGTCAATTACACAATAGGAACTTGTGAAATGTGTGTCTAATGGCCAAATAAATAATCATATTTTACTCATTTTGTTTTTCATCCTGGAGTCTCAGTGAGATAGGAGCACTAGAAATCAGGCAACTAGATAGATACTTAAGAGGAAAGAAAACAAACAAACAAAAAATCTCACCGGGGTTCCTTTGGAACACAAGTATGATATCTATTTATGTGATATGATTTTTCTATTTCAAACTTTTATAACCATTTTCAATTCCAGTTTGAAGACATCATTTACTTTTAACTTAGATGAGACTCAAGTCAATGACAGCGTTAGTTTTTTTGTGTGACAATTTTGACAGATTTTCCATTCTTTTCTGCCCTCCTCTGCATCCTGTGAACACAAATTTGATAAAAGGCAACATTCAGGCTGTCTTGACTTCTGCCTTCTGTTTGGTTTTGGTCAGCGACATGCATTGACAGAACATTAGAAAGCAGGAAAAGAAAGATGCTGGGTATTTGTCTTCCTTGTTCATTTTCTACTAGGCCACAGTTTTGTTGGTGGTTGTGCTCATCTACCTAAGACTTAGTCTTTGGGACAGCTCCTGCTCTTATTAGCTCTGAAACACTGTTTCTTCTCCTTGCCCACTCAAGCATACTGGTCCTACAGTTTCATGAATTTGCTCATCTCAGAACTTTATCATTCCTCACTGGTCCCTATAGCCCTCTCTACCTATCTGTAAATTATCCTTTCATTATACTCTTTTTGATTGAACTTTTAAAGGTGAAATCTGTTTTCTGATAAAATTCTGATAGAGAAAATAATTGGTAACAGAGTTGGACATAAGAATCAAACCCTCAGAATGGGATCCTTCATTTTGTTGTATGTAAATTGGATGATTAAATGAACAATCTTGACAATGGCAATAGATGTCAGGTAGTGGCAACAAACATTTTAAATAATCATAAGTGGTGGCATCAGATGAAGTACCAGTGGAAGGGAAGCCATTTGGAGGACAATGACAAAGTGGAATTTAAGAGTCTGTGTATTCACAAAACACTAATTCAAAAAGATATATACACCCTTATGTCTACTGCAGCATTATTTACAATAGCCAAAGCAAGTGTCTGTTAATAGATGAATGGATAAAGAATATGTGGCACACACACACACACACACACACACACACTAGAATATTACACAGCTATAAAAAAATCTTGCCATTTGCAATGACATGGATGGAGCTAGAGGATATAATGCTAAGTGAAATAAGTCAGACAGAGAAAGACAAATACCATATGATTTCACTCATGTGTGGAATTTGGGAAGCAAAGCAAACAAGCAAACAAAAGAAAAAGGAGACAAACAGAAAAACAAACTCTTAGAAACAGAGAACTAATTGGTGGTGGCCAGAGGGGAGCTGGGTGGGGGGATGGGTGAAATAGATAAAGGGAATTAAGAGTACACTTATTGTGATGAGCACTGAGAAATGTATAGAATTGTTGAGTCATTATACTGTACACTTGAAACTAATATGAGACTGTGTGTTAATTATACTTCAATAAAAAAGGAGTTTGTACTTCCTTTGTGCTGCATATGGTAGCTTTTTATCTGAAGAAAATGATGAGAATGCAATCTGATAAAAGGGTGGACTGTGCTGACCCATCCTCATTTTTAACTATAGATATTTTATTTTCCCTTCTTTCCACTGATCTGAGCATATCTTTGCTATGGGGCTATCATTTGGTTGTCTCCCTCACCCATGATTCATCTCCATAAATTGTCCTTTCACTGGATTTTTTTTGTTAAAGTCTTTGATGTGCTGTTTACTGCCAAGACCCTGACTGATTGGACAAAGTCCTTAAACTACAATATAGAGTGTTGTGTATTCTTGACTTTGCAGTTTGTAAACTACATTATATTAGGATACAGGGAGCCTGAAGTCAAGTACTGTTCTGTGTGCCTCTATCTTGTTCTCTGTTAGCAATGGGCCCCTGTTATATCATTTGAACATCCACATCCAAGACTTGTCATTGTAGCTGGTCAACAGGGGCCTATTGGCACATGGACTTTCTTGCCTCTTTGGGAACAACAGTGACAAGGTATTATACTTTGAGAAACTGGTCTTAAGAGTCACAAATGAAGTGGTCACACCATTTTCTAAAAATGGTAATATACTCTGAGAACACACTCAGGAATAAAAGGCAAGAGTCATACATCTTAGTTCAGGGTACTGATTATTAGTGAAGAGGAAAATTCCTGATTCTGACATAAGTGGGAGTTTATCAACTCTGTCTCTGTTTCTGAAACATTTTTCAAGTTGCAAGAAAGAGAATAAGCTGTGAACAGACAGGAAAGACTTCCTTTCAGAGTATATGAGAATCATAATAGGTTGGGAGAAATCTACTTTGAAATGTCAATACTGGCTACAATGAGCAGAGTCAATAGTACAGTGGTGGCAGGAAGGGGCTTGTGTATCATTGTTGGTATTTGCAGTATTAAAAGGAATGGTCAACAAGGGCATAAAATGGGCATAAGCTTGCAAAGACCCGTTATATTCTCAGTGAGCTGTGGTTCTATTATCTGCAATATTGGTTGAGAGATCAGAGTAAATACCATTATGATCATTAACACTTTTGGTGTGGCTTGGGGATACTGTTAAAGGTGGCAATCATTACTATTGTTTATTGAGCCACTACTATATGCCAGACAGTGCATGGCACTTGGTATACTTTATTCCATTAATACTAACAAGTTTTCAAAGTACCTCTATGCTCACTTTATAAACAAAGGAACTAAATCTGAGTGAATTTTATTAACTTGTTTAAGTTATAGACCTAGCAGGTCCTCAAGTCTAGATTCAACCCTTATTCTTGCCACTTCCTTGGAAATGGTTGACTCTAAACATGCTTGCTAACCATAGGCCCAGTATTGGCCTACAATTATGTTTAGTGGACATTCTTCTTCTTTCATTACTGGTGTTTTTGCAGGAGTAGGTTTTTATATTTTCTTTCTTTTTTTTCCCTCATATCAACTGAATACATCTTCCATCTCATGTGGAATGAGGCCAAATGCAGAGAGAGAAGCCAACTTATGAAAAGAAATAGAGCGGAGGACAGACAGGAAGGAAGATCTGGCAATAGCTTTATAGCTTTTAGATCCCAGATTCAGGCAAAACCTTGGTTGGTCTGGTTTGCATTATTTTTTTCAGTTGGTCTATGTTATGTTTCTGTCACCTGGACCAAAAGGAATGTCAACTAATATAATAAAGATCTAGAAATATAATGATCATTATCCTGGGAAGCTGAATCACTAGCCCAATGATGAACTAAATTCACTTCCTTTTACTGGTAGGCTGCTTTGAACTTAGACACTGGTTTTATTCTTTAGGCACTTGCTAACTTGTGAGAACAAGTAAACAAAACACATTTTTCCTTGTAACTATAACTAAACACTTTATGGATAAGATGCTTTAAAATCTACTACAAAGCTGTAATCATCAAGACATATGGTATTGGCACAAAAACAGACACATAGACTGATGGAATAGAATAGAAAGCCCAGAACTAGATCCACAAACGTATGGCCAACTAATCTTTGACAAAGCAGGAAAGAACATCCAATGGAAAAAAGACAGTCTCTTTAACAAATGGTGCTGGGAGAACTGGACAGCAACATGCAGAAGGTTGAAACTAGACCACTTTCTCACACCATTCACAAAAATAAACTCAAAATGGATAAAGGACCTGAATGTGAGACGGGAAACCATCAAAACCCTAGAAGAGAAAGCAGGAAAAGACCTCTCTGACCTCAGCCGCAGCAATTTCTTACTTGACACATCCCCAAAGGCAAAGGAATTAAAAGCAAAAAGAACTACTGGGACCTTATGAAGATAAAAAGCTTCTGCATAGCGAAGGAAACAACCAACAAAACTAAAAGGCAACCAATGGAATGGGAAAAGATATTTGCAAATGACATATCGGACAAAGGGCTAGTATCCAAAATCTATAAAGAGCTCACCAAACTCCACACCCAAAAAACAAATAACCCAGTGAAGAAATGGGCAGAAAACATGAATAGACACTTCTCTAAAGAAGATATCCGGATGGCCAACAGGCACATGAAAAGATGCTCAACATCGCTCCTCATCAGGAAAATACAAATCAAAACCACACTCAGATATCACCTCATGCCAGTCAGAGTGGCTAAAATGAACAAATCAGGAGACTATAAATGCTGGCGAGGATGTGGAGAAATGGGAACCCTCTTGCACTGTTGGTGGGAATGCAAATTGGTGCAGCCACTCTGGAAAACAGTGTGGAGGTTCCTCAGAAAATTAAAAATAGACCTACCCTATGACCCAGCAGTAGCACTGCTAGGAATTTACCCAAGGGATACAGGAGTACTGATGCATAGGGGCACTTGTACCCCAATGTTTATAGCAGCACTCTCAACAACAGCCAAATTATGGAAAGAGCCTAAATGTCCATCAACTGATGAATGGATAAAGAAATTGTGGTTTATATACACAATGGAGTACTACGTGGCAATGAGAAAGAATGAAATATGGCCCTTTGTAGCAACGTGGATGGAACTGGAGAGTGTGATGCTAAGTGAAATAAGCCATACAGAGAAAGACAGATACCATATGGTTTCACTCTTATGTGGATCCTGAGAAACTTTACAGAAACCCATGGGGGAGGGGAAGGGAAAAAAAAAGGAGGTTAGAGTGGGAGAGAGCCAAAGCATAAGAGACTCTTAAAAACTGAGAACAAACTGAGGGTTGATGGAGGGTGGGAGGGAGGGGAGGGTGGGTGATGGGTATTGAGGAGGGCACCTTTTGGGATGACCACTGGGTGTTGTATGGAAACCAATTTGACAATAACCTTCATATATTGAAAAAAAAATAAAAAAATAAAAAAATAAAATCTCTCTTGAGATGCAGCACAGAACTCCAATATTCTTTGCACTAGAGTTCTTCTCCCCCCCACCCCCAACCCACTATTTAAAGACCTTTCCTTTAGGATGACATTCTGTCCTTGAAAATCCCAAACCTTCACTTGAGGTCCTACTCCTCATTTTCAGGCCCTGCAGTTGGTCCCTGAACTTCTCATTACCTTCACACTTATTCTTCCACTAGCCACAATATATTCCGATTCTCTGCGATACTTTTGATATGAGCTCGTCTTTTTTTGACTCAACTACTAGTAACTGCAATTGACTTTATTATATCTTCTGTGTATGGCACACGTGACTGGATAGTTATTACTGTTTTCTGTTCTTGCCTTTCCCACTTTTGCTTTAGTCTACCTGTGACTCTTTGTAGACTTCTATAGCAACAGAATTGTGACACAGAATGCACTTTTTCCTCCATACCATCCTCCCTAACATTCTGATGGTGCACCTGTCAAAGAAAAAAGCATTATGACTAGTATTCCCTGATAATGGAAGAGAGACATGACATGATTTCTAAGATGAATTTTAACAAAACATACTAAGATTTTTTTTCCTGCCTCATCAATTTATGGACTAAATATATGTATGTATGTGTATGTGAAACACTGCTCCTCAGAAAGATATCAATGAGGGCTGGATTTGCTATCATAAATCAATTCAACAATCTTACGCAATAAACAATTTAATTTATAAACTATTTCAATGGACTCTTAAGGAATGTTTTGGCCAGGAAAATAAGGCAATAAGTATTCGATCCCAACATTATTACTTGTCAGACTACCCTAAAAGAATGTAGTTATTGAAAGGAAAAAAAAAAAGGTTACATGGCTCTTAAACTCCTTAATCCACATATACTTTTTCAAAGATTTGATTTATGATAGATGAGCAGAAGACTTTTTTTAAGTTTATTTATTTATTTTGAGAGAGACAGAGAGAGTGGGGGAGGGGCAGAGAGAATCCTAAGCAGGTTCCACACTGCCAGCACACAGCCTGATGGGGGCGGGGGGGGGGGGGGGCTTGAACTCACAAAACTGCAAGATCAGGACTTGGGCCGAAACCAAGAGTCATACACTTAACTAACTGGGCCATTCAGGCATTCCAAATAGATTTTTAAAAGGATTCTTTGTGGACAACTGGGCTGTTAAGTCCTACTCTCTCTTAGCCAAGATGGAGGGATGAGATATCATTCAAAGCTTTATTTAAAAACAAAATTCATGTTTATTTTATTTTTGAGAGAGAGAGACAGAGCATGAGTGGGGAGGAGCAGAGAAAGAGGTAGACACAAAATCCAAAGCAGGCTCCAGGCTCTGAGCACAGAGCCCAGCATGGGGCTTGAACCCACTAACCATGAGATCATGGCCTCAGCTGAAGTCAGATGCTTAACGGCCTGAGCCACCAGGCACCCCTCATCCTAGGCTTTAGAAGAACATGTTTCACAGATACAATGTAAAGGGTTTAATAAGTGTCTTCTGCAGTTAAATGTTTGCTCTCTGCCATCCAGTGTAGAGAAAGCTGTGTTGGGATCAACCTTTATACCCCTCTGCCTTTACTCCCTTTGGATGAAATACAACCAACTGGGAGAGAGAGCCACACTGGAACCATTTAAAATCTTGACTACAATAACTCTGAAAGGGCAAAGATAGCTAAATAGAGAATAGGGTGCATTTAAACCAATTACACAGCAACAACAAGTCAAAGCAGGGTTTGAGGGAGGTTGGCCAACAAAAAAGGAGCACATTACACAAATCCTGGGAAGTGCATTATCCTGGTAGAGAATGTAGGAATCTGGGCAAGCACAAAGAGAAAGAGTCATATTTAAAAACATGCTCCACAGATTTTAAAAAGTGAAGTAAAGTAAGAACTTCATGATCACCGTGATAGTTAATTTTATGTGTCAATTTGACTAAGCCATGGTATTGCCTAAACACCAGTTCTGATGTCCTGTGAAGGTATTTTTTAGGTGAAGTTTTAATGTTTAATTTTTTTAGATGAGCTTTTAACATTTAAATTGGTAAAGTTTGAATAAAGCAGATTACCTTCCATAATGTGGTGGGTCTTATCCAATCAAAGGCCTTAAAAGAAAAACATTGAGATTCCCCAAACAGGGAATACTGCCTCCAGACTGACTTCAGACTCTAATTACAATAACAATTCTTCCCTGGGTCTCTACTGGTTGGCCTCTCCTGATGTTTTCAGACTTGCTAATCCTCAAAATAGTGTGAGCCAATTCTTTAAAATATTTCTCTCTCTATGTATGCATATCCTTTGGGTTCTATTTCTCTGGAGAAAGCTGAGTACTACTGCTCTCCTTGCTTCACTTGACCATGGATAGATGGCAAAAAAATGATCTATAAATTGCCTTTTAGTTAGTAACACATGGTGAACAAATGGAAGCATTAGAAAAGGAAAAAGCCACTTTCCTGGGCTTCTCCCTAATTAAGGTACCCAAATGAAGGCGAGGATATTTACTTTAAATCAGTTTGATTCAGATATAAACAAGGACATTTTTACAAACCTTTTTATTGAAGTCAAATGTATGCAAAGAAAAAAAGCTCCTATCACAAATATATAGTTTGCTCAAGCATCACAAATGGAATACACATATGCAACTAACACCTAAATTAAGAAACAGACCACCTGGTGGCTCATTCGGTTGAGCGACCAACACTTGGTTTCAGCTCAGGTCATGATTTCATGGTTCGTGAGTTCAGGCCCCCCATCGGGCACCATGTTCTGTTGGTGCAGAGCCTTCTTGGGATTCTCGCTCTCTCTCTGTCTCTCTCTCTCTCAAAATAAATAAATAAACTTAAAAATAAAAAAGGAAAAAGAAAAGAAACAGATTATTACCAATATCAGAAATGAATTTTAAGGGCAGAAACAAACTAAATTTGCTTTTGGATTATAACCTATGAGTCATAATTGTTTAATGAAAAGGCTATAAATAGAATTAATAGTTCCTTTTGATTCTTCATGATGTAAAACCAGCAAAGTATATACTTGCATGTGTGTGTGTTTGTGTAAAAGGCTAGCATTTAACTTGATGACTGTATATGCTACATATTCAAATTAATAATGTTCAAAGGGAATTCAAATTTCCTTTGTTATAGTTCTTACTAAATTTATACATTCCTTTTGTTAATAACTACCATTTTTCTGTCAGCCAAACCAAAAAAAAGTGTCAATTCAGTAAAGCAATTACAATGAATTCAGTGTAGCAATTTGGTGAACGAAATTTATTTTTCTGATTTTCACTGAATTGGCTTTAATTTCTGGAATGTCCTCCTATCATGTAGAGACTTCTAAATTTATGGATTAAGCTTTATTTTTCCTATCCTAGGTAGGATTTAATAATCATTCCTATGTTGTTTTCTATGGGTGTAATGTGATACTTAAAATAATTAAAGAAAAACCACTTTTTCAAAAATAGAACATTTTGTAATCCATCATAAATGAGTCATAAGGATCCATAATTTATTAACAAGTTCCTATAATTAATTGTTTAAACCAGGTATGGCTTAAAAATCCCAAACAAATTTAATTTCACATCTAAAAACATCTCATGCTGACTTAGAAAACATTTCCTACTAAATTTCTGCATATCTTTAAAAACCTCAACTAAGTTCTAGATTATGAATTTTCATTAAATTTAAGTGTATACATAGGAGGAACAAATGATTCTGTAAATTGAATAGCTCCAGGTACATTGGGATATTTATTAAGTATTGTTTGGTAATTTCCAGCTGGAAATGAATAATATGTAACTCAGTAATTGGTGGCTTTAATATTTTTCCAGAGAATAAACAAATTGAGTAATAAAAATAGTTAGCATTTGTGTATTAATGTATAAATCTTTATGGCACACTTTCATATTTTCCAGTTCATTTTCTATTATTATTATGCCATTTTACAGATGAAGAAAGAGACCCAGTAAAGTATTATATTTTCAGGATCTGTGCTCTGTCCACATTATAACAAATGGGCAAATTTTATTTTAATTAGACATACCTACTATTGTTTCCATAGTAGCAGTGCAAAATAATTGGTACCTCTATTACAAAGGTTGTAGAATCAGGAAAAGAGGAAAACAATTCTTAATTTAAGGCAATGAATTAGCTCATTTCCATCTAAAATAATTGTGCTATTTACTAAATGTGAGTTGAGAATCAAATGCTAATATTAAGTAAATTCTGGCTTATTAACAAATTTCAGAAAAAAGAAAATAGGAAATGTCCCCATATACAATTGGTTTTGGATTCATTACTATGTAATTTTTTTGTACCCAAAAGACATGGTCTGGAGTTTTAATGGGATTAACCCAGAAATGAGAGTTTGTACAATTAGTGTCCTAATTTACAGACATTGGTTTAATGCAGCCTTTAAAGCTATATTTTTTGCACTAGTTCTGATTTATGTCTGGTCCTTAAGAGTATAGAACATTATGCACATAAGCATACAGTTCTTTTAATTATCGAGTATAAAGTTCTTCAACTAGGTTACAGGCTGACAAAGAACTTCAGTGTCCTGTGGAATTTTTTACATTGGAATTTTATTAGAAAGCATGTCTCTTAAGTATATAAGATATTTTGCTATATTGTTTCCTCAAAGAGGAAAATAGTACAATTACCAAGAAATAATAAACCTGTTTAGCAAGATGACATTCATAAAATAAATATTCAAATACCCCTATGTATTCACAATTAGGAATTACGAAGTATAATGGAAAACCGATTGCCTTTATGAATTTTTAAGAACCATCTAAGTCATAAAATAGTAAAGCATAAGTTTAATAAGTAAAATTTGAAGCCTCAGTGAAGGCAGTTACTAAATCACAAGAAGAAACAAATATAAAATTTGAATAATTGTAGACTCACACCCATTTTTGGAGGGGGAGAAGAAATATATTTTTATTTCCTGTGTTAATACATAGGTTTATTTCAACTCAAAATGAATGCCAGTGATTCTAAATCCATCCAGAGGAAAAACTGAATGAGAATAACCACAACCAAGAATATTTTTTAAAGTAGGCAGATAATGGGAATACAGGCATAAATTATTCAAATTATTTTAAGTTTTAATGAGAGTAGAACTCAAAAGCATATCTTGGTCTACATATGGTTCTGCACATAGTAAAGGGCACATTTCATAAGAACGAGAGAAGAATTCAATACTAGGATCTCAAGCAAATATTTGAGAAAAAACTAATTAGAGCATAATTTCTTATTAATAATTCTAGGTAATATATTTAAAAGGGAATCATAAAATTTATTTTAAAAGCATGAGTAAATATGTAACTGAAATTTCAGATACAGATTAAGCATGAGACCAATTAAAAGGCTGATATCTTTGTCTTCATAAAGTCTTCAACATCCATTTTGATGCTTGGAAGCTGGCACCTTACTCTTAATTCCTGCGTAGTGGACTACATCAAGGATGGACAATCAACAGAACAGGAGGAAATCTCCCCAACACATATTTTCTGTTTTCTGGGAAGACCCGGACTTCCAAGGAAATTCATTCTTGGTGGTCATGCTGTACATTTGAATTTGTACACAGAAGGAGCAGACAACTTTACAAGTAAACAACGGCAACAGGAAAAAACTCATCAACTGAAAGGAGAACATGCTTATCATCCAAAATAGGTGTGTTCATTCTAACAGATTTAACAAGAAACAAGAGAAGCCATAAGATAAATATACAATAAAATAATATTTCTAATGAATAATTTTTATGGGCCCAGAAAGATGCAGAAAAGATAAAGTACTATTAGCTCTAGATCTATTCTTCTTTTTTTTCCCACCCTCTTTCTTGTGCTACTTTTTAAAAAGTAAAATTTTAGGGGTTAAAATTGAAATTTTAGGTATTCAAAAATTAAAGAGCTTTGCTTCAGAATTAGATGAACTCAAAAGCAACTTACAGAATAAAAAATAACATTCATTTCCTCAGAAACAGTTAATTTTGTTATTGTTATACTTTACATATTACATTCAAAATTTTCTTCACAGTCCTCCTGAGTCGTATGAATTTTTAAAAAAATTTTTTAATGTTTATTTATTTTTGAGAGAGAGACCACAAGTGGGGGAGGAGCAGAGAGAGAGGGAGACACAGAATCCGAAACAGGCTCCAGGCTCTGAGCTGTCCGCACAGAGCCCAACGAGGGGCTCAAACTCACAAACCGTGAGATCATGACCTGAGCTGAAGCTGGACGCTCAACCAACTGAGCCACCCAGGTGCCCCAATGAGTCTTGTGAATTTAAAGCAAGAGGATGAAGCAAACAAAAAGCCAGATCTGCAGATTTTAAATGATCCCCAAAACATCTGTTTTAGTTCTTCTCCAATCAAAGAAGTAACCCAAGGAATGGTGTAACCTAGTGTTTCTCAAGCTAGAGTGTGTCTCAGAATCACCTAGTAAGCTGGTTGAAATAGAGATTGCTAAGAGTTTCTTATTCAGCTTATCTACAGTTGGGCCAAGAACATGCACTGGCAACATTTCCCAGGTGATGCAGACGCTGCTAGTCTGGGTACCACACTGTGAACCACGGACAGGGAAGCTATTCTGGAGGTAGATGGTGGTAGGTTAAAAACTTAATTCCCCTCCTACTGGTACAAAGAAATCCTTGGTTTATTTGATACCAAATCTATTTAAACCTCATTTTCTCATTGGAAAAGGGTGAAATGATGCTTATAAACAAAAGGTTGTTATGATATTTAAGTTACACTAACACATGTCAAAAACACTTAGCACAGTATCTGAAAAATGAGATCATGCTGTAAATATCATCTCGCCCTTTCCTCTGTAGTAATGGACAGTCCAGTGTTTTGCATTATATCTTGTATTTCAGTGAACGTCAATTTTCTTTTCCTTTCCATTTACTAGTCATTTCCTCATAATGCATTTTAAACATGAAATTCTGTAAATACTGTAATTAAAGCATTATCAAGCCCTTCTAGGTATAGGAAACCAAACGACTTTAAACGTGTAAGGTTGTTTGTCAAGGCTGGCACAAATTTGAAAAGTCAAGTTATATCATAGTTGTTAAACCTGGAATATTGTCGAATATTTCATTATTTATACATACTATTTCCTTCATTTTCACCACTATGTATGGGATTTATAAATGATTTTCTTTCCCAGTATATGTGCATTATTTTTAAATTGATTATATTAATATATAAAGAAAACACTTTAAAACAACCAGAAAACAAATTTATAATAGACCTGTCATAGACATAGAAAAAGGTTTTCTTTAGAGATTTACACAAAGCTGTTTTTAAACTGTTACTTTTTTTTAAATTTAATAACATGTTTATTCAGAAAAAATAAAATAATATTCACAAAAAGAAAACACATTTTTCTACTCACTGTTAACATATAGTTTATATCTTCATTCATGTGTGTGTGTTTGTGTGTGTGTGTGTGTGTGTGTGTGTGTTGAGATGACAGAGGCAGAAGACAGACAGACTGTCTTATCTTGTCAGATTGGAGTCAGTTTTAAATCAGCAAATTTTAAAGTGTCAAAAAGGGAATCATAAAAATACATTATTTAAAATTAAGTTCAGACATACATGTTCCTTGATTTGGGCACACTTTGATATAGGGCCAAGAAACATTCATGACATTTAAGTTGACCAGGTGAGATTTCATTCTGTTATTCCATAAGCCACACTCTTAGTGCATCCTCTAGAATCTCAATTTTAGGTTTTAAAGTGGACTGAAAAGTTATTTTATAAAGCAACAGGAGTGTAGTATCCTTTCAGATTTTTACTATTTATCTAACCTTTAAAAGATGTCTCTACAGTTGTTTACAGTATTTTAAAAATTACATTTACGGGGACTTTGCAAAACATTCAATTTAAAACACACAGAAACTAAAATTTTTCACATTAATGTTTTATCAGATTACACAGTATCAATATTATTAGACCAAAATAACAAGTACAGCAGACAAAAACGGTGTTAGAAACAAATGCGAGGGACTGTTGCTTGCCACTTATCTGGTGTGTGCAGAAAGATACTACACTCATTCTTTTGTATGATGGTTTTTTTTTAAAACTGGTCACCAATGGGCAGGAAAGCTAATATGTCAAAAACATTTACAGCTACTGTCAGTTATTGTACTAAAACCCCTCACTTTTAAGATTCCTAATTTTGGTTGGGACCTCAACAAGATAAAAAGCTTCTGCACAGCGAAGGAAACAAAAAGCAAAAAGGCAACAGATGGAATGGGAGAAGATATTTGCAAATGACATATCAGCTAAGGGGTTAGTATCCAAAATCTATAAAGAACTTGTCAAACTCAACCCCTCCTCCCCCCCAAAAAATAATCCAGTGAAGAAATGGGCAGAAGACATGAAGAGATACTTTTCCAAAGACATCCAGATGACTAAAAGACACATGAAAAGATGTTCAACATTACTCATCATCAGAGAAATACAGATCAAAACCACAATGACTTACCACCTCACACCTGTCAGAATGGCTAAAATTAACAACTCAGGAAACAATAAAATGTTGACAAGGATGTGGATAAAAGGGAACACTTTTGCACTGCTGGTATGAATGCAAACTGGTGCAGTCACTCTGGAAAGCAGTATGGAGGCTCCTCAAAAAAATTAAAAATAGAGCTACCCTATGACCCAGCAAATGCATTACTAGGTATTTATCCAAAGGATACAGAAATGCTGATCTGAAGGGGCACATGCACCCCAATGTTTATAGCAGCACTATCAACAATAGCCAAAGTACTGAAAGAACCCAAATGTCCATCAACTGACAAATGGATAAAGAAGATGTGGCGGGGGTGGGGGGGGCACCTGGGTACTCAGTCAGTTGAGCATCTGACTTCAGCTCAAGTCATAATCTCATGGTCCGTGAGTTCGAGCCCCGCATTGGGCTCTGTGCTGACAGCTCAGAGCCTGGAGCCTGCTTCAGAATCTGTGTCTCCCTCTCTCTCTTTCCCTCTCCCACTCATGCTCTGTCTCTCTCTGTCAAAAACAAACATTAAAAAAAAAGATGTACATATATATGTATGTGTGTGTGTGTGTGTGTGTGTGTGTGTACACACACACATACACACAATGGAATGCTACTTGGTGATCAAAAAGAATGAAATCTTGTCATTTGCAACAATGTGGACAGAACTAGAGTGTATTATGCTAAGCGAAATAAGTCAGTCAGAGAAAGATAAATATCACATGATTTAACTTATGTGTGGAATTTAAGAAACAAAAGAGATGAACATAGAGGAAGGGAAGGAAAAATAAGATAAAAACAAAGAGGGAGTCAAACCATAAGAGACTCTTAAATAGAGAGAACACACAGGGTTGTTGGAGGGTTGATGGGTGGAGAAGATAGGCTAAATGGGTGATGGGCATTAACGAGGGCACTGGTTGGGATGAGCACTGAGTGTTATACATAAGTGATGAATCACTAAATTCTACTCCTGAAACCATTATTACACTACATGTTAACTAGTTTGGATTAAAAAAAAAGATTCCTAATTTTGATTAATCTTCTTGTTGGTGTTTATATGTTGTTGAGTAACTTACTGTAAGCCTGGATGGTATGCTTTTTAATGCCCTATATACCTGAAAATGTTTTCCTGGCGTAACTTGTACACAAGGCTTAATTTAGCTCCCTTAAGTCAAATAAAATCTTTATTTAAAAATATCTTTTTTTTTTAGCTCTAAAGAAAAGGAAGTGTTATATATATATATATATATATATATATATACACATACATATATCATACATATATATATATATATCTTTATAGATATTCTAGTTTCCCTTCCTGAATCATGAGTACTTGAAATATATTTAAATATTCACATATATACTTATTTATATTTATTTATGTGTAATTTGTTTAAATCAACAAATTTGTCTAAGTGTAGCTGTGTTTAATTCTGTCATGTGTTAGTTATGGATGCTCTTTTTTTTTTTTTTTTTTTTGAGAGATGATATACTAAACTGATTTAGAGCACAAACCGTAGAGTCTGACATTCTCAGGTTTAATCCTGTTTCTACCACATAGCAACTGTGATCTGAGGCAGTTGATCTCCTGGTGTTTTGGTTTTCTGTAAATGGTCATGAAATCTTGTCATGACAATGGTCATGTCTGTAAATGACCATGTGGATCATAGCCCTTAGCTTCACAGTTTTTGTGAGAATTAATTGAATGAGTAAACTAAAATGTTTAGAGCAATATGACCATGACAGTCAGGGTATAAACCATAAGCACAAAGTTGAGTAAGTGCTATCTTTATTCCTTTGCTTCATGAACACCTATTTATTTTTTGCCATGTTTTTTTTTTATTTCCTCCTTATACTTTATTCTTCTTGATCAGCTCTGGATGCCTCTTATTTTCTCAAGCTTGAAATTTTCCCTCTGATTTGAATTTTTGCAGTATCCAGACTTCTGTTCGATACTGTTATGAAGTTCTTAATTTGGTAAAGGCGTTCCTCATTTTCATGCTCTCTTTCCACATTTCAGATTTTCCCTCTCCATGAGTGCAGGCTCCTATTTAAAAGTAACAGTATTCTTTCAAGTCTCATTCATTATATGAATTATCAATTTTCTTCTATGTAAAAATGTTTGCAATAAATATTTCAAGACATTATAGTAGAATCTGAAGAAGAATGACATGCAGATGCCACAAATGTCAATGACCTTAATTAAGATATATGCAATGAAACTTAAAAATGAAATGTAAATGTAAAAAAATGAAATGAAATGTAAAAAAATAAACCCAAAAAACAAAAAACAAAACATTTTGTGAGCCTGCTTGGAGAATAATTACAGGTGATCTCTACAGACTCCATTAAAATGTGGGAGTCAGTGATTGAAATGCTAGTAGGCTATGAAACAGTTAGTGGAAGTATTCCACACAGTTCCAGATTTTATAGTACAACATGATTCACTGATTATACATCTAATTATATATTATATAACTTATATATCTGTAATACATGTACTATGTATATATACCCATGTTATTTTTAATGTATTTATATTTTGTAATTTTACCACAATTATTTCAAAGTAACTTAATATTTACCTGACTTACATATTAAGTCTCAGTCATCATTCTTCACTTAAAAAAATTTGTTTTGATTCATCTCTCATTGAGCTTAATATCCTAGGTTTGAATTTTAGAAATCTAACTTTGTTTCTTTAACTTCCTCTTCACAGATAATTTTGAATAAAATATTTTTGAGTTTTAGGAATAAAACAAGATTAAATACAGAGGTAGTTTGCCTTTTTAGAAAAGGAGTGACAAACATCAGTTTTGTCATGATCCAACCACATTCTATTATCTTATATTTAGCGATTTCCCACATTTATTTTACCTGTGTATCCTCTGAAGGCATAGGAGTTTTCCACTCTTACTTTGTTAATTGTATATTGATTCCCTTTTTTTATTCCACTACTATGCACCTAATCATAAAAAACGAAATAGCAAGAAGAAAGATAAAAAGAACCCCACCCCTTCACCGAGTCTTGGGTCACAGTTGAATCAGAGATGTCAAAGAAAGGCAGTCTTTCATAGAAGGCAAGAGCAGTGTTCTGTACTCCAAAAAAGATGACTATTGCATGAGTCATAGAATTTCTAGATGAAATCAGTTTGAGTGTGTAGCCATTGAAGTCGCTCAAGTTTGAGCCTTACTCAACATATTTTTAAATGTTTTTTATTTATTTTGAGAGCAGGAGAGAGGCAGAGAGAGAAGGAAAGAGAGAATCCCAAGCAGGCTCCATGCTGTCAGTGCAGGCCCCAACATGGGGCTCAAACTCACGAACCTTGACATCATGACCTGAGCCAAAATCAAGAGTCCTATGCTTAACCAACTGAGCCATCCAGGCGCCCCTATTTTTAAATGTTTTGATTAAGTGGCTATAGTTATGACATACACAATCATTTACCAGGAAGCATAGAAATTGGTTTGCATTATTGACTTCTTTTGACAAGGTTGATGTATTATTATTGGAATTTTCTACATCCATCTTTTCTGAACTCAGTCTTGCTGCTTATCAGATGTCTTTCACTAGTCTTACCAATAATTTTCTTTGTTCACTATCTCATTCCCTATTCTTGAATAATGTTTTAGCTATTTCAACTACATTATTATGTGAAAGTTTTTATTTTGGTTTCTTTCCTTTTTTCTTTTCCTTTAAATCAGGTGTACCAATGCCTTGACTGACCAATGGCACAGTTTTGAGTGAAACTTTTATCTTTTCAAATTAGGGAATGTCAGTAGTATTTGAGAAGATTTTCCCTACTAAATTATTGATATAAATGAGATTTTTAAGTTAATTCTAGATGAGTGATTTTTACCTGTTCCCATCTGCAATTTGTCTAGATATTGTTGAAAATTTCTGGAGTGTGGTTGGTATTGTTCTTAATTTCTCCTTGACTTTAACAATCCATTAGTTATTCAATGTGGAAGTGAGCATAACAGAGTAGATGCTTCTATTCAAATCATTCTGTTCAAGTCTCAACCAATTTCTTCAGGCTTCTACAGTCAGCTCTTGTATTTTTGTCTATTCTCTAAGCAATTTATTTCTACATCTTGTTTCATAAAATCATGCTTTCTTGAATATCATTGAGAACAAATATAATATTTTCAAAATATACTTCTTACTTCTCCCCCAAAAGTCTCAAATACTTGAAGTCTCTTACAATAGAAAATGTTTTCATAGGCCCATGTTTTGTTATTGTAATGATTACAATATCTGTTCATAGACTGCACAATAGTTGGATGTCTACAACACATTTATGTCCACAAACAGGGGTAGACAATGTTTTTTCTGGTCCCTCTATCTATATACTTTTTGCTACTAGAAGTGTTTTTCAGTTTTTGAGCAGAGTGAGGTTAGGACAGTGGAAAAGTTGGACATTTACAAAAACTAACCAAGTATTTGGCACCCTTTATATACCCTTTTTTATACAAGCGGGTATAACCTGATTCTGCTGCTTAGTTGTCTAATTATATACAGAGAAATACATTTTTACATTATTTCAAAAGTTTTATAAGAGAATTTTTTTTAAAATTCAGGGCTACCAAATATAAATATGAGAGCCACAATATGAGCCACATATGCAATTATTTTTTCTAATAATCACATTTTAAAAATAATAAAAATAGGTAAGGTTAATATTAATAATATGTTTTACTTTACCCAGCATATCTAAAATATTTAAACACTATTAAACACTTTGATGGGATTTTACTTTTTTTAAAATACAAACTCCTCACAATCTGTTTGTATTTCATACTTATAACACATCTCAATTAAACTGGCCACATTTCAAGTGCTTAACTGACACATATGCCTAGCCAGTGGCTCCCATATTGGACAGAGATATTTTAAAGCCTTCTTAGAAAGAATGGATAAAGTATAGAAACCAAGGTATACTTCTCTCACAAATGTTTCTGTTTCTTACTTTATATTCCAGGAAATAATCTATTATTACTTGCCTTCATCTGCTTTAACTAAGTTCCATTAATTGGGCATCAGAGTCTACCTTCTATATAGAGTGTTTTGCATGGTGTAGACTGGGGGGTGGGGATTGAGAATCTTCAAGTTAAACAACAAAAACAAAATAAACAAAAAAATACCTTTTGGTGAAGGACACATTGGATCTGTCCCTCTGATTGTGTATCTGAAAGAGTGCTATAATAGATATGAACAAAAATGTCTTACTAAGTTTTCCCTGAAAGTGTTCTGCATCAAAACTCCATCCTCATTTTGGTTAGTAAATACTAATCAAATATAATTATGTAATCAATCAATACACTCACTTCCTAATTATGTTGCATTTGGGTATATCCATCTATTGTTTTTGTGAATGGTTCAATAGGAAAATGGGAGAAACAGCCTGAAAGGCTCTGCCATTATTCTACATAAGCTAAAAAAAAGTATTTTACCTACAGAGAAGTGACTTGCTGCAATATTTATTTCTATGTTCTTTTAAGTTTGATGACAATATGATGATGATCTTTTCCACCCCCTCCTTTATCCTGAACAAATATTTAACCCTTTGCTCAACTTGTAAATCATATGCTAACCAGCATGATTTGGTGGGCCCATTATACTGTCTTCTAATTTCTTTTTTTTTTTTTAATTTTAAACATCTTGTTCATTTTATTTTCATTATGTTTCTCCATAGAGAAGTGATCTTCAGGGAATTTTTTTCTCAATAAAATACATGAATATGCAACAAAAAAGTAATTAATTCAATGAATTAATCATACCATTATGTTTGGTAGTCGGGCATGTTATATCACTTCTTTGATGTGAGCCACCATTGGGAACAATCTATCTTA
This sequence comes from Acinonyx jubatus, assembly GCF_027475565.1. NCBI lineage: Eukaryota > Metazoa > Chordata > Mammalia > Carnivora > Felidae > Acinonyx > Acinonyx jubatus. The sequence continues at coordinate 28,969,082 of NC_069391.1, forward strand.
TCTGTCACTGCAAAGAATTTTATTAAAAATTAAAAGTCTCCAATCTGTAATAAAGCTAAAGATCAAGGACATGTCTAATAATATTTTATTCACATTGCAGCTGTGCTTTGGCCTTTAAATATTTTACCCGCTTAGTAGTGTGCCATTTTGAGATAACAAATCCAATTTTAAGCTCAAATCTCTGTAGAGAAACAACTCACAAATAATAGTTTATGCTTAAGCCTTTGTTATCAAATATTTAAAAGCAAGATATTTTCTTAATGACTATAGTGATATATTTAGCAAGATGATCAGAAGTGACACTCTATAAAAATACAGAGAAGCATTTTAGGGGCCATAAAACAAAGTGCAAAACTGAATTAGGTCTCTAATGAGAACCTGGAGAAGTCTACTCTGGTGTGATATCATGAGACAAGACAAGATTAAATTAAGACTCTGACTTGAAGGAAGTGTGTGCCCTAGGGTGCATTCTCTGAGTTTTGAGCATGTCTTTTTCATGGGCAGATCCCCAGAGAAACCTAAAAAAGTATACAATGACGGCTGGCTCTGTTTCACGTGTCTTTTTAATATAAGTTAATTCCTTGTAAATCACAATGTTTTAGGGTACAGGAGTGTTCACTAATTCAACCAACACAATGCAATTAGCTGAGCTATTCCCTAGAGATACATAAATAAAGTATAATCTCTGCTACAAGGAGTTCTACAGTCTAGTAGGGAAGGTAGTCAAATAATAGAACATTTTTAATAGAATGTGTAAGTGCATAAAATAATTTCAAAAACTCACAATTAAATTTGCCACTAAAATTTAGCAGTCATTGAACATTTTCTTTGGGCCAGGTACTATAAGTGGCATTCTTTGTATCTCATCTCAAATACCATGTGGTTGATAATACTTTTACCATTTCACAAATAAGAAAATAGAGGTTCAAACAACTTAAATAACTTGACCGGGAAACCAGGCTATTGTAAAATGATAGTGCTGAGGCATCGATCGAATGTTATGACTCTGATGCCCATGAGCCTCTTATGTTTTTCTACACTTTCTCTCAATGTTAGATAGCTAGGGGTACCAAGAAAGAATACTGGAGAAGCACCTGCCTGGTCAGAAGGTCACAACGTGATTCTTGGAGGAGGAGGTGTAATATGAACGGAGTCTTAAAAGATAAGCAGAGGTTCTCAACCTGAACAGTGGAAACGAGTGTTGCTGGCAGATAGGTTTTCTAGTGTAAAACCTCAGATTCATGGAGGAGGCAAAGCATAGGGTACGGAACAGGAGGAAAAATAAGGAAATGAGGATGAAATGGTGGGTATGTGGAGCAGGCTATCTATGGAATATACATAACATGTGAAGACAAAGGGAAGCTTTCAGATTTCTTTTAAAGAAAGGGATTGATGTGATGCTATCTTAATTTCCAGTTTTTTGACTCAAATAATACAGACTGAATTAACGGGGAAACGTTATGGGACAATTTAAGAAAAGAGTTTAGGTGTGATGAGTGTTTGCCTTAAGTTAGGTTCATTGAGAGGTAAGAGTTTGTCAATATTCAGGTGGGTGGGGAAAAAATAATCATAGGAGTAAAACTGAATAGAAAAGAACAAAAAATAGAAGAGAAAGTTTACTTTGAGGTTGTTACCAGGAGTTGAATGGTAAAGTGAAAACAGGCCTAAGTTGGAGTTCACTATCTTTGAGTTGGCAAACCTTGAACAAATGTTCAGATCCTTAACAATGGGTGGTGGATGAGAAGGCAAAAGAGAAGATGTTGCCTGAAAAAATAATAGAAATGAAGGATTCAGGGCGAAAAGGAGAAAAACAATAGACAAGAGTATTTCTATAAAGCTAAATTTATTTGGCCAAAAGGGCTTGCTTTCATTCTGAAAGACTAGCCCCCTATTTTCCTATGTTTTACTGTTAACATACTGTTTGATAAAATTATGATGATAGCAGACAGTGGTTGAGGCTACTTTTTACTTTTTAAAAATATCTTAATTGGCAAAGTAAAAGCTAGCAACCATATGCCAGTCCTTCAATTTTATTTTATTTTTTTAAATTTTATCCATGAATCCTAAAGTCTGGGGATTCTGATTTAATCTAATTAACACAGGATCTTTTAAAGTGGCTGTGAAAACTCACTAATTTTCCAGCCTGAATTATAGTACATAAGACTGCCTATGCATTGTTTTCATAGAGAAGATGAGTTTACACAGGGTTTTATTGCAAAAAACCCCAAAATTCTGAAGAAGGGCATCTTTTCTGTAGATTACAATTATGATAGTTACCTTGTTACCATTTCTCAGCAGGGATGACTTTGACTCTTAAGCTGGTATATGTCTCTTTCTTAGGGATCAAAAGAAACCTGACCCAAATGAGTATCAGATAACTAGAATGTTAGTGTGGAGAGGACTTCAATTAAAGGTTTATGAGCAGAAAAAAGCAGATGTTATCTAATAACACCTGTTCAAGGAACAGTCTGGTGAAAACCTGCAGCCTTTTTGCTGTACCTGCTGAGAGCAGCATCTGGAGGATCTATCTTTACATTCAAATGCACGTTGGCATCTATGGCAGGTTAACTTATATCTATCTATATAGTACAGAAGAGCAACAAAAACATTGCATTTTGTACAAATCCAACCTTTTAAAGAAAGTTACATCTCATATTAGCTATTTTCTTCTTTTAATGTTTATTAAAACAATTTTTTTAGTCTTTATTTATTTTGAGAGAGAGACAGACAGAGTGCAAGAGGGGGAGAACAGAGAAAAAGGGAGACACAGTATATGAAGCAGGCTCCAGGCTCTGAGATGTCAGCACAGAGCCCAACGTGGGACTTGAATTCATGAACTGCGAGATCATAACCTAAGCTGAAGTTGGATACTTAACCAACTGAACCACCCAGGTGCCCCTATTTATTTTGAGAGACAGAGAGAGAGAGTGTGTGAGTGAGGGAGGGGCAGAGAGAAAGAGGGAGAGGGAGAATTCCAAGCAGGTTCCGTGCTGTTACCACAGAGCCTGATTTGGCGCTTGATCTCACAACTGTGAGATCATGACCTGAGGCAAAATCAAGAGGCAGACGCTTAACTGAGCCACTCAGGTGCACCTCTTATTAGCTATTTTTTGATCAAGTTTTCATATTAAACTTGTCATTATCTAGTAAAACATGGTTAATAAATTTAATGAGTCAAGATAAATGTTCTAGTGTACCATGTTCATCTATATAATTTGTATGCAAAAAACCTTCCCATCTCAGCTCCCAGAATGCTTCTGTTCAAACCTGATAATAACAGCAGTGAGGTTAGAGTGGCAACTACTCCTGTTCACAGCTCCAGACCTGTCCTTATTATGGTCTTGGGGAACTTTGGGAGGATGCAGAGGTCTGGCAGTTTCAGGAGTTCCAAGGGAACTGACTATAGCAGAGAGACACAAGCAGCAGAAAATAAAATACCAGTGAACCATGGACTCTGAGGATGATTAAAAAACAAACAAACGATAAGAACAACAAGCCTCCTGAGAATTAGTAGTGGGATGTTTAGGTTTAGCTAGGAGGGTGGGATTATTATCCCTACTGGAGTTCTCTATCACCATGCTACTTATAGTGTGGTCTCTGGACAACAGCATCTGCATCACTTGACAGCTTGTGAGAAGTGGAATCAGAACCTGTGTTTTCAACAAGCTCTGCAGGTGATTCACATAAATACTGAAGTTTGAGAATCACTGCTCTATCACACCTTCTCCATCTTTGGAATCCTAGCCCGTATTAGTTTCCTTAATCCTGCATGCTGGATTTATGTACCCTTTGATAGCACACTCTCCCATCCTCTGACTCAGGGGTCTCTGCCATAAGAGATGGAGAACAACGTGTGCTGAGGAAGGTTTATCTCTGATTACACCTCAGTTTTTCCTATTCTTCCCAGGGAAGCCTTAATTAGCCTGTCAGTACTGTTCAGCTCTCATTATGGTGAAGTTTGCTGAGTAATATCCATCCTTTACATAAGCACAAGCTTCACCAAGTGTTGGAATGAAGTCCCATAAGCATTTGGTATCAAGTTCTATCTAACATCTCTGCTGGAAGATGTGCTCAGCTATATCTTAAATCATGTTCCAATCATTTGGTCCTTGGCAGCATAGAGAGTCACACTGCAAAAACTTTTCCTGGGTCAGCTTCAGACATGCTAATTTGCTAAGTCCCAGGAGGTAATTTGTTGATTTGTCACAGCTGTCTTGTTTGTGACCATCTGCCACCTTAGTAGCACATTAGTGGAATTAATTTCCAGTCAGGGCTGTGTGTCTGCTCTGGAAGCTTTTGTAGGAGGGAGGATCCTAAGTATCTTCACTCCTGTGAAGCTTTAAGCATAATGAATTTAAATTATGACATATGATTCTCAACCCCTACACTCAGCTCTGGGTTCGGTCTGCCCTAATGGTTCTTCCATCCTGGATTGTTCTCTAAGAGCAACCAATGCTACTGCCTTATCTTCCTTTCCTGCTAACAGGGAGAATTACAACAGGGAAGATTAGGGGGATTCCTGCAGATCTCCTATGCTTCATGAAGTCTTCTAACAGAGTTTTAACTAGAAATAGCCCCATTATTATTTGCTGTAATCAAGTCTGGTTCTTCCTTCTCTGCAAAGTAGCCACTTTGTATACAGCTCTTTACAAAAGCCACTCACATTTGTAACACAGATGAGGAAAATTTTGATGTGTGTATACCACAGGTGTGCTCCATGTGATTGCTGCTCTGCAGCCGATTGTACACCCTGACGCATTTGCTGTTTTTATGCTGCAAATAGGTTCTAAGGTTTGAGTGGCCCCTTGACAGTCTTTGTCACTTTCCTACCTCACAGTCCTGTCAGGATTGTAACATCTCTGTGGGACAGTCTAGCCATAATTTCCTGACAATATAGTTGCTAACGGTATCCCCAATTTTGTGTGGCACACGGTCTCTATCAGGAGTATTACTGCTCCCTCCATTATTTATCTACAATAGAAGTCTGTGCTCGAGTGGTTCTTTCTCAGTAGACACACCAAAATATGTTTCTAAACAGTCCCAATCTGTGGATCAACGTCCCCCTATGCCCTTCCTACAAAAGCTTGGATTTTGTATCAGTAGATAATGTTTTCACACCAGCTTTCAGGATTCTTCCTTACTCCTTATATTTAGGAAATATTTGAAGCTAATTACTTTCAGCAACTAGACATACTCCCAAGCTTTCAATCTGGGACTTCCAACCAAGAATACTCAAGATAAGGGCTTTAAATTCCAGCTAAGAAATCTAAAAACTTCTTTTGATTTTAAGGTGCTACTCTGTGGACGGACACAATTATCTTTCATCCAATAATTTAGCAACTATTTATGAGGACGAAATCTTGGATCAAATCTAGGTGGTAATTTAGTGTGAGATGCAGATAGGTTTAGCCCTGGAGTTTACAACATCTTGGGCAAGGCCCGTTTGTAACCCATATGTTAGTTGGGTTCACCCTACCCTTCAAAATTCCAGTTATAAACTGGAAAACTTCTGTTTCTACTTAGCATGTAGGTATGTATAAAGACACAGCAGAATACTGCTCCCACTCAAATGATGAGATAGAGTACGAAAAGTTACAAAATTGCAGGTTTGGAAATTTCATCAGAGAAATGAGCTCACAGAGAAGCCTGCTAAACTAAAGTTCAGAAAGCGACAAACTTCTCTCAGGATAAAACAGATTCATACTGCATTCGTCATTGGTGAAGAGTCAGGGGGATGAGTATGCTGCTACATTTGAGGTAAAAAGCTGGCAGGTGGACTTTTTGAGAGACTGGGGTGTATGCTGGCATGTCTGTGAACCCTTCCCGGGGTCCCCAAATACAAGGAGACTCGACAGACATCCACAACTCTTTCTGATGGGTCTTAACAAACATACATATGAAAGACTGGAGTTAGGAAAATGGAGATACTCTCTATGGCACATGTGTACAGATAGGCTGAAGTAGGAGCAGAAATAACAGAATTCCACAAGCACTCCAGGCCTTAGGAGAGTTTGAGACGGTGGCTCCGGTGGCTGAAGCAGTGACAGGGATGCTGACTGAGACTCCCCAGTGAGGTCCAGGCACACATGGTCTGTGAAGTCAGATACCTGCACAGGTAATGGAGAGGAAGCATGCAGACATTCTGGGTTTCACACTGAGTGGGAAGCCCTGGCCATGTACAGCTGGAGAGTGGCAGGAGAGGTGAGAGAAAGCCCCATGAGGCTTACTCAAATCCGAGGACAGGCATGAGAACTGTGAAACCCCAGAGGCACCTTGACTCTCAGATCAAATAGAGGGCAGCAGGACTTCCACGGCTTGATAAAAGCCAGAAAGCTGAGAGAGAGCATCCTGCAGCACTGGCACAGGGGACCTGTGGTTGGCAGAATCATGGTCTCCCAAAGATGCCTAAGTCCTAACCTTCACTACCTGTGAAGATGTTACCCTAGACAGCCAAAGAAACTACACACGTGATTAGGCTAAGGAGACTGAGATGGGGAGATAACCCTGGATTATCCAGTTGTGTTCAATCACAAGGGTCCTTATAAGTGAAAGAGGGAGGCAGGAAATCAGAGTCAGAGAGGGAGATATGACAACAGTAGCAGAGATTTGCACTGATGCAGTTGCTGGGTTTGAAGATGAGAGGAAGCTATGAGACAAGGAATGTGGGTGGCCCCTGGACACTGGAAAGGGCAAGGAAACACACTCACCCTTAGTATCTCAAAAAGGAATACAGCCCCTGCCGACACCTTCATTTTAGCCCTTGGAGATCGATTTCAGATTTACAGCCTCCAGACTGTAAAATAATAAATGTATGCCTTTTTTTAAGCCACTAAATTTGTGTTATTTTGTTATAGTAGCACTAAGAAACTAATGTAAAGCCTGCTGATGTCTAAAAGCGGAATAAGAGGATTTAGAGAAATCCTCCAGGCATTCCATACCTTACACTGGGTATGAGGCAGCAGCTGACCTATTGTTGGGGAAGGAGGGGAGAGTCATTATAACAGAGATCTCCCTCAGGTGCAAGTACACAGAATCTGCTGAAGGCTGAGGGAAAGACAGGAGAAATGAAAACTTTTAAGGCACTTGGAACCCAAGCCCTGCCAAGGGGGAGGTTTTGATTTTGCCATCAAAGAATCTGAAGTCTGCAGTAAATGGAATTGAATTAAAGGACCACAAAGCCTAATCTTAACTCGGTACAAACCATATTGAATCAACCCCTGCCCCACATTTACAGCCTAATAGAAAAAGAGGCATGCTTATTTCTGGGCATAAATATTATTTACTCTAACTCTTAATGTTACATCACATACAGTTTTGGCATTCAGTTGAAAGATATGAGAAATCCGAAGAAGCAAAAAATGCAATGCTTTGTCAAGAGACCAAAAAAGTCCATAGAGACAGACTCAGAGATCAACAAATGTAAGAGTTATCAGATAAGAACTATAATAGCCTAACTATAATAAATATATTGAAAGATGTAGTAGAAACAATACACAACATGCAAGGAAATGGCAAAGAAATGGAAATAACAAAAAAGAGATAAATTAAAATACTAGATATAAGAAATATCAAAAATGAATATTTTGGATGAGCTTATCAAGAGACTGAACATAGCATGGGAAATAATCAGTGAGCTTGAAGATGGGTCAATAGAAATTTTCCAAATGGAAACAAAAAGAAAAATGTATGAGAATAAGCAGTGCATCTGACATCTGTAAGGGCACTATCAAACCGTCTTATGTGCATGTAATTATACTTCCAGAAGGAGAAAAAGAATGGAGAAAAGAAAAGTATTTCAATGCATATTGGCTAAGAATTTTTCAAAATTTATAAAATACATCAGTCATAGAACCAAGATGCTTAGAAAACACCAATCCAGGTAAATACAAAGACAACTATACTTAGGGACATCATAGACAAATTGCTACAAATGAACACCATGACACATTGCTGAAAGCAGTCAGAATAAAGACATGGTATATAAGAGGAACAACAAGATGAGATATGGCTGACTGCTCAGAAACAGAGGCCAGAAGATAATAGAGCAGCATCATTTTTTTAAAGAAAAAAAAAACATAACCTAGAATTCCATATCAAGCAGAATCTTCAAAAATTGAGGCACTATCAAGACATTTTTAGACCAACCAAACTCATTTTGTCTCTATAAGATGTATGCTACAAAACCTGCAGAAGAATTAGCAATTCTTAAGCCAAAAGTAAATTATGCAGATAAAACCCAGAAATTTTAGACTGGAGTGGAGAATCTTAGGAAACATAAATGTGACAGGAAATACAGAGGGCCTTTAAAAAATATCCTTGCTCTCTGGGTAACTCTAGCTCCTTAAAGACTGTTATCTGTTTAAATTAAGAATACTAAGAATATAATGCAGAGTTTAGTGTGTCTGTGGGTGCCAAATATACGACAAGAAGATCTTAAAGGGTGAGAGGATCATATCTGAAAGTTTATTATTACAAAATTTTTACATGGTTTAGAAGAGGTGAAATTAAAAAAAATTTTCTTAATGTTTATTCATTTTTGAGAGACACAGAGACAGAGCGCGAAGGGGGGAAGGGCAGAGAGACAGGGAGACACAGAATCTCAAGCAGGCTTGAGGCTCTGAGCTCTCAGCACAGAGCCCGATGTGGGGCTCGAACTCACCAACCGTGAGATCATGACTCGAGATGATGTCAGACGCTCAACAGACTGAGCCACCCAGGTGCCCCAAAGAGCTGAAATTTTTTTAAAAAGCTTATTTATTTATTTTGAGAGAGAGAGAGAGTGAGTGAGGTAGGGGCAGACAGAGAGAAGGAGAGAGAATCCCAAGCAGACTCAACACTGTCAGTGCAGAGCCCAATGTGGGGCTTGAACTCATGAAACATGAGATCATGACCTGAGCTGAAATCAAGAGTTGGATGCTTAACTGACAGAGTCACCCAGGCACCCCAAGGTAGAACGTGTTTTTAAAGGCAGCTGTTGATAATTTAAAGATGCATGTTATAATCTGCAGAGTAAGCACTAAATAAATCACACAAAGTGGCATAACTACAAAGTCAAGAGGAGGTAAAATGGGCAATGTTAACAACTAGGGAATATGGTCATATGGGAAGATTTACCCAGTTCTTGAAATTTCTGTGAAAGTTTGACATTACAAAATAGATGATAAAAACAAGAAAATGCAATAGCCTTGGGAACAATGAAAAATAACTTCCATAATTTTTTTATTTATTACGATTAAATTTGTTGGGAGAAAGTATTCACAAGGTAGGGTGTATAAACCAGGCAATTTAATGTAACAAAATCAAGCAAGTAAATATGATACAATAGATTAGTGAACATTGCTTTCCCCTGAACAGGTTGCTAAGCAGTAAAATAAAGATAAGCTTAGATAAAATAGGAAGTATCTCTTTCTAGCTCCTGGGCTTTCTGATTAAAATTGCATTTTAGAAATAATTGTTACTAGAACTAAAGAAGAGCGTTTACAATTTAGGAGGCATGGCTTGCAGTTTATCCCAGACAACTGGTGTTAAAGACCATGTGTTACAGTGACTCGGCATTGGAATCAGCTTTTGCCTCCACATGCATTACTTTACTTGTAAATTGATTGATCAATTCAATCAGAGTGGAAGAAATAGTCGTATTCTCAGTGCAGGAAACAAACAGTTGAAAATTAATGGACTCCGCCAAACAATCCTGTTTGCCACAAGATGCTAATTAATAATATGACAAATATTTCTCCCCATCAGATTTATCAAATTTGAGGAGAGCTTTTGAAATACTGGCACCCGTCTTCATATTTACTTTGTTGCTAAACTCATGAAGAACTGGGTAGAAGGAGTTCCAACATGAACCATGTTAGATAAGGGGCTAAAAGTCTTTTGAGAAAAACAGGAAAGGTAAAATATTATAGGTCAACTGAAAAAAAGAAGAAACGGGACTTGACAGCAGTCTAATATATGAAATAAATAAGATTGAACTGAACCCTGGGTCTGTGTGTTTGGGAAGCAGGAAACTCAGTGACAACATAGATTAAAAAGCAAATAAAAAGCAATCACTATCAAAATATAAAGCCCAGTATTGAAATAACGACCACAAGTACCAATTTTCGAGATGATTATACAAATGTGTTAAATATCTGCCAAAAGTATCAGTGATACTTAGGACTATGAAAAGTACATAAGGTACATTGTGCATTAATAATACTTTTAGATCATATTAATTAAGGTAAAGCAAACAGCAGTGATGCAGAAATGACATAAGCATGACAAACAAAGACTTTTCATTTAAAAGGGAGAAAGAAGGCCGCCTGGGTGGCTCAGTTGGTTAGGCATCTCACTTCAGCTCAGGTCATGATCTCACAGTTCATGAGTTCAAGCCCTGCATCAGGCTCTGTACTGACAGCTCAGAGCCTGGCACCTGCTTCAAATTCTGTGTCTCCCTCTCTCTCTGCCCCTTCCCTGCTCGTGCTTTCTTGTACAAATAAATAGACATTTAAAAAAAAATAAAAGGGAGAAAGAATTTCTTGTTCTGAGATTAGGGGGAAATAATTGAAAGGTAAACTCTAATACTTCAACAATAATTGGGCATTAGACTCACGTGGGGTCAATTCAATATAATGCATAACGTTTACTGAGTGAAGACAATGCAACTGATTTGTAATTATTAAGCATGTGTAATGTATAGTGTCCTTGGTAAAATAAATTTTTCCTTTGACAATAAGTTATATTAAAAAGTAAAGTAAGTTTTTCTTTCTCTGACTTATTTCACTTAGCATAATACTCTTCTAGCTCCATTTCATGTCATTGCCATCACTATTTGTACACCTGAAACTAATATTACATTGTATATTTACAAACTGGAATTTGGATAAAAACTTAAAAAATAATTTGTTGACTGGTAATCATCCACCCTTACTCTCTGTCTCAACTTATTACCATTTATACTCATCTATTAAGGAACACATTTAGAATACCTGCTCCCCTGGCCATTTCTAGACTCTAACCTATAATTGAGCTTCATCAGACTGCTGCTTTAATTGAACTGGTTTTCCCAGAAGAATCTATAGGTCAGTGGTGCTAAAAATATGATCCACAGAGTAGCAGCATCACCGCCATTACCTGGGAACTTGATAAAATGAAAATTCTCAGTACTGCCCCCCTCCCCGCCCCCACCCCCCCCATCTAGACTTCCTGAATCAGAACCCCTAGATCTGGGACCACCAATCTGTGATTTACAAAGCCTTCCAGAAGATTCTGATGTATGCCCAAGTTTGAGGCCCATTACTGTAAGGTAACTCATCTCTCTTTCAATTTCTCTAGGCTGGTGGAGGAAATAAGAGTGACTGGCTAGTCCTTGAAAATATTTCTCACTCATGTGAATTCATAGACAATTATTAACATCCTTGTTGATGAAAGGTCTATATTGCTTTAAAAATATGTGCCCTTTACTTGGTATATCCTGCCCAATACACCTGGAATTCCTATCATTTTGCTGGACAATGTTGGACCAAGAAAAATAATTGAATAAAGCAGACACCGAGCAAATGTTAATGTTTACATTATTCATTAAGGCTGAAAGTCTTCAAAATCTCATTAACATTGCCTGACTCAGTAATTTCAAAACAGAAAGAAAAGGGTCAGCCCTTCATTCCTAGAAGCCAGTGATTTTTGTTATCCTTTGCTATTCCTAATACATGGAATATTATTAGTTTTTGACAACTACTGTGTGCTCCACAAAACACATTGGATTCACCCAACAATGCTTCTTTGTTGGTTCCGGGCACTGTTATCCTCCACTCCATTGCACTCTCACCATCACTTTATTTTGCTTCTTCCCATCCAGCTCCTATGTACAACTACCTACAATGTGTCAATTATTACCATGCACAAAATATATTTAGCCCTCCCTCTAGGGGCAATTTAGTGAATAGATAAAGCAGTTATCCTGGTTACCCATTCCTTTGCAGACAGCAACAATGATCAAGTAATGACTAACACCTATCAGGACTCAACAATGATGGGATGTACATTAGTCTCAGTTTAAGATGTGGTGCTCTATGTGGAACATTACCCAATTGTGTCTTCTGGGCATGTGCTTAGCAAACACAGTAGCAATCCCTAGATGCAATTATAGTTTAAAGGGTGTGGGGAAGGACATTTTTCACTTTTAATTAAAGAGCATGAGTCCCTGTTAAGTACCAGCAGGGTATCTGTCATTCATTCACAGGAATTTAAATCATGGCTTATTGTCACTCAGAGGAAGAATTAAAATCTCAGTCAAAGGCAGAACAGGTCATTGCCCTAGGAAACTTTGTTGGTGAGGGCTAGATGAAGATGTATCCAGATCAAGCCAAAGTTCACATGTATTCTCTGTCATGTAGGAAATGAACATATATATATATGTATATATATGTATATGTATATGTATATATGTATATATATGTGTATATATATGTATATATGTATATATGTGTATATATACAGGGAGGTCATATATACATGTCATGTATACATATATACATATATGTATATACATATATATGTATATATATATACAGGGAGGTCAAAATTATTAGACCTGAAAGTATGTAAAAATAATAGAATAGAATAACTTATATTGTTAGACTATCATTAATAGTAAAGTAACATGTAGAAAACAATCTACTTTAAAAAATCAAAGTGTTTAAGAACTATTAAGTTAGTACTCTTAAAAAAGATTTTGGTATGGGGTGCCTGGGTGGCTCAGTCCGTTAAGCGACCAGCTTCTGCTCAGGTCATGATTTCACAGGTCATGAGTTCAAGCCCTGCTTCAGGCTCTGTGCTGACAGCTCAGAGCCTGGAGTCCACTTTTGGATTCTGTGTCTCCTTTTCTCTCTGCTTCTCTCCTGCTCATGCTCTGTCTCTGTCTCTCTCTCTCCTTCAAAAATAAATAAACATTCGGGGCGCCTGGGTGGCGCAGTCGGTTAAGCGTCCGACTTCACCCAGGTCACGATCTTGCGGTCGGTGAGTTCGAGCCCCGCCTCGGGCTCTGGGCTGATGGCTCAGAGCCTGGAGCCTGTTTCCGATTCTGTGTCTCCCTCTCTCTCTGCCCCTCCCCCGTTCATGCTCTGTCTCTCTCTGTCCCAAAAATAAATAAACGTTGAAAAAAAAAATAAAAAATAAATAAATAAACATTCAAAAAAATTAAAAAAAGGATTTTGGTACAGTCTGGCATAGAGTGCCATATGTATAATATATGTGTATGTAATACATGCAACATATATATGTAGTATTAGAAGTGTAAACTTTAAAAATGATTATAGTAGTATTACCAACCATAACATATATTTTATGCACCATTCAGAAATTCTCTCTTCAATCAAATAAAAATATATACGTAACTATAGTCTTTTTAGCATTTTGTTATTTGCAAAACATAGAGAAGATATTAATGTCTAACATTAAAAATGACTTAATGAATGCATTACAGAACCACTCAATTAAATGTTATGCAGTGATTACACTATGATTTATACAGGCTATGTAAGAACATGTAAATATGCTTATAATATAATTCTAAGTGAATAAATAGAATATAAAATGCATACTCTAATTATAAAGATATAAATTATGTATGCATATAGACAAAGACCAACTAAAAGTGTGCAAAAAATGAAATTCGTTACTTTCAGTATATAAACAGAAATGATGTACTTTTATGTTAGCTATCTTTTATAATGTTAAGATAATATTGCTACAATAAAATGTATATGTGCAAATATACGTGTAATATATATATGTATATGTGTATATGTATATGTGTAAATGTATATGTGTAACTCCTTTCCAAGATTGTTCATGAAATTTTCAGTCTCCAGCTCTCAGAAGTCTTTATATGAATTCTTCCCAAGTGGCTAAAAGGGAGAATGTCCTTAATTCTCAAATTTACAGTTCGGTTGAGACCCTCCTGTGAATGTATATAAATTTTATATTATACATATTTATACATTATATAATATATACATATTGTAACATACACATATTATATGCATTTTTACCAAAGATATAATTTGAGGCCACATGTTGTCTCTCTCCTTTTTTTCTTCTCCAGAGTAATAAAGCTTAGCAACATTTTAATTCAGACAGATTATATTGCTTTATTGACAGCCTCACATTTGACATCCTTGCTATAATTACAGTGTGTATTATATCAAGAGATGTTCTGTAACATCCCTAGAGACTCAATTACTGTGTGCCTTGCATATAGTCTGGGCAAGTATGGGAGTAACATCTAATATGATAGAGACACATTTTCTCCGAATATTTTTCAGGTATTATTTGATAGAGATATTCTAGAACTTCTGAAGTCATCAATGCTTGGAGGAAAATAATACACTTATAAAATACATTAATAGAAAATATTATTTTATACCAGAAATATTAAAACTCTTGTTCACAGGTTTATAGCATTTTATGAAAAAAAATAATATCTCAATCAATCTCTTTCATCTGTTACTTGTGTAAAATATTCTGAATTTAAGGCGAAACTATGGGGCCCTTGACATTCCTGGAAGAACACAATTGTAGGAAACATTGTTATTGTTTTATTGTTATTTATTGCTCTACTTAATTTCAATATATATTTGAAACATCTTAGAAGAAAATCACAAGTATGCCAAGAACAAATGCACAACAGAAAAAGAAATCAAAACTAAAAGAGGAGAATGGGGATATATGTATGTAAGTGTATATACACACACACACACATATAATAGATAATAATATGTAAAAATACAGTTATATATATATAACTGTATCTATATAATTTCATAATTTCTTGCTACAGGGAATTACATTGATTATTAAACCTAATTCTGTTTATAGTGACCAGAACATAGAAAGGAAAATAACAGATTACAGAACTTTAATTTTTAAAACAAATTCATGTGGCTTAAGCTCTTTACTAGTTCTAATTTTGTGGAAGGATTTAAAGGATTTATTGCAGGTTTAATTCCATCTGGTCCTTGCTTATCTTAGTATGTATATATTTTAGCTCAGGCAAAAACTTGACGTCATCCTGGACCCCTTGCTTTCTCTCACATGACAAACACAACCCATCAGCAAATCAAAATGGTCTATTTTCAAAATATATCCACAATCTGGCTATATCCACAATAAGACTTCACAGTTACTCTTCTCATCCAAGACACCATTTCTTAACTGGATTATTTGTATAATGTTTTAACTGGTCCTCCCGCTTTTTCACTTGCCATCCTGCAATTAATTTAATCACAGCTGTTAGTGTGATTCTATTAAGCATAGAACAGATCATCATACTCGTCTTCTCAGAACCCTCTGATGCTGCTGAGTGAAGGATTATAAAGCCTACATAATTAGGTCCCTACTACTTCTCTTTATCAGCCACCTTCTGTTTTTGTTTTGCTCTAACTGCACTGGACTCTGTGCAGTTCCTCAAATACACCAGACATTTTAACACCCCAGGGGTTTTGTTATTTCTGTTCCCTTTGCTTGGAATGGTCTCCTCCAGAGAGCCTATCCTGCTCCTCCCAGATCTCCTCTTAAAGGTCACTGTATTAATGACACTTTCATGATAGAATTACACTCCTCTCTATACTTCTAATTTTCTTACCCAGCTCTATTTTTCCCACCTGAACATTTGTTGATTTGTTGCCATATGCTAGATGTACCAATCTAGCTACATGCTTGTTTGTGACAGAGTGAGAATGAGAAGAAGCTGGAGGAATAAAGAGCATAAGGAATCCCTGCTCTGGTGCTTTGCTTGTGCTGGGGTGGCCAAGTGGGTTTAAAGTGGAAAGAGACCCTGACCTCCCATGCTCTTTACCAGTGGATACTTAAGCCACTTTAAAATGGAATTCTCACCTCCATTCCCTTGAGTATGCAGAGAAGCCAGGGGAGGTACCAGTGTGTTTTATATATCAGGCAGCACCTAGCCATCTGGGAACCATACTTGCTAGGCACACCTGCTTTGTTTTAGGTCATTTGTAATGTGCACGGGTCTTCCAACATCTTTAGCTTCTGCTCTGCAGAGGCTGAGTTTTCTACCTCCCTCGCCCTTCTTGATTTTTTTAATGACCAGTAACCTCTTTCCTTTTCTGAATACATGAACTGTATCCTGCAGACTGAAATCTTGCAGTCTCTTGCCATGACTAGAAGGAATCTCAACTTCTCCAAAGTTGGGCAGTTTTTGGCTCTGCATATTCAGAATCTCTAGGTCTGCTTTCTCCTCTGTTCTTTGGTCCTTATCTGCTCTGTGCTAATGGGGAAAAGGAAATCATTTTCTGCTCTTGGTTAGACCACATACTGTTCCCTATCATGGATATTATAGCCTTGGGCTGGACAGAATCTTATTTTCCCACCACTTTTCTCTGATGGACAAGAGATGATTAAGATGAATTATTTAAACTGGTCCTATTATAGCTTCTGATTATATATTGTAATGTGGTAAAAGTTCACAGATTTGTTGTAGATAGGGAATCTTTTTCCAGTAGTCTGTCAGTTTGTGTTTACCTTAAGTTGCAAAATATTGTAGCAAGACCTTCTCCAAGCTGAGTTTTGTTGAGCCTTGTAGATGTGTCATATTCCTTTTCTGTTACATATTGTTATGGAGACATCTTATAATTACAACCCTTGCCGTTGGTGCCCTCCTAAACTTTAAGGAATAGCGTATTGAAATTCTAAGTGTACCTCTTGATAATATTGTCTGAATGGAATTAAAAGCCTTTCTGTGATATATGTGGTAGTTTTTTTAAATGTTTATTTATTTATTTTTGAGAGAGAGAGAGAGAGAGAGAGAGAGAGAGAGAAGGGGAGGGGTATAGAGAGAGGGAGAGGGAGACTCCCAAGCAGGTTCCACGCTGTCAGTGCAGATCCCAATGCGGGGCTTGAGCACATGAACATGAGATCATGACTTGATCCTAAAGCAAGAGCTGGATGCTTAACTAACTGAGCCCCCCAGGCACCCCTATATGTGGTGTTTTGTGTTTCAGAACACTTTACATAATATGATATAGTTTCTATAAATGTTCTTGGTTTGGGTATTCTCTTAACATGATAGAGAGGAGGTCTAAAGTTATGACTCATGTGATGTGACAACTTCCTATAGTAAGTGCCCTAAAAATCAGTCCTTTTGGCACAATCCTTAAACTGCATTTCCACTATGCCAATGACAATGTCAGACACTGAGACAGGCTTAAGTCATTTTAGCTGTTGAGAATCTCAGTGTATTAGAAAATACCTAGAACTTGAAAAAAGTTTTTATTTTTAATTATTCACTTTTACAAATGTAATTATTTTACCTTATACACAGAGAACACTTACTAATAGTTGATCTTCATCAGCAGATAATAATGAAAGTCTAAACTAAATATCAAGCTGTGAATGTGATGTCCAGTACAAAGGAACTCCTATATTTCTTGGTATAAGCTCATTATCATGTATTGTTGACATTTACAAATATTTAAAGGATATTGTGATAACCCATACAATATCTTATTGATAAGTGAGTCTTTCTGAAATCCTTCAGCAGAACTCTAGAGATTCTGATAGGGGCTGACTCTTAAAATACCCATGAATTTGATGCTTTATTTACCTCCTCCTCTGGCTCTAATTTGTCATGATGCATTCAATTTCTCCACGTATTGTGGTTGTCATGATGGGCTGAGGAAACCACATTCCAAACTGATACCCAATTGCATACCTGAAATCTTTGTTTCGATCTTTAATAGGAATCTCAAAATTAACATGGCAAAAATAGAACACACACACACACACACACACACACACACACAGATTTTTTAGGTATATTTGACAAATAAAATTGTATATATTTAAAATGGACAACATGATGATTTGATATACATACACATTGTGAAATATTTACCACAACTAAGTTAATTAACACATCCATCACCTCACACAGTTACATTTTGTGTGATGAAAATGCTTAAGATTTGCTCTTTTAGCAAATTCAAGTATACAATACAGCATTATTAACTACAGTAAATATGTTGTATATTAGATCTACAGAACTTATTTGTCTTATAACTGAAAGTTTGCACCCTTTGACCAATATCTCCCCATTTTTCCTACCCCCAAAACCCTGGCAACCGCCATTCTATTCTGTCTCTGGGTTCAACTTTCTTTGTTTTGATTGTTTTAATGTCAAACTTGTCCTCCTCATCTCACCAAGTAAACGTTGCCACTGTTCAAATGTGAAAACCATCATTCTAGACATCATCAATGGAGGGATATTTATTAATGTCTTTGCTGGTTTTTCCTCTACTTACATGCATAATATTGGAGGGTTAAAAGGCTCAGTCCCAGACCTTCCATCACTTTTTTTTGGCCTAAATTTTCTCACTGGGGGAAGTTATTTGCTCCCATGGCTTTAAGTACAATCTATAGATCATCTATTTTTCTTTTCTTTCCTTCAAGGCTGAGATCCAAAGCATAAACAAGTTCCTATGGTTCTACTTTCAAAATATATTCCAAATCCATTTCTTCACTTTGTTTACTATGTGGCTGCCCTAATGCAAGCCACCATTATCTCTCTTTTTAAATTTTAATTGAAGTATAGTTGACATATAATATTATGTTAGTTTCAAGTATACTACAGAAGGATCCCACCATTAAGTTTTTTGGAGACTACTGTAGATGACCACCTAACTGGTCTCTCTGCTTCTATTCTTTTCCTAAAAATGTTTATTCTCTTTATAGTAATAAATATCTTTAAAAACAAAAAAACACCCCAACACATTTTAAATTATATTATATTACTCTGCTGCACCAATGGCATCTCATTACATTTTTAATAAAGTCCAATTTTCCTACAATGACCTACAAAGCTCTATGTGATCTGGCCTCTGCCTATTTTGCTGATCTTATTTCTTACCACTTCCTTCTTTGACCCCTAACTTAAGTCGCAGTGGCTTTCATTCTTTTCCTTAAACATGGCAACCTGTTCCTGTCTACATTCACTGGTTTCTCCAAAAAATTCTCTGATTCTAGACACAGAAGACTGTCCTCTTCTAACCAATGTAAAATCACTCACCCTCCTTTACCTTCACTCACTATATACTATAACATCTGGATTTCTTTTTGTTACGACATTCTCTGAATTGTCTTGTTTATTTTCTGTCAACACACTCTAGGAAGTAGTATGATGAGTTCAGTCACCTTGAGGGTTTCATTCATTCATCCATCCACAGAATCCATAACGAGGTCTGGCACTCAATAGTTTCAAGTGAATTAGTGACATGTATGTTTGTAAATCCTGTTGGTCCTGGATCTTCACCTTCTTCAGCATTTATAGAAGACTGACAAGCCATTTGATTGCAATTTATATTTCTAATTATATAACTTTGATGTGTGTGCAACTTAGGTGTCATGAATCATTGTTTCATATCAGGAGTCTCCTGTTTTTGTTTTTGTTTTTGTTTTTTTTGTTTTTGTTTCAGTTCAGCCTTCTAAAGAGAGGTGCTCGAACGTTTTGCCATTGCCCTCAAATGGCTCCAGGCTCTAAGTATCGTTGGGCATTATGGCAGAGTGGCATATATGGACTGTCTGCAAGTAAAGTGCTATTACTAATGAAGCCATATTCTCTTGAATCTACAAGGGAAGACTGACGGAGTGCAGGCAGTGGAAATGTTCCCCCTCTCTTCTGAAGTCTGGGGGTAAGTTGTAAATATTCGTTTCTATGTGTCTTTGGAAACACAAACAATCCCTTTTGTCTTGTTTCCTCACTAGGTTGAGACATCTGACTCTTTCAGTATAATCCTAGGACAACTTACCCAGCATGAATACGCTTCTAGGCACCCAGGGACCCTAGATTTTATTTGAAACTCCTGACCTCACTCTAATGATCCCCTGAGTTCTCACAGCCACACTCACTTCATTCCTATGTCCAGGAAGAAAATTTAAAAACATAGAAAAAATATGAAATAATCAATTCATAACCCTATTGTCCTCTTGTTTCTTTTCATAAGCAGCCTTGTTGGGCCATTAAATTCAGGGCTACGAGTCATTAAAACATAGTTCCTATTTCTTCAAGGTTAGATAGAAGGACACATTTCCAGAAGGTGAAAGGGATGTCTTTGTGTTTCCTCTAATGCAGGAAAATAAAGAAATAAAAAGAAACCAGTTTTGTTTCATTAAAACAGTCATATTTCATATATCAGCCATACTAATACAGGTTGAAAGCTGATGTGATTAGGTTAAAAATCCTTCCCCTTCAGTGTTGAGGAAAAGGATGCAGTGGGACAAGTGCTGGGGAAAAAAGAGAATTTAGTCCTGTTCTTACATGGAGTTGCATAGCCAAGTGTTTCTTAAAGGGTATAAAGATGCCCATCCTGTCCCATTGGTGAGGTTGCAGAACTGCCATTGTGTGGAGTCAACCAGCTCAGTACAAAATGAGATTCATAGGAGTTTAAAAACTCTGATCCACAGGAAGCCCCAGAGCAGTGCATTTGAAATGACCCTGCATTCCTAATTCAAATGGTGAGTGTGACCATGGCAAAACAGACAGATCAGCAGTTCCCACTCTCTTGGTTTCCCTGAGGGTCTTCAAAATGAGACTGACCCTTTCAGAAATGGATTCTGACTGGGCCATGATACTACAGCACATTATATCATGGTAAACAGGCTGGGCACTCTCCCAGAGGCTTGTTTTAATGATAACACCATGCCAGGCAGGCAATGCCATACAGCACGTAATCCCTTAGGAAGTTTAATCAAGGTCTGACATTAAAACACTTTCATGCAGATTCCCACTGATTTTTAACTATTTCCTAGGATTTTTTTTTTTAGTCAAAAGACCCCGGAAAAATTAAATTACCTGTCCTCGATCATAATCATAAAGCAAAGAGACAAGAGATTTGGAAAGACTCATTTTATATCAGGATTCATCTTCCTTCCTTATTAGTTGATCATAGCCAAGTCATTCAACTTTTCTGAGCTTCAATTTCTTTACCTATATTAGGAATGATCGTAATAATAATTCTCACGCAGCATTGGTATGAGAATTAAACTTCACATAAAATCCCTTTGTACCCTCTAAATTATCTTTCAATTGTCATTCCCTATTTTTATTTCTGTTATCACTAACATCACGGATTTTCAGAACTTACTGCCTATGGTCTCCATATGTGGTTTATAGTGTACTGTTATAGTGAAGATGACAGAATTTCAGTCTCAGGGTGGAAACATTCTTGAGCATCATCTAGTGGAAGCACTAATTCAGTGGCTCAACCTTCTCAACAAAGTGCATATAAATCAACTACTTGAACCTCTTCAGTGACAGGGAACTCACTACTTCAAAAGGCTTTCATCCTTTTTTAGCATTGACTATTGGAAGGGCCATCCTCACTCTGAGCTGAAACTGATCTCCCCCTATGTCACTTTCAGCCATTTTAATACTATATTCTGAGCTTGCCTGTTTTATATTAATCTTTAAAATATACGGCAAAACCAGTAAAACCTCACTTTCAGGAATATATTAGTAATTAATTAATAATTGAAAAATGTAGGAAGATAATACTTTTATTTCATACTCCTGGTACAATTTTGTAAGATAAAACCCATTCTCTATGTTTCCCATGGCAAATTGAATAGAAGAGCCGTGGTCTGCAGCATACTTTCTCTACTCTTACAAGTGTCATGGGGCATTGTGGGGGAGGTGGGCATGTAGGGTAGTTAGGGAACACACTCAAGCATTGCATAAAGCAAGGATTTGGGAAAGGAACATCTCAATGCAAAGAGTTTTACTCTGGGGGTGGGAATTCAAGTTGTCATGCTCACAGTTGACAAGACAACGAGGTGAAAAAAGGGGCTGTAAGACATCATGACATTTCTTCATTTTATTTATACAAAGATACTAGACTGCTGAGTGAATTGTGTTTGTATGTTTGACTGAATAGCTAATTTTGTGACTGGAAAACAATCACTTTGGGGGGATTTCAATTTCCATCTTACAATCTGGAGTGATAATGGCCAGGTCAGGGTGATTACTTAGCACCTAATTTAAATGCAGTTTAAATAATTTATTTGAGATATAGTAATGTATCTAGGATTATACATACTAAAACAAG
Source organism: Acinonyx jubatus (assembly GCF_027475565.1). NCBI lineage: Eukaryota > Metazoa > Chordata > Mammalia > Carnivora > Felidae > Acinonyx > Acinonyx jubatus. Next base: position 28,991,182 of record NC_069391.1, read on the forward strand.
AATTAATAGTATTATAATTATCATGGATTTACAAATATTTAATCCCCAGGGAATTTATTTCTTTCAAATTAAGAAAAACCAGAATCTAAACTTACATTTTCTTTTACCACAGGATGTTCTTCCTTTCTTACAAATTAGAAAAGGAAGCTAAAAATGGGTAAGTTGTCTAGTTTACATGGGTATTTAGTGAAGGAGCTGTCAATCAAGTAAACAACCCCTTAATGTAAAAATCATTATGCAACCCTGTTTCTTATACATTTATATATATTCGATTTTTGATAACTTTATCACATACGGTTTGTACATGCAGATTGTTTTATTTTCTTATATCTATAATCTAATTTACCTATATTTGATAGTAAAGACTTAACTATGGGATGGATTATTTCTACCATACCTGTGTTTATTTTTTAATTTAAAAAAATTTTTAATTTTTAATTATTAAAAGTTTTTTTTTTGATCTCCAGTTAGTTAACATACAACATAATAGTTTCAGGTGTACAATGTAGGGATTAAATACTTCCATACAACACCCAGTACTCATTAGAAGTGCACTCCTTAACTTCCATCATCTATTTAGCCCATCACCCCACCCACTTCCCCTGTGGTAACTGTCATTTTGTTCTCTATAGTTAAGAGTCTGTTTCTTGGTTTACGTGTCTCTCTCTCTCTCTCTCTTTTTATTTTTTTGCCCTTTTGCTCATTTGTTTTGTTTCTGAAATCCCACATATGAGTGAAATCATATGTTATTTGTCTTTCTCTAACGGACTTATTTCACTCAGCATTATACTTTCTAGCTCCATCCATGTCATTGCAAATGGCAAGATTTCATTCTTTTTTATGGCTGGGAAATATTCCATTGTATATATTTACCACTTTTTCTTTATGCATTCATCAGTTGATGGATACTTGGGCTCTTTCCATAATTTGGCTATTGTAGATAATGCTGCTATAAACATCAGAGTGCATGTGTTCCTTTGAATTAGTATTTTTATACTCCCTGGGTAAAAACTTGTAGTGCAATTATTGAATCATACGGGAACCTCCATACTGTTCTCCAGAGTGGCTGCACCAGGTTGCATTCCTACCAACAGGTAAAGGTTTCCCTTTCTCCACATCCTTGCCAACACCTGTTTCTTGTGTCGTTGATTTTAGTCATTCTGACAGATGAGGTGATATCTCATTGTAGTTTTGATTTGCATTTTCCTGACGAACAGGATGTTGAGCATCTTTTTATGTGTCTGTTGGCCATCTATATGTCTTCTTTGGAAAAATGTCTATTCATGTCATCTGTCCACTTTTTAACTGGATTATTCATTTTTGGGGTCTTGAGATTTATTTTTATCTTTTTTAGAGAGGGAGAGAGAGTGTGAGCAGGGGCACAATTCTGAGAGGGGCAGAAAGAGAGAGAAAATCTTAAGCAGGCTCCACTCAGTGTGGAGCCCAATGTGGGGCTCAATCCCACGAACCTGGGATCATGACCTGCGCCCAAATCAAGAATCAGATGCTCAATCAACTGAGCTGTTCAGGTGCCCCTAGGGGGTGTTGAGTTTCATAAGTTCTTTACATATTTTGGATACTTTTTTTTTTATTTAAAAAACATTTTTGAAGCTTTATTTTTGAGAGAGAGAGAGACAGAGACAGAGACAGAGACAGATACTGTGAGTGGGGGAGAAACAGAGAGAGAGAGAGAGAGAGAGAGAGTGAGAGAGAGAATCCAAAGCAGGTTCCAGGCTCTGAGCTGTCAGCACAGAGCCCGATGTGGGGGTTGAACCCATGAACCATGAGATCATGACCTGAGCCGAAGTCGGACACTTAACCAACTCAGGCACCCCCTGGATACTAACTCTTTATCAGATACATCATTTGCAAATATCTGTTCCCATTTTGTATGTTGTTTTTGGTTTTGTTGATTGTTTCTTTTGCGGTGTAGAATCTTTATTTTGATAAAGTCCCAATACTTTATTTTTGCTTATGTTTCCCTTGCCTCAGGGGACATACCTAGAAAGAAGTTGCTATGGCTGATGTCAAAGAGGTTACTGTCTGTACTCTCCTCTAGGATCTTTATGATTTCAGGCCTCACATTTAGGTCTTTGATACATTTTGAGTTTATTTTTGTGTATGGTGTAAGAAAGTGGTCTAGTTTCATTCTTTTGATGTTGCTGTCCTGTTTTTCCAGCACTATTTGCTGAAGAGACATACCTGTGTTTATTAACACAATATGAAGGACCATTTTGTCAATGATCCTGACACTGTTCTAAGTGATGGAGACATGGAAATGATCAAAACAAACACAAATTAAAATTTATAGTCCAGTATAGTAGACAAAGAGACAAAGGGGAGCTTTTCAAAAGCACAGTGCATTCTATTTCTACCAATTATTTGCTTGAAATATACCAAATCTGATTTGATTTGAAAACATTTCCTATATTTCAAAGCAAAAATAATTTAGTCTATTCACTCCTAACCATTCAGACTCAAAATTTTAGGACATAATGATTTATGCTTCAGATATCTTGCCCACCTTGCTCTTGTTTATTGGATGGATATATACAACACTTCTATTCCAAAGACATTATTGAGGTGACATTTAGTGGTTCTTCTTTTCAACAATCAATGTACTATACCCAAATTTATAAATATATTAAAATCTAATGCTATGTTCACCTTGAGGCAGAGTTCAGTAGGTAAAACCCAAACTAAAAAATACTTCGAAGTAAATTTGAAATAAATAGCTTTCCATAAATCATACACTAGATACATGGTGGATCATTTTTCTTTTTATTTAATTCACCTATGTGTAACAGTACACTTTTTGGCAGTGGGAGCAATAGAAATAAATTAATAGAAGAATTGAATAATACAACATTTTATCTTTGACTATTATAAATACAGTCCATCTGTTCTTTTCTGGGTTAAATATACTCTTATTTTAAATGCAGGCAGGCAGAGGAAAATGAATTGTCTTTTCCCATCACCATTTTACTTCTGGGCTCTTTCTGTCCTGTTTCAAAAAAGCCTCAGATATGTGACTCCTGACTTCATTCTTTCTATAATAAATGCTAAATCTGGTTTAGTGTGATATTATGTATCTGGAGATACAACCACATTTTCTCAAGAACCCATTAAATTCAGCCAACAGCAAGTTATCATAAAATGGTTTAAAATAAAAATGTAGTCAGCCTCAAAATGCATAAGCATCTTGTGTATATAGCAAGCCTTAAGTATAATATAAATATTGATAAGACAGTAATATAAACCAACCTGTTTTCAGTCAGGTAACCTTTAGTAAATACCCCACTTTCCAACTCCCACACCATCACTTCTGAATATCTGCACAGAGAATATTCTTACAGTATTATAAAATTTAACTAATTCAATTTGTATGGAAGTATTTAGTGATCTGTATCTTCCATACAATATGATTTACTTAAATCCAGTTTAAAAATCCAATGTATACTATGAAATGCAAAATATTAAAAACGAATGTGTTTGAACATATAAAATAAAACAATGAATGAAGAGACATGTACTATATACAATTCGTGACAAATTATATTGTAAGTCTAGTAATATATATTAAAATTCCAATTTGAAATATATATATTATCCATATGTCAACCACAGTTTTCTTAGAAGAAAATTCTAAATTTGGGAATATTGCAAAAATTACATTTAGTGGGTAACTTTTATTTTGTCAAAATACTTTAAATGTATTTTGAAAACATAAATCTCCATACATAAAAAGAAAATGGGAAGAATTCATGATGGTATTTCATGAGACACACACACACACACACACACACACACACACACACACAACACACCTTCCATGTTTTAAGTAGCTTGTTCAACATGGGATACTCATTTTAAAAGCTAATTTTATTTTTCATGATTAAAAAAATAATATTGTAAAAGAAGATATTTTGGAAAAATTAAACACAGAGAAAAAAATCACCCTGTATTCCACCAAAGTTAATATTTTCAAGCAAACATTTCATTTAAAATTTATGTATGTTCTGCTCTTCTCAATTAAAATTAAAACATAAGCCTTTTCTCAAGTTATTGCAAATACTTCATAAGCATAATTTAATGGTTGCTTAATGTCCATCAAGTGAAATATTTCTCAAAGTGTTGGCTATGAATAAACTGAACAGGATCTTCTGGAGCAGAATGTGGGATAGGAGCTCAATAATGGATATTTTACACAGGTTATTCAGATGATTCTTATATGTACAACTTTGAGAAGCAATACTTTATTAAATGTACTAAAATTTAACTATTTTCTCATTTTTCAGAGCCAGGTTGTTTCTATTTTTTAATAATAAATTATAACACAGTTGAGATATTTCACATACCATAACATTCACTCATTTAAAATGTATTTTAGTATATTCACAGAGTTGTGCCATCACCACTACTTAATCTTGGAATAGTTTCATTACCCTTTAAAGGAATTCTATCCCCAAGGAGGCATTCCTCACCCTCACTTCTGGCAACTACATATCTATTTCTTTTCTCTATTGATTTGCTTTTTGGGATGTTGTATATAAATGGAATAAACAGCATATATGATCTTTTGTGACTTTATTCTTTCGTTTACCATAATGTTTTCAAGATTTATCAGTGTTGTACTATGTATCAGTACTTTTTACTTTTTTTATTACCAAATATTCTATTCTATGGCCATACCTCCTTTTGTTTATCTCTTCATCAGCTGGTGGATATTTGGCTTGACTCCATTTTTCGGCTATTATCAGTAATGCATAAACTTTTTTGTGAATGTGTTTGTGTGGGCATATATTTTCATTTCTATCAAGTATAAACCTAGGAATGGTAGTGTTGAATTATACAGTGTCTTTATGTTTAACCTATTGAGGAAATACCAAATTGTTTCCCAAAGAGGCTGTACCAGTTTACATTTCTAACAGCAAAGTAGAAAAATTTCAATTTCTTCCCATCTTTCTAGCACTTGCTATGTCTATATTTTTTGGGTTAGCTACCCAAGGAGTATGAAGAAGTTTTACTTTGTATTTCCCAATTAACTAATTATGTAAGCAACTTTTCATGTACTTATTGATCATTCATATGTCTTCTCTAGAGAAAATCTATTCAAATGTTTTGCCTATTTAAAAAATTGGGTTATTTGTCTTCACTTTTGAATTGTAAGAGTTCTTCATATAGTCTGGACACAAGTACCTTACCAGATATATGGTTTCTAAATATTTTTGCCCATTCTGCAGGTAGTCTTTTAACTTTTTTGATGATTTCATTTGCAGCACCTAAGTTTTTAGTTCCGATGAAATCTAATTTATCTAGTTTTCTTCACTTGTCATTTGTGCTTTTGATGTCATGATCTATACAAAAAATGATGTCATCCACAAATAGAGCTAGCTTTTATCTGGATGTCCTTTATTTATTTTATCTAATTTCCCTACATACAACATATAATTTTGAATAATAACAATAACACATAATTTTGTCTTCTACCAGAATTTAGGCAGAAAATATTCCTTTACCATTAAGTATGATGTTAGCTCTGAGATTTTCATAAATGTCATTTATCAGGTTAAGGAAATTCTCTTCTATTTCTAGTTTGTTGAGTGTTTTTTCTTTTTTTTTTTTTTAATCTTGAGACAATGCTGGAGTATGTCAAGTGCTTTCTCAGTATCAACTGAATGATTATATAGCTTTCATCTTTAATTTTATAAACACAGTGCATTATATTACTTTTCATATGTTAAACATGCCTTGCATTCTTGGGATAAATCCTACTTGATTATTGTGTGTAAATATTTTTATATGTTGCTGAATTTGACTTGCAAGCATTTTGTTGTGGATTTTTGCATTTATATTCATATTGGATATTTGTCTTCAACTTTGGTTTTTTGTCTGGTTTTAGTATCAAGGTAATATTGGTTCATATGATAGCTTGAAAAATATTCCCTTCTCTTTTATGTTTTTATAAGAATCTTTGAAGGATTGGGATTAAGTCTTCTTTAAAAGTTTATAGAACTCACCAATAAAGCCATCAGGACTTCCCACTGTGGTTCCCTCCATTTTTTTTCTATGTATGTACAAGACCTGTACATGTGTGGGAACTTCTAGATACCCAGAAATGGTAGAGCTTTTCAAACCCCTCCATGAGAATCTTGTTTCCTATATCTTTCTTTTAAATTTTGATCAGGATCTTGTTAGCATCAACTCATATTGTAAACTCAGGTAACTATGATGTTTTATAATTGCTGCTGATTATTTCCAATAAATGTCCTGGGCTAGGGTTATCCTCACTGAGGAGCTCCAAAGAAAGATTAGATAATAGCAACACACTGAGCATGGGGATTTTCCATAAAGCTCCAAGATAAGTTAAACAGTGACAATCCTCTGGGGATAAGACTTTTTGAGGTGTTCTAATCCTAGACTGCTCCTGCTTATAGATGCCAGGTTGATGGGTTTTATAACTTCCGTAATTGTGAGGCTGCTGGCTTTCCATGGAGATGGGAAATGGAGGATTGAAACAGGCCAAATCAAAAAGCCCCAATCACTGCTGCTCTTCATAAAGTTTTGCAGTTTTTACATATTAAAGGGTCCTTCGATTTTTTGATGCCTTTGTTTAAGAGTTAACCTTTTAGAAAAATTGATTTTGACTACTTGTTTTGGCCAGTATTTTCATTGTTATGACTGAAGATAGTAATTACACAGATTATCATGCTGCTATTTCAGAAGTCCCTCCCAGTTTCAAGCTATGCTTTTAAAAGGAAATATTAAATAAGGAATAGAAAGAAAATTAGGTTTTTATAAAAATTACAAAATGTCTTGCCATAAAGTTGATTCTAGTTTAGATTTTTATTGCTAATAATAAATAAAATAAAAACTGCTTACTATTATCTCATTAACAACCACAATAATAAACATTTATAGTTTGTATATGCACCATATAATTCCTACTTTTTTTCTCTTAACAATAGCCCCTTTATTTTTCAAAACTGCTTCTCACTCATTCCTATTCGTGGTTCTTCACATATATTTAAAAAAAGAAAAACAATGCAAAAGTCTATAGGCTGGTTTGAATCAGTTTCTCCCACCCCCCTAAAAGTCTTATTCAGTGGTTTGGGTAAAAAAGCTAAAAAGAAGTAGTTAAGAGGTGAGTTGGTTAACAATATAAATTTAGAATATTTATCATAGATTCACCTATTAGGGATGCGAGAGCAATACTTTCAGTGAAAAGAATATGTGGTGAAGAGGTGTCCAAAGGAAGCCTGATAATATAGAAAAAAGGATTATGAATTAAGTGCATTCCTTTTTCCAAGGCTACACCAATTATGGACAAAATCAAATGCCTGAACTCTGGTCAGAGAATTAAATGTTTCCAGAGAACCAGAATACTGCCCTCTTTCAGTAGAGAAATCTATGCTACAGCAGGAATTTTTATGTCTCCAATGTTATCAACTGCTTTCAACCCCACTTATGTCTCTGATAGTCAAACACTGCTCTGACTACCGTCATCAAGGACCATGGCCCTTACTGCCTGTGGTATCAGGAGTCATCCTTCTACAGCTGACCTCTACTTAATTAAAATTTTGGTGGCCTGTTTTTTTAAATCATTTAAAAAAATCTTTAAGTTTCCTTGAGAATTGAGCTTCATAAAACATTTTTAAGGGTGGTATTTTCCAGAGGCTGAACACAAACTTGCAGTGCTGTTCTCTCACTACACACTATGTAAACGGACCAACACAGTGTTTTGAAATTATGGCATGCTTTTTATTTCTCTCTTCCACGAACAATTAAACATTCTATTAGATATTAGTGATGCTCACCATTACTTCCTGTTCCCCTCTTTCCCGAGAGGATTGTACTTCAGGATCTCTTTTAGGTTAAGTGTGACTGTGTGACTTGTTTTGTCCAATAAAATGTAAGCAGTAGTACAATTTGTGTCTCTTATGGGTGGAAGCACTTAAGAATCAACGCGCAATTCTCAACCTTGTCCTGTAGTGGCCACAAAGCTGTTATGGATGGTGAAAACTGAGTCTGAGTCTTTGTTCAAAAACAGTGACATAAAATAAGAAACAGACCTGTATTGTCTTCAGCCACTGAGATTTTTGAATTGGTTTTACTGTAGCAAAATCTAGCATAACCTGACTGGTTATAGAAACAGACCTTCACATTTTATATATGTATAAAATTGATTCAAATTCATAAAGATGAAAAGTATCCACAATACATGATATTGAGCACAGATTAATTAAACAATAACGATGTAAGCTGTCTTTGCCAGGGGAATATTTAGTGGTATACACTGGAGGTATTATAGTGCTGTACTTTGAAGCAATTCATTTTTATCACAGGCTCCAACAATTCTTCCTGCAATATCTTGCCTACTCCATTAGCAGAGGGCTTCAGAATACTGGCTGCATCAGAGACAACATAGTTGTCAAAGATATTAAGACACAGACTGCATAATCTAGAGACAGACTATAAACATCATGCACACAATTAGCATTTTGGAGAAATCAAAACTTCCATAAAGACGATATAGAGGTACACTTTAAGAAGGTGATTTGGCAAGAATAATGCCTCAGTAACAAGTACCCTGCAACAAATTGCCTTTCAGTGAAGATAAGTAAGATAAGACAAATGTAGGCCACAAACTACTAACCATACAAACGAAAAGCAAAATCTAAATTATTCCAGATAAATCCCCTATCATTTGATTTGTTAAGGGTTTTCAAAAATTCTTTAGTGATAAATCTGATTAAAGATAGGTTAGTACTAAATATATATATTTGAAGTAGACACATATTTTTGTTTTTATTGTTGTAAGAACACTTAACATGAGATCTACTCTCTTAATAAATTTTTAAGTGCACAATATATTTCTGTTAACTATAGGCACATTGTTGTACAGCAGATCTCTAAAATTTATTCATCTTGCATAAGTGAAACTCTGTACCCTTTGAACAGCAATTCCCCATTTCCTCCTACCCCCAACATTTGGCAACCACTATTCTACTCTCTGCTTGTAGGTGTTCCACTATTTTATAGACCTCATATAAGTGAAATCATGCAGTATTCTCCTGTGACTGGTTTATTTAAGTTAGGATAATGCCCTCAAGTTTCATCCATGTTGTTGCATATGCAAGATATCCTTCTTTTTTAATGCTGAATACTAGTACAATACAAGTATATGGCACATTTTCTTTATGCATTCATCAAAGAGTGGACATTTAGATTATTTCCACATCTTGGGTATTGTAAATAACAGTGCAATGAGCACTGAGTGCAAATATCTCATCAAGATCCTGATTTAAAATTTTTTTGGAGAGAAATTAAGATGGCGGAGAAGTAGGGCGACTGGGATTTCCCTTGTTCCTCAAACACAGGTGTATTGAGGTCAGATCACTTGGAACACCCAGGGAATCAATCTGTGGAGTGACAGATCTCCACAGAAAGATCTCCACAGGTAGAGGGAGACAGCTTGGTGGGACAGAGGTGCGTGTATGTAAACTGGGGGAGATAAAATGGCATAGGCATGGAGGGGAGGGAACCACTTCTGAGGAGAGACAAAAGGGAGAGAAAGACAGAGAGAGAGGCTGTGGAATTGTGGTATGGTATTGTGTTAGTACAAGAGGAAAACCTCTCTGGACCATGGACTGGGGAATGAGAAATACATAGAGTGCCAGTTTCTATTCTGCAAATAGCTTCAGGAGCTGAAGAATGGAGTTTTCAAAAGTGCACAACTTTCTCTGGACCAGAGCCTGGCCCTATGCTCACACCTGCAGGGGAGGGGAGCCAACCCCAGAGTGAGGTATTGATTTCAGGGGTGCATTGGGAGAAAGCAGTCCCCTTCCTCAAGTACTGTGGGAAGAGGGTTTATTGCCTCCCCAAGGACAAAAGACACTGCAGGAGCCAGCCAAAGGCCCTTTATTGGTAGGGCTGAGTAGCGCTACCCCAGAACAGAATCTGCAGGGTGCAGGGCCCCCTAATATATTTGGTTTTGAATCCCAGCTAAGTGCCTAGAAGGCGTGGGAGACTATGGAGCAGGGCAAGCCGACTGCCCACTCTATTCTGTGAGGACAGCTTGAATAGCAGGGTTTGAGACACCTGGTCTGAGGAGGAGATTGTGGTGTTGCCATTTTTCTCCCCATTGCCAGCAGGGTGGGCTTCAGGGAACCAGACAGCTGCCCCAGTGGAGGTGGGATCTGTTTGCACCAAACCCATCCCTCTGTGCCTGGCAACTGTTGTCTGGAGGGAGACTGATACTGACCTAACCACATGCCTCTGCTCCAGACCAGCACAGTCATTGGTCCCAGGCACCAACAGACAACTGTCCTGCGATTTGGTATGTTAGTCTATTTCTCTCTCTTTTTTTCTCTCTCTCTCTTCTCTTCTCTTCTCTTCTCTTCTCTTCTCTTCTCTTCTCTTTTTCTTTCTACCCTCTTCTTTTTTCCTTTGCAATCAGGCTCATAGTTTCTGATTTGATTCTTTGTCAATTCTTACTATATATATTTTCTTTCTCTGTTTTCTTTTACTCTATTCTCTTTACACCTCTTCTATATCTCCCTCTTCTTTATTTTCCCTTCTCTCTCTCTGGATTAAACCTTATAGTTTCTTTGGTTCTCTGCTTGGTCTTTTTTTCCTGCCCCTTTCATTTTTCTCTTTGTGTGGGATCAGGTTCTCCCTCCTTTCCTTTTTCCAGGGTTCAACAAACAAATCAAAGTACACCTGGTGGAAGGAAACAATCCACCGCTATGAGCAAAGAGGAGATTTGCAGAGGACTGACCAGTGGGATAGAGCAGCCAAATATGCAACAACAAAGTGCATGCAACACACTTCAAAAACACTTCCTGAAGTGCTAGGCCCTGGACAGTATATGACCTCTTTTTAATATAGTAGTACTCACAGGTGCAGGACACATAACAAGCTATGAAACACATAAAAGGCAGAAACCTAGCCAAAATGATGAAATGGAAGAATTCTCCTCAAAAGAAGCTCCAAGAAGAAATGACAGCCAGAGAATTTCTCAAAACAGATATAAACAATATATCTGATCAAGAATTTAGAATAACAGTCATAAAACTAACAGCTGGGCTTGAAAAAAAGCATAGAAGACAGCAGAGAATCTTGCTGCAGAGATCAAAGACCTAAGAAATAGTCTCAATGGATTAAGAAATGGTATAAATGAGATGCAAAATAAACTAGATATAGTGACAGTGAGGATGGAAGAAGCAGAGTATAGGTGAAATAGAAGATAAACTTATGGAAAATGATGAAGCTGAAAAAAAGAGGGAAAGGAAATTACTAGACCATAAGGGGAGAATTAGAGACCTAAGTGATTACATGAAACAAAACAATATCACATCATAGGAGTTCCAGAAGAATAAGGAGAGAAAGAGAATGGGACAGAGATTTTTTTGAACAAATGAAAGCTGAAAACTTCCCTAATCTGGGGCAAGAAACAGGCATCTAAGTCTAAGAGGCATGGAGAACTCCCTTCAAAATCGACAAAAACAGGTCAACACCATGACATATCAGAGTGAAACTGGCAAGATATAAAGATAAAGAGACAATTCTGAAAGCAGCTAGAGACAAATGGGCCCTAACATACAGAAGTAGACACATAAAGGTAGTAGTAGAGCTATCTACTGAAACTTGGTAGGCAAGAAAGGAGTGGCAGGAAATATTCAATGTGCTGAACAGGAAAAACATGCAGCCGAGAATCCTTTATCCAGCAAGGTTGTCATTCAGAATAGAAGGAGAGATAAAGGCTTTCCCAAACAAAAACTGAAGGAAGTCATGACCACTAAACCAATCCTGCAGGAAATCCTAAGGGGGACTCTGTGAGTGGAAAGCAGCAAAAACTACCAAGCACCAGAGACATCACCACAAGCATGAAACCTACAGATAACACAATCACACTAAATCCATATCTTTCAATAATCACTCTTAATGTAAATGGACTAAATGCCCTAATCAAAAGACACAGGGTATCAGAATGGATAAAAAAACAAGATCCATCTATACGCTGTCTCATTTTAGACCTGAGAAGACCTGCAGATTGAAAGTAAGGGGATGGAGAACCATTTATCATGCTATTGGACATCAAAAGAAAGTCAGAGTAGCCATACTTCTATCAGACAGACTACATTTTAAAAGAAATATGGTAACAATAGATGACGAAAAGCATTATATCATAATTAAGGGGTCTATCCATCAAGAAGAGCTCACAATTGTAAATATATATGCCTCCAATGTGGAACAACCCAAATATATACATCAATTAATCACAAACATAAATAAATGTATAGATAATAATATCATTATTGTAGGGGACTTTAATACTCCCCTAACAACAATGGGCAGATCATCTAGGCAGAAAATCAATAAGGAAAAAATGGCTCTGAATGACACATTGAACTAGATGGACTTAACAGATATATTGAGAACTTTCTACCCTAAAGCAGCAGAATACACATTCTTCTTGAGTAAATATGGAACCTTCTCCAAAACAGATCATATACTGGGTCACAAAACAGCTCTCAACAAATGTAAAAGGACTGAGATAATACCATGCATATTTTCATATCATAACACTTTGAAACTTGAAATCAACCACAAGAAAAAAAATTTTGAAAGCCCTCAAATACATGGAGGTTAAAGAACATCCTACTAAGAATGAATGGGTCAACCAGGAAATTAAAGAAGAAATTAAAAAATATATGGAATTAATTGAAAATGAAAACACGACAGTTCAAACCCTTTGGGATGCAGCAAAGGCAGTCCTAAGAGGAAAATACATTGCAATTCAGGCCTATCTTAAGGAGCAAGAAAGGTCCCAAATACAGAACCTAACCTCACACCTAAAGGAACTAGAAAGATAGAGCAAAGAAAGCCCAAAGCCAGCAGAAGAAGAGAAATAATAAAGATTAGAGCATAAACAAACAATATAGAATAAAAAAACCCAGTAGAACAGACTAATGAATGTAAGAGCTAGTTTTTGAAAGAATAAACAAAACTGATAACCCTCTAGCCAGACTCTCAAAAAGAAAAGAGAGAAACCAAATAGATAAAATGACGAATGAAAGAGGAGAGACCACAACCAACACCACAAAAATACAAACAATTATTAGAGAATACTATGAAAAATTACATGCCAACAAACTGGAGAATCTAGAACAAATGGACAAATTTCCTGACAGTCACACACTACCAAACTCAAATAGGAAGAAATAGAAAATTTGAATACACACATAACCAGAGAAGAAATTGAATCAGTTATCAAAAATCTCCCAACAAATACGAGTCCTGGGCCAGATGGCTTCCCTGGGGAATTCTACTAGACATGTAAAGCAGAGCTAATACCCATTATTCTCAAGCTGTTCCAAAAAACAGAAACAGAAGGAAAGCTTCCAGTCTCATTCCATGAAGCCAACATTACCTTGATTCCAAAACCAGACAAAGATCCCATTAAAAAGGAGAATTACAGGCCAATATCCCTGATGAACACGGATGCAAAAATTCTCAACAAGATATTAGCATATCAAATTCAACAGTACATTAAAAGAATTATTCAGCATGATCAAGTGGGATTTATTCCTGGGCTGCAGGGCTGGTTCAATATTTGCAATTCAAACAATGTGATTTATCACATTAGTAAAAGAAAGGATAAGAACCATATGGTCTTCTCAGTAGATGCAGAAAAACACTTTGACAAAAGACAGCCTCCATTCTTGATAAAAACCCTCAAAAAAGTAGGGATAGATGGAACATACCTCAACATCAGAAAAGCCTTAAATAAAAGATCCACAGTATCATCTTCTGTGAGCTGAGAGCCTTTCCCCTATGGTTAGAAACAAGACAATGATGTCCATTCTCACCATTACTACTTAACATAGTACTGGAAATCTTAGCTTCAGGGATCAGACAACAAAAAGAAATAAAGGGCATCCAAATCGGCAAGGAAGAAGTCAAATTTACACTATTTGCAGATGACGTGATAATCTATGTAGAAAATCAGAAAGACTCCACCAAGAAATTGCTATAACTAATACATGAATTCAGCAAAGTCATAGGATATAAAATCAAGGTGTAGAAATCTGTTGCATTTCTATACACTAATAATGAAGCAGCAGAAAAAGAAAGCAAGGACTTGATCTCATTGGCAATTGCACCAAAAACAAGATACGTAGGAATAAACCTAAGAGGTAAAAGATCTATACTCTGAAAACTATGGAACACTTATGAAATAGAACGCAAAGAAATGGATTAGCATTCCATGTTCATGGATTGGGATAACAAACATTGTTAAAATGTCTTTACCATGCAAAGCAATCTACACATTTAATTCAATCTCTATCAAATTGTCAGCAGCATTTTTTGCAGACCTAGAAGAAACAATCCTAAAATATTTATGGAACCACAAAAGACCTCAAATAGCCAAAGCAATCCTGAAAAAGAAAAAAAACTGGAGGCATCACAATTTAGATGCAGTCCTACCTAGCATCTGACACCACCATTAAGTTTCCTTTTTTGTAACTTTCCTTGTTTATTTCAATCCTGTGAAATAAGTTATGTGAGGGAGTATGTGATGCTGTTTCACCTTTTTTTCCCTATAATATTTAAAGGTCCTTAAATGGACATTTTGTTTCTTATTAAAAATGAGTTTTTGGTCTTTACAGAGTATAGCCTGTTTTGAATATTTAAAAAAATTAAACAGGGATTTTGTAGGAAATTCCCATGGAAATTACATGGGCACACCATTCCAATACATTAACCAAAGTGAATTTATTACAGATAGAACTACTAATCCCTCTTATATATAATTCATTTTGTACTGAATTATTATCTGTAGTGAGCAATATTTAAGTGGGGCTATAATTAATAAAGGGTAAAAATGAGTCATTGAATTATTAGAAATATTATATATTTTGATTGGATTTTCTAACAGTAAGTTTTGAGACTTCTTAATATGTGTGAACTAGCAAGGAGTCCTGGTAATTGACTAGATTTAAAAAAATTTTATAAATCTAAGAATAAAATGTTATTACAAAACAGTTAATAAGCATGTCATATCATATGTTCAATTTGAAAGCACATTACTTTTTAGTATCATCACTCTTAATCAAAGACTTATTTTGTGAAATATGTGGAAATAAGTTCAGGATGCCTCCTTGATTTGTCTTTAGTGATTTCCTGGTACCAGATGTTAAACATTTCTTCTTATATTTTTCCAGGCTGTTTACATTTTTTATTACCCAGGTATTTTAAATATGCTTATGCTGCACAAAGAGTCATGATTTTGTTCTCTCACAGTGTCAGCCTAGTTTTGAAGTTATTGTTGAGTGATTTAGAGCCTGCTGAAATGCAGTGCTTGGCAGATTTTTCTCAACATCTTTCTTGAAAGGTAGTTACTTAAAGAAGTATACTGGATTGTCTAATTCAAGAAATTAATGCAAATTACCTTTCCTTATGATTTTAAAGAGGTTATTCTATAATTAAGTCTCCAAAGATCATTTAATGAACAGCCTTCTTCAAACAATTCACTCATAACCCACAATCCAATTACAATTAAAACTGTATATCCTTAAAAAGCGTAAATAAATTATTCTATGAAAATACTATATTTCTCTTTTATGAACTGTGTTCCACAGAACATTTAATTAAAGTGCCCAGGTATAAATTAGTAGTGAATTGAAGCATGTTTGAATGATTTAGATTTGCTACTGGATTTAAGAACAATTTTATAATATTTCATTTTATCTGCCAAGAATAACAGTAATAGCCTTCAACTCCCAAACTTATTTGAACATACGGTTAAAACCTTAATTTAATAGTCCTAAGGATCTATTTCACATGCTCCTTTAAAAATGCTGTAAGATATGGGAAGCGAGCGTTTTGATGTTAAGAACTTCCTAATTAAATGTTGAGATGAGATTGGAAATTGGGTTTGCACTAGCCACAATTCTCCTTTTATCCGACCACTCCTAACATATTTTTTTTTCATACCTATGGTTTGTTTCTTAAGCTTTCACTTCTCTTTCTGATTTTGTTCACTTGGCTGATCTGGAATCTATCTTTCCACATATCTTATTCCTTTCTTTTGTATTGTCAACTTTATTTTAAAGTAAAAACATGCCCAGATATACTTTGTACTAAAATCTCTTTATCAAGTTTCTTATTCTCTTTCCAACCTCCCCAATTTAACAGCTTGAAAGTATAGTCTATACACAGTTTATTTTCTTTATCTCCAATTTACTAATTCATTTCATTGCCCGAACTATCACAAGTTAATGAAAAAAAAAACTTTATACACAATCATCTAATGGAACGATTAAAGACTTCTTCATTTTATACTCTATTAATCCTTTTTAAGTCATCTCAACTCCTTGATCATTCTTTCTTGGGACCTTGCACCTTTGGCTTCAACTTCACCATTTTCTACGTTTCCTAAAATACTATTGTTCTGCTTGACTGATTCTTCTTCTTCAACTTGCACCCTAAAATGAGAGACAATAAAAGCATCCCTGAGTTTCTTTTTGTTTTAGTTTTTTTTTTGTTTGTTTACTTCTTTTTGAGAGATAGAGCATGAGTGGGGTAGGGCAGAGAGAGAGAGAGGGAAACACAGAATCCAAAGTGGGCTCCAGGCTCTGAACTGTCAGCACAGAGCCCATGCGGGACTCAAACCCACAAACCATGAGATCATGACCTACCTGAGCTGAAGTTGGACACTCAACCGACAGAGCCACCCAGGGGCTCACCTCCCTGAGTTTCTTTATCCATTTTTATACTCCATGGGCCATTTGTTCCATTGTTAAGTCCTCCACATCTTCTTCATAGGGTTGATGTAAACAATTAGATGTGTGTGTGTGTGTGTGTGTACATACATACATACACATATATGTTATGTTTGGCCCTAAAATATTTCTTGAATTAGTGAATGAATTTTGGTTTGAATAAACTAAAACTACATATTTCCAGTACACATCTTTCTGATAATCAGACCTGTATTTTAAACTGCCTCCTTGATATTTTCCATGTGTCTGTCCCTAAAACATTTTTTAAGTCCAAAGCTTATCTAATTATCACATGCCCTCCACATATACATCATTCAAAGACTGCCTTTTTAGTATCTGCTAACTATATAAATGGAATAATTGGCCAAAATAAAGGTATCTTACACAGATCAGAAAACTGTAAGTCATATTCTTGCTTTTTTTGCCTCTGGCCCCATATTCAGTGAGTCACCAAGTAACATGAAACATTAGTTTAAAAAAAAATCTCTTAAATCTATTCTCCTTGCTCTCAAATTTCTCTTCTTTTCCAGAATTTTCATCATATAATCTCATCTATAGGCTATTTCAAGTGCCTATCCTTTGGCTCCCTGCCTTCAGCTCTTCCAGCTCACTCACCTTTGGTACCACATACACACACACACACACACACACACACACACACACACACACACACACAGTGCCTAGGACCACTTGCTGAAAACTCTGTGGTAGCTCTCTCTCCATGATATTCTAAGCCCAAAAGGCTTTTAATGATTTGGTTCCAAATTACTTTTCATGCCTCTTACCTGCCATCTCCACAGATGAACCTTATGCTCCACAGAAACATGGATTTTTGAGTGTGTGTGTGATTTACATATCGCTATACTGTAACATATTTAGTGCCCTCTGCTAATCTAAATCTAGATTAACCTCTGAAATCTAGAAGAATCAAACTGCAAACAGCAGAGGTTATCTAAACAGAATGGGTCGAAAAATCAATTGACAATATTTGCGTAATATCTTTCTAAACTGTTTTTTATGTTTCTTTCACCTATCTACCTATATTCTCTTGTTATACCATAGTTTATAGTCTATCTTGGACAGGAAGTATGTGTCCCCCAACTCTGTTCTTTCTCAAAATCGTTTTGGGTACTTCAGTTTCTTTGCCTTTTAATATAAATTTTACAGTCAGTTTGTCAATATCTACAACAAGTTCCTACTGGAATGGTGATTGTGATTTTTGTTGTACTGGTGGATCAGTTTGGAGAGAATTTATACCTTTTCAGTATTATATCTTCCAATTCGTGCATGAGATGTAACTCTCCATTTATTTAGGTCCTCATTTATTATTTTTTGCAGCGTTTTTCTTCAGTTTTCAGCATACAAATTTTGTACATATTTTGTTATATTTAAACCTAAATATTCAATTTTGTGCTATTATAAATGATACTGTTTCTAAATTTTGAATTTAAATTGATTATTGTGAATATACAGAAATCAAACTGATTTTTGTGTTCTTGTATCCCTGAGATCTTGCTCAATTCACCTATTCATTATTTAGAGATTTCTGAAGATTCTTTGTGATTTTTCTATGTAGACAATCATGTTTTCTATGAATAAATATATTTTTATTTTTTCCCAGTGTGAATTTTTTTAAACATTTCTTTTCCTTATCAAATTGGCTGGAAATACTAGCATGATGTTACAGAGAGGTGATTAAGCATGAAAATTCTTGCCTTGTATACATCTTGGAGTGGTGGCTTTCAGTTTTTCACTATTAACTATGATGTTAAATTACAGGATTTTGTAGGTATTCTTTATCAAGTTGGAAGTTCCTTTCTACTTCTATTTGCCAAGAGTTTTTAATCATGAATGGGATGAGTATTGGATTTTATCTAATGCTTTTTCTACATCTATCAATACTGTCTACCCTTTCCCGTGGAATTTTGACATATTAATCACACTTGTTTGATATTCCCTATCTGAGAGTTACAACATCTGTGTGGTATCTGAGCCTGGTTCTTTTGTTTGCTTTATTTTTACAAAGTGTGTTGGCTTTCTCTCTCTCCCCCTCATTCTCCTTCATCCTCTTCTTTGTATTACTAGAATTTATGAATAAACTTGTTCTCTTGTGTATTTATCTCTGGAAATGAGTACATCTCTTCTCTCAGTAGGTCTCCGGTGTGGAAATTTGAGTCAATCTACTAAGGTTTAGGTCACAATAATTATCCTCAGTGCATGGCAGATTTTCAGTTCAGTAAGAGGTAACTTCTTTATTTTTTTTTCCTGTGTAATGACACTTTTCACATTTCTATATCCGAAGTGGATCCTAAAATTCTACTTAAATTTTTATGTTTTTTTTAAATTTTGTTTTTATATTTAACTTTTTAAGTATCCACAAGAAATTGTTTAAGTCTTTTTCTCATTGTTTGGGAATATTAGTTTCATCTTAATTAATTCACAGGTTTAATATTTGTTTTAGCTGACTCTCTTGGTATTTTATTTCTTCAGATGTTTTGTGATTTTGGCATACTACCATTTTAAGAAGGAGGTTTTGTTTTGTTTTGATTTAATTTGGGGTTTATTTTGTTGTTTTTAAGCATTAGTAGATCTTTATATACTCTTAATGCCTAATCAGCTCATATACATGCAAACACACACACACACACACACACACACACACACACGTGCACATACACACTGACAATTCATGCTTTCAAAGTTGTTCATGATATTTCTTGTTGGATAGATATGTTTTTTAAAAATTTAAGATAATGATCATTCTGTAGCCTTTTAGTTTTAGTTTTCTTGCTAAACAAAGGTTTTCTAATCTTAGTTATAGACATACCTATATAAAACTCTTACTGATAATTTCATAACTAAGAAAAGGCCTTAAAGCTATATTTTTCCCTTATGGTGTAATAGATGGATTAATTAGGTCCCCTCAATAATAACAATGAAAGTTGTTATTGAATCACTCAAGTAATTTCATCTGAAATAAATATATATCATACTGTACCACATATAAATTAGTATTTTTCAGATGTTTAATTCTGCTGCATTGATTTTATTTTCTACACTGATACCATATTTATTTAAATATTGCAGCTTTATATATTATTATATTTTGAATAAATTTCTCTCATAACCATGCTGCTATATTTCTTGGGTGTTATTATATATTTTAATTTCATGAAGATCTTTAGAATTAGCTTTATCAACTTCTACAGAATCCATATCATATTCTCCTTTGGAATATATTAAATTTATAGATTAATTTGACAATTCTATCCACCTACATAAATATATACACTTTCATACACATATATAATTTTAAATTCTCTGTTTTATATTTTTAATTTATTCAATATTTTAATTAATATAAAACTTTAAAATTATGTGGATATCTATTGTTAATTAACATAAACCTATCTTTTATATATAATCTATTAGAGATAATGATATAGTATACTTAACAATATACTTAAAATTAATAGTATACTTAAAGCCTTATTTCTATTTATCCTTAAGCTCTGATACTGTTATGTATTAAAAGTTTGCTTTATAACACTGAGTCAAATTCATAAAATAACCTAGAATGTCTGAGTTTACATTTTGAATATTAAAAATATGAATATTATAAAAATATCTAATTATATAAATTCTGTATATTCCAAAACTATATCTTACTTTTCTTTATTATGACTGTAAAAACTTTATACAATTTATAATTATAATTCAAATTGCAAAGTGACACTTAAACCTTTATAAATATATACAAGTTGGGACTCCTTATACTGGAAATAACAGAACATACAACCCTGACTATTAGAAAAATACAGGGAATTTTGTGACTGATGTTTCTTTAGTGTCTGGAATTACACTTGCCTTTACATCAAGTTGGATCTAATGTTCAATAAAGCAAGTATGGGTCAGATTTCTTCCCTTCCCTCTTTCCTTTCATCCTTTTCTCCTTCCTTCTTTCCCCTTTTATTTTTATTCACTTTTTAAAAATTGATATTTAACTTATTTGTGGTGATGCACACAAATATTAAGTATATAACTTGACTAAGTTTTACATATGTATATAGTGGCATAACAACCTAAATCATGATGTGGAACATTTTGGCATCTTCAGAAGTTTCCCTTGTATCACTCCCCAGTCAATATTTCCCTAAAGAATAATACTTTAGAAGATTCTAATACTTTAGAATAATCTTTAGAAGATTAGTTTTCCTTGTCTTTAAACTTCACGTAAATGGAATAATATAGCTTGCTTCCTTTGGTGTCTTGATTTGTTGATTTTATCGCATTCTAGAAGGTCACTTAAAAATGGTATCTTAATTTCATGAAAAAATGACACATTCCTAGTCCTTTTTTTTTTTTCTTAATCTTTACAAGGTGGGTCATTGTTAATTATGCTTCCTTCATTTCTTCATGGCATCAACCTTAAGCTCTTTCTGTAGTACATTGTTTCTTCTCTGCTGGCTCAGTTGCCTTGTTTTCCTCTTTCTTGTAGATTAAAAAATCTTCCACAGCATAATCTCATCTGCATTCTAACATTAACCCTAATAGGTCTCAAACTCTTCAAATATAGATAGTTTCAAGGAGTTTCACTCTCCTCCTCCATGTTCGTTCCCACGTGACACACAAAATAGCATCACTATGAAACTCATTCTAAGTCTTCTATATTTAGTTTTGATTCCTCACTCATAGCTGCCAGTCAAACTTTCTCAATGTCCACATTATCATTGGTATATTCTGATCATTTCTCAAAAGGGAAACATTAGAATTATTACCCTCTGTTTCAAACCATCTTTTACTGATTTCATCTTGCCTTTGCAGATAATGCCATAAGACTTCCCCTAACATTAAAGGATTAGATCCTTGAGACTTTACCCTGTTCCTATTCTCACACAGTTGCCAAATCCTACAAATTCTTCGTTCTAATGTATTTCACACATTTTTTCTCTTTTCATTCCTACAGCCATCACCCTAATTTACTCCTTTGTGACATTATACCTGGACTACTTGTAGTCACCTCCGAACTGATTCTGTTTCTGTTCCTTCCATTCTATTGCATTATCCCAGGCACATGCTAATTATTATATATGAGTGTGCCTATACTGTTACTCACAAGTTCTCAAAGTATTGAAACAGAGATTATGGTTCATCTATAGACACAGAAAATCTACTTCATATCATTTGTTCACTTATTTATACTTTCTTATAGTTCTACTATCTTTCATCACAACAATGTAAACTTCAGAGGTGGAGCTTTTTGTCTATTTTGTTCATTTTTAAATTCCTATCCCTAAAAGAGTTTGCCCAACACATGGTAAGCACTCATTAGCTATTGGTGAAAGAATGAATGGCTTGTTTGGTAGTCAAATGGGAATACTTATTCCTCTAAACATAATAAATGCTTTCATTTCAGATCATTGCTCAAACTAGATACCCTTAGCATAGTGACCTTTCTCTCTATCTACCTTCATAACATAAAGATGCATAATTAAAGATAAATCTCAACTGTAGCAATTCTTTGAAGCTCTTCTTAATTACCTCAACTCCATGTTAGTTCATTCTCCTTTAAATTCTCATAGCACTTTGCATCTTTTTTATAAGACCTATAGTACTAGGTCTTTAAGACTCACTTGAAAAATTACTTGTCTTACTCTCCCAAAGACAGCATATTCTTTTGAGGCTAGAAGCTGTGTTTCAGATATCTTTGGAAACTTCACATTTAATAGAATAAGATGTTAATCACAAATGCTCAATGCATATTTATTTAATTGAACTGGGTATTATTTTCTGTTCAACATAAATTTAGCAGAATAAATCAGTATTTATCATGCATGAAAATTTCAAAGGATATTGTGCTTATATTTCTTCCAATAGATTAATTTGTTTGTGTCTGCTAATAAACAATTTAGCTACTATCCTTGGGAATTAAGGAAATACTAATTTTATGAACAGTTACCAGTGTAAACAACCTTTGTGACTTCATGTTTAACACCGTATTCATTATTTTTAGATAGAACTCATTAAGGAAAGATTGTCCTATTCAGTAAGAAAAAAAAGTAATTCATGCTCTGGAAATATAAATGAAGTAAGGTTCATACTGCTAGCAAGTCTGAATTTTAGTTTGGATACTTAGCATGTTAATTTATACAAATGTATTCCAAATTAATGTGTGACATATCCTGTAGGTTTTGAGAAATTTATGGGGATGTGTTCTTTGTTAGATTTATAAAGTGAATATGTAAATGTATAAATATATGACAAGCATGAAGAAATCAGTTGCGGCACAATGGCACCCACATAAAATGAGGGCAGCATCCATGGATTCTAAAAAAATGCTGAAAAGCTAGTCTCAAGACAAATGTTAAACTGGTCTGGAAACTACAGCACAGGTCTGTTTGAGAAGTAAAGGCTTTAAAATAAAACAGATCTATGTTCACATACATGACCTATGGATAAGTACTGCTTACCTCCTGGGATGACTTAGGAATTCATTAATACAGTGTTTATCCAAAGTTATCCACTTGATAATAGTATTTTATTCAATTTGAGGTGTGAATGGGGCTTTTCTGAGGAATAAATGGGATGGTGCAGTGGTTGTCAATATTTTAAGGTAGAAGAGCTTCATATCAAAAGTAGTAATGGGTCCCCGATCCTTATGTGAATCTGCTTTTATGCTTTATTTAAAATAAAATAAAATGATGAAAGGCTACTATGATTTTTACAAATTCTTAAAAGGGATTTCCTTTTATTTAATCTTTATAGTACTTACTTACATGACTTTGAAAAAGAAATATATATTGTTTTTAAGTGTTATTTTTTTCCTGATAGTGGGTATTTTCCCTAAAAATTGGATCATCCTAACACATCAAACAATTCAATAATGCTAACGTTGTCTCTTCAGAAGAAGCTACATTTATAAAGATTGTTCCTATGAGTCCTCCCATTCATGGGTTAAAACCTTTTCTTTCCAGAGAGATCTAAGGACACATAATCATTTATGTCTTGGGTAGCCAAAAGTAAGTGAGTTATCATGGCTGTTTTTGACAATGTTGGTAATATTAATGCTCCAAAATTTCACTTTGCACACACACAATTAAAACAACAGTGTAATTTCTTATTAAAGGGAAACATTTATGTTTCAGAAGCAATAGACCTCTAGTGTGGTATCTCAAATATGTTTAGTGCCACTGATAATTTAAGAGTTTGGTTTTTTATTTCCACATGTCGTTCTTTAAGCCAGCTGCAGATGAATTTGGCTGGATGCCCATAAGTGAGAGAAAAAAGAAAATCACAGTTTAAAATATTTCCTTTATAATGACATTTTGTCGGCTGATTAATCTTTTCTGTTACACAGCTAAATAACACCATATGTTAGCCGTGAGTTTACTGCTATAAGATACAAGAGAGATCTACCTCATGATAAATGATTTGGATATTTTCTAGCTGAAAGTGAAAGAGGGGAAAAATGCTGTAGGAATCTTGTTTCCAAAAATCATTTAGGTAGTTTGATTATATGATATATATCATAGAAATGAGTGTGTCTTCAGAGATCAGAGCAACACTTTATAAGTTAGCCCTTCTAAGTTAAACTTATATGGAAAAACGCAACTTTCTTTTAAATCTATGTGGATTATGTTTTGGCAGAGTGAGACATTCTTTCTAACACTAGCTACTTGATATTTAATTAAATGCTTATGGTGTTTAAACAACAAAAATTCAAAATACATTTCTGTTTGATTGTGTGTTAAAGCCAAATGAGGCTTGAGAATGAATTCCACTATTTTATTCTCCATATACTTTGTATGTAAAATACCAATAGTAACAACATTAGAGTAAATGGAAAAAAAATGATAGTAGGTTAGAAATTATCTTTCAAGGGACACCTGGGTGGCTCAGTTGGTTAGGATCTGACTCTTGATTTCAGCTCAGGTCATGATCTCATGGTTTGTGAGATTGAGCCCCACGCTGGGCTCTGCACTGAGAGTGGGGAACTTGTTTGGTATTCTCTGTCCTTTCTCTACCTTTCCCCACCCTCTCTCTCTCTCTCAAAAATACAAAAATAAATATTAAAAAAGAAATTATCTTTCTAGTATTTTTTATTTGTTTTATTCAAATCAAAGTTATGTATTGAGCTGTCTACTGTGTGCCAACTATCTTATAGGCTCTCAGGATACAAGAGTGGTTAAAAACAGATAAGAGCTTGTTCTCATAGAAGTTATATTCTTATTAGGGAAAGTATACTATAAAAGAATGAATAAGTAAATTATTCTATCAATATGATAGCACGATATGATGATATTACCTAATAATTACTAATGACCTCATTATATATTAGTGCCACAAAAATCTTAAATAATGGAATTGAAATATAAATACACTAAAATTAAAATAAAATTAAAATTAAAAATTAAAATTAAAAAAATTAAAAATTATATAAAAATAAAAATTAAGGATAAGTAAATGAAACAAAACAATTAATAATAGTAAATAAAATAATAGCCCAGGAAATTCCTTCTTCTATTCCATCCAATAGACATATGAGACACTTCTCCTTTCTCAGATTCTTAGTTTAAGCAACGTGCCATCCAAGTGTAGGTGTATTGTGTACATAGATAGATTTCATATCATCTGTAAAGGGAAAAGCTACATCAACATTAATTCATTCATGTGTTTATTCACTATTTCACTTATAAATTCAGGGAGCATGTACTTAGTGAGGTCAATACAGGCATACCCCAGAGATATAATGAGTTCGGTTCCAGGCCACTGCAATAAAGCAAATATTGCAATAAAGCAAGTCAAAGGAATCATTGGATCTCCCAGTGCATAATAAAGTTATATTTATACTGTAGTCTGTTGAGTGGGCAATATTATTATGTCTAGAAAAATGTACATACCTTAATTAAAATATACTTTATTGCTAAGAAATGCTAAGCATCATTTGAGCTTTCAGTAAGTTGTAATATTTTGCTGGTGGAGAGTCTTACTTTGATGTTGATGGTGGCTGACTGATCAGAGTGGTGGTGTTGCTGAAGGTTGGGTGGCTGAACATTATCTCAGTTATAAGGCTTCTTATAGATAAGCTCTAGCTAGACATTTTATAATATTCAGCCTAAAAAATAAACACTAAAAGATCTGAATTTTTTTCTTAGTTATCACTTCCTTTTTTCCTTCAATTCATCATGCATCATTAAGCTAATAGGCCAATATAAGCATTGCATATGGCCTACGTTGTCAGTAAGGCTAAAAGTTAAAAGCTTAAAGGTTGTAATTTCCTGAATTGTTTACCTGATAAAGGAATAATGAGGCATAATATTGCTGTGTTAAGTATAGCATGAGGTTAAAACACACAACATTTCAACTCAGACTATTTTTCCAATTCAATTAAGCAATCAACATGTGTTATTTAAATATTTCTCAAAAAAGTAAATTTTTCTCTAGCTCTGAAATTTAGGATGTCTTTAGACTGTACTCTATACTAGAATATTGAACTCCTTCTAGATTAGAGATGTTCTGTTATTTTTAAAACACTTTTTTTTTAAATCAATAATTTACTCTAATGGAGAAATCTCTTACTCCAAACCTTTGCACCTAACATGAGGGTTAAAAAAATAATTTCAGACCCACTACCTAAATGAAACAATGACAAATCTAAAACTGCTCGGTGAGATCAGTAAAACGTCATCACATAAGTTTATTCTGAATGCAAATCATGTTTTTGGCAATAGGGATCTGGGAGTTCTTATTTGAAACACAATGAGTGTATTTTTAAAAACTGAAAGAATTATATATCTCCAACCACAAAGGATTTTATGTTGCCATTGCTATTATAGCTGCTATTTGTATTTACAGTATAAGGTTTTAATTTCCTTCAGCTCAGAACTTTGACCAGGCATTTTTACTAAGAAAGGATTAGTTTGCAGCCCTGACCCTGCCATCCATTTTTATCTTCATTCTTCAGACCACCAAGTGGAAGGGCGTGAAAATCCAAGCAACCTTTGGGGTCTTAGCATCTGAAGTACATGAGCTGCTTTCAGTGCTGGTCATCTCCCTATCTTTGGAGGGGGGTGGGGGGAGAGCCCTGATTTGTGGCATTGGCTGATTTCCAATACCAGTGTATACTCCCGCTATGGCTAATTCCAAGCTGCCAAAATATTTGACAATTATTGGCAACATTTTTGAATATTTAACAGTCAGCTCTTGTGAGTCAGCAGGAGCCTGCAGGAGCTGGATGCAGCACACCACAGGATGTAATCAAATGATATTTGGTGAGAGTTGGGAACTTCCAAACAGTTAAGTATGGGCAGACAGTAGCAGGTCATGAGTAAAACCAAATCTGAGCAAGTTTATTAATGAGGCTATTTGTCATCTCAATAAACTGGCATTTGTTTGAAAAAAAAAATAAGAGCCATCAACAGATTCAAAAAGATTAAGTGACAAGGTCAGATTTGCTCATTAGAAAGATCATTTTGACAGTTATGTGGAATACAGATTTAAAAAGATGAGCCTAGAGGCAGACAGACAACCTAAGTGCCTTTAAAACATGGCAGAAGAAAGACTAATTTAAAAATCCTAACAGTGAAATGCAATGGAGAAAAATTGTCCCCAATTGCTTTTCAACACTCAAGGTTTCATAAATTCACTGCCTCTTGGCAGTTTGCTGGTTTCCACTTTCTTCTGACCCTGCCATTTAGATATCTACTATTTCTGCTTATAAAATATTTTGATAACGGTAAACAACTCAAAAGAAATACGTTGATTTAGACACAGTGACAAGAAATTTTAATAATCAGTAAAGGCATAATTGATGGAGAAGGAAACGCTATCTTAAAAGTCTCAGTGAAGGGCTTAGAGAAGGTGTCAGCAGAGTCTGGAGGGAATCTAGCCTACAGACACTGACATTTTCAGTGTCAATTCTAGGAAGATATGACAATTGAGGCCTTGGACTGGTCTGAGGTTGAATTCCAGATTTCAGAATTCTTACTGAGAGTAAATCATCAGCCCATTTACAAGAGAATGGAATCAGAACTCCAATCAGGGAATGCAGTTACTAGAGGTGTCATTCAGTGGCAGAAATGGTCAAAAGAAACAAAGCAATTAGTAAAACCAGACAAGATGATGGTAGGGCAAGCAATATAACTGACTGCACATATGTTTAATACTTGACCTCAGGGTTTAAGTTAAGTCCTGTCAGGTCTGCTCTCAATATTTGGGTTGGGTCTGATGCTATATGCTGCAAGACTGCCGGTGACACTGGATTCAGAAATTTCTGAGCCCACAGACAGACAGACAGCTAGGCTGATCAGTACAACACCATCCCTGATAAAAAGAATAGTTTTAACACATTTAAGTACATATTTCTTATGCAAACTACTCTATGATAGGATCAAAATTACTTGTAAGGGCATCACAAATATAGATCTTTAGATTACAAGAAAAATTTTGATGATTACTTGTTTTGAAAATAATTAATCACTAGAAAGATTTCCACATAAGCAGAGAAGTATCATTTATTAGAAATTTTAGGTTATATATCTTTTGTAATACTTCCAAAGAAAATTTTTTTTCAATATATGAAATTTATTGTCAAATTGGTTTCTATACAATACCCAGTGCTCATCCCAAAAGGTGCCCTCCTCAATACCCGTCACCCACCCTCCCCTCCCTCCCACCCCCATCAACCCTTAGTGTGTTCTCAGTTTTTAACAGTCTCTTATGCTTTGGCTCTCTCCCACTCTAACCTCCTTTTTTTTCCCCTTCCCCTCCCCCATGGGTTTCTGTAAAGTTTTCAGGATCCACATAAGAGTGAAAACATATGGTATCTGTCTTTCTCTGTATGGCTTATTTCACTTAGCATCACACTCTTCAGTTCCATCCATGTTGCTACAAAGGGCCATATTTCATTCTTTCTCATTGCCACGTAGTACTCCACTGTATATATAAACCACAATTTCTTTATCCATTCATCAGTTGATGGACATGTAGGCTCTTTCCATAATTTGGCTATTGTTGAGAGTGCTGCTATAAACATTGGGGTACAAGTGCCCCTATGCATCAGTACTCCTGTATCCCTTGGGTAAATTACTAGCAGTGCTATTGCTGGGTCATAGGGTAGGTCTCTTTTTAATTTTTTGAGGAACCTCCACACTGTTTTCCAGAGTGGCTGCACCAATTTGCATTCCCACCAACAGTGCAAGAGGGTTCCCGTTTCTCCACATCCTCTCCAGCATCTATAGTCTCCTGATTTGTTCATTTTGACCACTCTGACTGGCATGAGGTGATATCTGAGTGTGGTTTTGATTTGTATTTCCCTGATGAGGAGCGATGTTGAGCATCTTTTCATGTGCCTGTTGGCCATCCGGATGTCTTCTTTAGAGAAGTGTCTATTCATGTTTTCTGCCCATTTCTTCACTGGGTTATTTGTTTTTCAGGTGTGGAGTTTGGTGAGCTCTTTATAGATTTTGGATACTAGTCCCAAAAAGAATTTTTAAAAGAAATATGTTTTGCCATGATATATGGAGTTTTTAATTATTAGGAAAATCTTATATTCATGAGACCAGTGAATATATCAACATTATACAGTGTATGATAAGGAGGAAATTTTCAAATGATTTCAAATCTCTGCTGCAGAGTAAAAGTGTCAGTTGATAGTTGTAATGATTTAAATATGAATGGATTCTAGAGTAGTTTCTGAGTAGCACTAAAATTAAAATCTACCAATCACAGATTATATTTTCTCATTAATATAAATGAGAAATTTAAAAATGGAACTTATATATACTCCACAAGATATAGCACAGAAACTGCAAAAAAGATGGTTTAATTGTTATGCCTTTTCATTTAATATTTTTGATTTTGACAACCTATGACAATATGATAATAATTATAATACTGGTAAATAATTGCTAAAAGATCTTATGTTCTAGATAGATGAGTATCATTATGACTAGATGAGTATCAGGTAATTCTGTATGGTGATCACTATGCAGCTGATCAGTGTAATTTTGGATTATGAAAAAATGCTTCATAATTTATAACAAATACTTACAGTGGAGTAGCATTAGAAAAACAGCTAAGTAATCTTCAATGCCATTTTAAGTACATATTGAGAATTTACTATGTACTATGCATCAAGTACAAGCTGATCAGTGAAATTTTGGATTATGAAAAAATGTTTAATAATTTATAACAAATAGTTACTGTGAAGTAGCATTAGAAAAACATCTGATTGATCTTCAATCTTCAATCTTCAATGCCATTTTAAGTACATATTGAGAATTTACTATGTACCATGCATCAAGTACAAAGTTCTAGATGAATAAGAAAACAATGTGGTTCCTGATGTTGTGAATCTCATGTCAGAAACAAATATGAGTAAAAACATAAGAAATATGAAAGAGCTCTCTATAGTACCAAAGACTTTGGGTTTGAGCGAGAGGAATAGTTCAACATGTGTTTTTCATATCTGTATGGAAAACAGATGCAAGAAAATGCAATATTAATACTAGTTCCAGATTTATGCATTTTTCTCCTTTTACAATATGTGGTTGACATATCAATAACTGGAACATGAGAGTAACTTCATTTCAACCTTACACGGTATTTTTCAGAGAAGCCTTCTTTAGCCTGATAAGACTTGCTTAAATTTCTTTGCAACAGAATGTCATAGTACTTTGTACTTCTTCTTTTCTTTGAAGCACATATAAGAGTTTCAATTAATTAATTACTAGGAAAATATTGATATTTTTACTAATTTAGTGTTATTAAAAATTTATTTCCTAATTCAAAAATGGAACCAAGAACAGGTTCTGTCCCTTTGGGTTGGCTCTTACCTAGAGAACAGAGCCACAACATCTCTGAGGACAAGAAAACCTCAGAGTTTTAATGCCACCTCCTGCATATGCCCCTCATACTAAGACCTAGTTAGGAGGAAAATCTAGAGCAGAGAAAGGGCCACTAGTACTCTTCACCACTGTAGACCCCAAAATGGCACAGGCTGATGGTGAAGAGAGGGCTAGGTGTCATCTAAGCAGCTAGGATCCAGAGGAGTGATTGGGCTTCCTCTGCTGTTCAGGGTGGGTTCCAGCTGACATGACAATAAAAGGATATTTGGTGGTGCATCTAATCTCAGTGTCCTACAGCAAAGAACAGGGCTTTTTATTTATTTTAAGCCTCTTATTTGAACCTTTATGTGATAGTAACTCTATGTAATAGTAATTCTTTAAAATTATACAGCTTAAAAGCAAATACACTCTCTTAATTCAAACAACACTTGTGCAAAAAAGAAAAAAAATCAAGCCACCACATTAAAATAATGGCATAAAATTATTCATGATTTTATGTCTACAATCTTCAACTAATTACAGGGATGATTATGTGTTCATAGTAAGAAAAGATATTACAAGATGGCATTTTTTTTGGAGAGCCCAAGCCCTCCTCCGCAATAGAATAGTTCCTAGGATTTCTGACAATATAAACATATTTTCTCTTTTTTTTTGTAGTTTTAATCCCAACACTCTGTTCTTCCCAACTATTCCCTTTCTTCATTTAAGCAGGCAGTGGCTTTGTCTTTAATGACTTTGGGGATAGGGTAAGTGCTAGTAACTCATCATTCTTAATTTCTTACTATTATGAATTTCTAGATGCGCAAAGAAAAGAATACTTTAAAAATTAATGAAACAAACCAACATGAGAGGTTAAAGGTAGAGAGAAATTAAGATTAATCAGGGACCTAAAAAAAACATGGGAAGAATTTTTCCAAAGTAGAAAGAGATACAAATACATTACTGTTTTTCCCCAGTCCTAGAATTGATATTTATATTTCTCACAGGTATGACCTTGTCCACTGAGATCCATACATGCTACATAGTAACATACATTCACTTTACTTAATATATTGACTGTAATATATAATGTATAGACTGCATACTCCATAAATTGATATTTTTCATATCCAGTATCTGTCATATTGTTTGGCTCATGGTATGTGTTCAACAGTGTCAGCTGAATGAATGAATGGTTCTCCTTGTTTTTATCAGTAATAAATATAATCATAATGGATAAAGATATTATTTGGAGCTTGTCCGACAACATGACAAAGTGCTATATAAATTAAAATATATACCATGTTCATGAATATAAAAAAAAACTGATTTATGGAGTCAGTGTAATTCCACTAAAATTTCTAACAGAATTCAACAAACTTGACATGTTAAATCTAAAATTATGAAAAAAGCGCAAAGATTCAAGAATAGCTAAAACATGCCTTCAGAAGAAGAATATGTGGGGGAAGTTGCAATTTTCATCATGGCATGAAAATACTTATTTAAAGCTTTAATAATTATTACAGTGCTGTATTGTCACAGGGGTAAACAATGCAACCACGTAGAAGAATATAGTACCATGAAACTGATCCATGCTTATACTGGCAGCATTATCAATACACAGCAGGGCATTGATGATTGGATGAATAATTCAAAATAAAGCTTGGGGACATCAGATCTTTTGTATGATGTATATGTATATGTGTACACATATGTGTGTATATATGTATACTTATGTATGTGTATACATACATATATATGTGACTTCTACCTCACGGTGTTTAAAAAAGTCAATTCTGTATTGAATATGGTTTTAAAACAATAGGAATAAATATTACAATATAAAGAAACATATATAATATGGGGTTGTGAATGATCCAGGAATCATCCAGAACTCAGGGTCCTTCCAAATGGTTCGTTCTACTGTTACCTTAGGGTTTGACACTAGTGCTACGGTCCAAAATGGTGGATAGAATTTCTTTCATTGCATCTGGTTTCCAAACAATACATGAAAAAAGGATTGTATTCCATCCATACATTTCTGTGTATTCCATCACAGAAAGTCCCGGATATCACATCCATTTGTGTTTTGGTGGCCAGACTCTAGGCCCATGGCTACATGTTCAAGGAAATGTAAATTATTATTATTACATAGTAATTAAATTATTATTTTTAAATTTTTACATAGCAATTGGTTTAGCTAAAAATTAGGGCTGTGTTGTCTAAATAAAGGGCAAAATGGGTACTGAGGTGGACTATTAGAGTATGCCACAATAGTCTTGGATGTATTTTGTCAGATTTATTTCTGGGTGCTTATAATTGTTGTTTCTACTATAAATCATATATTTTTAAATTTATGTATATAGAAATATAATTTTCTTATATTAATGTAATATTAAACAAAATTCCAGAGAATTGAGCAAATTTTCTTTTTAGGTTTGTGAAGCAAATGTTTTACTGCTTCACCATTAGGAAAGATGTTTACTGGAGACTTGGGGGATACCCATTATCAGGATGCAAAAGTTCCTAATTTGCAAAAAATATTTGAGTAAAAGGGCACTGATTTTATCATACTGTATTTTTTCTTCATTTCGTTAGATGAACATATGATTTTTCTCCTATAATAGGCTAATGCAGTAAATTAGATTAATAGTTTGTTAATGTTATTAAAGTGCCTCAGATTTCTGGAATACAACAATGTAGCCAAGATACATTGTTTTTTTTAATACATTGCTGGATTTGGATCCTCCTATTTTCTTTGGAAATTTTTGCATTTATATTTATAAATGAAAGTTGCCTATAATTTTCTAGTATATCTGGATTTTTCAAGTTTGAGTAGTAGGGTTATACTAATTCACAGAATGAATTACAGATTTTCTTTTCTTTTTCCACACTAAAAGATTTTATTCACATTTGAATCATCTGCTCCTTGAAAATCTGGTAGCACTCTCTTCTAAAATTCTCCGGTTCTGATCTTTTTTAGCTAGAGTTTTGACCATTGATTCAATATCTTTAATGATATGAAAAAAAATTGGCTAGAAATTACTTGACAGTTCTCCCATTAAGATTTAGTTTCTCTGTTCTTTCTCCTGAAATTGTGTAGATAAAGACAGAATATGGTGGAAGTGGCTTTTGCAGTTAGATACAGTTTCCATCTAGTTTACTGGAACACCTATTCTTGGGTTCCTCCCCATGTAAGAAATCCAACTACTATAATAAAGCTGCCATGCTACAAAGACCATATATAGGTACTCCAGTCAATATCTAGTGGAACATGTGCTACAGGCCTCCCTGACAGCAGTGAGACACGTGAGTGAAGAAGCCAGGTTGGTACTGAATCCTCTCGCCCCACCTGGTCCAGCCCCCATTTTTTCGAGGCACCTCCAACTGTTCCAGTCATTCTAATTAAGGATCCATACAACATAGAGCAGACAAGATCTTGCGCTGATGTAAATTGTTCAGCCACATAATCTTTTCTTTTTTTATGTAAAGGTTGTTTGTTTTTAAAGTTATGTATAACATAGGCAAAAATATTTAAAGTCAATAAATTTTTATTTAAGTAATTTTACATGTGATTCTTTCCACCATAGTTGCTCCAAAGTCAGAATCATAATCTTCAAAATAGCCCTTTTAAAAAGAACTTTTGTTCAATACAGTTGCCACTGTCAGTCCAGAGTTCTTTTGGTTAGGCTTCTTTGACCTCTGCTTGAATATGGACACACTTCAAAAATTTTCCACCTATAATCTTTGGGATCCAATTTCTTTACTTTAGAGCCCTAGAAGTCTAATTGTAGGAAATACCAGCCACATAATCTATTAGCATATTAAAATGCATAGTTTTTTCAGTCTCATTAAATTTTGTGGTGGCTTGTTAGGCAGCAATAGGTAAGTGGACAAAGGTTACTCAAACTTTCTATTTCTTATTTGAGACATTTTTTGCTAAGTATAGTAGGCAGAAGATAGGTTAAGACATGTAATAGTGGTTTAAGTAAAGTAAAAGTGTTTTTTTACTATTGTTTCTGTCATCAATGTAAGGCCCTCAGTAGAAAGTCCATAACAGGTAGGGTGATCTAATGGTACAGAGGGCCCAGTCTCCTTTTATCTTGCTATACTATCACCCTCAACAAGCAGTTTTCACTTTTATTCACGGTAGGTGCTCCAGCTCTAGCTTTTATGCATGCATTTAATGTAGCAGAAATAATAAAAGGGGATGGGGAAACCAAGCTCCTCTGCTTTAATAGTATAATCCAGAAGCTTCACAAATCACTTTCACTCACATTGCATTAGCTAGCATGTATTCATAGGTCATACCTAACAGCAAGTAGTGCTGGGAAATACAACCTTATCTTTACATCCAGCTATCCAGATAAAACATTTATGGTTCAGAAAAAGGGGAAAAGATAAAATGGATGCAACAAAGTAAGTATACCACCCTTAGTTAGTTTGTTTTTTAAGAATTTGTTAAATTTCAACTAAGTGTCCAAATTAATGGGCATGAAGTAATTCAGATATTCTTTATTTGTCATCCCTATTTTACCTGTAGTTATGTAGTTATTTTACATTTCTTTTTTATTTTGGCTATATTTCACTTAATTTCATTTTTCTTCTATTTGTGTATACCTACCAAAACTTTCTATGGTCTAGATTTGTCTAGATTATTCCTTAAATCTTATATAAGTTTTTATATGAGTATCTAGTAATGAAAACATAGCTAGAATATTTAAAGGTAATGATCTAACTTCCACAACTTTTAACCTCTTTTTACATTTTCCATTACTTTGACTCTCTGAATTGCATTATAGATAATTTTCTGTAACTATTTTCTGAACTTTAATTCTCTCTGCATCTAGTTTCACATGCTATAAAACTCATCCACTAAGTTTTTATTTCAATGATTAGCTTTTTAATTTTTAGAAGTTTTGTTCCTTTTATTTAAGATTTCTTACTTTTTCATAGTTATCCATTGTCCAACTTTTTGTATTATATTTTATTACTTCATAAATCTTATATAGAGTTATTTTATATTATGCAGCTGATAATTCCAATATCTGAATTGGATCTAAATCAAGCATATCACTCATTGTGGAATGTATCTGATTAGATGATTTTTCTTTTCTTTCTTTTCTCTTTTTGTTTTCTTTTTATTTTGCTTACACTTAAATTTGAGTTGTTCATCTCCAGAGAGTTGTACTTTCTGTCAATATGGGTCAAATTTACTCCCTTCGAAGGTTCAGTCTATATGTGGAAGTGTTATATTCAGTTCACAACTGTGTAGGAGCCTCAGACCTACTCTCTTGATCCCAATGTTAGTATAATCATTTGCTTCCAAGATGAAAATATTTCAGTTTTTGCTGTCTATTAATCAGCTTATCCAATTTCTTAATGATTTTGGTTGGTTTTTAGTCTCTGGAGATTTCCTTTATGGTGATTAGCAATATTTTAAAAATACACTTTTGTAAATTACTCAAGATTTTGTGGTACTGTGGTAGGAAGATTTTTTCTAAGTTTCTACTTAGATGCACTGCTGAAAATAAAGGTCCATATTATCTATTTAAGCTTGAGAGTGATAATCATTTTTCTACTTATATGAAATTATTTTCAGGAGAAAAAGAGAATGGATGTGATATCTTTGCCTTTAAGGGAAAGTGACAATACTTCTTGACACTGGTCTTGGCAATATTTTTTTATATATGACACAAAAAGCACAAGTAACAAAGGCAAATAAACAAATGGGTTACATCAAACTAAAAAGCTTCTGTACAACAAAGGAAACAATTAACAAAATAAAAAGGCAACCTATGGAATGGGAGAAAATATGTGCAAACCATACATTTGGTAAGGGCTAATATCCAAAATCTGTAGGGAACTCATGCAATTCATTGGCAAAAAAAAAAAAATTAAGAATCTAACTTAAAAAGGGGTAAAATACCTGACCAGACATTTTCCAGATAAGATATACAAGTGGCCAACATGTACATGGAGAGATACTCATCATCACTAATCATCAGGGAAGTGCAAGTCAAAATCACACCAAGATGTCATTTCATCCCTGTTAGAATGTCTATTATGATAAGACAAGAGATAATAAGAGTTGGCGAGGATATAGAGAAAAGGGAACCCTTGTACCCTGTGGTGGTAATGTAAATTAACACAGCCATTGTGGAAAAGAGTGTGAAGTTTCCTCAAGAAATTAAAAATAGAACTACCATATGATCCAGCAATCTAATTTCTGATTGTATATCAAAAAGGAATGAAACAGGGTCTGTAAGAAGTATTTGCATTCCTGGGTTCACTGCACCACTATTTACAATAACCAAGGTACAGAAGACCCTAAGTCCATCAACAGATAAATGGGTAAAGAAAACATGGGGTGTGTGTGTGTGTGTGTGTGTGTGTGTGTGTGTATCAATGGAATATTGTTCAGAGAAAAAGAAGGAAATCATGCCATTTGCAAGAAGAGATGCACCTGAAGGGCATTACACTAAGAGAAATAAGCCAGACAGAGAACGACAAATACTGCATGGCTTTACTTATATATATAATCTAAAAATTAGTTGAATTCACAGAAGTAGAGTAGAATGTTAGTTGCTAGAAGCTAAAGGTGTGGGAAATGGGGAAAGTTGGTAAAATAATACAAACTTTCAGTTAAAAGATGAACAAATTTTGGGGATCTAATGTGAATTATGGTGATTATAGTTAATAATACTGTACTGTAGGGGCACCTGGGTGGCTCAGTCGGTTGAGCGTGTGACTTCAGCTCAGGTCATGATCTCACAGTTTGTGGGTTCGAGCCCCACATCAGGCTCTGTGCTGACCATTTGCTCAGAGCCTGGAGCCTGCTTCAGATTCTGTGTCTCCTTCTCTCTCTGCCCCTCCCCCACTCACACTTTGTCTCACTCTGTTTCTCAAAAATAAATAAATGTAAAATAAAAAATTAAAAAAAAATACTGCACTGTATACTTGGAATTTGCTAACAGAGTTGATCTTAAGTGTTTTTACCACACACACCCCAAAAACTATGAGAGGTGATGGATGTGTTCATTAACTTTACTGTGGTAATAATTTCAAAATATATACATATAACAAAACATCACATTACACACATTATATATGTATAATTTTATTTGTCGGTTATACACAATAAAGCTGTGGGGAGAAAAGGAAAATGACAACCATGTGTGCTGCTTTTTTTTTGAGTGTATACAGTAAGTCTTTCACTGTATAAAAGAGCCATACTTTTTATTAGAACTCTTACTGAGTTATTTCAATTAATTGAGTCCTACTTCTTGCCTAGAGAAAAGAAATCAAATGAAATCACAACATTCATGCTACAAATAATATGTAGAAAATAGTATTTTTACATAGCCTCAACAAGTATAAGAGTGAATGGAAATATAGATGGAGCGCAGGTTTTGAATAGCTTTATATATCATGCATGCTAAAGACATGATCAAGAAAAGCAAGCAATATAATATTTTGTTAAACATTGTGATGTACACTTTATACATTCTAGGAAATTGATTTTCATTACAACAATCTTTAAATGGTTATTGTTATGGAAATTCTCTAAGATGTATCCCTAAGATATAAATTAGTTAAAAAGAAAGCAAGTAAGATAATAAAAATACTGTACATATAATGTAAATGACTTCTTGATATATCTTCATATTGATAGAGATCCTGAATGTAAACCCAAAATTAACATTAGAGAACGGAATGGGACTGGGAGCTAAAAAGCTTAATTTTTTATGTTCTTGTTGAAGTATGAATGTGGGTCTGAAATCAGGCAGAGTGTTTGGAAAATGTGGAAACATATTTGAGAGGCATTTCAAAGGCATACACAACAATAAATCAAGAATAAAATGGAAGTGAGACATGAGGGAGAAGAAGTGATCAATGTTGATTCCAAAGGTTGTTTGTTTGTTTGTTTGCTTTTTCTTCTTTCGAAAGAGAATGATGTTGATTTCAGTGACAGAAAGTTCAGAGTGGGACATGTTTTTTCTCTTCTAAAATGTATGATCACCTTAATGATATCTGCATATCCAGGAAGTAATGTGAAATCAAGTCATATACATTAGGGAGAATGGAAAAGGATTTATGGATTTGGAGTCCATCTGAAAAGAGATGCTTAATGAAACAATGAGCTTGGATAAGTTTGCCCAAGGAGACTATGCAAACTGAGAAGAGGAAAAAAGAGAGGGCAAAATCAGATTATGGCTTCATTTAATCAGTGGGACATGAAAAGCATCAAGAAAATGCTCATAAAAAGTAGTTCTAAGGATGTGATTATATAAAATAGTGTATTGTCACTATTCCAAGAGAAAAAAACATTCCAAGAGAAAAATGTTGATTAATAGTAGTAAATTCTAAAAGGAGTTTTAAGACTTAGACAATTTAATGAAATTTTTATGATTGTGTTGGCTTTGATGAATAGTCTCACTAGCCCGTCATAGAAAGTTCTGTACTTCTATTATATGATGGGTTATATGTTATGTTCTGGAGATAGAAATGTAAATAAAACAGTCTCTTCTAGGAGCCCCTTATTCAAAAAGGAAAACATAAGTATTACATGATAGGAGTACAAAAATTATTTATATTTAAAATGTATCTATGGAAGCTTGAAAATTTGTATAATGTTGAGGAATGTTAATAAGTATCCCATGAAGTGATATTAACTGGTACAAGGAACTAGGCAGATAAAAAAACAGGCTCAGAAGCATGTATGTAAAATTCATACAGCAAGATGATGGATCCTGGGTAGTCTGTGAGTGTATGTAGAAACAGGAGAAAGGGAATCAGCAAAGATTCAGATGGAAAGGTCCACAGTGGACAGGTGTTAACAGCCTTACATTAATGGTTCACAAAATTGAACTTGATTTTCTCCAAGCAAGGATGAAAAAGCAAAGGCTTTAGGATACATTTTAAAGCAACCAATCTATATTTTAAAAAGGTAACTCAGACTTCAGTATGGATGCCGAATGGGAGAGGTGGAGCTTAGAGGCAAAATATCAATAAGGCATACTGCAGTAATTGCATTAGAAGGAAATGAAGGTCAGGACTAAGGGAAATCTAAGGAAATTAAAATGGCTACAGGAATTGGAAAATGATAAGGGAAAAGGATGCAGAAGCAATTTCAGAAACAGAATTGACAGGACTTGGTGAATGATTATTGTTATGTGAAGTTAAAGGACATTAATGAAAAGTTGTATATTATATTCTTTTTTGGGGAGGAGAATATGTAAATACTTGACATTTAAATAGATTCTACCCTTGTGGTAAGCATAGCATAAAATATAGAGAAGTTGATTCACTATGTTAGACACCTGAAACTAATATAACATTGTGTCAACTATACTCAAAAAAATTTAAAAAGAAAGAAAAAATTAAAAAGGAAGAAAAAAAATGTTAAAAAATAAATGTATGCTATATGAACTATTCACATCAAACTAAAATCTTTTTTTTATGGTAAACAATTTTGAATAGTGGACTTTTTTGGAACTAAGTGCCCTGATTAAAACATGACATTGTTTACATATTTAAGATGGTTGTTTTAGGAAGACAGTGTTTTCCAAAGTATATTATTTTCCAAATGTCAGTGGTAAATCCACAGTCACATACACATATGTATACACACACATGAAATCATTTCTTTAGTTTATGTAAATTAATATTTATATGCAGGGCACCTGGGTGGCTCAGTCAGTTGAGCGCTGGACTCTTTATTTCAGCTCAGGTCATAATCTCATGGTTCGTGGTATTGAGACCCACATCAGGCTCTGTGCTGACAGCTCAGAGCCTGCTTGGGATTCTCTCTCTCCCTCTGTCTCTACTCCTTCCCCACTCTTTGTCTCCCTCAAAATAAATAAATAAAACAAAAATATTATATGCAATGTAAGATGATAAATGTATTTCAATATTTTTTCTCATCATTATGTAATATTAGGCTTTAAGAAACAGTGTACCAGATCTAAGAACTTCAGAAAATGTAAGAGAGGTTATCTAATGTGTGAACGTATAACGTCGCATTTGTGTTTTGATGAACAGGCATTATTTACCAATTGAGACCAAGGAACAGATTATGCACATAATTGTGATATTCTATATACTTTATATCATTTGTAGTTTTTTAAAAAAAGTTTAATGTTTATTTGAGACAGAAAGAGAGAGAGAGAGCCTGCGCATGAGTGGGGGAGGGGCAGAGAGAGAGAGGGAGACACAGAATCCCACACAGAATCCGAAGCAGGATCCAGACTCTGAGCTGTCAGAACAGAGCCTGATGTAGGGCTTGAACTCACAGAATGTGAGATCATGACCTGAGCCGAACTCAGATGCTTAACTGACTGAGACCCCCAGGAGCCCCTCATTTGTAGTTTAAAATAAATTAAACTTGTATACCCTCATACTCATTCACAATGAATCTGTGCCTGACAGACGAGATTAATTTGTGGCATTATTATTATTATTATTATTATTATTATTATTATTATTTTGTCTACTTCAATCTAAACACATGCCTTTGATGCTCCATCAACATATCCAGAATATTTCAGAGTTAAATGAATTTGGTAAATCTCAGTATGTCAGGTAGTACACTTAAGGTAATGTGTAGCTAATGTAAAAGAATGCCTCACTATTGTTGATTAATGGATCAATTTTAACCAGCAGAATTGTACCTGCCATGATTTATTTATTAACTTTTTTATTCACTAATTTAAAAATCTACTATGGGTCAGGCAATGTTTTAAAAGTGAAAAGGTGGATAAAATGTAGTTCATGATGACCAGGAATCAACTTTAGTTGGAGAAAGAGAAATAATTATTCAAATAATTATAAGAAAGTGGTAAGAAATAAAATAGAAATAAATAAATTATAATAAGAAAACAAAGGAGGTACTGTTTGATTATAATATGAGAAATGCTTGTGGCTTTAAAAACCCAGAACTTTCTCTTTTTTTTGCAGCTTATCAGGTTAGTAAAAGTCAATTTATCTTTCTTAACTCTTTCAAGAATTAATAATTCACCAGATTCCTGATACTTAAGGTATCCTAAATGAACAATAAGAGGCAGCATGGTTTGTTGGGAAGAGCAACTATTTAAGAGACTTGTTGTGGTAAACATTTCATCAAATAATGTATTTGACGTCTATCTGACACTTATAGGCACTTTTCAGCATAGAAGGTAGCTATTTTCTTCATCTCCATCATAATCATTCTGCTTTTAAACTACAAATATACACATTCCCATATCATCATCAAGTTGGTCCTTAATGCAAAACATGGAGACATTTTTAGTGTCTTTACTCATTTTTGATAATCTTTTCTTAACTTCTACTACTATTTCATCTCTAAATGATAGTCATCAAACCTGAACTTTTGTTTGTGATGAAAAAGACAGCACAAATTATTTTAGTATATTCTATGAGTAAACAGTTTAAGAAAAAACTCTGACTGACAAATTCAGTATATAGTAGTTACTAAATGCTCATGATCCAGAGGAAATAAATAACACACACGGTTCAAATGAAGATACTTCAGTTAAGCATTTGGATAGGTTTCAGGGAACAAACAAGAGATATTGCATTGCCCAAGACTATCATCAGTGGGAAACTGTTACTACTTTTAAGGCTGATGAATCAAGAGAATGATAAAGTGTTATTCCACCCAAATGAGAGCTGAAACTTTGATGAAGGGGCCATTGGATAGAAATTATAGTCAACTGCCAGACATATGGTATCAGGGAGCAGGCCTAGAGAAGCTTCTCTTCTCTTTCTTCTCCTACTTTCTGATCTTGTGGTAGTGTCTCCCAGTGGATGAACCAACAGAAAGCAACTGGCAAGGGACCCAACTGACGAACTTAGCTGGAATCATCCTTTCCAGGCATAGAGTAGGGCAGAGGGAATAAAAATGGACCAGAACAACAGAGCAGGGGAGAATTAACCA
Source organism: Acinonyx jubatus (assembly GCF_027475565.1). Lineage (NCBI taxonomy): Eukaryota > Metazoa > Chordata > Mammalia > Carnivora > Felidae > Acinonyx > Acinonyx jubatus. The sequence goes on from NC_069391.1 coordinate 29,033,736, forward strand.
CCACAGCAACATAATGAACATTTCTGACACTGTTATTCTGAAACTTTCATTATTCTCCGATATTCCTCTGAGAATTTACCATTCTATAATTCTTTTAAATCTCCCACCAACTCTATGAATCTGGTACTATCTTTATCTTAAGGTGAGGAAATTAAGGGACAGACAGATTAAGAAATTTGTCCAAATATATGCACACTTTCTTAGCTAGTGAGTTCCTGCAAATACTCCTCTTCTCCAGGGCCAAATTTTACTTGAATAATCTAAGGAGAAACTCTGGAAAAAAGAATGTTGACGATAGGGGTGACTTAGAATATTAATGCAATCTCATTCTATAGCTGTGACAAATAAACCTCAAGTATGGGAAGTTCTTTTCTGAGGTCAGTTTGTAAAAGACAAATCCAGGGGCAGAGTGCATTTTTTCCCCTTTCCTTCCAAATAGGTTATATGTGTAAATCAAGAAACTGCTTTTCTTTCACTATAGGGATACCTGATTTGGTGTTACACAGAATAGTGGTGTTAGATTTTTAAAATTACTTTTGATTTCTATTTCAGGAAACTGCTATTTTCTCAGCTCAATTAATACCTTCAAAACTGCGCTACACATAAATATAGCACAAACATAACTTAGGTGTGTGACAGTACTTAGCTGGAATTCATTCATTTAACATTACAGCAGATGGTAGTGAATTTTAGACGTCGAAGTATATTATTACTGCCAGGGGAAGAATATGATTTATCAATTAAATGACAGATCTTCACATTCAATATTTTCCCTTCTTTTGCCATGTTTTATTTTTTATTAAAAACATTTTTTTCAATGTTTTTTTTTTTTTTTTTGAGAGAGAGATAGAGCATGAGTGGGAGAGGCGCAGAGAGAGAGGGAGACACAGAATCCAAAGCAGGCCCCAGGCTCTGAGCTGTCAGCACAGAGACCCATGCAGTGTTCGATCCAAAGGACCATGAGATCATGACCTGAGATGCCTAACCGACTGAGCCACCCAGGCACCCCTATTTTTTATTTTTTTAATTCTTGGTGTCCACAGGTCACTTATGTACTTTACATTTTAACTTCAAAAAAAAAAACCCACAAAACTTGATTTATAATGGATTACTTATACATTAATTCTTATTTTAAGTATCTTATTCATTTTCAGATCTTAAAAGAGGTACAAGTTTACAGCATCAAATTTATAAAATACAGGAAAAAATAGAACCAATTTAAAAATAATGACATTACAGAGAATATCACTCAAAGATGGTAACTTACTGTGGTAAATTGATTACACTGATGGCTGCAATTGGTGCCCCCCCCCCCATATCCATTCTATTTGCCCTGTAACATTTCAGTCCCCTTCATTCTTTCTTTGAGATGGACTTATGACTTGTTTTGGCCAATAGAATACAGTGGAGGTAACAATCTGTCAGTTCTGAGTTTCAGCCTCAAGAGATCCTGCTGACCTCTTTCCTCTCTCTTGAACCTCTGCCTCTGCCATGACTCAAGTAGTAGTAGTAGTCCACTGGAGGATGAGACATCACGTGAATCAGAGCTCCATCATCCCAAGTATCACAGCTCAAGCCCGATATGTGTGAGAGAGCTCAATAAAGGCAACCAAGATGATTCACCAGCTGAGCACTGAGTCATAAATCAACCCATCCAAAAACTAAAGAATTGCCAGTGGATCCTCTAAGTCAACAATGTAATAAGTACTTATTGTTTTAAGACGCTAGTTTTTGTCATTGCTTGTTATGCAGCTTTATTTTTGTAGATAATGAATACACATATATCTCTACCAATATCAACATTTATCCATGCATTCACTGTATCCACTTCCTATATATATTTATTTCTTTAATAGTAATTATAATAAAATCACTACTATAACTATTTTACTGTCTTCTATTGTTCCACCCTTTTGTAGTTGTTTTACATACCATATTGTTTTTAATTACAATAAACTAATGAAGCACATATTATTTTCATCTCACAGATGAGAAAACAGAGGCCCTGGGAAGTAAAGAGACTTCCTAGGTTAGTTTCAGCTATAAACTGTTGACCCACTTATGCTGGAGACTCCTGAGAGTTCTACCTGCTCTGCCAATAGCAATGCTCATTGTCAGAGTCTCTGCTAACACTGACACTTTCCATTCTCCCACTTGTACTCCACTGAGTCAAGATTCTCTCACTTCATGGTTAGATAGTCACAGCTATCCAAGCTGTTGGCATCCCTGACCTTACCGCTCTATGGTGTCTTTCACTAACTGCAACAATGTCCTGCCCCACCAGATCTGAGCAGGAAATAACATGGCTTTCCTAGATTCAGACCTCTGCTTCAAACAGACATGCTATTGACTTTACTAATCCAGTTCTGTACCAGAGACCCTTGAACATACATCAACCTTCTACTTTTTAATTTCTGTAAAGTTAAAAGAGAGAATTCCTTCTGGGTCACTTCAGCCTGGGATATGTATTTACAGTGGAATATCTTGAATCCAAAACACTTACGCAAGTAACTGAAACACTGTCTCATGGACATAAGTCAAGTATTTTTGCTCTCCGGTTCCACAGTTTACTGATTGGAACCAATTTCAACCTGAATTGGAACCATATTTTAAGAAGAAGACATGTAATTCATGCAATTAATATTTGCTATGACTAACCTTTTAGAAGGTCAAACCTTAGGTTAGGAAACTCTAAGCATGCTTGAGTGCCCCAAACCATGAAACATGTCTATGTAGGCCTAAATTTTTTTTCTTTATTTTTTCTTGTCATTTGAGAGTCTAGAAACAACACAAAAACTATATTTTTGCATGATTCATATAAAAAGATTTTTCTGCTTTCAAGGTCCCAGTGTGTCTAGTTTGTCATTCTTCAAGAAGGACAACCCTAATATAAGCATTATCAGTATTGCTGATTCCCAAATTCCCCATAACATGACATGTAAAAGCTGTCTGCTATTTCACAAGATATGTATGGCATCAAATATCTTATCCACTCAATTGGTAAATATTTACATTATTTCATAATTTTTCACTTTTGTATATAGAACTGTCATATCCAAATTTTTATAACATCTCACATTCTAGTGGTGAATTAACTGACTCAATGGTCATGGCTTTTGACATCCTTTATCAAACCAACTTATAGAAAATTTACACTAATTTAAATAGCACTAACAGTGGCATAAATTAACAATTTTACAATTATTCCTGATTGCTACTTTGGAGAATACTAATTTTTCATAACTTTGCTAATGACAAGTAAAACATTCATTCGATTGCTAGTGCAATTTTTATTTTTATTCTGAGACTTGTCTTCATCCACATACAAATGTTATTTCCAGTGTTTACTTACTCAATTGTAAGTGCTTCAAATATATAAATGGTGTTGACTCTAATGAGATATATATGTGTATATATATGTATATGATTTATACATATATATATGATTTATTATTATTTATCTCTTATTTTTGTGGTATTTTAAAATATGGGTATTTATGGTAAAATATAACATATTTCCATATTTAGGCAATGTGGGCTATCCAATCACATAGACCTGGGTTTGAATTCCTGCTGTGCCATTTACCATTAATGGGAATTTAACAGTTTCACTCTTACAAATTTGTTGTGGGAATTAAATATAATTATTCATGTCGATTGATTAAGCAAATAGTAACAGTTAACAATAAATAGGTACCTAAAATGTGCAGGCACTGTGCTAAGTGCTTTATAATATTACCTCATTTAGTTCTTAAAACAACTTTAGGAATTATGTAAGGTAGTTGTAGTTTACAAAGATTTATAACTTGTCTAAAGTGACAATGTAAAGAAGTAACAGAAATTAGAAACTGCCCTTCTAATCACTGTACCTAACTATCTTTTCAAAGTGAAAGGGGTTTCCTACGCAAGAAACTCCATGGAAACAAGGGTTTCTCAGACAGAAATTTCCAATAACCTGAAAATGAACTCCCTGGGAGTGCCTGTTAAAAACACACATTCCTGGGCTCTAGCTCTACCCAAATCTGAATCAGAATTTCCAGGTTAGCCCTGGTAATCTATAAGGTTAACAGAGAGAAATATGCTTCTTATTATTAATTTTGGAAAACACTTTATTGGGTCAAATGCTTGTGATCATTACCCTTTACAATGTCACTTTATCATTTTGTTATTATTTAGATATTTAGTGGGATTCTATTACAAATAAAATTAATCATAATGCAGACCAACTTTTCTTCTATTTTCCATTGATTTTAAACTGGTCAGTACTTCAGTCAGCCTGATTTTATTATATTTTAATATAATTCTTAAAATTTTCTAAGCATTGATGACACTCCTTACAATTTTATTTTAAAAATGGGATTATATATAATCCTAGTTTTTATTTTATTGTTATAGTTGCAGTGCAGAATTTAGGAGATGTAGAAACAGGTCAAAATTCTGAATGAAGACATCTTTTGCCCTCATTATTTCTTTCCTGTAGATTTCCATGAGTTTTCTTTTAATTATTTTCATAAGTTTTGAGTTAAGTTTTTATTTTGTTTTATTGCCTCTCTTTCTATGTCAAATTTCAAAGCATTTTAGATGTGAATTTCCCTAATATTGCAGTCTTTTGTATATTTACCTTGTATCTATAGTAAGAACTTGCTTTAAATTTTATTTCAAAAATTACTTTGGTCTATCTTTTTAAAATATGGGTTCCTTTTGCTTTAAAAAATATATTTCTAGGGTTTTTTTGTTTGTTCGTTTTTGTTTTGTTTTATTTTGTCAGAAATAGGGCCTACCTAATTTCTGCTTCATGGAATTTTTGGTGCCATTAAATTTACAATATTTTAATTATTTCAGTGGCGTGCTAAAAAGTATAAAAAGCATAGCATATATTTCAATATGTTTATTAATCATAAAATTTGAGTTCTATCTGTATTATTAAAAACTGAGAGAGTTATATTATTTTCTCCCATCTTTATTCTGCTTCTATCAACTTCTCACTGAATTATTGAGTTTTCCTCAAGAGCTATATCACTTAGCACATACATTTTATTCTTTCACCTTTTGGTAATGGATTATAAACTTTATAAATATAAGAAATTATTTTCTTCCAACTTAAAGCTTTTTCTTTTTTTCTTTTTTTCTTTTTTTTTCAATATATGAAATTTATTGTCAAATTGGTTTCCATACAACACCCAGTGCTCATCCCAAAAGGTGCCCTCCTCAATACCCGTCACCCACCCTCCTCTCCCTCCCACCCCCCATCAACCCTTAGTTTGTTCTCAGTTTTTAAGAGTCTCTTATGCTTTGGCTCTCTCCCACTCTAACCTCTTTTTTTTTCCTTCCCCTCCCCCATGGGTTTCTGTTAAGTTTCTCAGGATCCACATAAGAGTGAAAACATATGGTATCTGTCTTTCTCTGTATGGCTTATTTCACTTAGCATCACACTCTTCAGTTCCATCCACGTTGCTACAAAGGGCCATATTTCGTTCTTTCTCATTGCCACATAGTACTCCATTGTGTATATAAACCACAATTTCTTTATCCATTCATCAGTTGATGGACATTTAGGCTCTTTCCATAATTTGGCTATTGTTGAGAGTGCTGCTCTAAACATTGGGGTACAAGTGCCCCTATGCATCAGTACTCCTGTATCCCTTGGGTAAATTCCTAGCAGTGCTATTGCTGGGCCATAGGGTAGGTCTATTTTTAATTTTCTGAGGAACCTACACACTGATTTCCAGAGTGGCTGCACCAATCTGCATTCCCACCAACAGTGTAAGAGGGTTCCCGTTTCTCCACATCCTCTCCAGCATCTATAGTCTCCTGATTTGTTCATTTTGGCCACTCTGACTGGCATGAGGTGATATCTGAGTGTGGTTTTGATTTGTATTTCCCTGATGAGGAGCGACGTTGAGAATCTTTTCATGTGCCTGTTGGCCATCCGGATGTCTTCTTTAGAGAAGTGTCCATTCATGTTTTCTGCCCAATTCTTCACTGGGTTATTTGTTTTCGGGTGTGGAGTTTGGTGAGCTCTTTATAGATTTTGGATACTAGCCCTTTGTCCGATATGTCATTTGCAAATATCTTTTCCCATTCCGTTGGTTGCCTTTTAGTTTTGTTGGTTGTTTCCTTTGCTGTGCAGAAGCTTTTTATCTTCATAAGGTCCCAGTAATTCATTTTGCTTTTAACTCCCTTGCCTTTGGGGATGTGTCAAATAAGGAATTGCTACGGCTGAGGCCAGAGAGGTCTTTTCCTGCTTTCTCCTCTAGGGTTTTGATGGTTTCCTGTCTCACATTCAGGTCCTTTATCCATTTTGAGTTTATTTTTGTGAATGGTGTGAGAAAGTGGTCTAGGTTCAACCTTCTGCATGTTGCTGTCCAGTTCTCCCAGCACCATTTGTTAAAGAGACTGTCTTTTTTCCATTGGATGTTCTTTCCTGCTTTGTCAAAGATTAGTTGGCCATACATTTGTGGATCGAGTTCTGGGGTTTCTATTCTATTCCATTGGTCTATGTATCTGTTTTTGTGCCAATACCATGCTGTCTTGATGATGACAGCTTTGTAGTAGAGGCTAAAGTCTGGGATTGTGATGCCTCCTGCTTTCGTCTTCTTCTTCAAAATTGCTTGGGCTATTCAGGGCCTTTTGTGGTTCCATATGAATTTTAGGATTGCTTGTTCTAGTTTCAAGAAGAATGCTGGTGCAATTTTGATTGGGATTGCATTGAATGTGTAGATAGCTTTGGGTAGTATTGACATTTTGACAATATTTATTCTTCCAATCCATGAGCAGGGAATGTCTTTCCATTTCTTTAAATCTTCTTCAATTTCCTTCATAAGCTTTCTATAGCTTTCAGCATACAGATCTTGTACATATTTCGTTAGATTTATTCCTAGGTATTTTATGCTTCTTGGTGCAATTGTGAATGGGATCAGTTTCTTTATTTGTCGTTCTTTTGCTTCATTGTTAGTGTATAAGAATGCAACTGATTTCTGTACATTGATTTTGTATCCTGCAACTTTGCTGAATTCATGTTATCAGTTCTAGCAGACTTCTGGTGGAGTCTATCGGATTTTCCATGTATAGCATCATGTCATCTGCAAAAAGTGAAAGCTTGACTTCATCTTTGCCAATTTTGATGCATTTGATTTCCTTTTGTTGTCTGATTGCTGATGCTAGCACTTCCAACACTATGTGAAACAACAGCAGTGAGAGTGGACATCCCTGTTGTGTTCCTGATCGCAGGGAAAAAGCTCTCAGTTTTTCCCCATTGAGGATGATGTTAGCTGGGCTTTTCATAAATGGCTTTTATGATCTTTAAGTATGTTCCTTCTATCGCGACTCTCTTGAGGGTTTTTATTAAGAAAGGTTGGTGAATTTTGTCAAAGGCCTTTTCGGCGTCGATTGACAGGATCATATGGTTCTTATCTTTTATGTATTAATGTGATGTATCACGTTGATTGATTTGCAAATGTTGAACCAGCCCTGCATCCCAGGAATGGATCCCACTTGATCATGGTGAATAATTCTTTTTATATGCTGTTGAATTAGATTTGCTTGTATCTTCTTGAGAATTTTTGCATCCATATTCATCAGGGATATTCGCCTTTAGTTCTCTTTTTTTGCTGGGTCTCTGTCTGGTTTAGGAATCAAAGTAATACTGGCTTCATAGAATGAGTCTGGAAGTTTTCCTTCCTTTTCTATTTCTTGGAATAGCTTGAGAAGGATAGGTATTATCTCTGCTTTAAACGTCTGGTAGAACTCCCCTGGGAAGCCATGTGGTCCTGGACTCTTATTTGTTGGGAGATTTTTGATAACCGATTCAATTTCTTCGCTGGTTATGGGTCTGTTCAAGCTTTCTTCCTCCTGATTGAGTTTTGGAAGTGTGTGGGTGTTTAGGAATTTGTCCATCTCTTCCAGGTTGTCCAATTTGTTGGCATATCATTTTTCATAGTATTCCCTGATAATTGCTTGTATCTCTGAGGGATTGGTTGCAATAATTCCATTTTCATTCATGATTTTATCTATTTGGGTCATCTCCCTTTTCTTTTTGAGAAGCCTGGCTAGAGGTTTGTCAGTTTTATTTTTTTTTAAAAAAACCAACTCTTGGTTTCGTTGATCTGCTCTACAGTTTTTTAGATTCTATATTGTTTATTTCTGCTCTGATCTTTAGTATTTCTCTTCTTCTGCTGGGTTTAGGCTGCCTTTGCTGTTCTGCTTCTATTTCCTTTAGGTGTGCTGTTAGATTTTGTATTTGGGATTTTTCTTGTTTCTTGAGATAGGCCTGGATTGCAATGTATTTTCCTCTCAGGACTGCCCTCGCTGCATCCCAAAGCGTTTGGATTGTTGTATTTTCATTTTCGTTTGTTTCCATATATTTTTTAATTTCTTCTCTAATTGCCTGCTTGACCCACTCATTCTTTAGTAGGGTGTTCTTTAACCTCCATGCTTTTGGAGGTTTTCCAGACTTTTTCCTGTGGTTGATTTCAAGCTTCATAGCATTGTGGTCTGAAAGTATGCATGGTATAATGTTAATTCTTGTATACTTATGAAGGGCTGTTTTGTGACCCAGTATATGATCTATCTTGGAGAATGTTCCATGTGCACTCGAGAAGAAAGTATATTCTGTTGCTTTGGGATGCAGAGTTCTAAATATATCTGTCAAGTCCATCTGATCCAATGTATCATTCAGGGCCCTTGTTTCTCTATTGATCCTCTGTCTAGATGATCTATCCATTTCTGTAAGTGGAGTGTTAAAGTCCCCTGCAATTACCACATTCTTATCAATAAGGTTGCTTATGTTTATGAGTAATTGTTTTATATATTTGGGGCTCCCTTATTCGGCACATAGACATTTATAATTGTTAGCTCTTCCTGATGGATAGACTCTGTAATTATTATATAATGCCCTTCTTCATCTCTTGTTACAGCCTTTAATTTAAAGTCTAGTTTGTCTGATATGAGTATGGCTACTCCAGCTTTCTTTTGACTTCCAGTAGCATGATAAATAGTTCTCCATCCCCTCACTCTCAATCTGAAGGTGTCCTCAGGTCTAAAATGAGTCTCTTGTATACAGCAAATAGATGGGTCTTGTTTTTTTATCCATTCTGATACCCTATGTCTTTTGGTTGGCGCATTTAATCCATTTACATTCAGTGTTATTATAGAAAGATATGGGTTTAGAGTCATTGTGATGTCTGTAGGTTTTATGCTTATAGCGATGTCTCTGGTACTTTGCCTCACAGGATTCCCCTTAGGATCTCTTTTAGGACTGGTTTAGTGGTATCGAATTCCTTCAGTTTTTGTTTTTTTGGGAAGACCTTTATCTCTCCTTCTATTCTAAATGACAGACTTGCTGGATAAAGGATTCTCGGCTGCATATTTTTTCTGTTCATCACATTGAAGATCTCGTGCCAATCCTTTCTGGCCTGCCAAGTTTCAAAAGAGAGATCAGTCATGAGTCTTATAGGTCTCCCTTTATATGTTAGGGCACGTTTATCCCTTGCTGCTTTCAGAATTTTCTCTTTATCCTTGTATTTTGCCAGTTTCACTATGATATGTCATGCAGAAGATCGATTCAAGTTATGTCTGAAGGGAGATCTCTGTGCCTCTTGGATTTCAATGCCTTTTTCCTTCCCCAGTTCAGGGAAGTTCTCAGCTATGATTTCTTCAAGTACACCTTCAGTACCTTTCCCTCTCTCTTCCTCCTCTGGAATACAAATTATGCGTATATTATTTCTTTTTAGTTTATCACTTAGTTCTCTAATTTTCCCCTCATACTCCTGGATTTTTTTATCTCTCTTTTCCTCAGCTTCCTCTTTTTCCATAATTTTATCTTCTAGTTCACCTATTCTCTCCTCTGCCTCTTCAATCCGAGCCGTGGTTGTTTCCATTTTATTTTGCATCTCGTTTAAAGCGTTTTTCAGCTTTCCTGACTATTCCTTAGTCCCTTGATCTCTGTAGCAATAGATTCTCTGCTGTCCTCTACACTGTTTTCAAGCCCAGCGATTAATTTTATGACTATTTTTCTAAATTCACTTCCTGTTATATTATTTAAATCCTTTTTTTTAATTGTTTTTAACGTTTATTTATTTTTGAGACAGAGAGAGACAGAGCATAAGGGGGAGGGTCAGAGAGAGGGAGACACAGAATCTGAAACAGGCTCCAGGCTCTGAGCTGTCCCCACAGAGCCTGACGCGGGGCTCGAACTCACAGACCGTGAGATCATGACCTGAGCCGAAGTCGGACGCTTAACCAACCAAGCCACCCAGGCGCCCCTATTTAAATCCTTTTTCATCAGTTCATTAGCTGTTGTTATTTCCTGGAGATTTTTTCGAGGGGAATTCTTCCGTTTGGTCACTTTGGATAGTCCCTGGAGTGGTGGCGACCTGCAGGGCACTTCCCCTGTGCTGTGGTGTATAAGTGGAGTTGGTGGTCGGGGCTGGACTCAGACCTGATGTCTACCCCCAGCCCACCCTTGGGGCCACAGTCAGACTGGTGTGTGCCTTCTCTTCCCCTCTCCTAGGGGAAGGATTCACTGTGGGGTGGCGTGGCCCGTCTGGGCTACTTGCACACTGCCCGGCTTGTGGTGCTGGGGATCTGGCGTATTAGCTGGGGTGGGTAGGCAAGGTGCACAGAGGCAGGAGGGGCAGGCTTAGCTTGCTTCTCATGAGTGATACACTTCAGGATGGGCCCTGTGGCAGCGGGAGGGAGTCAGACCCGCCGCCGGAGGGGTGGCTCCGCAGAAGCACAGGGTTGGGTGTTTGTGGGGAGCAAGCAAGTTCCCTGGCAGGAACTGGTTCCCTTTGGGATTTTGGCTGGGGAATGGGCGAGGGATATGGCGCTGGTAGCGCCTTTGTTCCCTGCCAAACTGAGCTCTGTTGTCCAGGGGCTCAGCAACTCTCCCTCCCTTTGTCCTCCAGCCTTCCCGCTTTCTGAGCAGAGCTGTTAACTTATGACCTCCCAGATGCTAAGTTCCACTTGCTGTCGGAACACACTCTGTCTGGCCCCTCTGCTTTTGCAAGCCAGACTCGGGGGCTCTGCTTGGCCGGCGGGCCGCCCCTCTGCCCTGGCTCCCTCGTGCCAGTCAATGCAGCGCGCACAGCCTCTCTGCCCTTCCTAACCTCTTCTGTGGGCCTCTCCTCTGAGCTTGGCTCCGGAGACTCTGTTCTGCTAGTCTTCTGGTGGTTTTCTGGGTTATTTAGGCAGGTGTAGGTGGAATCTAAGTGATCAGCAGGACGCGCGGTGAGCCCAGTGTCCTCCTACGCTGCCATCTTCTGCCGGTCCCCCCAACTTAAAGCTTTTTACTTCAAATTCTACATTGCCAAGTTAATAATGTGAACTCTGCTTTATTTGTACATTTATTTAAATGAAATTATTTTCTGAAGTTTTAGTCCAAGTTGTTATTAATGTTTTTTTAAAAGAATGTTTTTGAAAAAATATATATTACATCATAAATGTATGCTCCAAAGTAGCATATATCATTTCAGCTTACATAACAAGTTCTATGTTTTGGTCAATTAGATGTATCTATAAGAGAGACTCGGAAATGACATCTCTAATTTCCCATTTAAAATCTTGACAGGGGCGACAACAATCTGACAACAAAAAGAAATAAGATCCGTCCAAATCGGCAAGAAAGAAGCAAAACTTTAACTATTTGCAGATGACATAATATATAAAAAACCCAAAAGACTCTATGAAAAAACTTCTACAACTGATAAACAAAGTCACCAAAGTTGCAGGATACAAAATCATAGTACAGAAATCTGTTGCATTTCTATATTGCACTTATATATACCAATAATAATGAATGAAAGAGAAATTAAGAAACAATCCTATTTACAATTGCATCAAAAATAATAAAATACCTAGGAATAAACTTAACCAGGGAAGTGAAATACATGAATTGTGGAAACCATAAAACACTAATGAAAGAAATTAAAGACAACACAAAGACATGGAAAAGTATTCCATACACATGGATTAGAAAACAAATATTGTGTACATATACAATGGAATACTACTTGGCAATGACAAAAAATAAAATCCTGCCTTTTACAACAACATGGATGGAATTGGAGGGTTTTATGCTAAGTGAAATAAGTCAGAGAAAGACAGATATCAAGTGTTTTCACTCATATGTGAACTTGAGAAACTTAACAGAAGACCATTGGGGAAGGGAAAGGGAAAAAGTAGTTTCAAACAGAGAGGGAGGCAAATTATAAGAGACTCTTAAATACAGAGAACAAACTGAGGGTTGATGGGGGAATGGAGGAGAGGGGAAAGTGGGTGATGGGCTTTGAGGAGGGCACTTTTTGGGATGAGCACTGGGTGTTGTATATAAGCGATGGATCATGTGAATCTACCCCCAACACCAACAGCACACTGTATAAACTGTATGTTACCTAATTTGACAATAATTACATTAAAAAAATAGAATAAAGTAGAAGAGAAAAATAAAAAGAAAAAAATATTGTGAAATGTCCATACGACCTAAAGCAATCTGCAGATTTAATACAATCCGTCTCAAAATACCAAAAAGATTTTTCACAGAACTAGAACAAATAATCCTAAAATTGTATGGAACCATAAAACACCCTGAATAGCCAAAGCAATCTTGAAAAAGAAAAGCAAAGCTGGAGGCATCACAATTTCAGACTTAAAGTTATATTACAAAGCTGCAGTAATCAAAACAGTATGATGTTGACACAAAAATAAACACATAGATCAACAGCACAGGATAGAAAGCTTAGAGATTATAAGGTCAATTAATTATAAGGTCAATTAATCTTTGACAGAAGAGGCAAGAACATGCAATGGGAAAAAGACGGTCTCTTCAACAAATGGTGTTGGAAAAACTGGACAGCTACATGTAAAAGAATGAAACTGGACCACTTTCTTACACCATACATAAAAATAAGTTCAAAATGGATCAAAGATCTAAATGTGAGACCTAAAACCATAGAAGTCCTAGAAGAGAACATAGGCAGTAACTTCTTTGACACTGGTCATAGTAACTTCTTTTTAGATATGTCTTCTGAGGTAAGGGAAGCAAAAACAAAAATAAACTGTTGGGACTTCATCAAAATAAAAAGCTTCTGAACATTAAAGGAAATAATCGACAAAACTAAAAGGCAACCTATGGAGTGGGAGAAGATTTTTCTAAATGACACATATGAGGTTATTATACAAAATATTTAAAGAACTTATAAAATTCAACCCCCAAAATGAATAATCCAGTTAAAAAATGGGCAGAAGACATGAATAGACATTTTTCCAACAAAGACATACAGATGGCCAACAGACACATGAAAAGATGCTCAACATCACTGATCATCAGAGAAATACAAATCAAAACTACAATGAGATATCACCTCACACCATCAGAACAGCTAAAACTGACAACACAAGAAGCAACAGGTGTTAGAGAGGATGTGGAGAAAAAGGAACCCTCTTGCATTGTTGGTGGGAATGCAAACTGGTGCAGCCACTGTGGAAAACAGTATGGAGGTTCCTTGAAAGGTTAAAAACAGAGCCACCCTGTGATCCAGCAATTGCACTACCAGGTATTTATCCAAAGAATACAAAGATACTAATTCAAAGGGATACATGCACTCTGATGTTTATAGCAGCATTATCTACAATAGCCAGATTATGGAAACAGCCCAAGTATTCATCAACTGAAGAATGGATAAAGAAATGGCATGTGTATATATATACACACACACACATATATATATATACACGCCATATTTACATATATATATGTATATATATATATATATATATACACACATGCCATTTCTTTATATGCCATTTTTTATACATATATATAAATATATACACACACCATATATATACCATATATATATGAATATACTCAGCCATAAAAAATGAAATCTTACCATTTTCAACAACATGGATGGAGCTAGATAATATTATGCTAAGCAAAATAAGTCAAAGAAAGACAAATACCATATGATTTCACTCATATGTGGAGTTTCAGAAACAAAGCAAATGAGCAAAGGGGGAAAAACGAGAGAGAGAGGCAAACCAAGAAACAGATTTTAACTATAGAGAGCAAGCTGATGGTTAACATGAGAGAGGTGGGTTGCGGGACGGGTTAAATATGTGATGGAGATTAAAGAGTGCACTTGTGATGAGCACCAGGTGATATATATCAAAGTGTTGAATCACTATATTTTACACCTGAAACTAGTATTACTCTGTATGTTAACTAATTGGAATTTAAATAAAACTTAAAAAAAATCTTGGTAGGGGAGGAGACCAGTGAAAAAGGATACTGGGGGATAATTAACACAATTGATAACTGCATTAATTTTATAGTTAAAAGATAATTACTCTGCCTCAAATAATACTCTGCCTTCTAGATGCTATTGCTTTCCCTTTTCTTCCAGATTTCCTTTATTTTTTAACATATTATCAAGCAAATGTGAATATATTCAGGTATAACTTTTGTCCACAGAAAGAAGGTAGAGTCTGTCCTTGGCCTAGAACACAGTTCTTTGTGGCTAAAATCTGAAACTCAGATATACAAGTGGAAATAATACTACCAATTCAAATTCTAGAGTTAGCATATAACTGAACATCACAGAATCTACTGTTAAACAGTTCTGCTAGTGAGCACTACCTATAAAACTACAATATCAAGGATTCAACATTGCTTAGGGTTTTGGAGAAATGATGCTAAGGTAAATTGTTTTCTGGTTGTCTCAAGCATCAGCCTTTCAGTTTTCTCTCTCACTTTCTGAGACAGGAGGCATACAGTGAAGGAAGCTAGAAACAAGGCATGCTGTATACAGGCAATTTTCACTTCGAATTCATACTTTTGGATAAGTTATTTCATCTCTTTCAGTGTGAAGTTCTTTGTGTAGATGGTATAAAGCTGTTACTCAAGTATAAATTCCACTATTTATTATTTGATGGGATGTTTCAACAGATCAGAAACACTAAAACAACTGAGTCACAAAGGATAGCTCTAAGTTAGCAGGCAGGAAGACTAATGAAGGGTATAAATTATTCTCATTAATGGGAGAAGTAATTCATACAATAAAAACCATAGAAAAATTTAATGAGCACATAGTGTCAGGTATGGAGTAAAATAGTCTCTATAAAGGACTTAGAGTTTTCTAAATATTCCAGGCTCATTAGGACCTCATACTGGAAAATTCTTCAATATTCTTTTTCCTGCACCTTGCACCTCCCTCAAAAATACTAATAAAAATAGTTATCATAATGTTTTGAAACTGCCTGTTTATTTACCTGAATTTCCCACATTATCATCTGTAGGAAAGCAGACTATGAGTCTCTCTTATTGACTATTTTATCTCTAGTGTCTACTTGGTACAAGGCCTGACACATAGTAGGTTCTCAACATTCATTTATACTAAGTTTGTAGATAAGAAGACATAATTACTAGTACAAGGTATTCATTGACTTCCTCCTTTCTTTCTTGCCAAGGAGATTGTTGTTCTTGTCTGGCAAAACTCCAAATATCTAAAGGAAAGATAATTCCAATTTGGAGAGGAAAGAAAAGCTAAATTATCTGTGTAATCAAAAGAGAAAAGATAGAGGAGAAAAAGAGAAACATACGGTAGAAGATGGCAGAGGAAGGAAGGAAATAACATTTCAGGGCTTAGAAAGAAATGCAACATAGTTTAAGAGAATATGTAACTAGACGAAAGGAAATATATATACTGGTTATTGTGAAGTATGTATTTACATCCCTTCCATATCCTTTGAGAAAAATAAGACATTAAAACTTCTTAAGAAATCCTTTTTAGAAAACGAGCTTTTAGAATATTACAATACTTCAAGATTGATCCCAATAGATTTTTTAAGGATGTAAGAGATAACTATGAAATACTTGATTACATAAAGCACCGGTTATTTCCAGCTGTGGGATTCAGCAGAAAGTTTGTGAAAACTGTTTGAGCAAGATGGGCAGGATTTGCATACATAAAGATTAGAGAAGAAAACTATTCTAGGTACAGGGTTTACCTGAACTGGCACTGATTTTAAAGGACTAGTAACCAATCATTTCCATTGCAGATGTAAATGTATTTACACATCAGTTATTCTGCCTTGACCACTTGATTAGGTTTAATCAAGGCCTTTTTTCTCATCCTTTTCCTTTCAGCTTCTAATTATATTTGTTATAATTAGACAAACAATCTAAATTGCTGGAAGCAATCTTTATTTCAAATAGACTGCAGATTTAAGTCAGACTACCAGACTAGCGTTAGCACAAAGTTGATGAGTTTCTTTGCAGAGCGGTGCATTAATCAACACAAAGCTGGTAAGTTCACTCACAGCTTAAGGGAGCAATTTCATTACCCAGTAGAGATACATTTTATGGTGGTTTAACTGAACAAATCCACTTGCAAAAAAAAGCATTATATACATTTTTTTGTGGCTATCATAAACTTGAGAATTGATAGTTCCATTCCTAGCAGATTAAATAAAGCATTGTAGAACTACGGACTATCATACTGATTATAAATATAAAGGTAAGAATATCACAGATACAAACAACACATGTAACTTTAAATTTTCAAAATCGTGTTACCCTAAATGGATAGCCTCCATGGTCACTTTTGTCCTTACATTCCTATGATCACATATATACATATGGTGTCCAAACTTTTCCTTTTTATATGATTGAGACATTTAATAAATAGCCCAGGATTTGAAGTCACAAAATAGATTTGTTGTTCAACATTACTAACTAAAATAATTGGTTGAATAAATAATTAGAAATATAAGAGGGAAGAAAGAAGGAAAAAAAGAAAAGGAAGAAAGATAACCCCACTACTTGGTTCACTGCAATCCTTCATATAAAATATCATTTATGCTTATAGTTTTTATTTTTAACTCAGACTAAATAAAAAAAATTAGCCATTACCTTTTGCTAGATGTGCTCTATGTTTTATACACTATGAACAAAATTATATTATTTTGATTTTCTCGGAACAAAGAAGAGACATAATGATGTTTTATTAAATTCCATTATACTCTATGACTATGCCCTTTGTGTACCATCACAGCTGAAAGCCAATTATTTTTTGCAAGAAACAAGAGTCTCTTGAGTATTAGGTTATTTGATTACCGAATTACCGAGAACAAGATAGCATATAGAATATATGCTTCTTTTATATGATGCACTCATTTACAATAAACATATAAATAAGTATTTCTCAACTCTGTTTTGTGTCCACCTATAACAAGTACCCCAGGCACATAATAAGCAAACCAAAAATTGGCTGAAAATATAGCACTGACCTTTGCTGAAGTAACCAATGGCTGGAACTTAAGTATGCTTTGGGGACACTAAAATGTGTGGTATTTTTCTTGTAAAATGTGCTCATTATAGGTGTAAAATTGTTTTACCTGTGTATAGTACATCTGTATCTGCTATTCAGATTTGATCTGCCAGGTGAATTTTTTTAAAAATAAAACTCACTCCAACAAATGGATATATGAATAACTGATTGCATGGCTGTGTAATGGCTTCAGGATGTCGGTCTCTATAGTGATTCTATTTAAACTGTATATATAAGTGAGAAAGAAGCAGAAACTTTCTGTTGTGGAAAGTGATAAGATATATTGTTTTGGCATATTATTTATGTTTGTTCAAGAGTATTTGGGAAAACTGGAGTGGCATGATTTATTGTTATACAACAAATGTTTTCTCTAGTGAAGGGTTGTGAAGCAATTCATGTGAGATTTTTTTTTTTTAACTTTGAAGAAATTTAAGTCAGGAGCATTGACATACTGGCCAAAACTGAAAGATATTGTTTCAGTATGCTTACTAATGCACAGTGAGAAACTGATTGATGGTTATAGCAATTTTGCATTTTGGTTTAAGAGAAGAGTTTATGCTTTTGTCATTGCTCATTCCTGTTCCATAGAAGACAATTAGTCATCTAGCAAAGACCATACTTTACAGTGTATGGCAGCCATGAGAATATGCCTCTTATATCTGTCAATGCAGAAAGCATAACTGACCCAAGGCCCCAGGTGCTGAGCTTTGAAATTTATCTCCATTATCTTCCTATTAAGGCCATGCTTTCTATTTGCATCTCCCAGCCAGTGGGTGAGAATAGCAGTGATACTACAAGCAAGTCTATTTCTGGAAGACACAGAACTACTGTGATGGGTAACTTCTACTCTAAAACTTCCCAAAAACCTTGTTAAATTTTCTTTACAACTGCATTGAAGTCTCAGGTGCTTCCATCCCACTTTCTTTTTTGCCTGTTCTTCACTCAGAGTGATATCTGCAGTGAATTGCATTCTGATGACTCTTGTAGCCTCCCAGGGCCCCTCCATTCTTCTTAGGTATTTCTTCTCATAAATGTTTCTCATGTTTAATCTTGTCTTAGTTTCTGATTCCTAGACAATTTGCCTAACTCAGAGCAAATATAATATTTTACATGTCTCACATTATCTTTGTATAATAGAGGTTTCCCTCAGCCACACCAATTTCATGCCACTATAGCTAACAAAAACAAGCAAAGCCATTACTCTCAGAATTATTCTATCCACCCACTCTTTGCTAATTCCTTCTGTCTTTGGTCAAGTACAGGTCGTCCTTTCCAGAAGTCCTTTCCTTATGTACTTCCCAAAGACAGCCATGAGTATGATTCAACCCTGATTCAGTTGTAGTCCGGAATGATCAAGAGTCCTTCACTTCTGATTTTTGAACCCAGTCACACTAAGAAAAGTCAGAAGGCAGTGATATTGCTTATTGCAAAAATGAGGGGGGCTGAAATAACAAAAGCATAGAGATTTCATTATGGCAGGTCTCAAAACCTTATGAAGGAAGAAGTGTATAGCAACCTGATTCCAAATAATTTATTAAGTGGGCTATCGAGCATATCATCTCATGACTTTTTACTTTTTCACTTATTGATATGGGTGTTATATGTGCTTATTAGTATTCAATGCACACAATATGCTATATAGGAGATCTGAGCCACACTCTTGAGATGTTTAGTAATGTCAGGATCCCTAAGTGCTTACCATCAGATACTGAAAGATTCTCATGATGTCATTATCTCAAAGTTACTGATGTCTTTAGTATGTTTTTGCCATTTCTTGTTAAGTGATAAAACATATCATAAGGTAGGCATGAAAATATCTTTCTTAGAAAAAATATACACCCTCGATATTGTTGTGCAATGTTCTAGTGTCAGCCATTTGTGGAATTGTTTCCACAAGGATTTAAAAATTCTCATGTTTTTGTCAACCAGATGGATAGCTGCATTTATTCATTCATCCATTTTATTAATTTTTTTAATGTTTATTCATTTTTGAGAGAGAGAGAGAGAGAGAGAGAGAGAGAGAGAACACAAACAGGGGAGGGGCAGAGAGAGGGAGACACAGAATCTGAAGAAGGCTCCAGGCTCTGAGCTGTCAGCATAGAGCCTGACACGGGGGTCCAATCCACGAACCACAAGACCATGACCTGAGCTAAAGTTGGACGCTTAACAAACTGAGCTATTCATGCGCCTCTCATCCATTCATTTACTAATCATTTGACTCTTAAGTTTTTCAAAAACATTAATTGATTAGTGTATGCTGAATAAGGCAGAGATGGGGTGGAGAACATTCTAGATATCAAGACTCTTGAAAAGGAGTCCTAAAATAGTAACAAAATTAACAAAACCTGAAATGGCAATGATGAATGAAATGATAAAATTCCCTAGCCATTTTAGCAATCTACAAAATACAGAATAAATAATTTCAATATATTTATTTAGTAATCATGGTTCTTTAATGGCAATATTCAGTTATGGAAAAGGTACAGGTTTCCTGATACACTGACAGTGGGCTTCTTCTTGATATAAATAGAAAGCAATTTATTAAAATTGTCAAAGCTGAAATATCACTTGGACTTCATAGTCCCACATGTAGGAATAAATATCAAGAAAATGATATTATATATAGAATAAAACTTCATGTTCTACAGTGAAATATTATTTTGAATGACATATTGGAAACATCTTAAGTAAGTGTTAAAAAAATTTTTTAAGGTGTATTATTTGAGAAAGAGACAGAGAGCAGGGAGGGGAGGGGCAGAGAAAGAGGGAGACACAGAATCAGAAGCAGGTTCCAGGCTCTGAGCTGCCAGCACACGGCCCGACGCGGGGCTTGAACCCACAGACGGCAAGATCATGACCTGAGCTAAAGTCGGCTGCCTAACCGACTGAGCCACCCAGGCATCCCATTTTAAGTAAGTATTAATGCAATAATTGTTATGGAATATTGGTAATGGTGTAATTCTTCTGTCATTGAAAATGATGCTAATGGAGAATTTGTAATGTTTACATTAAGTAAAACATGTCTAAATCACATGTTTAATTTAAGTAGAGAAAATAAAATAAAAATTCAAAATCTGTAAAAAAAATGAGGTTTAAATGTTTAAAAATGCATAGAACAAGAAAAAAGGATGCAGAACCCTATGTTAACAATAAATATTTCTGGGCAAAAAGTTATGCATAATCTACTTCTTTTTAATATATATTGTATTTCACAATGTTATATATGGACATTATTTTTACATATAAGTGAAATAATTTAAAATCCAGAAAAATAGTTTTCCAGAACACCCTGGGAGAAATATTATTATCTCACATTTGTTAAGAACTACAGCGTAAACTGACCTTGAAATTATGCCAACATAAGTAAAAAATAGTATAGAGATGATTAAATTTGCTTCACATTCTTATGTCTCAAAAAAATATTTATCTCTTTTTTATATGGGAAAACCACAAAGGAACATTTTATCAATTCAGTTTCCTAATTTAAGGAATATATGATACATTTCTAAAACAATAAAATCTTTTAAGCACTGAATTGGTTTACACACATGTAGCATTGTGGGTTCATGGATCACTAGTAATACACATGAAAGATTTCATATGTCTGTTCCCATCTGCAATGCTATCCATAACTTTCATAGATTTAGGACCTCCAGTAGTCTAGGCTGACTGCATGTTCATCCTGTCATTTTTTTTCCCCAGTTAACTTTATTAGTGTTGATCATGCCTGACTTTTCTAAGATTCCTTTGGCTCCTTTAACCTTGGCTTTACTGACCTGGAATAGATAGCAGCCAGGTGATACTTTGGCTAACTATATTTTTAGACAATTTCCTATGTTGTTGAGAAAAGAAATAAGGGATCACAGAGATAAGTTAAATGGATCTACCACAAGAAGGAAAATAAGAAAATATGAGTAATGTTTCAAATAACTGAGTGTTTAGTTCAGTATAAGGTCAGATTTAGGGGAAGTTATTTTAGTATGTGATTGTATTGGGCACAAACGTAAACAGAAAGGGAGAAGCTGGTAGAGAGAAAAAGCTGAATATATTCATGAGAGTTGTTTAAATTGATGAAATGGGTCACAGGAGGGATGAGAGGACACTGAAATTAGTGGACATGTGGACAGACTATTCTTTAACTAGAGAAGAGAACTGAAACAGAAGAGAAGAAATTAACAATACATTTAGGTGCAAGCACATTTCTAAATGTGGTGGGGCAGCTGAGTGCATAATTAGTTGCCTTTATTTTTCCTATGAAGGAGGAGGTGATTCAGGTAAAAAGAAAACTAAGTAGATTGAAAAAGCTTGAAAATGCTATGACATTCTTATAGGAAGAAAATGCATAAGTAATGGAGCTGGTCAGGGAGAAGATAAGTGCTTCTTGAGCATACATCATTAATGTTTGAATGAAATCAAGACATGGTTTCCTTTTGATGTATGTTGGCACCTGGTGCACTCATGAAAGACAATGAATTATTTCATTTAATTGAACTAACGTTTGAGTGTCCAATATGTGACAGATACTCTGCTAGACACTGAGAAGAAAATCAAAAGACAAATAAAATTTAATCTTATATCTCAAAGACCCATCTAAACAGTACAAAAGTTAGACGTATAGATAATTGAAATGTAAAGCAGAAGTGTTAGGCACACAGCAACTATTAAGAGCATGGGCTTCACCATGAGAGTAGGTAGGACTGAATAATAGCTGAACATACTTAAACAGTCCCCTTAACTCACATGCCCTTTACTTTCTTCTTCTCTAAAATCTGGCTAATAGACCTCATAGCTGGATCATGTATGTGAATCACTTTATAAATTCTAAGGCTTTATGAAAATATAGTTTTCTTTATTACTATCTTATATGAATGTTTTAAATTTCTAAAAACCTTTAAAAATAAAAAGAAGGAGAGACAGAAAAGGAGAGCGGGAAGAGAGCAAGAGAAGATAGAGAAAGAGAGAGACTCTCTCTCTCTGTCTCTCTCACACACACACACACACACACGTGCTCTGGTTAGAATGTTTAGATACTCTTCACAGTGGAAGTGAAATTTGCCCCTGGATTTGTATAACATAGCCACAAGTAGACAGAATTAAGGTCACAGAGTTAGAATAAGTAGAGGAAACCATTTCAGCAACATTTTAGAGAAGAAAAAGCACAAACCATATTGAGGAATAGAAAGCAGACCATATTACATAGAAAGTAGGGGAGTAAAAAGGCATAAAACGTAGTTGTGAACATTTATTAAGGGCTCTTAATTCCATATTAAAGAGATGTCACTTAAATTATGGTTAGAATATAATATAAAACTTAAATATTCTACAAAGTGGGCCTACATTTTCTGCATTTTCAGGAAGACTGTATGTACAACCTCATTTCAATTTCACTTCTCCTTTGCTATCCATGCTCCAGCAACACTGTTTTTCTTTCGGTTTCCTAAATGTGACAGACCCTTTCAAAAGTCTTTTTATCACAAAGGTCTGTGCAAATACTCTTTTTCAACTGCTTTCATTTGGTAGATTCATAGCTCACTCTTATCACTCAGTTCTCAGTGTAGAAGTCACCTTCTCAAAGAGGTCTTCTTTGTCTATCTCATGTAAAGTAGGAAACCTATTACTCTGCATACGAACATTGCTTTCCTTTATAACATTAGATATAATTTTAAATTACTCTGTTTTTGTTTAATTCATTTCCGTCCCTTACTCTCTCTTGTACATCTCCTAGAATATAATCCATGAGGATAGGGATTATGTTTATTTTTCTCACTGTTCATTGCCTACCCAATTTTTTTTAATACATAGAGGTGCTTAACATTTATTGAATAATATATTAAAGGGTATTTTCTTTATGGAGGCATTGAATAATTTTGTGCATGGAAGATATTTTGGGGAAAAGGACTGTGCCTTAGAAAAAGTAAACTAATACTATATTATCTAATATATTAGAAAATATGAGATGGAACATAAATCACTTAGGTATTGCAATAGTGATGAATTTTTTAATGAAGATCAGATCTACTAAAGCACTGCAGAAGTGAGGAATAAGAATAGGGCTGTCCTGAGATTGTGAAGGAAAAAGAAATAGGAATAGAAATAAGGTACAAGGAGACTGGGTTCAAAGATGACAAAAGCAGGAAACATAATTTTTCTCTGTTTCATCTGGTATGGGGTATCCATCTGGCTCTGTTTAACCTTCCTCTAGCTGGGAGAAGGTGATACTGAGCCATTTTAAGAGTCTCTGATAGTTAACTTGATTTAATCCAGTGTATTACCCAAAAACACTATAGAGCTGAACACTAAAGTACATTGTTAAGGTATTATTTTGGAGAAATTTATTACAAAGTTTCCATTTTTATCATTTGAGGGTAAGGTCATTCTGAATTTCTGTTGTAAGTTTCACATGTCAGTACTTTATAGCTCAACCATTTCAAATGACAAGCAAATCATTCTTCACTAGTTGTCAACACAAAGAATTTTATGTTTTAACTTCACCAAAATACTAAAAGAGACTTTCTCAGTTAAACACATCCAAGTTGCTTTCTAAAAATCCTTGGGAAATTTCCAAACCATAATTGAAGGGTTTGATAAAATGATAAACACACAGAAGTCACATTAATTTCAATCAAGGATATTATTGCAGATAAGGAATATTTAAGGAAAACCTATTTCTTTCAAGCATTCAAATAGGAATACCTAAAAGGGGCAAATACAATCTCAACTAAAATTGATCAACATCAATTCCGAAACCTAACTGCTCATGGAATACATAATCTTCTCTACCTAGCAAAAAATTAACTAGTAGGTGACACCTAACTGGTAGTTCTAGTGGGTTTCATGGTACTAAAGATTTCTTTACCTGTGGTTCTTAGGACTCCATAGGAAGCGGAACTAATGTTTGTTGTGTGATGTTTTCTTGTAATGTTCGTTAATGCTATATTTTGCGATACACATTTAAAAATAAAATCTACTTACTAACATTTATATAATTTAGTTTGATTAGAATGTATTACATTTTTCATCCTTAAAACATTTTCAAATGTGTCACTTCATTTTTTCTATCCCTGCACAGTATATATTCCTTGTTTTTTATGAGAATGATAAACTGGGGGAATAAGTTGTCACTATACTGGCCTTTAAAATTACTACAGATGCCACTTAAATTTGAGTGAAAGAAATAAAAGCGAGGGAAAGATATCTATATTATTTTCACCAATGTTATCAAAACAAAATAATAGAAATTAACTGATTTTCACATTTAAACAGGAGTTTGTAGATTTTTTTATTTAAATCCATGTCTGTCCAACTTTATCATTCTACAACTATAATGCAATGGATAAAAGTGTGAGCTCTGGAGCCCAGGGCTGTGTGACTTCAATTCTCCCTCCTCTGTTGAGTCATTACAGAAGCATGGACAAGTTATGTGACCACTATCATCTCCATTTGTTCATCTATAAAAAGGAAATATTATTATCATTGCATAAGCTGGTAATATGAATTCAGTACTGAGTATTTAAAACAGAGATTGGTATGTGATAGGAAAACCACAAATATTACTAATGGCAGCTCCTTTTTTTCTTTTTCCTTCTACTCCTTTTTCTTTCTTTTTAAAAGCATTCTGCATCTTTCTTTTATCATTTGGGAATATATATGTATATATACACTTTCCCAGATATTTCTAAGTGGTAGAAATTCAGATGTGTAATACATTTTATCACATTTTTTAAGGGTGCAAATGACTTTTAAAGGAATATGGGCTGGATTTTATAAATTAAAATATACCAGAAATGTTCCACTTTCAATAACAAAAATTTATTTTACCATTTTTTCTTCCTGAAGTTTTTTCTGGTGTCAGGGAAAATTTAAAGTGAGGATATGACTGTTATCCAATTGTGCTATTTTTGTTGAAGTATCACCATCTTAAAGGAATGATGAAAACTTGACCATAGATATTAATAAGAAATGGCTGCCAGACAAACCCATTCATCAGTAATGCTGACAGATCCAGCAAGAGATTATAACTCAATTACGATGAAATGATTGGAAGAATGATTTCTTGATTGAATGATTCTTTATAAAATTCAGCTTCACAGAAAAAAATCAACAAAACCCATTTAAAGATTTTTTTAGCTAGAAGTGCAAGTATTGTTGGCTCTCTCTGCAATGTCTTATCGTGATTTAAAATAATCTAAAAGCTGGCAAATAGTTTATTTTCTAGTTTATCAAAACTGCAACACTTTTATGGCTTGTGAGTAAATAAAGTTTCAATTTCATGACTTGTATTATACTTTCCCATAATAGATGAACATTTTATTAGTCACTTTTTCTAGCCGACTTTGATATGTCCTCTTAAATGCTTTTTCCAATTTTGAAAGTTATTTATGCTCATTTTTAAGATCTAAGAATCAGAACTATGCATATAATATTGAGTAAAACTTGGTGTAAAATGTGAAAAGATTTCTGTAGCCAAATCTAATTTTGGGTGTGTATGTATGTATGTGTATACACACACACACACACACACACACATAAATAAATATATATAAACAGTTTTGTAATGCAATTTACAGTCATTTTCATCTTTAAAGAAAATGTTAACATTAACACTATAAAAATTTTTTTAAATGTGCACACATTTAAAAATTCTTTTCAACCTGAATTTATCCATATATTTACAAAGTTGTAAATATATGTTATCACAATACCCACAATATATTTTCTATATTCTATATTTTCTCTCAATACAATCACATGCATATTTTAATACTTGTCCATGGTCTCATAGTTGTAATTTTCAAAGTGAGCATCATTTCCTAACCAATGCTTGATTATTAGTATCACCTGAGATGATTGTTAAACATGTGGATTCATGTTAACTCCCCAAGAGATTCTGATTCAGTAATCTAAAATTGGTCCAGGCATTTCTACTTTTAACAAGCATCCAAAATAACTAATATTTGGGGTCTTCCTATGGGAAACAATGAATATCCTTTAATTAGATGTTCATCATTGTTGAATAATCATGCTGTATCAAAATATTTTCCCACTATTAAGAAAAGTCACAATGAACATCATTATCGATAGATTATATTATTTTATAATTATTTCCTTAGGATAAATATCTATAATTTAAATGATTAAATTTAAGATTTGTGATCATTTTAAGGCTCTTGATATATACCGCAAATTTATTTTCCATAAACTCCTAGTTTAAACTGCTTTAAAATTATATTCAATTATTCAGTTTCCCTGAAGCCTTATACCAATATTGAATATCATGTTTTGAAAAATTTATCAAAGTTAAATTATGCCTCTACAACTCCATTTCTTTGATTACTTGCAGTAATTGGAAAAGTATCCATATGCATCTTTCCTACGTGACTTCTTTGAAATTTTATTGTTTTTGTTTACAGTTTGTGGTCTTCACATTTTATAGTTTGTTGGTACACTTCAGTTTTCATATAAAACTATATATATAAAGAACTTCATATAAAAAACATGTATAAAACAACTGACACAGGTAGGTTGCTTTTAGTATCGGATAATAGATATTCACAAATGAAACTGCCTTAAATAATAAAGAAATCATGTATCTCCCTTGAGAGTCCAGAAGGTCTAAAACTTCAGAAGTAATGCAGACACTAGATGTGTGAGGTCAAGTCTTTGCCTTGGCCTCGGGCGATAATCCTGAAACTTCTTTCCTTAGCATGTTGGTTCAAGGTGATAGCAGTTCTAGGTATCACATCCAGAGGCAATAACTTCCAGAAGAAAAGGACCAATTCATTCAGTATGTATTTATTGAGAAAGAATAAATGTTGGTCAGAAAATCACTGATAGACTTCCTCTATGTCATTTAAAAGAATTACACTACCTTACTTATTTTAATGAGGCATTGGTGAAAGAAATAAGGTAATCATGATGGGTGAATATAAACAGCATCTTCCTCTAAGGGGAAGGATAAAGGTATACAATTTATGGGATCTAGAAAGTAAAAATAAAGAATTAGGCAACAAATAATGTCTAGTATAATAACTATTCATTGGTAAATTTCTCCTTCCTTCCTTCCTTCCTTCCTTCCTTCCTTCCTTTCTTCCTTCCTTCCTTCCTTCCTTCCTTCCTTCCTTCCTTCCTTCCTTCCCTTCTTCTTCTCCTTATCCTTCTCCTCATCTCCCTCCTCTTCTTCTTCCTTCTTCTTCTTTTTCTTTTTTTGCTAATTCTAAGATTTGATTTTATATTTTTGTGGTTGCTATGAAAGTTGTCACTCAAATCTCCTAGAGAATCTAGCAGGTTAGTAACCCACTGCCACACCTTTGTATCCACTATCAGTTTCCCTCAAGCTCTTCCATATCCATTACTGGGCCAGCAGGCTGGAGTTACTAGTGCTGTACCATTCCTGTCTAAGGCTGGAATTTTCCAGCAGGCAACCTTTGCTCAGAGACACCGATGGCTGGTTAAAACTTTTTCAGACTTCACTAGAGCATGAGACTTCCTACCCAATCCTTTTTTCACTCTTTCTTTTCACAAGTATCTAACCTGCATTGGGTTCTTTGGGTTCTTCCTGCCTACTCCTATCCCCAACTTCTTTGTCCTTCCTAGGACTTTTCCTCAGTAAATTTCTTATACTTTTTTTATGTTTATTTATTTTTGACAGAGAGACAGTATGAGTAGGTGAAGGGACAGAGAGAGAGACAGGAAGACAGAATCTGAAGCGGCCTCTAGGCTCTGAGCTGTTAGCACAGAGCCCAACATGGGGTCGGAACTCATGAACTGCGAGATTATGACCTGAGCCGAAGTTGGAAGCTCAACCAACTGAGCCACCCAGGTGCCCCTAAATTTCTTACACTTCTAATTCTGCTTCATGGCGGCACCCAAGCTGGCATGGTATTTAATCATTTGATCCATCCATGTTGTGATATATTAATTAAGGTATTCTCAACTATATTAATATTTATTTATTTATTTGGCAGTTTTATTTAATTGTGTCTACTATGTACCAAGCTCTGTGTTAAGCAACATATACACAAAAATAAGAGAAAAAGCTTACTTCTCCCAAGTACTTACAGGTTTAAAGGAAGACTCAAGCAGATAAATACATAATAATAATACAAAATTGAAGATACTCCAAAAGAGGTGTAAACTGAATTTGAAAATTCAGTGGAGCGAAATATCAATTCTTCCTGTTTCTGGAAGGCAGCATAAATCTCAGAAATGTTCTATTAAAGTTGAATTCCTTAGGTGGAACATGGAGAGATGAGTTTTCACATTGCATTAGTTAGGGCAATGCTAACTATGTGTAATAGTGTAATAGCTCAAGACAAATAGACATTTATTTTTCAATTATGTAATTATTTCATTCTTGTGGTCCTGGTTGTTGGGGGCTTTCACTCAGGAATTCACCTCTGGAGTTAAGGATATAATCTCATAATTCAGGGCATTTAGTAACAAAGGAATAGAAGTAGAAAATGGAAATTGGGTTGGCAACAAATAATGTCCAATGCTCTAATCATTCATGTACAGTTAGATAAATATGCTATTCCTTTTTGGATAATTTCAAGATTTGATTTTATATATTTGTGGTGGTGATCAAACTTAATTAAGTCAGAGAAAGACAAATTCACATAATTTCACTTACATGTGGAATCTAAAAAAACCCAAAAGATCAAAAACAGAAACAGACTCATAAATACAGGGAACAAACTGGTGGTTGTCAGAGGAGAAGCGCATGGGGGGATGAATGAAATAGGTGAAGAGGATTAAGAAGTATTAACTTCTAGTTATAAATAAGTCACATAGATGAAAAGTACAGCATGGGGTATCTATAATAGACTTATTTCAGACCTAAAGACACATGCCGATTGAAAGTGAAAGGATGGAGAAGCATTTCTCATTCAAATGGAAGTGAAAAGAAATCCAGGGTAGAAACATTTATATCAGAGAAAATAGACTTTAAAACAAAGACTGTTCACAAAAGACAAAGAAGAATACTATATAATCATACAGGGAATAATCTAACAAGAAGATATAACAATTATAAGTACTTATGCACCCAACATGATGGCACCCAAATGCATAAAGCAGTTAGTAACAACCAAAAAGGAAGTAATTAATAGTAATACAATAATAGTAAGGGACTTTAACATCCACTACGTGGAAAGATCATCCAAACAGAAAATCAATAAGGAAACAGTGGCTTTGAATGATACCCTGGACCAGATGACTCTAACAAATATATTCAGAATATTCCATCCTAAAAAGGCAGAATACACATTCTTTTCAAGTCCATGTGGAATATGCTCCTGAAGAGATCACATATTAGACAAAAAAATAAGTTTCAACAAATTCAAAAAGAACAGTCATACCACACATATTTTCCAATGACAAAGTTATGAAACTAGAAATCAACCACAAGAAAAATCTGGAAAGAGCACAAATATATGGGGGTACCTGGGTGGCTCAGTCAGTTAGGCATCCGACTTCGGCTCAGGTCATGACCTTATGGTCCATGGGTTCGAGCCCTGCGTCGGTTCTGTGCTGATGGCTCGGAGTCTGGAGACTGCTTCAGATTCTGTGTCTCCTTCTCTCTCTGCCCCTCCACCACTTGTACTGTCTCTCTCATAAGTAAATAAACTTCAAAAAAATTTTTTTAAAAAAGCACAAATGCATAAAGGTTATACAACATGCTACTAAACAATGAACAGGTCAAAAAGGAAATCAAAGAGGAAATAAAAAATACATGGAGACAAATGAAAATGAAAACACAATGGTCCAAAACCTTTGGGATTCAGCAAAAGCTATTCTGAGAGGGAAGTTTCCAGCAATACAAATCTACCTCAAGAAGTAAGAAAAATCTCAAACAACTAACCTTACACCTAAAGGAGCTAGAAAACATGAACAAACAAAACTTAAAAACAGTAGAATAAAGGAAATAATGAAGATTAAAGCAGAAATAAATAGAATAGAAACAAGAACAAAAAAATAGAACAGATCAATGAAACAAGAAGCTGGTTCCTCGAAAAGATCAAAAAATTGATAAACCTCTAGCCAGACTAAAAAAAAAGAAAAAGGAAAGGAAAAAAGAGAGATAGAGAGAGGACTCAAATAAACAAAATCAGAAATGAAAGAGGAGAAATAACAACCTACACAACAGAAATATAGATTATGGGAGAATATTATGAAAAATTATATGCAAACATATTGGACAATCTGGAAGAAATGGATAAATTCCTGGAAACAAAGAAACCTAGTGAAAGTGAATCAAGAAGAAATAGAAAATTTGAACAAACTGATTACTGGTAATGAAATTGAATCAGTAATCCAAAAACTCCCAACAAACAAAAGTCCAGGACCAGATGGTTTCATAGGTCAGTTCTATCAAACATTTAAAGAAGAGATAATACCTATTCTTTTCAAACTATTCCAAAAATGGAAAGGGAAGGAAATTTTCCAAATTCATTCTATGAAGCTAGCGTTACTATGATCCCAAAACCAGATAATAAGGACACCACAAAAAAAGGGAACTGTAGGCCACTATCTCTGATAAACACAAATGCAAAAGTGCTCAACAAAACAGTAAACTGAATCCACAAATACATTAAAAAAATCATTCACCACAATCAAGTGGGATTTATTTCTGGGATGCAAAAGTGGTTCAATATTTGCACATCAATCAACATGATGCATCACATTAACAAAACAAAGAATAAAAATCATGTGATCATTTGAATAAATGCAGAAAAAGCATTTGACAAGGTACATCCATTCAAGATAAAAACCCTCAACAAAGTAGGTTTAGAGGTAAGACACTTCAACATGAAAAAGGTCATCTCTGAAAAATCCACAGTTAATATCATGCTCAATTTGGAAACACTGAGAGCTTTTTCCCTAAAGTCAGGAAGAAGACAAGCATGTGCACTCTCACCACTTTTATTCCATATGCTACTAGAAGTCCTAGCCACAGCAATGAGAAAAGATAAAGGAATAAAAGGCATCTATCCAAATTGGTAAGGAAGAAGTAAAATTTTCACAATTTGCTGATGACATGATACTATATATAGAAAACTCTAAAGCTACCACCAAAAATTACTAGAATTGATAAATGAATTGAGTAAGGTGGCAGGATACAAAATCAATATACAGAAATCCATTGCATTTCTATACATTAATAATAAAGTTACAGAAAGAGAAATTAAGAAAACAACATTATTTATAATTGTATCCCAAATAATAAAATACCTAGGAATAAATTACCTAGCATAATTCTTTTTAATGTGCCACTTAGATATCTGTCAGGAGAGATCTTAACTTTTCCAATCTTTTATTTTTAATAAGAAAAATCAGAAAGACCCTGTATGTGATGGTTTATGGTGAGACCTAGAAACAGCATGTCTCGTTTGTTCACATTCTGTTGTCTGAAATCCAGCGACATGGTCTATACAATTATGCAGGAAGGTGGAAATTAGCATCTATGCGCCAAAGATTTTTAACTCTCAGTAGTTCTTACCACACAGGTAAGAACAATATATGCAATAATAGAGTTGTTGAAGTTCTTGGGATGTTTGAAGAAATAAATTGAATAAAATTGGAATGTAGGGTGATGAGGAAAATGAAAGATATAGTGAGTGTAGAGAAGCTAGTAGTTCTTCCAATGCTATTTATTCAATAAATTTTTAAATTTATGCACCTTTAATGCTTATTTTGTTCTATTGAAATTTTATATATAGTGCAATCTATTTTTGGAATCTTATCTTCTCTCTTGATGACTATTGCTATTTTTGTGACATTATTACACTGTTCTAGTTATTCTAGGAGCACTATATCACAAAAAGAGCTTGTTTGATTAGGGCTACCCAAATAGTTATTTTTTAATTATAAGCAACAAATTTGTAAATTTAAACTAACATTTACTCAAGTCTATAGTTAATCTGGCCTTCATTTATTTAGGGTTACTTCAAGTACAAAATCAGCATTATGTGTTTCTAAAATAGCAGAATAGTAGAAGTTCTCTGGCAAAATACAGCTTCCATTCTTCCTAGAATACATCTTTACATAGATCCTGTCTAATATATTCAAATTACTTCATTAATGGATGGGATTTAGAATAATATTTTGATATTTCTTTTGTTTAAAATTATTGAGATATAAATAGACTTACAGAAATACCCTTATTCCATCAGACTGGCAACAAAAATCTGACAATAAAAAGTGTTGGTAAAACTGTGAGGAATGGGAATTTTCATACCCTTCTGGTAAGAATGTAAATTGTTAAAAAAAATTAGAGTTCAATTTGGCAGTACTTAATGAAACTACAAATGCACATATATCAATCCAATAATCTAAGTACTCCCTAGAAAACATTTTTTCAAGCATAGACAGAAATTCCTTTTAGCAGAGTTCAGGATGCAGAAAAATATCAAATCAGCCAAAATGCCCTTCATCAGAGGGATGGATAAATAAGATGTGATATATTTATGAGATTCTACACTACAGATAAAATATTGAGCTAAAACCATATATTGAATATAATTTTTTATTTTTTGTTCTTTTTAATTTTTTAAGTGTTTATTTATATTTGAAAGAGAGACAGACAGAATGTGAGTAGGGGAGGGGGAGAGAGAGAGGGAGACATAGAAACCGAAGCAGGCTCCAGGCTCCAGACCATTAGCACAGAGCCTGACATGGGGCTTGAACCCATGAACCATGAAATCATGACCCAAGCTGAAGTTGGATGCTGAACCAACTGACCCACCCAGGTGCCGCTGAATATGGATAGATTTTTAAAAATGAAAACAGTGAGTGGGAAAAGAAAACAAAGTTATGGAGTGATCATTTCTACATCATGTATGTTACAAAAAAATTAAACAAAATACACATCTGGTAGAGTGAAGTGAGTGATAGTCCCAGGGATGGGAATAAATATAATTCAACTGTGTCTGTAATCCTTACACTTGTTAATTTAAAGTATAAATAAAATATGAAACATGTGAGAAACTGCCAGTCATAAGAAATGTGTATTTATTTTTTCTTTATAATTTTCTATTTTAAACATTTCTTAGAATATTTAAAAGTAAACAATAAAAGTACATGATTTTTTCCTAATTAGCATTAAATTGGTAAAATAATAAGTTATTAGGCAAAAATGTTACTAGTCCTCCTTACAGCCTTAGACTTAGAAGGGTTGGCTATAGGATGATAAATGCTATTGCTTAGTTTGAGGTCTGTTCAATATTCTGTATGATAGCATCTTGGACAGGCTGATTTAAAACTAATCTACTTGTGTGCAAAATTAACTCATAAATAGAGTGCCCCTCAGTTCCAGGAGGAAAGCAACATTTACCAAACAGGTTCTCCAGAATTTCAGCCAATGAATATTTCAGGAAAGAAATAAGATAAATACGCTAATTTAAATTACATACTTATACAGGAATTCTCATAGGGAAGG